>NC_065532.1:16001085-16670217 GCF_020184175.1 Aphis gossypii | reverse complement strand
AAAGTTCAAAATTATAAAAATGTATTAATTTCTGTGGTGAGGATTTTTTCGCTATGGATTAATGCAGGGATTCCCAACCTTTTTATCATCGAGTACCACCAGACACTTTTTCAATCAATACGCGTACCACTTCAATTCTAAAACTAAATTAGGAGTCAAATTTTTTTTAACGTATATTTTTATGATTCATTAATTTCTTAACATTTTTTTTTATTGTTGGATATTTATGAAAGTAAAAAAAAATTTAAGTTAAAATTTCTTTGCGTACCACCTACGAGCTTTCCACGTACCACTAGTGGTACGCGTACCACGGGTTGGGAACCTCTGGATTAATGATTATAATATTATATCCATGTTTAATGCAATGAGCCTATAATTACTAATCATTCAATCTTGCTAGTACCTATTTTTAATGTTAATCACAAACAGTTAATTTAGTATCCAAACAAACATACATTTTTCAATTGAAATATTGTATCTAGAACAGTTCGTATACTTTTTTTTAAATATGAACTGTCTTTTACGATAATAATGTTCTGCCTCATGCCGATAGCTGATGATTTTTTTAGTGTTACGTGATAAATTATTTATTATTACCTACGTTACGTTCTTATGCTGTAGGTATTAAAAAATAAAAATGCTTGCACTCAATTTTCAAAGATAATGTACAGCCATCGATAATACAACTCTGTTATTTATTTATTTTGTAATATATTCTATGTTTATAAAACATGACCATTCAAACACTATAATAAATTCATGCGAATAACCTTCGAAATTTTAAGACGTGTAGTATGACCTTTAAAACGAATAAACTTGCTTCGCTGAAATTTTAAATACGGATGTCTTCGGAAATGTATGTATAGTAGGTCTATATCAGTAATCTATAAGTTTCAATAGCTTTCCAATTTGCATTGGGTATGCTTTTTTTTTCTTTATAATACATTAAAACAAAATACCTATACGTTTTTATTGTACACAAATGCACATTTTAACATCATTTATAATTTTAACCTCCATTTTAATCTAATTCTGAAAGATGTGACTTTCATAAAGTAACCAATACTATCAAAATATATTGCTTTGTACTTGACAATATACATATAGCTAGTATTAATATACAACAATAATATTAAGTTCGTGATTTTGAATCTCAGACATCGTTTATTTGAATAATGTTGAGTCGTTTGTAACTGTCAAAATACTAAATACGTGACAATTGACAGTATTCATAATACATATGAAAGTCGTAATAATTGAGCACCACTCCACCCCATCAACATTTCATTGCATTGTCTTACTAAAGATATTGTCATACAGGCAATGTTCACTGTCGTATGATAACGATATAACATTAATATTTAAGCTCGTGGCTTATATTTAAAGTTTTAAAGAAACTAAATAATTTCGAACAGATTTTCACTATACGAGTATAAAACAAATTTAAATTACATAGCTCCGAATAGACAAAGTTTTAATTTTAACTTAAACAAAATATATTATCTCAACAGAAAGTTTTAACTATAATATACTTACAGTTAAACACCCATAAACAGTTGAATAATACTAATTACTATGTATTATAAATTATAATGTAATTGAACTGTACTATTATGTAATTTATTTTTCTTATTGTGTTTCGAAGGAATAAATTGAGAAGCTCAATCCATTAAAATGACAGATTTAAAAACAATATTCGTAATTATTGCAAGAAAAAAATGAATAATTATATCAAAGAAACTAGTACATCATATTTAGAAATAATGACCTAAATCGATCGAATTCATTACTATTTTTTGCACTCTCGATGAAATATTGATGATCAAATAAATTATCGTTTCTTATACAATATATCATTAACAACATTTTGTTTGTTAATCATACTGGTATGATGATACAGTATTGGTAATAATTGGTTATTTTACTTATTTTTGATTTATCAAACTGAATAGGTACTATAAAAAACGTTAAATACCCAGTTAATTATCCTATAAATTACAATAGTTATATTCTATTATTTGACATTATTAAGTTTTTGAATAGCAATAGTATTAAGACCCAACTTAATATATCTCTATCTAACTAGTAACTATTAAAAAAAAACCCTATTTTGGTTTAAAACTATCTTGTTAACGTTAATTCAAAAATATTCAATCGTTTTTTATATGTTATTTGTTACATTTAGAAAATAATATTTAATAATTAATTATTCGAAGCAACAAATACATTCAATTTTCGATGTACAGTGTACACATAATATTATGACTTTTTTCCGTTCAACCTTGGTATCATTATCAACAACCAAAAGTATATATTTTGGATTAGTATTGGATTTTTTAACTTAACATTTATATAAACAGATCCCATTAAAAAATTGTTTACGAAAAATGCTTTAGAGCTTGTCATTTATTGATAATCAAAAGTCATTATTAACTCCGATCTTAATTTTTTTTATTATTATAAACAATTTGAAAGAAGAAAATATTTAACTACATAAAATCCAATCAATCTCAATAATAATATTAAATTGTTTTTTTTCTTTTTGTACACAACTATGCTGAGATATGACTCTAAATACTCGAGTATCAAGAACAAATATTATTTGTTTGTATTGACCAACATCGTACATGGTATTTATTTTTATACTATTATAAGCTTGTTAACCGTAAGAATACTTATGTTGTCACATCCGATGATATCTCAGTCGCTACTGACTTGAATAACAACTTTGAAATTTAAAACGTCAATGTATACTTCTTGTATTCCACATAATTTTTAAACAACTAGTATAACGGATTAAGACAGTATAGACGATATCTTGTAACGATTCTTATTTCCCTTATGTTCTGTTCGTGTTGTTGATGATAGCTAGACACATAAGTGTTACCTATTTCTGTTAACTGTTATTTCACAAGGAAGTTGGTCTCGTCGATCAGAGTAACGTAAAAATACGAATTACATTAGTTTAATGGATATTATACTTACGCATCATCGTGAACTGTTTGCTTATTAAATAATTTGAAAAAAAAATAAGGTAGACCGCAGAGACCTGGGTAGCCGTTACAGCCCCACATAAACTAAAACCTACATCACACTCTCAATACAAACAAAATATCGTCGAGTTCGACTTAAATTCCAAACCAATTGTAGCGAAGATAACTTTTCTTCTGAAAGTACCACGAGTGCGTGTATGATATTAATATGGTACTGAAATGTACATCTGTTTATATATAATCATACTCAATAATATCGATCAAACATTATATTATGAAAGTGTATTTGAAAATTGTGGTAGGTAACACTTGTGTTTCTACTGCTTTCGCTATGAGCACGCTGCAATACAAAAATGGCAAAGAAGTCCTAAACAATTTTAATATAGATTTCTATTGAAATAAATAGATTTTATGATAGCTGAAGTAATTTTAAGTATAATATTTATTACAAGTTTGAGGTCAGATTTGCTACGATCATATACGCAATTTTATAAAGTATAATCGCATACCTAACTTCAAGTCATAATGATGTTTATGATAAGAGTGAAATATCGTATTTGATAATATTTTCGAAATGTTAGGACTTTGAGTATAATTTAAGCATTGGTGCATTGTTATATACATAGGCTATGTGTATAATTTTTAAATCGCGTGGTTAGAAAGTGTAGAACGTGTTTTTGCAGATCATATTATACGCGTATAATATAATAATATTATTATTATCACAAATAACTAAGCTTTTCATCGAAAAGGGCAATGACATTTCTAATGCATTTATTACTCACCTGCACGTATATTATTTATATATAATAACAACTTTTTTTTTTTTTTTTTTTAATCCATTTATGATTCTAAATTATTGATATATGGTAATAAAAATAAGTATAAATTATATGTGTCGTCTTATAAATGTAATATATATATATCAATAAATGTTGTATAAAATATAGTTATAAACATCGCAGTATCCATATAAACGTTAAGGTCGTTAAATATACTATAGCACAAGTTAGCGATAAATAATATAATTTATTATAATCAATTCGTAATGTTTCATATTTGAATTTAACGCCATACGCAGCGCAGATCAAATCATAAACGTCTTAATAATTTAATTTACACAAAGTGACATAACTTTTTGCTTTGTCAATACGATATTTTTCAAAAAAATTAATCTATTAACTGTTATCAGTTGCTTTCCGTAGATTTTTTTACAACAATAAGTATCATTTATTTACTCATTTATTTTATAATGATATACTACATTCGATTAAATTATAGCTGATTTTACAGTGCATTCGCATTTATATGATATTATTTTTATAAATATGATATCAATAATGCAATTATGCTAGAGTAAATTCTAAAGAGAACTCAACTGGAATAAACGTCAAAACACTTTTTTTCTAATGAAAACATTTCATTTTATTACACTAGTAGATTAATAAAATTAATATATACATTATAAACACGAATTCAATGACTAATTTATTGATATAAAAAGTCACAAGAATATTATCTTAACCTATTGGTAAAATGGTAACCATATTATGGATACTAAAGGTCAAAATGTGGTCAACTGTCAATTGATGAAAATAAAATACACTATAAATATTATCAAAACTAAACGTACGGTATTTGTAGAATCATAATTATATTATACGCATTAGAATAAACGCATAAATATAGGTATATTACATAATACTAGAGAGCCTAGATAAATGGCTCTCTACATAATACTATATGTCATATTATTGATGATAAATTGTTTTTTTTTTTTGTAAACAAAGTTTTAAGATATTATCAATTAACATTATTTGTTATTTGTTTGGTTTTTCGACTGAAACGTTTTCCGAGTTTTTACATATTTGATATATATTGTGGTTTTATAAATTGTATTATTATTGTTATTTTTATTAGTTATGATAAAATGTTGCAGCTTATGGACATCCGCTTCGGAAACGCCAGTGTCGGTCGATCAGACGTCGCACGAAGTAGAGTGAGGGATATAATAATATCCAATCTCCGGACGTGTCGCGGATGCTGTCGTCGTTGTTGTTGTTGTTGTTGTTGAGCGATCGCCGTCGAAGCTATATATTACTCACAATGTAATATATTATTATATACAAACTCGTCGGTTTATTAGATTTCTCGTCCAGGACTGATCGGTCAACGAGACGAATACATATTATTATTTATATATAGACTGAAGGTAGGTTTAGCGGCATAGTATTACCTATACTTCATTTGGAGAATAATACATATCTGGTGAATGAACATAATGTTCATTCAACGGGAAAATGTTTATTGTAAGTATATATAAATAAGTGTGCGTGTTTTACGTATGACGAGCGAGATTAATAATTAAAAATGTGTGTATACAGATATAATTATATTCCGTACAGTTGGGCTGAACAGTAAACGGACTTGTGTGTTAATAATTATTATTAAAATGGTTTTTAATATCGTCTGATTGTCTACTGATGTCTAGAATATAAATTTAGGTAGACCTTATATAGGTAGGTACACAGTTGATGATTAATTTAAATATGGCGATTTATCAAATCCACCTAAACTTCTTGATTTGAAATAGGTAATAAGTATAATTTGTTATATCGAATTCACCTGCCATACTGTTCGTACATAATCTGCATATCAATTGCACCAGTTGTGGAGGTACGCTGTATAAAAATATTAATAGTTATAATTTATTTAAAAATATATTAATTACAATGCAAAATAATGATTTAAATGGTTAAGCCATATAATAAGATGAAACAATTATACCTTATACAAATAATCAACAATTTTAAATACCTACCTATTTGTACCTATATTTATTATATTAAGACTTGACGAAATCATTAGTGCTAAGTCGTCAGTCGATATGATTGATTGTCTAGTTTTTGATCATTAAATATTAATTTTTTTTAACGCTATATTATAATTTTTTAGTGTATAAAACATAAGGTAACTTTCATTGCTTATAATTAGCTGTTAAACTAGGTATAGTAGCAAAAGTCAAAAAAAAAAATACGTTTATATAATTTTATAAAAAAATTTCGTACCTGTATTCACGATAAGTAATCGAAAAAAATATTTCAATTTTCAACTTACGTCTAACGACTTACCTATACCTATGCGATTAAGACGAGTTTTAATAATTAAAAACTGAAATCATTTTTGTTCATTAATTAGAGCATACGATATAGGTAATGTATCTGTGGTATGTATATGTATTATATACCTATACATATTTTTTATTATATTCGCTACATAGCACAGTGGCGGCACTTTTATTTTTTTTTCCCACCACTAATTTAATTCCGTTCAATAAATATTGTAATAATATATAAAATAAAAAACGTGCTCGGTGTCCATATGTAGCTGGTATGCGCATACTACCACCGCCGCCGCCGCCACAATAATAATAATAATAATGATAATGATAAGAATACGTGATCTGTGTGCATATCATGTTCAAATATCTAATCGACGGAATGATTTCACTTCCTCCGCGGTACATTTATTTTAATGCATACCTTATAATATGATATTATATATTATATTAACGCGCTCATATCCGCGTGTGCGTATTATAATATTATACAGGATCGGCTGGTCCGTTAATAATTATTGCAATCAACGCGGTTTACAAACGTCGCCGCTATTGAAATATAATATATAAACCGCGCACCTATGTACGGCGTATATTATACACTACACAGAGATATTCGCGAAACGATCTGCCCGCGGGCCCACTGCCGATAATTACGAAATTTCGCGGGCGACTTACAACCGCGATTAGAATTACATAGCGGCGGTCGGTTTTAAGTACGCCGACGAGACGGGGTTGACTGTTGAAGGTATATAGTCGTAATCGATTCACAGCTGCTGCTGAAATGATATTATAACGCTTAACATGTCCTTAAGGTCCCGAAGGTCCTGCGTCGATATTGGGTATTTGTGATGTACCTGTACGTATAATACACGTAATATACAAAGTGATTCTTCGAGCTGAAGCTCACCCACATTTTATACTCATATATATACACATGTATGGCAGAGTGATTTAGCAACTTTGCTCGCCCCTTTTCTTTTCTTCAATGCTATTTATAAAAGTTATTCAAAATCTGATTTTTTGGCATTTTTAAACACAATATGTCATATTTTTAAAGACTTTAATTTCAAAAATTTTGGGATTTTTCGTGCATCAAATGAATGTCTTATGGAAATACTATTTGTTCGATATTTGTATTGAGTAACTCAAAATTTAAAAAAAAAAATGTCCACTAAATAATTTACAGTAAAAAATAGGTTCTCATTTGAAAAAGTTTGGACCACTTCTTATTTCAAAAATCAGAATTTAAATAATTAAATTCGTTATTAAATATAAAAAAATGGGAGACAGTATGTTTGGTGAATCAGTCTGTATATTCGAATATTATTATTTCCCAGCATTTATACGTATACTTCAAAACCATACTTTTAAATATTATCTACATAGATTTCTTATACTGCTGTAGTTATAATAATATGAGAACAGCAACGCCACTGCAAACTAATTTTATTTCTCTAAAATGAGTTCTTCCTTTTCTTCTGAATCGTTTATTGTTATTTTCGTTATTTATTACAATAAGGAGATGAATAGAACATTTTTTGTATTGAAATAGAAATTTGAACAAATATGTATTGTATAACTTCTAAATTATTCTATTTTAATACTTTATGTAGGTACCAATGTACTCAGTGCAGTGTTGTAGCGAAGGGGATTTACGTTCCCCTCTCTACAAATCTTTTTTTTACCAAAAATAAAATGTCATGTTTACAACACATATTGATATATTTATATTCATTTATATGTAAAATGTATGCTGAGTTATTAGTATGGTTGTACACTTGTAAAGTCTTTAAAAAAGTAGATGTGTAGTAAACAATTAATGAACAAAGATGTCATAAATAGGTGATACGCTGGTATTCTAGCACTGTAAAAACTAAAGAAAAAAAAATTAAATGCTCACCCACAAAAACAAAAAAAATTTCCGGCTATGGCACTGAATGTACTATACAAAAACATCTATTGAATATTTGAATACATTATTACAATTATATAATATTATATATACTACAGAATAAGCTTGTCGAAAAATACTAAGAATGTAGGGTACCGAACTTTATGATTTCTGATTTTATGAGTAGGTATATAAATTTGTGATACAAATAAAAATTATTATTTATCACTAAAATATAATAATATGCTTATCATGTATTAGTTATATAATACTTTTTATTATAAAATGCGTAAATTAAAAATTTGGATCACCAAAATAGCGGTGTGTTCACGGTGGGGTCATATCCCTCCTTAAATATGTAAAGGAAAATCCACCAATAGTGTCCTATCCCAAATCAAATTTGTGATTATCTACATTATTTATTTAAATCAAATTTGACCTAAGTAGATATACTGAAATAAAAAAATTTTCGTGATAATCGACAAAGGGGAAAACAAATTAAATGTTTAATCTGAAAGTATCCCTGGGGAAAACATTGTATACCTAAAAATCGTACCTAAAAATAAAAAATATACAAAAGGGTTTTTCTCAACTCTCGGAAGAGAAATGTTTAGATAAGCTCATTCGATTCGTCAGATAATGCCGTTTAGTTGTCACTTGTCACTATGGCGCAGTGGAGTGTCGTTCACTGTGTGTTTGCATATGAAAAACAATGAATCCGGTAGTTAAGGTGCAGCGAACATTCAGACTTCGCTTCGACGTCGGACGGCACGGCGATGTTCCCAATCGGGAAACAATTGTGAGGTGAGTCGATAGTAAGTTTTCGAACGACGGGACACTTAATAAAAAAAACCACTTGCAGGTACATACCGAACGTACTGTATCCATCAACTCCCGAGAAAATTTCATTAGTTAACGAATAATTGTGCTCAAGTGCGTTTACTCGAAATTTTCGGAACGATTTGCTTCGAGCTACAAAGAAGATAGGCGCGGTAATTGCCTGATATTATTTAAAAAAAAAAAAAATGAAATGGCACTTATTTACATAATATAATAAAGTGTCAGTTAAATGTTTGTAGGTCTAAAATATACTGAATTGTGTCCATCCATTGTTGTCCCTATAGTACCGTGGCGTGTAATTAATATATTCGCCACACGTCCGTCACATATCGCCCGTTCGTCGTATTATTAATACTATTATTATAAAATATGAATTAACAGTTTTTTATTTCGACGCCGTTCTCGGGACGACAATCGCGTTCGTCGCACACACTGCATGCATGTGTATATTATAAATAATAATACCGATTACCGGCTGCCACGGCGGTCGAGTTAAATACGCGTACGACGCGTAGGCGTACAAGACAGTCGGTGAAAGTCCGGTCGGCAACGTTTGTCATGGCCTGCCGGAGACAGTTTTTATCATTTACTAAATATTTTATACGCAGCAATCACGGGCCGCATGTCTGAGAGAGCATATTATACTAGTTAAAGAAACTTTTCAAATAGAATTCCAAATCGGAAGGTATTTAAATGGTATGTGAATTACAGAGTGTTTAAATGTGTTTTCCAATAATTAATATTTAAGTAGGTACATATTATTATACAAAAATATTATTTAAAAATCATTTTAAATACTTGTTTACGTCTGTTGATTAATATTTTCGGTACTCGATTCGTGTAGAAAAGGGATTTCGGAACGTAATTCAAGTGCAGCGGTCTGTTCTACGAGAACGTAAGTTTTTTACATGTATGTATATTTAATCGAGTAGAGACAAAAACTACAGACACGATTAATATTCATTTTTTTTAATATTTTTAAATATTAAATCACAAAATAGTATGTTAACATATTATATTTTAAATGTGCTATAAAGAATAATTTTCGACATCGAAAAGTGAGTAAAAAACTGAATAGGCTGTTACTGTATTATACAATTTAAACTTACTTAAAAGTTAAAATAATAAATTATTTAATCATTTTTATATGTTTTTTCTTTAATAGGTACCTAAAACTTCAGATCAAATGCATATGATGGTTGTCCGTTTTTTGGGTGACGTCACGTCAAAATTTTGGGCCAATTATGTTGCGATAAAATTATTGCACTAACGTCGTCGCGTGCTCTTTATCGTACGTGATTAATATGTCAATACGTTTGAACTTCTGGACGTATTTTTACTGATGGTATTCGTTTGGTATTACGACAAGACGAGTAACAGCAACAACAGTAATCGTGCAACATAATAATAATAATATATAAGTACCTATTATCAATCGAAAAACAGAAAGTCACTAAAGTTTAACCTTTTTATATTTCTAGATTATCTAATTCAATTGCAAATCGCGACATAAGTGTCAGGAAGTCGTCGCAATCTGCTCGACATGCCGTTGTTTGCACTCTGGGCGTCAGCAGTGCGTACCTACTCATTGACTTTTTAACAGTGATTTTAAAACCACAAAACTCGATATATCCATCAAGTACTGTGCTTAGTACAAATGTATAGCAATAGCAGTTAAGTATGCTGCACATCGTTGCTGTAGGTCCGCGACCGCACTGTACCTCCCCCCAAAAATACTTAGTCAATTATTAGAAGTCCGGCAACGATCACCTCTCCGTCGGTTTCGAACCGACAGTTACCCGCGGTCAATTATACGCATATCTCGTTGAAAAATCATTGATTTGTGTCCGCAGCCAGTCGCTTTTATTTACCGTCACCGGTAATAGATATGCACAATCGCAAAACACGCGTGGGTGTCTACTATATACGAATACTTACTTTACGCGATTACAGTTAATAGCCAATAGGTATATATTATAATATGTACCTAATATTAAATTACACACACGATTTCTGCTGATTTCGATCTAAATACATTATTTTATTTTTAAGATGATAGGTAAATGTGTGTTTGTTCAAATTGAAACGTATAATGATTTTTTAATACTGTTATTATTTCACCCGCAGATACGAACGTTAATACAACGTTGTTACAACAGTAGTATATCAGCTACCACGTATACGCCTAGAGTAACTAACATAAAGTTGTGATTTACTAATTAACACATACCTATTCAGTTCAAATGACGAAGTGCGCGCGTTACCCTGGCGCCAATAACACATGAACGTTGTATACACAAGTTTCATATACAAACGAAACATCATCAACATCCGGTTATACTGCAGTTTAGACAAGTAGAAACTTATCGATCAGTGTGAGAATTTATCTGGATAAAAATGTATTAATCTTTATCATTGACTACGATTTTGTTTTTACCTTTAAAGTCTATACCGGTATCTCGAAACTAGATAATTTTTTTTTGTTTTCTGATCTCAGCACTGCATTAATGACACAGATAAATATTATAATAAATTAGATTGTTAGGTTTCTTGTATACACTTTCCGTATAGCCATTTATGACTTTCATTTCCGCAATTTAAAATAGGTCTTGTAATATGTAATTCCTTGGCGTGTTATTTTGTACTTCGATACATATTATGTGTACTATATACATAAATACTTACATTGCAATACACATATGATGTTAGGGTAGCTTATCCCACTAATTCATTACTTTAAGAAAAAACCAATGATAATTTTTGCTTATTTTTAAAATATTTCTATTTCTTAATAATTACCTATAGTTATTATTAAATAACAGTAAATAGCTATAGCTATATAATATCACTTAATATATTTAATTTTCATTATTTTGGTAAATTTCTTAAAAAATAGAAGCTGAGCTACAATTATTGGGGTTAATATTAAAATATAATTATTTCAAAAAGTACTTATGTCTAATTGATATCAGTTATAAAGTGATCAAAATGTATATATATATATAAATATATGTAAGTATATAATACCTAACCTATGGTTTTAAAATAAATAATTTAAATTCTAGTGCAAAAAAATATGAGTTCTGCTATCTAGCGGAATATACTTTTTTTTGTTTGAACCAGTTTGGCTCTGAAATATTTTATTTAAAATATTTAATAGAATACAATTTAATTTAATTTCTTGTAGTTAATCTATTCTAACGCTATGTTTATCATTTTATTATAATATAGATTCAGAAGTGCTGTATTTGTTGGGGATGCAAAGAGTGCACTCAACTTATAAGTTACGAGTTATGTAGGTATGCCTTCATACTAATATTATAACATATTATGAAGAACAAGAATATTTAAAATATTTCAACCGGTATCGTTCAAAATAAATACATTTTTTACCAATATAAACTATAATTTTTGCAACTAATAGGTAAGAACGCTTCAACAAGTAAGCATACTTAATATGACTTATAAATAACTACCCTTTGAATCACACTAATTGTGTGCAACATGTTGGTTTTCATATGTCTACTAATACAATTAAGTAATGTAAATTCTTAGTTTCTACACAAATACTTATAGATGAAATTAGTCTCTTTAATGAAAATAAAAATTATTACAATACTATAGTAATGTGCCTACACGCTATAGTGCTTATAAATGATTATACTCACAAATGCCTGTAACATACGAGTAAAATGCAATATTTTATAATTTTACCCTCTTATAGCTTTCCTTAGGATTTTTATAACAAGTATTGGAAGTCAATAAATCCGATGGGTGAATATTCGACGCGCAACAGCGTAGATATACAGGAGCACAACTTAGATCTCCAAACGCGCATTAAAAGTTGACACGCTGAATATTCAAATACAACGCCGTTACTGAAAATACGTTTACGTGGAGGAAGGAGATAGCCGGTTTTTAAAATATCTTAACAACAATGGGATGTACAAATGTACACATATTAACACATCTATTATTTTATTGTTATGAAAATGGATTTTCTTACTTACCTAGTTGGTTATGTGTAGAAATTTATTACTTAATACACGATCGTCCATTCGGTTCAACTGTTGAATTATTCATGAAATTGTTCACATCGTCGTGTTGTAGTACTTAATCCAATAAAACATTGACAGTTAGTTATACTATAGAACAATATATAAGTAATAACGTGTGAACCCTATAAAATGTACACTCTAATGACCTTTTAAACCGTTTTATCAACTGTAGCTTGGTCAACCTATTAGTTTTTAACTTTTAACAAATTGATTTGACTTAAACCTCCGTATCAACATATAATATTATGTTCTCTGCATAGACAATACCAACGCCTATTTTGGAAAACATTCAACATACATTTATAAAAGAAATCACACAAAGACAGGATGGCAGAATACACAGAGACTTCGTGTATTGAGTACCTTTTAATCTATGTATCTTTAGTATTATATTTCTAATATTTCTATATTTTCAAATTTTAACTGCCTAGCTTCTTTTCAGATAAAACATATACATTAATCGATGATATTATTTATAACATATTAATTAAACATTAATTCTCATGAAAACATTTATTTATTTTAGTAATATTGATGCCTTTCAATTTGTACGAAATAAATAAATCCAACCTATATACAACTCAAGATGCTTTTAGTTTCCCAATCATTCACTAACTTAAATATCTCTAGAAAAGTAGAAACACAATAAATCAATTTAAAATTTGATCCTAAGAACAATTATTATTGTCATTCGATCTTCATATTATATGGTAAGTAAATTCGTTTCAACGGTAGTTTTAAAATTAATAAAACGTATACGTATTTTATTTTTTTAAATGACCACTTTCGAGTTCCGTCACAAGTGTTTTTATTTTATCTACAGTTCTACTAAAAACAAAGAAATTGTTAAATGCCTAACAAATAAAGTTAGTGTGTGAAATAATCTACTGATTATGTACCAAATGTGTGAAAAATCTGCTTTCTAATTTGTCCGTCACTATCCGGCAATCGTATAATACATTACGAGCGTAATAATAATATAACGATTGTTTGACAAAATGTTCACACATTTATTTTTTTTATAGTTTATGGCACACATCGTGAACAAAATAAATAGATAACTTTAAAATCTACAACCTAATGGTAACAACTTTTCTCTTGGTTAATAATCAACCAAATACTAGTAATTAATATCGTTATAAATGAATACACAATGTAGGTATACTTAGACTTAAAGTCTATTATATTTGTTGACATCAAAATGTTGTTCATGTTAAACACGCTGTTATCTAATGATAATATTTTTGTTGTTTTTATTCTTTAGAATTTGATATTTTGATATTTTACCATTATGATGGGATTATGTCTATTGACTACAACAATAAATATGATTACATAAGTATGTAATATAGTGACAACTAACATTATACCTATTAAACTACTGCAATATATTGGACTCGATAATTTGTCAGAGCATGTGTATTTACTATTTTGTATACCTTAAACGATTAGTCATCACAATAAATCCCGTGTAAATCTTCCAAGTATTTATATAATATTATATATACATTTAAATGTTACCGTATTTAACCAAATACGTATAGTATAAATAGTACTGTGAGTGGTAACAGGTAATGCGCATAATATCACAAAATATTATATTATAATGATGAGTATAATACAATAAAATTTAATGCGGTCGACGAAAATGGATCTGACTCGTTTTATGTTACCGGCCGACAAGTTATCCTTTTTTGGAATTATATATTCACACAACTGGTCCGTCTGGTCCAGATAGATTGCAGTATACTCTGTATACTCACATGTAATATAATAATATTATACGGTATACTTTGCTAACACTGAAGAATTAAGCTGACAAATAATTATTATTTTAAAGTGGCGTTCCCCGAAAATCAAAAATGTTATTTGGACAACGAGAGAAAATAATCCATTTTCGACAGTAGGTACACGCTAATTAATTGAAACTATACGAATGTGTTTTAAATGAAACTTAAACCATATTATATGGCTATGTTTTCGTCGACTTGATTTTGTAAATTTATTAATTAATTATTTTTATTTTTATTAACAATACATAATGTATACTTTTGTATTTGTTCTGTCTAAATGGCAACCGGTATAAAGATTTGTGATCTGGCTAAAAAAATTGTACGACAATAGCTATAGACGTAAGAATTAATTAATGTCTAATGACAATACAAATTTACCTATACTCATTATAAACTCAACTATACAGCTTTTTTAATAAAAATAATATTCTTGTGACCACTAACCGTGCTATAATATTATACTGTGACTCAAAAATCTTTATAACCGTACACGAATCAAAAATTATAAAAATTATAAATATCTATACTCTTCAAGTATAGGTATTCACATTATTTAAGATTTTCTACTGCATTTAAAAACAAACATTTTTAATGAATTTTATTACAACCAGCTTAATATTGTAAAAAAACGAAATAACAATAAACGATATAATTAGGAACGATGATGATTATGATGTCTATGTAACGTGTTAAGTGCTTACAGTACTAATAGTTCTGAGTTCACCTATCTATTAATGATTATTAAATAATCGTTCAGTCCAATAGTTATAATCATTGAATTACATTTAAATTTTCCTACCAAAAGTAAAATTGTTATATAATGCTTATGGATTAATTATTAATATTTAATAAAATTTATATATTTTTTTGTTTTTAACCACTTTAGCGTGTATTAGGAAATATTGTGTGGTGACTGCTTATAAATCTCCATTGAAAGGTTAGTTCAATATTTTTCTTTGTTTTTTATTAAGTATATTTTATGACTTCATAGTAAATTAATAGTACACATTTACAATAACTTATTTGTATAACCATTTTTAAAGTGCAAACGAATTAACGAAAGCGTTAAGTTAATGAAAATCAAAATTTTAACCGTTAATATGTACGTACTATATCATTCGTTTTAAAATGTAAACTCTTACATTTATGTTTTATACCTTTAAACATCGTAGTGTGTATAGGTAATGATTAATGAAATTAATAAATTAATCCACTTAAACATCAAATATTTTATTAATAATTAATGTTGTTAAATTTGTAACATTACTAGATTTTAACAACCTCGCATTACTACTTAATTTTTAAACTCATCGTACATCGTTAACAATAACAGTAACAGTTTATGTACGCCGTCTTATAATATTCATCACATCGTCACATCTATCGTACCCATAAGTTATAACATGATATGGATAATGTAAATTACATTGATTTATCACTATCACCAATACCTATTTTAGTTTAAACCGAGATGGAAAAATCGTATATACTCCCAAATTTCATAAAAATGTATGGATCAGCGTTTTATTAGTATTTGAAAATAATAATAATTATTAAATTTGTAAATCGCAAGATTCAGGATACATACAATTTTTCACGGAGTTTAGTATAGGCAATATTTCAAATGCGTGTGTATGATTATGTGCCTAATGAGTTGTCGTATTAGTGTGCACTGTACAGACTTTAACGCATTTTATATGTTGTATAAATTATAAAACATAGTAATATTAAATAGATTGAAACTTTTATTTAAAATTTACTTTTAAATTAATATTAAAATACTTTACTATGAATATATTATATGCTTTATATACATAGAGTATTTGGAATACTATTATTTGTAGCGTTGATGCATACCTAATATATACTAATATTATATCTGCTAATTGCATTATCTTTACTATAATTCTATAATCGACTGAAAAATCATACGACGATTTAATAATATCTTCTTCAAATTTTCAGGGTAATTTAGCTTTTTCAAATTTTATCTACCTAAAAACTATTTTGTATTCTACATTTCTTTAAAGAGACCCTAATTGGTGAATGTATATTTTTTTACAATAAATATAAGCGATGAATAGGGATGGTAATGACTGTAATCTTGAAAGAAGAACCCATCTAGTATATAGAATTTCACAATCCCATCAAAGATAATTTTAAATATGTAGTGTCACCTCCTAATTATCTATTTTTTTTATTATATATATTTTTTTTGTAAAAAATTTAAATGTATTTTATAATACAATAATGAAAAAATGTATTTCTATACAACCTAAGGTATAGTAATCAAATGGCATTATAAAATTACACGATATCGTGTCTAATAGACATCATAATGTCTTTTTTTACCTAAATAAAAATATATTATTTAATAAAACACATAATAAAAATATTTAGTTATTTTTTTATATTTATAAAAAATAGATAAATAATAACAAGATTAAAACAAGTTAAAACTTTTTTAATGATCTCCAGAGCTGTTTATAACTAATATATCCCCTGCATAAATAGGACGTTCATTACTTTTATAATAATTATAATAACACCCTATTTACATTAGTTCAGCTTATTTATTTTTTTTCATAATAGTTTTTATTCAATGTGTTACAACAAGGAACAATAAGAACAATTGATAGAACTATGGAAGTTAATAAAAAGAAAAAGAAAGATTAGTCAGATTATAGAGACCTCCCAGTGGAGGACTTTGCTTATAAAACATTTAATTTGGTTGTACTAAGTATAATGTGCCAAATTCAGTTTAATCTTAAAAAAGTAATATTTTCTCCTCATCCAGTCTAACTTACTATTTTATCTGTATAAATACTACTATATATATATATTTTTTTTTTTTTTTTTGAAATGCTTATTTGATAAAAAATTAAACAAATATTTTAATTTTCAATAGAATACATTTAATCCCGTGCCACTAAAACCAGTGTTCAACGCATAATCAACGAAAATTAAAATATTATTATTAATACATGTTGAAACGAAGGTTCAGAGCGTGTTCGACGAAAATTACAACATGATTTATACTCGCATTAATATATGTTCAAAAAGATTTAGTGGTTGCAATTAAAATATTGATTACATACGTATTATACTGGTCGTAGTATCGATAATATTGCAAATCGTTAAATTCCATATGTTATGCGTCATTTGCATTTTTGTTCATTAAGTATTATAAGCTTATAAGTCATAACAATCAGCTGAATTAGTAAAACGTATACATTATTTTTTGGAAAATCTTCTCACAGCCGTTTGATTAATCCCGATACAAAAATAGAAATTGTGTTATGACATTAAAAATTACTCATAAGTCACGAATTATTGCCGATTTTCACGATTTTCGTTCGATCTTTTACAACTTTTAAAATAATGCTAATTTTCGTTGTGGGATTTCGAATGACATTCGTTTCTATACATATAGGTACGTAGATACACATCTATAACAGCACAACAATATTAAATCTTCGTGTGGATTCGAATGTATACGGTCTTTTCGAAAATCGTAAAAAAACCGTAGTTATAAATACGTGGCGTCAGTATATTATTAAAACTGTTCGTTACAATACACGAGTTTTCACGGATAAGTCGTTATCGTCGTCGCCGTATACCTATAGGTAGTATAACTTCGTAGACGACACCGAAACACGCGCGTGCGTTTCGTTCGAGTGTCGTCTAGGACCGATAAATATCGAAACACGTCGGACATAATAATAATAACGTTAGGTATTATTATGAATATTAATATTATCGTAGAAGTTCTTTTGAAGCGTGTTTGATGCGACTCGCGCGATAGCACGTGCTAAACAATTGTCGTATCATATACAGTCAGTCGTAGGTACAACAATGCAAAAAAGGATATGATATTATTATGTGGATGTAGATATCTATAATAGTAAATAATAATACGACATAAAAATTGTTGTGTTTGAGTTGGTTATTATTTACGTTTCGACAAAAGTGCAGACAAGAATCGTTCTTTTTACGAGTGCTCAGATTTTCAAAATAAAAATACCGGACTGCACGCGTTTCGACACGTTTTTACACATCATTCGAATTTTATAATGGAATATATTTTAAATGTAACTTGTTTAAATATCTATCTCATTACAAAACGTAAATAACCAAAACTATTTTTCTCCTATTAAAATATATTTTAATCACTTGTTAAATTATTATGATGTATAGTACAAACATAGGATTACGCTGCAGTGATCAATTTTTTCAACGGATCTTCGTTATTTTTCTGATATTTAAACCGAGAAATCTCAACGCAATGTTTTAAACTTAATATTTAAATATTCGTTTTTGTACATAATACAACGGGAAAGAAATAACAACAAATCGCCATCAGACGACGGTGGGCCTTCGATGCGGAATCGTTGCGGAACTTGCCACTCGCCAATAATTAAGTATTAAATCGTATCCAATATTAAATAATTATTATTATTTATTAATATAATATATTATTTTAATTCTATAGTCTTGCGGTAACTCTGGCGCTATCTGCACGACGCCCAACCCGTAAAGGCGGTCCGACAACAATAGGCGACAAACACCTTGAACGGCGGCAGATTCTGTACCGGCTTACGACGGAGCTCGGTTGTTTACGCCGCCGCCGACGGTCAGTACTCAGTTGCTACCCGGTATTTGACGAGCCCGCTATAACAGTGACGGATTTTCATCGCACGTTAACACGGTTTCTGGTCACTTCGGCTCTGTACACATACTTTACCCAGGTCCTTACCGAATATTATAACTGATCAATATTATAAAAAAAAATTACGATACCATCACACCACGCGACGAGTGCCGACTGTCCACTCAGTGTTCGTCGACCATCGTCTGGTCCGCCCGATCTATAATTATATTATATAGTTCTATAAATTATTTTATCGACATCCCTCGCGCATCGCGAGTGATTTAGGTATCAATATATAACATCGTTGTCGTGATATTATGGACGAGGGAACTTTACACATGGCCAGAGCTTTGGCTAGCATGAGCATCCACGAGGAGGAATTGTACTCGGTGGGGATCAAGTCCGATATGACGGTGGTCGGCAAGATCAAAATGCAGGACAAACTGCAGGGCTTCAGGTACGATACTTATATATATATATATATATGATTACTTATAGACCAGATGTATTTACCAGTCAACAAAATGTGTGTATTTAAGGGGTAGCTACGAGCTACAGGTATCCGAATTACCTTTCGATTTTCAATCAAGTCCAACTAAATAGGCACTTGCAATAATAATTGCAATATTAAAATATATGATGTCTATCTTAGTGTTTTGAGATTGGACGAATTACGTCTTAAATAGTTTATAAAAATCAAAGATAAGTAGATAACAATTTCGTGTTTTCTAGTAAAAAAGATGTAAGCTAACCTAACTGCTGTAGTATAATATCAAATTATACGGTCTTATTAACACTACATACGCATTTGTTGTCTCCGTCATAAAAATACGTAACATTTCAAATCTACACTTGCAGTTCACGTTTTAATATTAGTGAAAATCGATCTATTATGAAACTTAATGATAAAGTTCTTACCATTAGGTGTTAAAAATTACTAAAATTCTATGAACTGTTTGAAAAAAATTAAGCACCCCCTAATAAAACTATTAGAAGTCTACTTCACAATGTATGCCACACATATTTTATAATCAAACATAATATGACAATGATAATGAATACTTAATTTTAAGTCTAGATTAAAAAATAAATAAATTTAAATATTTTAAGAATACGATAAAGATTATTTCATAAATCGAATCTATAGATTCGTATAAATGTGTGTGTGTGTAAATATGCACCTTTTGTAACTTTATTATTTACCTACTTTTTACAGTAATGTAAAAAGATCAGAATGAGTTTTGTATTGTACCTATATCACACATTCACACACTTACTTTTTTCGATTTTTTTGTTTAATATAAATATTCCTAAATGTAGTTTAATACACAATTACACTTGGCTACAAGACATTAATGTATAACAATTTATATCAACGTTAAACCGTGTCCTATATGGTATTAGTCGTTATCAGCTATGAAATAATATTAAAATAAATCATCTCGACACGAAAGGGATGTGCACAATATAATATACACATATTAATGGATAATGCCTAAAGTACACAATGACTTATATGTACGTGTATATGATTAAAATTATTTCGTCTGAAATGTCGAAACCTTGACACACATCAGCTCGCAAAGCGACGCGAACCGGTCGTCTGTTCTTCTCGGCAGACGTATAATGATAATATAATGATATAATGTAATATATTGTTTGATTTAATTATTATATTATTTTAGCTCGCGAGTCGAGCGGTTGTCATTTTGTCGCCACTGGGCGGCTGTCACGCCATAATATATATCACCTATACTAATCGTTCGGGGTTTCGAACTCATCAATATTGTCCGTGGCTACAACCGACAGTGATATTTTAGCGAGCGACTTCCTAAGGTTTCCTAGACCATTCGATTTTCAATGACCCGTACGATTGCGTGCCGTCGTCGATCGATACATCTTAAACAGTATCATAATAACGTCATTACTCATTTAGACGGCACCGTTGTGACGCAACTTTTTACCATTATAATATTTAAGGATAGTAATATTAAGGGGTGTCGAATTAAATACGATCGATATATTTATTAGCACACTCGAATCGTGTCCCATAATTATCTATTCTTTTCAATTGTAGTTCATCGAATATTCTTTTAAATTTAAATAAAACCAATTCCATTTAATACCGATAGATATCATACGATTCGATTTTTAAAATTTTTTTTTTGTAATTTTATAGTTTAGTGTCTAAGCTAATTCACAATAGGAAACAGTTCAAAATACATAATACTTAAAATTATGTTGATTAATAAAAAACCGAAATAATTTTATATTCTATTTTTCGGTAGCTTTTTGGTTCTTATTAAATAAACTCGTAATCGGATAATAGGAATGAACACGTCGATCGATTATGTGTTGTACGATATAGGAAGTAATTCGAGTACACCGCCCGTGCAGTAAAAAAACATATGAATATTCAGTACTTTCAATAAGTATGAGAGGCGATTCGTGAGCTGCAGATACCGATACTTTTTATAGGGAGTTTTGGTAACTATTTGTTCTTTTTTTTTTGTGAAATGGTGAGAGGGTATTGGGGAGAACTATGAATCCTTTTCGAAACTAATTGCGCTTATGGCGTACAATATATTATTATGTAAATAAATATATCAACTCGGTGGAGTGCCGGAACGATTTTACACGGTTATTATTGCGTACGTAGGTAGTGTGCGTGGTTAAAATCTCAAATGATGATGACGTCTCGGACGTCTTTATGATCGTACTATTGGTAGTCCACGCCGGCGCGGAGGTGTACCTTCACATTACGATGATGACAAAATAGATAATATAATATTAGGCTGGTTTACGCGTGTTTTACACATTTCACGGTTCGTTTGTTTGTCATTTTTATTTATTTTTATTTTTTTGTCTAATCCATTAAACCCGTATTCGTCAGAAGCACACGCCAGCCATGGTATATACCTAATATTACACGAACAATATAAATATTAATGAACATGCGTTTCGTTACCAATTGCAGACCGTTGTATTGCCGTGAAAATACTTAAATTACTCCTATTGTCTATAAGTTATTGCGCGTCGTAAACTAATTACAACAATATTCGCGCCGTTTAAGATTTAACGGACACCGTGCACATAGCTGCATGAAACAACGTTTCGAACTCGAACTGCACAATACGCGAGTCTTGAGATAGGTAGTAGTAATTATTAATTCATTATACTATACCTAATAAGTGAAACCCAGATTTAAACACCCTTAAAAAATAATCCAAATTGTTTTGATTGACACTCAAGCGAAAGAAACGCATAGCTTTAATTTTGAGTCTTTTTAACTATAAACTACACAAAATCAATATACCAAACTTATAGATACGCACAATAGATCAACATATTATACTCGAAATAATAATGGTGTAACTCCAACTGATCGACCAGTTGTCATTCGTTTGAGTTCCAGTAAGACAATATAGATCTGATAATCACTGTAGATATCACCGAATTCATAAAATACATTAATACAGACATTTGGTGTGTATAAAAATACCTAAAAAATATTTCTTTATATAACGCTTTGAATTTCTTAATTTAAATTTAAAGATCGTATAAATTCCGTATATATGAATAATGATAAGTGTTAAAAATTAATGAAATTACTTAAAAATTCTAAAAAATTTCAAGCTTAAATTTTCTAAAAAAAGATAAAAAAATAAATAATTTTCAATAATTTATATAAAATCGAAAGTTAACATGTATTTTCAATTAAATTATTACAAAAATGTTATATAATTAAAACAAAAACACTGCAATATTATGACTCCCTGCAACAACCACTAAATTCAATTAAAAAAAAATTGTAATTAGGAAACTCAACATAGGTACTCGTATACTTTTTAAATTTTGAATACGATTTATGATAAAATATGTCATGTATGAACTGCAGTGAACACTATGAACCAAATATTGTTATAATATAGCCTGAGATGCGATCGGGATGCAATTTGAATACATATTATATAATACGAATATATTTTTATTAATTCTAACAAGACATTTTCACCATAATTACATGACACGCATAAATATCATAATTAATAAACTCATTGTTATTAACAAAGATATACTATTATATTGTCGTATGGGATGTTTTAGAACATGTACCTAATATGCACGTGCATATACGTGCAGTACTGCAGTGTAATGCCGGCTGTTGCAGTGTACGTTTCGGGTCATTGCGCGATCGCGAAATCAAGGTTTATCGTCTTCTAGGTCATAAAAATCAAGGGGATAAAGAAATAATAATAACTGCTCTGGGGCAACACAGTACGTCAACCGCGTTAGTCCGACGACCCTGTAAATACAAGTTATATTAGAAATTAATGCAAATTGATGAGATTCTAGTCGATGATAATGATTGATTTGGCCGCGCTAAACGATAATTATTTTTATTAAAACAACGCTATGTAACATTTTTTTTTATTATCATTATTATTCTCGCCCGTTTAATTCAATAAAAGTAGTCGTGACGTAAATCGCGGCGCTACGCGTGCCCCCGACACGTTCTACACCAATTTCAATTATTTTGCACTCGATATTGGAAAACAACAGTTTTGATGCTCTTTTCCGAAAACACTTCTATTCCCGTCAGAATAAAAAAAAATATATAATATTATATAGCGATAATATGTTCGATCCCTTGGCACAAGATGTCTCAACTCAAGTAGTTTTGAGTAAATTTTATTTTTGAATCGAACCCAAATGATTAGTTTTTAAGTTTTAATCGTATTATTTTTAAATTTTACTTACATTATATATAGGTACCTGAATGCTTATCGATCGTTTTTCATATTATAAGCTATTTAATTAAATTTCAAAATGCAAACATCTGAAACTGAACGTCTTATAGTAATGGAATTTGAATAGTAAAATCTCCACTTTTGATTTTGTGTCATTTTCAATTTCAAATCAAATTACATTTTATCAATTATTGTTTAACTCTAAATCTATATGTACGAAATCAATAATTAAGGTTGTAGCTAGTCGATCAAATTACAAGCAATCTATATATTTCTATTTCTGTCATTTCATTTATTATTCGTGAGAGTCATTCTGTTGAGAACAATTATGTTTATACACTTCAAATGAAAATAAATCAGACTTGAATACTTGATCTATTGCGTTAAGTTGTAAAAAAAAAACCATAACACAACTACGCAACAAAGTAGATTTTCAAAATGCGTCGGTAAAATTTTGTTTTTAACCGCAAAACTTAGTAAATTCAATAAACTTCGGCTGGTTCGAGACTTTGGGACGAAACCTATAGATTTTTATAGATTTAAAATTGTGGCAATTTACCCGTGACCGTTTATTCGTAAAAATAGAAAGAATTTTGAGCAAGTTGTGGCGGTGTTATACCAAAGTTGCACGAATTTTACACAGGTCCCGATTACTGTCAGGGTATACAGTATACGGACGCCTTGAAAACGATATTTTCGATCATCTATCATAATATATATATTATGATTATATTGTAAAAGCACAATAACATGCGACCGGGAAGCGTATGGTGTGCAGTACAGAAAAAAAGTAGGTAATCGTTCACACGTGATATAAATTACAATACGATATGCGCTATACCTATAGTAGTGCTCTTAACATTCTAATAAAATATCGGCTCTCACGGACGACCACTATTTATTATTATTATTTTTTTTTTTTTTACTCGAGACCGGCTGCTATTATATACTCCGAGTAAAAATAACGCAACAACCCAGGCAGATCGCTTTGGAATATAAAATTCGTGACTATACGCATACCGTCTAATATCAATCTGTACCTACACGGGTAGTATACATACCACACATATTGTAAGTGTACACGTCATGAGGCATATATACATAATAATATTACACACGTGATGGAGGACCGGCAGCAGACGCGCTTGCAAGGTACGAGAAGAGGTCAAGTGCACGCGTCGCGTAACATATTTTGATCGTTCACCGGGACTAATTAAACGTCAATGCCTATATAATATTGGTTTTTTGTTATATGTTTACAGAGTGAATCACCGATCATACTTACCCTCATTTTTTTCATATAGTGAACTCAATCACATTCTGATTTATGGCATTTTAAAATTTACTTAAAGACTATATTTATTATCCGTTAAATAATTTACTGTAGAAATTATAAGGGTATTCATTTTAAAAATATAAGCTTGTACTTCCACGCGATACTCTTTAAGTAGAACAAAAAATGCCGAGAATTTTAAAATCTGATTTTAAAATAATTATCTGAATAATTAGATTTTGAACGTCTACATTATTGAAGAAGAAAAGGGGTGAGCATACGCCTAGTAAACCACTCTGTATATTCAGGGCGTTTCGCGGCCGTTCTGAGGTCAATAATTTATTGTCGTCACAGTATTAATAATAACTTTAGGTTCCGAGTAAACTTATGAGCTTTGAACGTCATATTGTTTTTTTCATGTCTGTGATAATTTTTGCGTTCATATAGGAGTGATTGAATTGCCGAGCATGATGATACTTACCGGTAAAAATTTTTAATTTTATTTCG
This sequence comes from Aphis gossypii, assembly GCF_020184175.1. Taxonomy (NCBI): domain Eukaryota; kingdom Metazoa; phylum Arthropoda; class Insecta; order Hemiptera; family Aphididae; genus Aphis; species Aphis gossypii. The sequence continues at coordinate 16,644,339 of NC_065532.1, read as the reverse complement.
CGTTCATATATTATAATTTAATGCAAAAACAAACTACAGAAAAGTTTATGACACACCCATTTTTATTCGTTTTCGTAATCGATTTCTATTATAATCTTAAAAGTATAACATTTAAAATTCTCCGGTGTTATTTCTTGTATATATAATACATAGGGTTATATTTGAATCAAAAAATTGAATATTCTAGAACTTTAAGAAGTCCTAAGAGGATTTTTTTCACTTTTCTAATTTTTCCCACTTAGATAGTCTTTCTTGGATATGTATATCGATTATATCGATCGAAACAACAGTAACTTTTTTCTCTTTGATATATTTCTGAAACATCAATTCATTAAATTATTGCTATATTTTTTAAATATTCCTAATATTATTATAGAATGTGTAATACTGTTCGATCAATTCATTCAAGTAATTATTTATATTAACATAATTTATGTTAAATTACACACTATATAATTTCCATTAAATCACCAAGTAATGTTATATGCACGTTTATATACAATATTTAGTTTAGTTATAGTATCAGGTGGGTAAAGCTATAGAGGAATGTCCCACCTAATACGTAGAAGGATATGTACTGTTAAGAATAACTTTGTGGTAAGAGCCATCCTGTATATTATTATCTAATAGCCGCAGGACTTGAACTCGACAGCCTTGCAGTGTGTGATACTGCGTCGTGGTACTTTGCGTCCGGTTTCAATATCACATTTTGATACGCCATACGAAGATGAAACAAATATGAAAACCCTATCGAACACGAAATAGTCATCTCCTTACAAAAAAGACTTGATCGGCAGTGGTGCCTAAAAAATTGTATTACATTTTTTTAATTTTTGATTCAGCCACGCGCAATACAACAACAATAATAAGACCCGAGGTTTCGAACCGCGATGTGTTTGGAATCTCTGAATTTTTTGTGTGACCCGACAAAGCACGACAAACCTATTCAACTAAAATTAACACTTGAACTGTAAACACTGAAAGATAACTCAACTATATAGTCCATAGCGGTTTAATACATACGTTCCAACTTCCCTGCAAGTGTAAATATATTTAAAATTATAACAATTATATTATGTAGGTATGAGGTATATAAATGATTTTGCAACTGGTTTACGGTATATCGACTTGAGTTCTAGACTGCTGTAGGTGCATATCGTTTTGCTCTTATCTTAAGATAATAGTTGTGTGTGTATAAAAGGATAAACGCGGATGAGTATTATTGCTACAATAAATGTAAAAACTGATTCGCATTCAAAAAAAGTTTTGAGCCAAATTTAGTTAGTGCTCATCATAAAAGTATGTACGCGTAGAGGTTTTTAAAACTTACTGAATATTATTATGGTATTATGGTATGAGTATATTATTACATGACTATATAAGGGAATAATCTTCTATATTCAAATTTCAAGTCCATATTAGAATATTTAATAGTATGTAATAATTCACTATTATTTTATAATATATAATATTACTACTCGGTATTTTATATTGAGAAACGGTTGTTAACCGACCCTTAATGTAACTAAACTTCAAGTATCATTTGTATCTCGTCAACATTTTTAAATTAAATTTCACTAAAATAATACATAATATTTATGGAGACATCCATTTGTGCAGCATAAATTGTGTACGTAAAAACTGGTAGCTAATACTTTAGTAGGTACAGAGAGTTCGATAGCATAATAATAGGTGTTTATTGGTTTCGTAGTTATATTCCGAGATTCGTATGAAATAATTATACGCGTATAATAGAACTACTTAGAGCGATAATAACCATTAAACGTTATCTAAATATTCTAAACACAATTTTTCAATAAATCAATGGAAATTCTAAATAGTATAATATGTATTGTTACTACCATTAACTCTAGTGAAGTTTGGGCTTTATATAAACATACTTGGTATTATAAAACACACTTCATTTGTTCAACATTCATACAAAAAGCTTTTTAAAATAAATTACTTGGTCCGAATTTCATCATTACAGATCACATGATTCATATAGGTATGACATGTAAAATATGTAGGTACACGTGTCGATTTGAGCATCAATTTTTACGCTGATAAATTATTTTTTGAAATAAATCTGGATGAATAGTATAAGTAGATATATATAATTTTTGACATTATAAATTTATAACTTTGATTCCAAAATAAAACATTTTTTCGAAAATTGTTCCTCAATAGATAAATATGTATGTAATCTATTTGTGTGTTCAATGATAATAACGAATTTCATACATACCCACCTATTACTATACAAGCAAAATAAATATTTCGATAGTTTATGATAGGAATATCATAAAAAAAACTATAACCTTTAAATGGAAATGTTCAACAAAAATTAATTGACTATAAAAATAATATCCTACGTGGTAAAAATGTTAATTAAATAACAAGATATAATTCACACCACACACTGAAGAATTGAGTTGGTGGATAAAGGAAATTAATAAGACCATAAATTACACCCGACATACACATGAGATGGAATCTATGTGGATAAAATGAAACCGTTCAATATATTATGTAGAAAATAAATTCATTATTAAATATTATAAAACTTAACTTGGCATATTAATAGTGTTCCATTAAAACTCAATGTACAGTGGAGTGTATTATACGAATGAGATTTTATCTACATCATCAACTACTTAAAAATGTATTTTAATAAAAACAAATTATGCAAATCATAAAAATACACTTGCACTTATCCATGTAAATATAGATATACAGGAATTAAGTACTTTTTAAATAGTTCCCTACTCAACATCGTCATTAGCATAAAAATGATTCAAAGTAATTCAAAAAATGTTCATCGGAGTAGATTTTAAGGGTTGTTGTATTTATAATCGCCAACAAAAAATAACGGATACTTAAATATTATATTAATTTGGCGTGCAACTCCTGCTTGAAATTTAAATCGGTGTAAACATATTGTAATCGCTGATAAAAACGTCTCAGTCATTTGAATATGATATTTATATATATTTTTTTTTTATACATCGATGTCGGTTATCATTATAATATTAGATAGTCATTTAGTTTGGGACGAATGGAAGTATGATCAGTATATTATATAGTATGGTTGCTGTTATATAAACCCGATCGGGTTTGCAATAAAATGCGCACAAAGAACGTCCGATTCCATTGTGCCGCTGGACAAATCTTATTTGAATCGTTTCCGAGACAAGGCTATACGCGCGCATAAAGGACTCTATTGGTACATATTGCCGGATTGACGTACGAGTGAATTCTTTCGGCGGCACGAAATGAAAATATCTCGGACGGATTGACTTTGGAATATTTCTACATTGTTTTCGTCCTAAATGTCCTTTATAGGTCTGATTTAATGACAAGGACGGCCTTGTCTGCACTTTGTTCGGCACACTCGAATATATACTCGATACTCGGCTATAGCTGCCATTGCACTACTTTTGGCACAGCGGAAATCGATCAAACATGCATGGTAAGTGTTTAAAATCGACACTTACCCTATAAATTACAACACTGTATACCGCTGGGCCCTAGCTGCGAATGATATAGATTAAAAAAAAACCATTCCGTTGGTTTCCTTTTCGTATGGGTCACGAGTCACGACGTGCCTAATCGAGTCGACACATTGAAACGTAAATGAAATATTGAAAACCCTTTACTAATTTGACCTATCACCTAACCTGCCGCGTTTAAAATGCATATATATATAACAAAAGTGTTACTACAATTGATCAATAAAATATATACGAAATGTCACAGGATTCAATAATAATACTTTACGCTTATAGAACATATCAATATCATTTATATCATATAACATCAACGACAACTAATCGTGGAGTTAAAATTCGTATACAATATTATAATATAATATATATTATTATATTATAGGTGGTAGGTACATATATTTCGATCGGCTTGTGGCCTAACTTAAACCCGAATAGATAATATATATTTAATAGTTTTCGATTTTAACTATCGCCTACCTCTAAACACCTCCTTCCCATGGGAAGGTTAGGTTATACATTTGCAAATGTAAAGTACCTATGCTATATAAAAGTAATAATGGTCGCATCAAAATAACCGTTATATCTATTCTTATGTGTATATTTTGACTAAGAGATTCGGAACCTAATCAAATCAATATTATTTGTAGAAAAATATTATTAAAAAAAATGTACGTCTATAATTTATACAGTATAAATATTATAGGCGACTGATCGAAGCTTGAGTAATTTCGTATGGTTTTTGATTTTATTTATAAAATAATATCTAAGTACAGTGAACATTTTTGAACATGAATACATTATTATCGGTACACTTTTCGATTATTATTATACGAAGCTTTTAAAAATAAAAACCATCTCGTGCGTGGAGTATACTCGGCCCTCTCGTTGTATTATAAACGAATTAGATATTTATTTTATATTATATTATATAATATTATCTATGTATTACGTTTACGAAATTTAAAATCAAATCCCGCTTACAGTCGAAAACCACTGACATTGAAACGGCGATCGGCGGCGGCGGGTCCCCTCTACTCGTGACAAAAGGGAACTTTTTTCCTCGAGGCCGGCGCCGAAAGTTATATTGCATTATATCCGCCGTATCATATAAAATATACACATATACACTATAGGACGCTTGCAACGTATATAATAATATTATTATGTACTCCAGCCATCACGAGCTCCCCGCGAGGCTATTGATTCGGTCTGATATTTATGTAATATTATATACGCCTATTCGTCATTATACAATAATAGGTATGACTCTGGATCATAAATCGTTCGGAAACTGCTGAACTACGGTTTACACACAATGTGTGTGTAGAGTGCAAACAATATATTTATATGTATATATGACACGTCGTATATTTATAATATTATTATAATATGCTGCTAACCCGCGTTATTATCCATTAGTTATAAACTTATAACGACACTGTCGTACTGTGCGCGAATCGAGATATCGTATATATATTGTAATATGTATATTTATTGTGATATGTCTGTATAGATACTTACGTTGTTTTTGTCGATGAATAGACTCACGACCCGCGTGTCAAGACCACCGCAGTTATGCGCTTGAAAAATAATATTAAAAAAACGTTTTCAATGATGTAACGCGTACAGTCGAAAAAAAATATAGTAAATCCCGCTTATAATGCTATACGGGCTAGCTTTTCTTTACATTCCATCGTATAGTATCTACAGTGTTACTTGGCTTACAATTATTATTATTATATGTTCAAAAATTGAATAATATTAACTAACTTTGGTTAGGCTACTTAATACGCAATCAGATATAATTTGAACTACAGACGGACAAAAGCCCAAGTCTCTAATTAAAATGTTCCGTTTTAAACATTTACCTGACGATTTTAACATATTTATTAAAATACACTAAAAGAAGTAGGTATGACTAATAACAGGGCATGATGGGACCTAGATACCAATTATGTTCACAATTCTGTTTGTTTAAGTTTAGTGTGATGGATCAAATTTAAAATGTTAAATGTTAAATTTCTCGATGTAAAAGTCTTCAAAGAGATCAAATTGGAACGAATAGTTTAGAAATGTAAAAATTAAATTAAAAAATAATGATGATTCGCTTTCGTCGTGATATTATTATTTAATTTCTCCCGTCAAACTATACAGCTATATAACAAAAAACGTATATGCGAATACCCGTAATAGTGAAATATTGGGTATAATTAAATTAGCTAGGTAATTATAATAATATATAAGATCCATATAAACGTACCCGCATATACGATCATAATGGTTAAGTTGTTTGCGTAGAGCTATTTATTACAACGATGTTTTTGCCATTCTAATAGTTTTGTTGTATAGGCGTACGCGATATAAAAAACAAACTCTATAGTATATACCTCTATATAATATTGTTTCGTCATTTTTACACCATAATATTATAATATATAGTGTATTATTCAATTATTGTGTGCGATAAATAATAATAAATACAGCATTTATTGTGCGGCTCGGCTCGACATTCGTCTGTAATCACATTATCTCCATACTTAATTGACTGTTGAAAATCCTTTGTATACCTATACGGGTATAACTAAATATATGCAAACATGCAGTAGGTACTTACATCAATGTTTCGTATTATATTTGCCAACGACAACAATAAGAGACCGTCTGTTATACAAAACATAGATGTTGCATAATATAGGTATTTGTATTATTTTTTGGTTTCAACGGTTTGCGTAAACCATGCGTGTAATAACTGTTTGAAAAAAAAAACTGTCAACTTATAGGAAATTGACATTCCAAGGTTCTCGTCAGATGTACACCAATCGATATTTTTACAATTTCAAAACTGTATACTTTAATGTATAACACTGCAAAGTGGCCTTTCGTAACTAACTACGATTTGTGTACCTACTTACTCGTATTATACAAAAGCCTGCCATTAACTAGTCAAAAAGTTTTTTTTTACTTAATTAGTAATGTATTAACTTATAATATTTCACTAGTTAAAATATTTAAATATCCATTGTAATAACTTAGCTTTTTTCAGGTAATTTTAAAAATTATAAATCATATTAGTATACATAATATTATGTAAAATAACTAGTGCTCCTCAAATTGAGAGGGACTGCGGGATTGAATCCCTCTGGTTTTTAAAAAAAATAATTATGCATACCCCTTCTAATCAATAAAACGTTTAAATATTCAGGTATACTCGTAAGCAAATTATTTTTACTCTTTTCCGTCCTTCTCATTTTTTCGTAGTTCAATCATTGCGTATAGCTTTCTGCAGGTTTAGTAGTTATAACTTTATAAGACTAATTAATTAATGATTTTCCTTTTGTTTCTTTAAATATTCCTTGATTTAATCATTTTATCGGTACAAATTTATAAAACTACCTAAAATACTACAGATAACTTGAAATACGTAAGAAGGAATATAATATAATTCATTATTAACAAAACATATTCATGATTAAAACAAATAAATGAATTACGTTTTAACTAAGTTTACTTGGTATTTTTATTTTTGATTCATATTAACTTTAAATTTTTGATATTCAACATATTATTATGCCAACCTTTCACCATTTGTTCTTAATTTTGACCATTAACTTAACTAACCCGAGTTGCCGTCTTTTTATAGAGTATCTACCCACACCATGATTCCGTGTGCTTACATATTTTACACTATTCCTGCACGATATACCGATTACTATTAGTTCCTTATTTATAAAAATCTATACCTATTGTTCCTAACGTTAAAAATTATACTATATAATTTTAACAATAATAGTTCAGATGACCTGTAAGTCAGAGAAACTTTAATAAAAAATAATTAAAAAAAAAATTTTACTTATTTATATTTAAGCCGCTTAAAAAAAAAAGATATGGGTAGTTCGTTTAATTCATTTTATAAAAGTAATTATGTATATTTATTTTATCGTTAAAAATAGTTCGTGCATGTACAATAATTTAAAATATTATATAATTACTATACATAATATTAATGTGTGCTATTTAATTTGTGTACATGTTATTAATATTTTTACTAGCTATGCTATCCTGTAACGTACTTACATTATTACACTCACTCGCTAAAAATAATTTTGTCAATGAGCTGTCAACGAAACTAATGACTTGTGTAGTTGTAGGTACCTACTTCCTAATATTACAATATTTAGAATGAAAAACACGAACAGACGCTAATATCGTGCGCACAGCTTTGTATAACTGAAAATAATGTACTCTGAATATTATAATATGATTCTCAAGGATACTATATATATAATATCATTAAAAATTATAATAAAAAGGTATCTATAATTAAAACTGTCTAAAAAAGGAATAATTATATTATTCTTAAAGTGCTTGTATAAAAAGACATAAAAATCGTGTATTATTCAACGAACGTGATATGCTAAATCTAAAATGATCCCACCGTAAAACAAATGTGCATGTTCGCCGTCTACTCCCATAAAAAGGTTCTTTGTCTTGTTTATATTTGTCGTACAAATAATATTACTGTTTCATTTTTCGTAACGAAAGCTGGATTTCAAAATATATACACTTGTCATCCCAAAAATAATTTCAATCGATAGTTGTACACTAATATTATACATATAGTTCTCCAAAGAAATAAAAAAACATTCAATAGTCAAAAACCCGAAACCAATGTAGTGTCTAATAATTATTACATACATAATAAAAAGTTCAAAACCCCGCACAGTCCGGTGTCCAGTCTCGACCTACGCACCAAATGAACATCGTAATAAGCAGAGCTCGGATTTTAAAGCATATACTTCTTTTTTTTTTATATATGAGATAGAAATCTAATTTTTATTCATAAATTCGTTTCACGTCATTCTGATTCCAAATAAACCAATTTAGTTCCTTTTGTTGTTTTTTATGTAAATTCTTTTTTTTTTTTGCTTTTTTCAGTTATTCAAGCTATAGAATTTTTATAAATGTTTATTATTATTATGCTATAGTAATAATAAAAAATTGAATTAATAAGAAATGGAAAACCCCGGAATACGGACTAAATCGTTATGTAATAATATATTATTATTATTAGGTATTATTTTCGTTATCAGCTTGTTTATTAAATATATTAAAATTATTGATTGTCGATCTACATAATATAGCTCTCAGTACCTATACGGTCAGTGTACCTGTAACATCGATATCGATCACTTCAAAATTTCAAAGTTAAGATTTAGTGTTGTCATTTGAAACTCCTTGTATGAAGTATGGTGCGATCAATTCAGTGGATGTGGAGAGTCGTTTTCTATGATAAATGTTAAATATTCTGTCGGACAATAGAGTCAGTTTCACAACTACAATTCTAGGTAAGTACATGGAAATTAATTTTTTTTAATTTAAATTAATTTTTCAAATTTTTTTATTCGTTTTTGTAACTAGTTCGTGTTAATTTGGTCGTGTTTTTTTTAAAAAATAAATATAATTTTTTTTCGCTTTCTTAAAAAAATCGTATGCTTATTTTTAGTTGCTGATTTTGTTTTAAAATCCAAGCCCTAATTATCATAAAATATTTTAAAATTTTGAATTTAATATAATTTATATTCAATTACAATATATATAATATATTATTCATTATTATAGGTCTACGAAAATATTAAAGTTAAACACTTTTTTTTATATATGTCCTAGCGTTGAATACGAAACAATAGAAACTATTCTTCTTTTTTTTTAATAATATTATTCAAAATAAGTTCATTATTTTTTTTTTAGTTACATAGTTACATTTTTTTTTTCAAAATATTTTTGCAAACGGTTTCTGTTGTTACCATTCCAATTTTTTCTTATATTTTTTACTGAAGTAAACTTTTTACACTTTTACCAACAAATCAAAACGTTTGTGGTATATATAATATTCAGGATATTAAAATATACTAACTACTCGTATAAGTAATAACTAGGACTCGGATTTTAAAGGCTTAAAGCTTATGTTTCTTTTTATGATATAATATATATGAGATAGAAATCTAATTTTTATATTATATAAATTCGTCTCATGACATTCTGATTCAAAATAAACCCATTTATTTTTGTTTTTTTCGGCTTTTTTTTACTTAAATGCTTTTTTTCAATTATTTCAGCTATAGAATATTTATATGTTTATTATGCTACTATATTAATAATTAAAAATGAAATTAAAAAGAAATGTAAAAACTCAGAATGCGGACTAAATGTTTAATATATTGAATTATATTAATTTATTATTGTTTCATTATTGGCTTGTATACCTATCTACATTATTATTGCCTTCAGTACCCATACGGTCAGTATGCCTAAAACATCGATATCGATCATTTCAAAATTTAAGATTTAGTGTAGTAATTTGAAACCTCATGTATGAAGTACGCACCGATCAATTCAGGGGATGTAGAGAGTTTGTTTTCTATATATAAAAATATTCCATTGGACAATCACAATATATAGAGTCAATTTCACTACTGCAAATCTATGAAAATATATGGTAATTAGTTCTTTTTTTAATTTAAACTAATTTTTCACGTTTTTCATTTTTTTTATTCAGTTTTATAACTAATTCATCTTAATTTTTGGTCAAGCATTTTTTTTTTTGCTTTTTTTTAAAATTAAATATTCTTCTTTTTTGCTTTTTTAAAACAATCATGAGTTTTTTTGTTATTTATTATACTAAAAACCGAACTCTAATAATTAGGAACAATGAATTCGGTGATCGTTTAATAATTGCACTACAGTCTGAAATTAGCAGTATTTTACAGTTAATAGTGTTGGTCTTTCAGTTAATGATTTTTGGATGATTACAGTAGCTTATTATATTTAATAATACAGAACACGATATTAATTAACACAATATAATTCAAAACAATTAAATTTAACGCAAAAATAAATTAACTATTGAGGTTTATTCAAGAAAATTTTTTGGTCTATATTAACTCTCAAATTTGGAAATATGCTCATTGCTTAATCATAAGCTCATACCATTTGTCCACTTAGACCAAATGATCATATTTTTTTTTTCTTTAAAGCGAAGCATTAGATATTAGATTCTGAACGAAGTGATGAATGTATTGATTTTACAATGGTGTGTGTTTTTTTTTTTTTTTTTTTTTTTGTTTTTGTGTCTGTGTACAGCATAACTAGTCGAAATAATGCTCCAATTTCAAACTATGGGGGTGGTTTCCGATGTAAAAGTGAATATCCTTGGTGCATTATAGAGGTAAAAAGTTAACATTTTCCAACAGTTTTCAAAAAAATCGAGAAAAACAAAAAAAAAATGACGGAAAAACGGCAATTTTTACGCAAAACCAGTTTTCGACCAAATCGATTTTTTTTATGGTTATAATTCAAAAACTAATCACTGAAAATACTTGAAATTTTCACCAAATGTTAATGTCAGTGGTATCTGTATATAGTTATATTTTCAAAAGTTTTTGACTTTTTTTGAGTTATTTATAGACCACTGAAATTTTCGATTTTTTTGAGAAATTTTTTTTAAAGTGTCGATAAAAAATTTTTGGATGACCAAAAAGTTTTGAAAATTTAATACAAGGTTCCTTATGAGTTGTTTTTATTGTAGCTAAAAAAAATTAAAAATCGTTAGTCACAATTTTTTTTATAAGCGTTTATAGTTCAAATTTTTACGAAATCTGTCGAAAACGCGAAAATCGCAAGTAATTTTGAAGTTGAAAAATCATAAAATTTTTTCTTTTATAACTAAGTTTTGAAAATTTGGTACAAGGTTTTCCATACATTTTTCTTCAAATATCTGTAAAAAAAACTCTACCGTATTCAGACAAAAAATTTTTATGAGTGTTTAAAATTTAAATTTTTACAAAACCGCGTTAAATAACGGTTTAGCCTCAAACGATTTTTAATATTTGTTATTATTCAAAAAGTATAAGTCGTAGATACTTGAAAATTTTACCAGTTATTTAGATTGGCATTTTCTTTACATGATTTGATTTTCAAAATATTTTGAGTTTTTTTGAGCTATTTATAGACAACTGAAATTTTCAACTTTTCTGAAAAATTTTTTTTGAAGTGTCGATAAAATTTTTTTGGCCCTATCAAAATACTTGAAAATTTTATACAAAGTTCCTCATATGTTATTCTTATAGTGATTAAAAAATTATAAGAATACATAGGCACAATTTTTTTTTATTAGCATTTGAAGTTCAAATATTGACAAAAATTCGTCAAAACTATGAATACTTTCAAATTATTTTGTAGGTATATTTCATAAAAATTTTTGTATAAGTAGCTAAGAGTTGAAAATTTAATACAAGGTTTTTCATAAGTTTAGCTTACAATTATTATAAAAGAACTTAAATGTTGTTGTATTCAGGCCATTAAAACATAAACCACCTTTTTCACCAACCACTAGAAATTATATCCTAGGCTGACAAATCATCTTCGTTCAGAATCGTTTTTCGTATACAATGATAACTATCATTGGATTCAAATTTAACAATCCTATAATATATAATAATGATCCATACGGCACCTAATGTACAGCAGAGCGGTACTCACTTGCCCGCTTTTTTTTAATTTAATTTCTCTCAGTAATTATTATATCATTTGTAAGTATATAACTTTGTAATTTATAAGTAGGTATAGCAGTTTTCACTTATCTACAAAAGTTTACTCCGCAGCACACGACCTGGCTGTTTTGTCATTTACAATTTATTAACTATGTCAAAATGTTGTGCAGTACCTATTTGTATGAGTATAATATTTGTGAACATAAAATCAATATCTGTACGAGTAACTTTGTAAGATACCTTCCTGCAGCCACCCCTTCTCAAAAATATACCAAACATTTTGACATGATCATATTTTCAAAAACAACAAAAATGTTTTAAAGTAAGTAATTAAAACTTAACTCTATATTGTTATAAAATTAAAAATCGTTTTTTAAAATCAGTGGTTTATTGGGCTGATACGGTCTCCTAAAATATACAAGAGACACAAACTTTTATCACTACATTAAAAAATAAAACACTACACATTTTTTTACCATTTAAATTTCAAATTATATTAATTTAATTTAAAATACGAAAAAAATTCTATAACATCAGAATCTTTCTATCTTCACTATTGAATTAGTTAATTATACTGTATTTAAGGGGGCCTCGCCACTTATAAGCCCTAGTTAGTACCACTAAGCTGCACGTTTGGCAATTAGTTAAAATTATAAAGAACAAAAATATAGTGCTGTGCAATGTGTAATGACTTCAAAGTATGTAAAACATTATTTTGAAAAATGGTAAGACATAATATAAATATTATTTTGTTTTTCAAAATAATTAATATTCGTCTTAAAAATATTTACACATAAATGTATAATTAGAAATTCAATAATTCAATAAATTACGAGTAGATAGGCACTCAGGTTTTCAAACATATACATATCAAATATGTGTATTATTGTATTGAATAAATATACTGTATTAACATTTATTAACAAATATAAAAATTATTTAGAAAATTTAAAACAATTACAATTCAAATGCGTACCGATATATATTATTTATTTAATATACAAATGCATATGATTATTTTTTTTAAAAACATTTAATAACTCGAAAAATATCCATTGAAATTTTTGGAAGTATTTGTATAAAAGTAGTACAATAGTCCGCACAAAAAAATCCACTAGTCTTCTTTCTTATAAAATATGTAAAACATAATACATTTCATTTATAATTTGATTGATTACATTGAAAAATAAAAAATAAAAAGATGTAAATTTTAACCACTAATGTTCCAAATAAATAGAATAGGATATTACTGGAAAATTGGTATTGAAAATCAATAATCAGCGTTGTAAAAAAATGCAAAAAATTCATTCCTTCGAGCCGGATTTGAACCAGCGACCTATGGATGTCTGTTGTTTTTACCAGCTACAGTCCACCGCTCTACCAACTGAGCTATCGAAGGCCATGCTGATAGTGGAAGAATTTATAATATTTAAACATATTTTAATCAGAAATAAAATAACTAACAGTATATTATACGCTATCTGGCGGAAACAGTTAATCGTCGTAAGTCTAACAAAATTCAACAGGTACCGCTCATTATATCAATAGAATAGTAATGAAAATAAATAGGTATAGCCTTTACTCTTTATTTCTATACGTATATTAATCAAATAATATTTGGTGTGTAAATTATATTTCCACAGTGATTACTCATTTTTTTAAAAATAATTATTGTTTGAAAATCTAAGGTAAGCCCCAAAGTAGTACCTAATATTATTGAATATTCTTATAATTTTCTTATTATTAATATTAGGTATATTCAATATTTACAAATTCCAACATTTTTATCTGTACTTTTTATAATTTTATTGGTAAATCTACTAAACAATTTTCAGTTTTAAATGCAATCTGTTTATTTATTAATTATATTTAACAGGAGCTAAGTGCTTTTCCAAAATCCCCTTTATTTATTTAATGATATGTTATAGATCATAAGTAGGTATTGTATTTTTTATTACACGTAGTATTATTCACGATTAGTGTTTAATGGCTAATGATTACTGTAATAAGTAATAACCCACATGTTACATATTATGATTGTTATAATATTGTAATCCACTAATACTGTACCTACAACATATTAAATTACTAAGTATATCTTAAAAGTTAAAACCAATTTATTTGAATTTGCCAATCATTAGATTTATGAGTAGGTACTAAAATTATTTTGACAAGCCGATAAGTTACATTACTTATTTGTAGATGAAATAATCTCATCACGGCGATAGATTAATGTAACAATCGATTTCTCCAATCTTTTAAGCACCTAATAAAATAAATGTTAGTTTATCATACAACTGAAAATTATTCAGTTTTATTATGATAGTTTTTTATCATAGCTTAAATTATTATTTTTCATGATAAAAAAAAAATGCAAAAAGTTTTCCTCCCCGGCGGGGAATCGAACCCCGGTCTCCCGCGTGACAGGCGGGGATACTTACCACTATACTACCGAGGAATCATACTTTCAGGTTAATTTTTTATATTATTTAAGCTCAATCTTTTGATATTTATAACTATCGTTTATTACGTTTTTTATAATATTTACTTCTTACTTCTTACCTATATCAAACATTATATTTCTTATTTGATTGAATTTTATATAAATTCTTATAACTTTAATGGTTTAAAGAAACTTAATTATTGATATATTATTATTAAATTTAAATATACGAGTAGGTAACTAATAAGTTATTAATTAATAATTATTGGTTATTAATAATAACCAACAATAATAATCTATTACCTACCTACCAATTACTTAGTAATTACCAATATAGTAATATTATATAATACGTAGTTGAAATAGCTAAAAAATAAATAAAGATTTATTCTTTTTTTGGTTATTGTTTTTATATTACGCTTCAACAATTATTGTGACCATTTGAGGTTTTTTTTATTTAATGTTTGATGATTATATTAACATATGTTTTATTTGTTGTATACTCTTATACAAAACAGACATAAAAATAAAATAAAATTATAAAAATTTTGCAAGGACAAGGTTAAAATATTAGACGAAGTCGATACCTTATAATACACAGGTCATGGAATCGTGGTTAACAGTATTTTTGGTAAATCTAATGATGATCAACTACTAAAAGCTAAAGATATTGTTTATTTTTTTCCATTTTCATCCTATGTAGTAGTATGTAAGTACTTTCCATAGATGTCACTTTAGACACTTCAGTATTTTTATGTATTATACACTTGCGACTTACATGATATATTAACTTATAACATCCGATACGAATTTTAAACTTTATGGTTATTACCATAGGGCACTATATGCTTTTTTTTATATTCTAATTAATATCTAATTTTTATTTATAAGTTCGTTTCACGTCATTCTGATTCCAAATAAACCAATTTATTTTTGGGTTTTTTTTTTTGTAAATGTTTTTTTCAGTTATTCCAGCTGTAAAATTTTTAGACCCGGTTCAAGGGATTGGCGACGCAACATAGGCCCACGCTTAGGGCGACATTTAACATTTTTTTACTATAGATAAAAAAAAATGTAAGGGGCGGCAAAAAAGTTTGCCTAGGTGTGTTTAAATACTTGAGCCGGTTCTGAAAATTTTTATATGTTTATTATTATTATGCCATAGTAATAATAATAAATTAAATTAATAAAAAACGTAAAAACCCAGAATGTAGACGAAATTATGTTTATATTTTATTATTATTATTTTCGTTATCGGCTTGTTTATATAACTATTTTAAAAGTATAGATTATCGATCTACATATTATTATAGCCCTCAGTACCCGTACGGTCAATATACCTACAACATCAATATCGACCATTTCAAAATTTAAGATTTAGTGTTGTAATTTGAAACTTTTTGTATGAAGTATGCGCCGAACTATTCAATGGATGTGGAGAGTCGTTTTCTATGTATACCTAAAAATATTCTGTCAGACAATACTACAATATATAGAATTAGTTTCACTATCTACTACCAATCTAGAGAAATACACGGTAATTAATTCTTTTTTAAGTTTAAATTGATTTATTAATTTTTTTTTTCATTTTTATAACTAGTTCGTGTTGATTTTTAGTCATGTTTTTTTTGGGATTTTTTTAAAAAATAATTATGCTTCTCTTTACTTTTTTAAATAACCGTGTGCTTTTTTTAGTTGTTTATTATGCTTTAAAATCTGAGCCTTAATCATTACCATCCAGTTTTCACTAGTCTATTATATACGAGGCGCTTTATAATTAAATTAAAACATAAATTAGTACTATTTCTGGATAATATTTCTTTACTACAACTTTATTATTTCATATTTTATTTAAAATATAAATATTTTTTGTAGAAATTGAAGTACTCCATAGTTATTTGAATTATAAACTGCTTAATACAATATCAAGTCTAGGCAAGTTGCAATTTTTTAACTCGTTAAGTTAAGTTATTTTAAAATAATAAAGTTAAGTTAAAAGTTACGCATATTTTTTTCGTTAACTCGTTAAATTAAACGTTAACATTGAAAAAAAAGTAAAAACTTAGCTTAAAGTTAAAATTTTCTGATTTGTAAAATAAAAAAATTCCAGACGCATAATAATGATTATTAAATATAGTTTTTCTTTATGCTCAAGAAAATTACTGGAGAAATTTAATATGATACATCAAAGTATTAACTAGAAATCAAAAAACCTACTTTTCTAAAAACTGCATTAAAAAAATTTGCATTATTCTTTAAAATAAATAAATAAAATTAATCTTTGGATCAAAATTAACTTAACATTTTAACTTTTAATTCGGTAATGCCCAGCTTTGTACTATATAATTGTCAATTTATGTAGACTAAATTTAAGATATAGGTAGGTAACAATAGAATAATAGTTTTTCTCAAATTACTTTAGTTGTTATATTCTTATTTAAAAAATATTAATTGTTGAGACTTGAAGTTTTTCAATATTGATATTACGTACGTATAGGTATTATTGTTATGAGTTTTCCATACGTAATGCATTTTTCAAAGTTTTTATAAAAAATATAGCTAGGATAGGTTTTTAGTTTTTACTATGAACTTAATCAAACCGTTTTACAAACTACAGTTAATAGTATTGCCTTATCTTAAGGCTTAAGTTAATATAACAACGATATATTTTTAAAATATTATATAATATTATAATATTTTAATATATATTCGATATTTTTTTTATGAAAATTGGATCAACCGTTCCGTACCTATTACTAATAGAGAAATAAATTATAAAATATATTAAGAAAGAGGCTGACACATCGTCAGTATCGTTCATCGTACATATGCAAAGATTTGTCATTGAATTCAAATTTAACAAATCCATTACAGTGACCTTGCTCAATGACGAATGACGGTCGGTCGAAACACTCGAAACCTACTATACAGCCAAGTGACTTTCACGGTTTTTTTTAGTAGTAAGAGTTGTAACACCCCCTCCTCGTAACATCAAAATTATAAACTATAGATCTATTTTGCTATTTTGAAGTCACCGTCGATATATTTAAATATTTAAGTTTGAATTATTTTTTTGTTATAAGACAAGTGACTTCATGCAAACTGGAAAATAAATAAAAATAAAAAAACTACTCATCGTTAAAAATTTAAAACATAAATTATTTATTGATCCTCCGCTCAGAGTTAAAAAAAAAAATACTAATGACTATAAATAATAATGTATCATGATATTTTAATTAAATATGATTATTAATGCCTATTATAGTTTTTGAAATTTTTTTTTTAATTGATCACATCGTCAACAAATTGCAATCACGCAGACATTATCTATGTAATTACTATTAATACTAATTAGTAATGTTTTGTGTTAGTGGCACAGTGTGAACATGTACTTAACATACAACGATATAACAGTTAAATTCAAATACTTATTGCGCGATAATCACATGGAGGCAGGCATGCAATGTATATGTCGTCATTATAAGTATTATACTGCTCATACTCGCCCCATATAGTGTTTAAGGCAATGAGCTGTACCTATCGTCGTATAATATATTAATATAGTTATAACTTTTAACCTTTTTTTTTTCCTGAATGATACGATGCACTTTACAATACACTAGGAAGTCGGGAAGACTATTATATATTAATTTATTTTAATTTACTGCGTATATAATTTAATAATATAATATACATATTATGCTGTGATTAACGAATTTCATATAATGAATGTGTAGTGACTCACATTTCGTATTATTATACAATAATACGTATGTAGGTACTTAGTATAATATGTTTAAATGCGATTTTTAATTACCATAATAATAGAATTAGTCGTCAGCTCTTCCAGTAGAAAACTATAAAGCGATTATAATAATATTATATATTATTATGATATACAAATGGTTTTTTTTCTCCATCACGCGTTTATCCTTGATGATGAGCGCGTGATGACATATGAAAAACAATCCGAAGGTCGAATTTTCGACTCGCGCGCACCTGCCTATCTGCAGGAGACTTCAACAGAGAAATCTGCAGCGACGGTCTTCTAGGTCGTCGCTCAGGAATGCAATCGCGGTATAATATAATTTGCTATACCTATACTAACTATATTATACGTATTATTACACATACATAATATTATATTATAGTCCGGCGAGAATTTTTTAACGCGTTCATATAATACGATAAAATTATAATATTAGCTATTACCGTTTTACGCGCGCACACGAATATATATATGTATACAAAACGCGTAAGACCTTTCTCCGTCGTCTGCGCTATACAGACATAATATAACGTGTGCATGTAATATACATATAGTCGTGGCTGTGGCACGTACGTACCCATATATTATATGTATATACATATATATAATAATATATGATATATTACATTCGTTTTTTTATACAGCCGCCCCGATGGCTTTCTGCTTTCTTCGCGGCGCGCGCATTTAAAAAACTTCGCCGATACACGACAGTAATAGCTGGCGTGCAGGCACCTGTATAATATATAAAATGTATATTATACTATTATTTTACTGCTCAAACGGTCGTGATGGCAGTCGAATTAAATACCGTTTATCATAACATCGGACTATTATTATTATTATTTTCGGTCGGTCTGTCAGTCGGTGGGCGGCGAGTGGGGGGGAATACGATTCGGATAAACTGGTCACTTGTCCCCCGCAGACCTCGCACGCGTATTATATACACATAATAGATATTATTATATACATATATAATATTGTGTGTGTAATATTTTTTTTTTAACGTGCAGACATCGGGATCGCTGCCGCCGCTACTTTTTTATCTATATGTATATATACGACACTGTTATAATACTTATAATGTTATGTATATATATTATACGGGCGAGCTTTCACTCTCCGACGAGCGTCGCCGCCGCCGTCGTTTGTCGCAATTCACGCCGTCGCCTGCCGCCGATTACTGCGATCCGCGTGCCCACACATCGTCAGTCGATTTTTCTCTCGTATCACATTATTGAACGCACATCACATAATATATTATATATTAGGTATATATATGCGTGCGTGTAACTATATATTTTAACAGCGTGTCGTGTGCTACCGTAGATCGTGCAGTTGAACTATAATAATTCGTTTTCGTCGAGACCGCGTGAAAAAGGCGTCATAATTTATAAATTCGATCGTATAACATATTAATATCATCATCATCGTTTATACACACATATATATATAACCATCGCACGATGAATTCGTGGCAAGAGAGCGGAGTCGGACCCGAAGAACGGACGGAAACCGATGACGATAAAATGTCGCTGGAAAACCTCAACCTGGACGAGCTCAAGACGTTGGTCTCCATGTGGTAAGAATTTGTATTATGTACCCATATAAATATTTTATATATAAGACTATAAGAGTGATCTGCTGTATAACTATATAAGCATATATATATAATAGATATATAATGTGCAGTGTAGTACCTACATTATATAATTCTACGTTATATCACTTATATATGTATATATAGGTATATTACTTAAAAAACTATATACTGTATAGTGTATAGGTATAAACAGGGGTGGATAGGACTATTAATTATGTTATCGGGAATTAAATTCAAGGACCCAGAACGAAAGGGCCCAAATTTTGATCATACTCTAAATATAGACAATATTACGATATCATTATTATAATTTATTGATTACGCTTCCTTGGAACGAAATCGCCTCGGAAATCGCTATAATTCAAAATTTGGTACTTTTGTGTTTGATATATTATCAGAACAAAAATAAATTTTACTCTAAAATGGTAGAAAATGATATCATAATTAAATTCAGCGTTACACATATTTTGTGTTAGTATAACATTTTTTTGTTCTTTTTTCGCTTTAATGAACGTAATACTACCAAATTTCTATAAAACATATGTATTACATTAGGTTAAATTTATAAAATTTAATCATATTATCAAAATTCAAAACTGCCTCAATTATGCTGTTTTTGGTGGTTTATAATTTTATTTTATAATACCTAATGAAAACTTCCATAGTTGGGTATGTGTCAATTTTAAGTTGAGTATAAGTTAGTATTTATACAAAATATTCAGATACTTGGGGGGATACTAGGAAGGGCTGAATATCTTCACATTCAAATAAACTCCTCCTCTCAAAAAAACCATGTTATAGTAAAGTGTTGTAGTCTGTCCCAAGATCGTCCGGTTACAGCATCATTATGCATCATGTTTCGTTTTATCCCCCCTCCCGTCTCCCCTACGAAGAGTTATTGACAAAAATTGAAATTTTTTTCACGAATATAATTTGTACTTGCTGTACCTACCTATACAATAAATTTATAATACTTAATTTATCTATAGCTTACGTGCGCTGGAAATATTCTGTAGATAATATTAAAACGTATAAGCTGTATGTTTTTTATGATTTATATAATATATAACTGTCACTTATAACTCGCGACAATTTTTTCATCATAATCCTGTTCGTTATATATTTGTAGTATGCGAAGTCTACTTAATTAAGTATTAACGTAACTGCGCATTATATTTATTATAATAAATATACCTACATAGCATATCATACGATGCATTTACCTGTGATGGAAAAACTTTGATTTCGATTAATATCTATACACACATGCCGTATACATAATAATATTATTCTCATCGGTATAAAACGTATAATATTTATTTATATTATATGACTTTACGCAATGCTATATTATTAATGTGCACGTGAATATAAGTACCGACAATTATTTTGTCACCAACCTTCACCCAACTATACCGACGAACAATTGCGATTCGTATGTATACATATTTATATAAACACTATAAAGTCTTCTACGTAAATTTATCTATGATGTACAGACATACTGCAGTTCAAAATCCATATATTATTTGTATATGGCACCTATGCGTGTGCTCTATAGTATTGTGTTTTATAAATTAAACTTTATAGCAAACAGACAATATATGATTGTGAATATTTTATTATTGTCTGAATATTAAAATGACATAATACGACATTTTTGCATGTATTTATGCTCACTATTATTCGTGTTTATATTATTAGTTGTCAATATCGCATAGAATTGTAAAAACCAAACACTACTTAACATTTAACGATTTGTGCAAATACATGTGCATATTATTATAATAATGCAGTATTGTACGATTAATACTAAAAATTTTCCTTAGTTGTATATGATTCATAATGGCGTGTATAAGTAGGTACACTTTTTTATGAAATATTCAAATGATGTTGTAATTTGTATATATCCTACTGCAAATACCTGCGTCTGAAAAAAACATTGTATTATAATTATAATAAGCATAATTAATTGCCTTAAATGGGCGATAACCTTGATTGATATCAAACGAACCATCGCGATGAACATAACGATTTTACACATAGATATATTATGAGTATAATATAACACCAACTACGTTTTATTAACATTTATACATCACGTAATTATAATTCAGACACATGTATAATATTATATTTAAAAATAATTAATAACATTACTGCGAACTCATATATGAGTAGTAAGTCAGTAAGTCAGTTAATTACTATATAGTTCACTCGAATTTAAATTTCAGCACACATCATTTGTGATTGTTCATTAATTAACAATATATTAAGTATATTTATACGAAAATAATGCCTTGACGCATTGTATAATTTATAACATTTACGGGTATGGTTACCATATTATATATTATTATTTATACAGTATAACTTTATAGTATATACGACACATCAATTATTGTCGCTATTGTGGCAAATAGATTTGACCCAATCAATGATTTGTCGGTTATCCATTTATCTTGTACAGTCGTATAAATGTATAATATATACAGAAATAATTTTACGCAATGTACGTTAGGTATTAAACTTAGCTGGTATATATATAATTATGATCGTGTAATAATATATATGGCAAGTGCATATATATATACGACACATCGATCATTACAATAATAATAAGAATAAGAGATTTAAATTAAAAACACGCGTTAAACTTCGGTTGCGAATCAAGTATAAAATATTTTATATCGATTAAGCACGTCTCCAATACAGATGAGATTAGATAGGGTGAAAAATATCCGACACTGTCCGATCGCCTCTTCGAAATCGGTACCGTTGCGTCGTCTGTGACATCCCGTTTATGTCATCGTTCATCACACACCTGCACTATTATAGTACACCTCTCGACGCCGATCACTGCAGTAAGTGTTCGAGCTTTTGCAGGAAAATCTGAAAATCGTCAGAGTGCGCTTGATGAACGCGAGTGGAGTAGAACCGTCGGAAATCGCAAAATAAGACGTGTATCTCAGCTGTCGGATGCGGGTGACCGGCGATCGCGCCAAAAATGTAAACTACAACGCGCGTCGCCTGCAGTAGTCGTTAATATACTTTGAAAATAATCGACGATACACAATACAATACAATACCCGTGTCTGTGTGACTACGTGTAATGTGCAGTTTATGGGAAAAACTAAAAGAAAAGAACAATGCGCGAACTCTGACAAACGACGTCGGCTGTGCGCAACAGTGAATCCGCACGCATGCAGCTTTTTTAACGTTCAATAACAAGCTATTAATATCGTAAATTAAACAGTCTTGTGCGTGTGCTTGTGTGCGCTCGGAGTTCGATTAAAAAGTGGAGTCCTTATCTCTATTATTGTTGTGTACTGGCCGGGGGCAACAAACAGCATCATCGCTGTCGGAAAAACAAAACGTCATATTATCATGAAAACGACGAGCTGTGCATTATGTTATAAAACAATCGCGTTCGTTCGTATCCGTCGCTGATAATTTTTTTTTTTTTTTCTAAACTTTAAACACTTACACGAGTACACTGTTCAATACATACGAATACGTCTTATCATTTTATTTGTTATAATATCGCATGCACGTACAAGTCTTAACCGCGTCCGCCGTCGCGATCGGTTGTCGGTGCTAGCTCACGTAGAACACGTGAAATGCGCGCATTGATGAGCATGCAGTGGAACCGAATGACCGGACTGACGAGTCGAAGGAGCAGGGGAATCGTCGAGATAACGTCGACTCCAACGTGGCTTTCGAATAGGTTAGATTTAGTTTTATATAGGCAATACGTCATCAATATAATATAAAAATATATTTATTTTCATATTATTATTATTATTATTATTATATATTGTGTGTGTAGGTTATTATGTGTATAATACGCTTTGGTTTAAGACTAACATATAGGACATATATAGGTAGTTAGCCGCTACGATGCATAGATTTTACACACGATGCGTATAAATGGTATTATGAAAAAATCATAAACAAACTTTTGGCGTATGTTAGCGTATTGTATATAGTATATAATATACTGTTGTAGTACAATTTTAGTACCTACTATACAACAGAAGGTACAAATTACAATTCGTTTGAATATACAATAATTGTTTTAAAAGTTACTGAAATTCTAATTTAATCCCATACCACAAACGATTTAAAATCTTGCAGACAAAAAACCAAACAAAAACGAAACATTTAAAAAATATTTAGTTATAATAAATACGTTTAAATACGTGAATACGTTGTGAATAGAACAACTTAAATGTATTTTTATGATTTATTGTTTTTAAAAAAACAATTTTAGGAATTATGTACCATAAATTATAATACTTCGATATCCAAAATGTATTGATAACGGAAAATTACCTTTATTTATTATTTTATTGGCAATACGTTACCAGTTATTATAGTAATAAAATATATTTGATTTTGATTTTGATTAGTATTGAGGTTTCTGAAAATTTCAAGCTATTAAGTATTAACTGATTACACCTTCAACTAGTTTACCAGTATCTATATAGAATGTATGGTAAGTGGTGTGTTCAATTATGTTGTAACTATATAGTACAATATAATATTACTATGGCAGTAATATTTTTTCCGAATGACACTTGAAATATTTTTAGTAATACTATTATATAATAATGACATTATAAAAATACTCATTTTAATATTTAATATTTGTTAACTTTGCTAAAATTACTAAAAGTTTAGTTAAAATTAGGTTAAAAAATAAAGTGCACCGCCCGGGAATCGAACCCGGATCGCAAGAATGGGAATCTTGCATGATACCATTACACCAGCGGTGCTCTCGGGTTTTCCCATTGTAATTTGGGCATTTAATAATATTATTTTAGCTACTTTTTACCATACCGAAACCGTGTAGAAATAAAAATTGAAAACATTGCCCTTGCATAATGTCAATTTTTTAGTAATATGCAGATTGTAAATACATACAGACATACGGTCTGCAATAATTTATAAGTATAATATATAATTTTTCAAACTTCTCATACTTGGCCGTAGCTAAATGCTAACAGTAGATATAGGTACTATATTATTATTACTGTTAACATAATAACATGGCCGAATATTAGCGATAACTAGCACATTAATTAATAGGTAATAATATAATATTAAGTATAGAATAGCGCTTCTCCGCTCGTAAGTATAAAACCAGGAGATAGTGAGAAAAAGTGAATACCTAAAATAGTGATAAAATGTAATATTTTATAGTACTTAATGTTTAACATAGTATATTACTATAATACCTATAATGTTGTGGATTTTAAATCATTTATCTACATAGAACTATAGTTACATATATATGAAGTTAATAGGTACATAATACTATGAAAATGGGTAGGGCTCAAACATATATTTTTTAAATAATTTGTATTGTACATAATATTATACTATCTTGTACATATTGCTAAGTTTTTTTCTTCATACTTACAGTTACAATGCTTGAATCGTCACAATTTCTTTTTGTTTATAAATATCAAACCAGTTATCTTCGCTGCGGTATTTTTCATGGTTTTTCAAATCGTTAAAATCTGAGAACTTTATAACCAGTTGAATACGACGAAAAATCTTGGTCGTATTTTTTTATAAAGAATTTATTAAATGGGCTTCCTGAATTAGCCATGTTATAACAATTATTATATAGAGATACGATTGAATTGGTTTATTATTACCATTTCAGTTAATTTCCTTATTCCTTATATTATATACTACTATAATAGTCATGTATTGTACAAAAATACATAATATTATATTAATTGTATTGTAAAGTTTAATCAAATACAGTTTTCATAATAGGTAGGTATTAATTGTAAATAAATATATAATTGTACCTATACTTTTTTATTGTATTTAGTATTATATCTTTATGTGTTATAAAACATTTCAAGAGTGTTTTATTAGATCAAACAATTTAAATAAACAATACTCATAGAGACCTTATCATAATACCTTACCTATTCTTAATAGTTATTATAATACATAATAATAATTACTATAGGTCTCTGACGTAATTGTTATTTGTGTGTCAATTAAATATTATATTTGCTCTGTGTATTACACATTCACACATATTTGGTATAATTTTCAATAGCTCAAAAGTAATAATATTTTTATATAAATATTGGCATTGCAATGCAATTATGCATCTATATATGCCTAATATAATATACGACTACCTAATATTATAATAAAATGAATAATAGTTCATATCATTTTTTTCAAATATTAATCAATTCAACTATTATTAATTCTAACAAATTGCTTATTCGGAAAAATAGGTGAATAAAAAAACAATTAATGTGCATAGCTTTTTTATTTTAGTAAACGAATAACAACAATGTTTTATATTATATACGATTTAACATAACATTCCAATTAACAGTATAATAGCCAGTAGGTTCTCATATTAATATATTATAGAACCTATATTATATAATTCGATGGTATTATTATTTATTTTATATTGGTTTAACATTCTTAACTAAACATTTTGTATCTAAATGTCTGCAGAATACGAGAAACCGACAAATTAAAAATTACAATAATAACTAATAGATATAATGATCATAATCACGGTTTAAAATATACGATATAAGTGTATCTTAAACCGTGATCATAATTATCAATTTATAAACAACTACTGATTTCATTACATTTAGAAAAATCATGAAGTATATCACATTTTATGCTAAGTATATTATTATGGCAATAGTGACAAGTTATAGATATTATAACTTACAAATTAAGCATACAATTTATAATATACAACTTATTGTAACGGATATATGTACCTCACAATTTTATTTGGTTATTTTTTTTTTACTCATTCTAACGGATAGATGAAATAAATACTATAATGATATTTCTATTGCTGTATTTAGGGGACAGGGTATCAAGGAGCTGTTATCGTGGGTGGTTGCAAATTGTTTCAAGAGGGGGAGAGGTGACTACTGCTTATTTAATTTACATTATTTTAAAACAACCTCTTAAACATAAATACTACTTGGAATTTGGAATATTGTACTATTAAATAATGTCCAATTGAGTTTTGCGAACTGGATATTGTATTATGCAAGAAAGTATTTGTATTTTGTTGTATTATCATACATATACCACGGGACACCGATGAATGATGATCACCCATCAGTCATCACATCAGTAGGTATATAATTTGTTTACAAATTATTTAAATATTTATTATACAATGAAACTTAGTTATTTAGGTATAAAAATATCTTTTAAGGTCATACATGTACACGTTATATACTTATGTATTAAATTTTCTTATCGAGTTGTTAAATCAATTCATAATCATATGTATATTTACAATATAAATATATGTACCTTATAATTATAATAACGATGCTGTGATTATTGTTGTTTGTTTTATTAGTGCCACAGACGCAACAGTCATGAATACTAAGTATATATAGTTTTAAAAAAGAGAAAATTTCTTGCGAACATCGGATTTTGACTATATATATATAGTTCCAAAAAACTTGGTAAAATTAAAAGTAAAATGGCTATTACATATTATGATTTTATAATATATATAATTTAGTTCTACAAGACTAGGTAATGACTAATGAGTAACTCAGTCATACTTCATAACTTTTGTGACCATGTTTACATTAATTTATCCTTGAATGTGCTTATTAAAACTTCAATTCTTGAACACTGTTATCCGTTTTTATTTTATGGTTAATGAATATACACAATACATATTATATTACATTTATTAAATACGTAAAAAGATAAAAAAAAAAAGAAGAAGAAGATAAATGACCGTGATACCGATGATTTACAATTAGATAATTCATTAAATTTATTATTTTTGAAGGAGAGCTTTATAATTTTGCTATTGGTCCATAATTTCATATTGTTCATCATGCGATTAATACGTAATATAGAAAACATTTATCAACTCTTAATACTTTATCGATAAAATATTTTGAGATACGTTTATTACGAATTAACGATTGAAAAATATTTTGTATTATTTTCTGTTTGATAGACTCGTTTGAAATATTATTATGAGTTTACAGTCTGTTGACACTGAATCCTATATCTTACCGATATAGATTTAAAATCATAATAAAATAATATAAAATAGATTATATTTTTGCATTTATTACATCTTAAATATATTATATAATTAGTCAAATTTATAAAATATTAAAATAAGTATGTAGGACGTAGGTACAACAATTGCATATTATTACTCTCTGATCTGTGTATAACTTTTTTTATTATATTATTTAAGTACAAGTACATTATTCATTTAAAACGATATTGTAATCAAAATAATACATAAACTGCAATTATATTTAATACAAACATTTTAAATAGGCATGGTGAACAATATTTTAGGAAATTATAATTTATAATAAGTCTACCCATTGACCTACAAACCAATTTGAATACAGTATAAGTAGTTAAATAAAACTATTTTATGACATTTGAATATTTAAAACTAATCGAAAAAGTAACATGACCCCGTAGACAACATTGTAATAATATAATATTTTAACAGTACCCAATTGATAAAAAATTCAAAACAAAAACATATTTTATGCTTTATAATAGTTTCCGTTTAAAAAAATAAAATTAAAAATAATATTAAAATGCATATAGGTTATTCAAAATTGTGCTTTGATGCTTATGAAATTGTATATTTCTTTCTATTTAATATATTTATCCTATTTAATGCTGACCTGGATACAAATATCATTCATATTCTATTGCAGAATCAAATAATACTATTATTATTTTGCATATTTAATGGTTTTGTATTTTAATTGCATATTTTGGAATTTTAAGAATATAAATTAAATAAAGACACTATTTAAAGCGATTATACAATTAATTTCACTATTTGTATACTTACATTGGTGATAACTACAGACTTACACATACTATTATATTAACAATTAACGTAAAATGTAAATGTTTATTATTGTGTTCGGGACGAACGAGTATTATTTATTACTTAATTAGATAACAGAGTAATAGTATAATTTTTTTATAGGTACGCTTCATGTCGTGAATAAATGATGGCAGACTTATTAATTTGAATTACAATAAAAAACAAAACATAGTACAGTGGGTCACTCGACATTTTATATTTTTGAATGCTCAAATAAATGAAAAAACATATTGTGTACACTTTTTCCACGTTTTCGCAGCCGGTTCTGCTAGTGTTGCTGGCGTGTACAGTTTTGTGTTTTTTATTGGCTACTTTAAATGCATAATTTATGATTTTTAGTGCAATAACATCCGAGAGAAGAGATAAGATATTAATATTTATTATTATATTTAATATTACGATTTACGAGTATATAAGGGAGGTCATGATCAAGTAAAATAATAATTGATGAACTAGAATATTAATATCATATTTTATTTATTTAATTCGATTATAGATATTAAGAGCATAAAAAAACCCTAAAGAAAAAAATTTTGGAAAAAAAAATTAAAATCCTAAAGATTTTAAAAAAAGAATTGGCACCAGTAGTTTGGAGGGGCATCAGAATTCCAATGGGATCCTCTGGAGAAGTTCCCATTGGCGCAACACGTTTAATCAGTAAAGATCATGAAGTTGCTTCATCATATGAAATGTAATGGTTAAGTTGTAACCACTACTGATGCGATCGTTCAGCCGTTCGCCTGGCCTTTTATGCACTACAATTCCGGAAATCGACGTCAGTTTTGCGATTTGGTCGTCGGCACTTTGACCGTCTTCACCGGTCGACACGCGACGGCCGACGATTCGGACGGGTCGGAAGGACGTCACAAGTCGTAATGGTTATCGGTGTAGGCGTGTAAGTGCGATGAAAGTTCCCGAAAGTGACGACGACACTTCTCGCCGGACGACCGTCGATAGATCGTCGTCCCGCCAACGCCATCTATCGGCAACGGTGGCCGTCGGACGGGACGTTTAGAACGACGAGTAGTGCGATTGTCGAACGACGCGCAGTTATATTACGAACACTACTACTATTATTATTATTATTATTAATCGTGAGCGCGTTGTGTTTGCCTATACCCAACATTCGTTTTCAAACGAAAAATGAATCGAATCAAAGTGCAGTACGACTCGAATAGTGGTTGTGAATATTTTTAAATTCTAGTGCACGAATTAAACGTACAATCACTCTGCGGCTTATCATCATTATTTTATTTTCATGCTTTTATTACTGTCTATAGTTTATTTTGTTATTCGTGAAATACCGATACCGATTACTTATAAATTCATAAATCGCTTAAGTCATTTTACTTACTCATTATAACGTTATTTGATTCGATTCTATTTCGTTGTCTTTGAAATGTTTATTTGATTTTCTTGTTTTAATTAAACCTTACAGTGATTGTATCGATGACAATCGACGTGTCGCGTATATGTTACTAGCGTGTGACAGGTATAGGTCACGATATACTTATGACCTATAGTCTGACGCACTAGTTTTTTCTCCTTATAATATTATTCATTCAACTAACTCCAAATTTTATTATTTATTTCAAAAAAATATATTTTACGAATATGTTTTCTTAAAATTAAATATTTTTTTTTTTTTAGATTTTGGTTATCGGTTTTATAATATGATTGAAATTTTAAAATTCTGGCGAATACCACAGCATCGTAATAACATATACATATATTTAATTATCTAATGTATATATTATGCATAATATAAAAAAATATGCCAAAACTGTAAAAAATTTAACGGCCGCGTTCCACACAGCACATTCCGAGACTGTTTAATCATATTAATACGATATTATGATACATATACAATGTGTACATACACGTTATACATAATATATATATACATATCAGTTCGTCCAGTTTCCAATGTTTCCATATCAAAATATTATGTAAACATTGTATACATTGTAATATATTTGTGACGTACATATTTTTACTTTATGAAACGCGTACGAAAATACAGTATGAAATTATTTACGACGAAAGAATTAATGAAAAAAAAAACGTAATTCCAAAACCAGAAATGTGTATAGAATAACATCGAATACAAGTGCGTCATTATCAGCCTCCACGATAATATGTACGCGTGATGCGTCACAACAACCGGTCTCGTCCGATTTTCCGGGGAGACGTTTGACTTTTCCGGACGTGTAGGTATAAATATAATATACTAATTATTATGATATTATTGTATTACCTTAGGGGGCGTTTATTGATGCAGCAATAGAGTTCTGTACAGCAAAAACAATAATTAAGTCGTAATTCGGTAAATTATTATTATCTATGTGAGTTAAACCACGCGTTTAAAATATATATCGTAATTATATATTAGGTATTTATAGTCCCAATACCAATAATATACTCATAGTAAGTTATACTTATACTCATAATGAGTAAATTATTGGTATTGTAGATTGTTATGTTATGGATTATCGTGATCCATATCCGATATCGTGATGAAGTGTACATAAAATATTAAAATATAATTTATGATGATGCTTATAATAAATAATAATGTAATATGTATTAATAATAATTATAAGCGTAAACTCTTTGTAGTTTGAACATTTCTTCAACTCAAAAATCTACTTATAATTGTTTTTTTTTCAGTTAAAAATAACTGGCTTAATAACTTAATTACTTACAGCTGGTGGAGTAATTTATCTAGTTTTGCATTATTTTCTACCATATAACGATGAGTGTTCGATTTGAGTTAGAGGCTAGAGCAACAAAATCACTGCAAAATGCAATGGGTGAACTATATTGAATATTATATAATTATTATATAAATGATTATAAATTGCCGGGTAAATAGATACAGTGAGTATACACATAACTTTTTTAACAATATTAACCATCAGGTCTATTTTAAAATATTTATTTAATTAGGAAATGGTCTGGAGATATTAAAACTCATAGGAAACATTAAATTACGATATTTTCGACAATAGATTTTGTTGTATATATATTTATTATATTATATTACATTAAATATATTTATGCACACACATATTTAAAAAGTTTAAAATTTAAACATATTATACTGTAAATTATAATATATTTTGAATGTTGCATTTTCTTCAAAATTAAATTAATGTAAATTTATCCAACTAAATTCATCAGGTTTAATTTAATTCCCTTTAGATTCGAGTTGCCTAGATGGTCAACTATGTACCTATTTTAATGTAATTTTACGAAATACGGAAAACGGAAAAAAAAATTAACTAATTAATTTAAAATCAACTCATATATATTTTTTATAAATTATAACATTCCATTGATTTTTTATTATATACTTAAAATTTAAATACATATAATATACATATATAGTTATTTTTTATTATTATTACTATGCTGCTATTATTAGTAAACAGAAATATCTGAATATTATTAGGCCCTTGAATAATTTTTACGTTATTATAATATTATACCTACCATCATCGAGATGGACGTATAATTATTGTTCCGGAATTTTTCAAGGCAATTTTGAACAAGAATTTGCTAAAATATTTGTAAAATAATACATATGTATGTACTTTATACTTTGAAAAATAATCGTTTATTTTTATGTTTTACTGACGTGATGCTAGTGCGAGTTATAATAGTAGTATATTGTTGTTATTATCGAGCGAAGTATATTACCTTTATGGTATAAATAATCATCACTCGCAGCTGTATATTTGTATTTTATCTAAGTGGAACTTTTTAAATTCCTTATTGTTACCATTTTTCGACGAAAGTGTTTTAAAAACGTAAATTTTTATATAGTATAAAATGTACAGTAATTGTCATATTTATTACTTAGCAATGTATATGATTTGCCAGACACTATAAGAAATAATATAAATCATTCAAACGAAAATCCAACAATTTACATTGTCAATAATTGTATTGTAATATATATTAACATACGCGCGTAGGACTATTTTTATCGTTGTATATCCATTAAAAACGCAGTTATAGTATGTAATATGCTATACATATGTATTATGTATCGATGAGAGTTATTAAAGGTAGGTATATACTCGGGAATGGCGGAAATGTAAAAAACACGGTTTTCTCACTATCGAAAGTCGAACTTGAAACGCATCCGGACTCGAGGGAGACTCACGATCACGGTTCGCCCGCAGTGGCCGTAGTGGACCGCGAACTTTAAACGATTTGATTTATTTATTTTTCTGCTCGTTTGTTGTACCGCGTCGGTATGCTCGTTCTCCTCGACAAATAAACTGCACATTTCTATGAATCGGCCTGACCGTTGTGAATTCCGGACCCCGCAGTCATCGGTGAATTTTCTACGAAAATAACTCTCAACGGTCGGGGCTGTACATAGGAGGAGCTATACAGAATATATATTTTCGACTATCGCTGGACACGAGAGGAGACAAGCGGTGCCGTGAAAGGTTCTCTTCGGTATTTGAATTTTTCTGGCAAGGACACCCGGGTTCGGGCGGCGGCGGCGGCGTCGATGACGATGCGTGATCGGCCGGCGGCAAGGTGGAAATCGCACCGCACCGGAGGGGGCGCGCGCACTTACGCCCGACCGCCGTTCCTGTGCACGTCTTATATTGTGTATACGTCTTATGTGTCGGACGCACCGTGACTGACGCGGTGCGACATAATATTATAACATCATGTTACAACAATAATATTATCATTATAATAAAAAACTGTAATATATCTAGTGTGTAAGACTTGCTGCGGGTGCAGTGTGGAGGGCGACACTGTGCGGATCGCATCGGATCTCGTTCGACGTTTTTATTTTTATTTTTTATTTTTTCGGTTTTTATAGCGAATAGCGCAAAAACAATAATTATAAAAAAATCCGAAAATCGTAGTGTACAACGATAATTATAAATATTATTATATTAGTCGAACGTACAACACTACGTAAATACGTCAGTGGTGATAAGGGATACCTGCTGACCTGCTGTATTAAATACACCTACCGACAAGAACGACCGGAACTCGACGATGAGGAGTAACAGCGATTATTGCGACGAGCGTCAACGGCAGTCGGCGTGCACCACCGCATCGGTTTCGGACGACGCCGGTGGATTATTGAGCCCGCTGAAAAGAAGGTCAGTTTCGCGTCGCCATACATAACATAAAGTAAAATATAATATCGCATAAGACGTGTATCGTACCTCTATTTAATATAATATCGCTGTTTGCCCCGTCTGGCGACTTCCTCGGGCGCCGTTGCGCAAATTTCGACGCCGCCGAAGGTCTTTACGTGTTATTATTGCATAGCTTACGCAACGCAACCCACGAGTCCGGTGAATCGCGTGTACAGAATGATTCATCAATCACCCCTTTATTCTCTTCCAATAATATATGCTATAATTATTGTTCGAAATTTTTGGAATTTTTAAATATACATAACTATAATAGGATAAGATCATATTTTCAAAATCTCGAGATTTATTTTACCCGCGTTTAAGGGTGCAGGTGTCCCGTAGAGATACAAATTCATGTTTTTAGTATAGGTACATGGAAACCCTGCAGCTCCTTTCAACGTATTTAGGGGATAATTTGTTTAAAAACTTTGATGTTTTTAATTAATTAGCAGTAGAAAAAATCTCAAGGTTTTGAAAATACGATGGTGTTTTATACTTGTAAAATTTTTTGAAAATTCCAAAAATAAAATATCGAACAACCGCATTGTTATTGAGTAACGAGATAAACGGTGGCACGAGCGATTTGCAATCTTCTAGCTACGTACGTCGATCACTATAGGCACTGTGTTAATACCGTCAGAAAAGCATGAATAATATAGATCGTTAGATCGTCGTCGTCGTCGTCGTCGCGGAACTATTTATTTTTTCCGACTTCGCACGCTAGCAGCTCGAGTAAAATCGCCGAATCGCATTATCGTAATATTCGTAATAATTATTATACGTCTTGATGTCGTTATGATATTATATCGACACGATGACACCGGCGGCATGTGCGACCGACTCATCCGCGTCGGCCGGTGGGGGAACTACGACGCGCGCCGAAGTGGGGGACGGCGCGGCGCATCGCGTGTCACCTTCCGAAGTCGGTACGGCCAGTGTGTTGTACAGCTGCAGTCGTCGGCGCGCCGTCCGTAAGCGCATATTGTTTCTCGTCGCGTACGCCACAGCGGTCAATCCGATCCGCAGGGACGTCGGCCGACTCGCGGAGCTCGTCACGAATAAAAAAAAAATAAATCGCCGGCCGCGGTAACGGGTTCGTAAAAAAAAAATAATATATCATATTATCGTACCGAGAGAGACGAACGGTAGTTCGTCGTCCGATTCCGCGGCGTTTCCTCCGCAGCAGATCGTCGCCATAACGCCACTAGTTCCGCAGGCGCGCGAAAACCGTGGTCATGAAAGTGCAACACGCCGAGGAAGCGTTCGGCTCGTCGGCCGGACGTTACGGCGCGGGCGACTCGTCCGAAACGTCCGCGGCTTTCCGGATGTCGTGCCGGAGTCGCGAAGACGGCAGGACGTGTAGCGAACGGTCCGTGGCGACAACCCCCGGCTGGTCCGTGACCGACACGATCCACAGCAGCGACTCCGCCGCCGCGGTCGGCCGTGTGGACGACGACTGTCAGAACTGTACGGCCGAACAGCGGCGCGTCCGAAAACCTCGCCGCCGGTCCGGATCGTGGCCGTAAGTCAAAAATATAGTGTCAATATAATATATATTTTAGGAGCCGTTATATGTGTAGGTAATAGGTATACACTGTACAGCTAGAAGTGATTGTAGTGAGAGGGTGCGATAGGTGGTCTAGCGATGTCGTGTCTCGGTACCGCGAGATCGTTCCCCTTGGTCAAAATCATATACGTATATATATAGGTTATAACCAGGACGATGTCGTGCGGTGTACACGTTGACTTTTTCTGACGCCTTTGCATCATACCGATCGTCTTCCGCAGGTATATGGTGCATTCTCGGCGGTCGAAAATCGCACGGAACTCTCGGTGCAATGCATATAGATTTTTGTCATCGTAATTATTCGCTACTCTAGAACCACCACAAGCGTACGACTCGGGAATCGTCAATTTTGAGTATGATTACGTTACGTTAGATCTCATTTTTTATGTCGCCAAAAACGTGTCAGTATTGAAATATTGAATTTTTTAGTCAAACCTCAGAATATAAAGCCATACGTTTGACTTTTTGAGTTTATATGAGAAAGTATTTGTTAATATTTGGAGATGGTATACTTACGGTATAGCATATTTTGTAATAGCGTATTATAAGTTTTTAGTTTCAAATGCATAGGTAAACAGCTCTCTAATATAATATCTTGGTTTTAAACTTTAATCACTTTTTCTCAAAACTATAAGTTTTGAGTTGTATAATAGTCTTGTTCTAGAGATGCGAATTATGTAAGTGCACGCACGTGTGTGTTTATATTGTGTTAGTATTTTTATTTATGTTTTCTGTTTAGCAATATCGTAGAAAGTATAGTATAATATATAATATACTCATATACCTAGTACTTATAGCAGTTCCGCCGTAGTATAAACAACTTGAGATGATACTGTAGGGTATAGTCGCTTATCAAAATGTATAGTAATATTTCGTTTAAACAGCACATTATTGTTGCAATTTCAAACAACAATTTTTATCTTATTCATACTTTTATGTATAAGTGTATAACGAAAGATATAGTTATTATTTTTAAATTTAACGGGTTATGATGTGGGACTGTTTCGCAAAAAAATTATTCATTACAGTTGTACAATAAACTATGTATTATATAAGAAAATAGGTATTAACCAACTAAATCAATCTATTATTTAAGTATTTTTATTGAGACGGATTTCAGACGATAATATTGTATTGATAGTTATATACTATACTTACCTATACTGTTTATGAACCGACAAAATAAACAATATTAATTATTTTAAAACGTTTACTCTAAACGGGCGTAACATGCATTTTTAATTTTTTAAGTAGTTTACGTGCTTTAACGCACTGCCGCAGCCGGCTATACAATTTTAGTCGATATCTGTAAAGTCAGCATAAAATGACAATAGGAGTTTGGCTCGTTTATCGTTTTCAACTTGAGAGTTGAGTAGTGCACAGTTGAACGACAATTATTTACTATTTAATATTATTATGATAAGTAAACCAATCGGTTTGAACTATTTGAAAGCGATTTGTGCAGTACCTGCGGTACCTACTAAAATATAACGAACATCATTCTGTATATAATATGAACATTGAACCTACCTATCATACTTACGATTTACAGCAGAATAAGCACGTATATTAACGAATAAACGAGTATTGTATTATATGTTGCATTGGAACTGAATAAATAACACTTTCTACCGTACAACAACCGAGGACGTTAATTCAAAATAATATATAAAGAATCGAGTTTTTATAATTATGTGAAATCCGCCATTTGTCATTTGCAACCTGTATATTTTACCTACCTATATAAAGTTGATGTTTTCATCAATTAACATTAAACGTAGTACATCATACACACAATTATACAGAGTGATCTGTTAAGAATACTCACTCCCTCCATTTTTCTTTATTTAATTATTATTATTTCGTATAGCTTAGATAAATATTACATTCAATTCACAGTTTAACATAAGTAACATAGTATAAAATAGGTACCTATAAATATAAAATAAATAAAGATAAAAATATAAGTAAATATATTATAAAGTCTTATGGAAAGAAAAACTACGAGTATTATTTTTTCAAATATTGCTTTTGAATAAGTTCAAAAATTCTAAAACTCATAAATACAATTAATTAATTAAATTAATAATTAATAAATATAAAATATAAATACATTATTTATTTTATGTATTCATTATACTGTAAACGGTCAGGTTGTCAGAGGTGCGTGATATTATTGTGTCGCTGAACGCATGTATGTATTATGCAATGATGACTTAAGGTAGGTCATCGCTGAATCGTATATTTTATTACTATAAGTACACATGTCGCGTTTTAGTGAAAATCTACAAAACAATTTAGTTATAGACTATAGTGTAATAATATAATATTCATATTATCTTTTTTAAATTTAACAATTAATTTGAACAGCCCTCTATACAAAATTATTCACACTATTATCCATTTGTATATTGTTCAATGGTATTAAATAATTGATTTCAGTAGCTACAATAATGTTTATAGTAGGTATATAGTAGCTCATGACCCTATACATACAATAAATTAATAACTAGTGAAACGGATTACAAATATATCGGTTATGCACTCGCCGTGCATAGAATTAATACGTCACATCAGATCGATGACTTTACGAACGGTTTTTGTTAGTACGAAATGTACCTAAATACACATATCTTGAATATTATTATAGTCGTTTCTGCTGGCAACAATAGCTTTTCGCCCGTCCTTTCCGACGTTGTTGTATACGCGATACCAATTCACCATTTTCCCGGTCGGATAAAATATGTCATCGGTTCTATATCGTTCGCGTCTACTTCCGTGAAATTGTTTTTAAAAAAAAAAATTCGATTCTTTTATAAACACGTTGTCATTTCCCGTTCGAGACGAAACGGACGTAAGTACCCATTATTACTTCTAGCGGAACCTCGTGAATCTGGAACTGAATTAAAAGTTAAGCTCTTAGTTCGGTTCGTCTCCAAATATCTCAAGATATCACGCGATATATTAAAATGTAATGCATTATTGTACGTATTTCAACGTCATCGAGAGCTGACACGGCGAATGTTTATTCATGTATTCACCATATTGCCTGTGCACACATCGTATGAGTTTCGACAATCCTAAAATTATGTAAACTTTATTAATTTACCTACCGTTCAGGATTCACTATAAAATACCGCTGAGTTCCCATTATATTTAACGATATGGTGATGTGACATCTTTTGAACTGAATAACCTAATAAAAAAAAAAATAATAATTGATTTTAATACTGCAACACTCATCAATAGTAATTTTATTATTCAGATGTGTTTATTCACATCGTTCTTATAATATAGATAATAAACCAATGACATTATGTATATTAACTAAATGTGTATAGATATATTATATAGTTAATTAATCATCATCAATAAAATAACTATTTGAAGCTTTTCGATAATGCTCGTTCTTGATCATTATAAATTTATAATATGTATTTATTGTTATTCACAACATTTCAATTACGAAATAAATAGAATTTGTTTCTATAATGTAATGCTGCTTACTCAAATGCAATAAAAATCGTTATAATAATTAATAGTACATCATATTAATAATTATAGCTATAGAAGTATATTAGTGACATAACGTAATAATGCAATATTTTAGCGCGATTGAATAACAACTTATTATTTCTATTTTAAAATTAAATCATTAATAGGTAGTGCTATTTTTTACACAGCTATTTATATATTGCCTTAGAGAAATCTTCTGTAGATTATAATACTAAAATTGTATACGCTAATATTATACTATTATATATTTTGATTGTTTTGTTAGAAGTATTGGCAAGTGGGTCCCTATTTTTGTTAAGTTTTTCGACCTGTTGCAGTTGCATTGTTATTGCTTTGCTTTAAAAACATATTAGCATATTATGTGCACATATTTCCTGGTCTCATATATAGAGTTAACAAAACAATAAATTAACGGCCATTAAACCCAAATAATAATCAATATTTATAGGACTAAAATAATAATTTGATTCTGTGCAGCGTATATAGGTGTGTTAATAATATAGTGTAGTACACTAATAATGTGCAAACAACATAATAATGATATTGCAGTTCCGATATATTTAAGTACAATTAAAAAAAAAAATAATAATTATTGTTAATACAAAAAACACGAATATTCTACATTATTTTGGTGTTTAATCTTTTAAAGCAATTTGCTTTTCTAACAAGTTTAAACGGTGAGGTAAATTAATAATTATTTTTTAATATTTATGGGCTACCTCAAAGCCTAGCTTAAAACTAACTTACCTTCACTTAAATACTATAATTTGTGAGACGTGGACAGTTTACAAAATACTTGTAAGCCATACTACTATTATATTACTTGTGTCATTTATAAATTCTGTCAAACTCGTAGGTCTTCAATAGGTATTCGATGAAATGTATACTACTACCTATTTACAATGTTAAACTCATTAATTGACGTATAGTATCATTATTATAACATCTTAATTAATTTCTGAAGAATTATATCAATGTACTTTAGAATAGTGATTTATAATACATTCAACACAATCCACTAAATGTTTAAAATGTATTTAAAAATATTTTTTGTAAGAATCTTAAGACACTATAAAACAATAATCCGTCATTTTTAGAGTAGTTATACGATACGTCGTTTACTCATATGAATGGTTAATATGATTCACCAAAAAATCATCTCACAGAAAATACTTAAAACGTGATATTTAATTCCATAATTTATTGTTTTTGATCTAATTACACCTATTTGTTTATTATTGGTGAATCAATAACTTTTAAAAATTGAGTCTCGGAATTAACATATTAAAAATTATCTTTACTTATATGACCTAGTAGATGAGGGTTACGTACCATTTGAACACTATAATATTATTAGAACAGCATTTTTAATGATAGTGATTTATGTAAGGTTTACTACGTTTAACATAATAAATATTATATGATGCAACAATGTATTATCAATTTTTTTTTTAATCATAATATTTATGTTACTTTTCGTTTTTGTTATGAATTGTTTTATTTTCAAGCGTTTCAAAATGCAAATGAACTAAACGTTTCATCCGATGGCAATGGTGACAAAAATAATTTAGATGTGGCTTAATGGTCATTTTACATTTAAAGTTATTTTTATGACTTTTAACCAATAAAGTGAAAAATATAAATATTAAAATGTATACCAACTGCAAAAATACAATTTTAGTACAATTTAGTAAAAAAATTATACTTTAACTTTAATCGTTCAAGGACGGCAAATTTTATCAAATCTAAGTTTATAAATGTATTATATTATTTTTTGCGTTTATAACATAATGCAATATTATAATAAATTGGTTGCGTGTTACGAATCATTTTGAGTTGACATTTTTTACAGTCCAATACACTGTATTATATATATCTATCGTAGACAAATTAGAGATAAAACCATTAATCAATATACGTGATTCAAATAATATAGGTACGTATTGTATACATAGGTAACCATTATAATAAATATATAGACACATGGTAATATATTACACTTTAGATTTGACCAAAATAGTTTTTCTCCTTACTCTCAAAATAGGTACATAAAGATATTTTCAATATATTATAATTTCATACCTGACATACCTAAATACCTAATACATATAATATATAATACATAGGGCTTAGATTTTAAAGCACAATAAACACACGATTGTTTTAAAAATGCAAGAAAGAAGCATATTTATTTTTAAAAAAAGCAACAAAATTTGAAAAATTAATTTAAATTAAAAAAAGAATTATTTACCGCGTATTTCCCTAGATTTGAAGTAGTAAAACTGACTATTGTCCCACAGAATATTTTTATTTATATAGAAAACGAACTATCTACATTCACTGAAATGATCGGTGCGTAGGTACTAATACTTCGTACCAGTGGTTTTAGATTTTAACACTAAACTTTAAATTTTGAAACGATCGATGTCAATGTTATAAGCATACCGACTGTATTGGTCCACAGGCCATATGTAAATCGATAATCTATTTGTTTAATACATTTAATAAACAAGCCTTTATCGAAAACAATAATAATCCTATATAACCATTTAGTCCGCATTCTGGGTATTTAAATTTTTTATTAATTCATTAATAAGAAACATATAAAAAAATCAACAGCGGGAATAATTTAAAAAAAATCAAAAAAGCATTAACGAAAAATAAAGGAAAGAAAAATTGGTATATGTGGAATCAGAATGACGTGAAACGAATTAATGTATAAAAATTAGATCTCTATAAAATGTATAAAAAAAGAGTAGTCAAGTGAATAACACTCTGCTGTATAGTAGGTCACATGTAGGTATAATGTATGTATTAAATTTGAATCTAATGATAAGTATCAATGTATTATTTGTATACGATAAACGATTCTGAACGGATAAATGATTATGTCAGCCTAGGATATATTTTCCAGTGCGGGTGGTGAAAAAGGTGGTTTATGTTTTAATGACCTAAATACCCCAAAATTTAAGTTCTTATATAATAATTATTATAAGCCAAATTATGGATAATCTTGTATTAAATTTTCAACTCTTAGCTATTTATACAAATATTTTTATAAATTTTAACTACAAAATAATTCACAAGTATTCATGATTTTGTCAAATTTTTGTCAATATTTGAACTCCAAATGCTAAACAAAAACGAATACTTCAAATGTCTATAAATAGCCTTAAAATAAGCGAAATATTTTGAAAATTAAATCATCTAAAGGAAATGCTAATATAAATAACTGGTTGAATTTTCAAGTATCTACGACTTTTTGAATAATCTATGCTATAAAAGCAAAACATATAAACGCACTATTTAGTGTGAAAACGAAACATAAGTATCGTATATATATTATGTGGTCCTAAGGTAATAGTATGTGTATCTTTATTTAATTTATTTCAAAAAGGGAACATAATAAGTTACACAAAATAAATTTTGTGTCTCTCCAGTAAAATTTGAATCTCGACCTACCTATTTATATTCTGCATTATAATATATTAAAATAATTGTTTAAAGCTTACCTATAGTTAAGCAGTCACCCACGACCCACTTTTGAATGTGTACCTATGTAGAATCGATGATGAATCAATTATTATTGTCGACGTAGGTATAAAAGATGCGACAACGCCTAAGTGCTTTGAACGGTCCTGCGGGGTTTGAACCTTTGAAGTTTAGATCACTGCGTTCGAACTACGACTGAGGAACTTAATGTTGAGACTCGAGTAGTTAAGATAGGTTAAACGCATCCAACAATAATAATAACCAATAGAAAAGTA
This sequence comes from Aphis gossypii, assembly GCF_020184175.1. Classification (NCBI taxonomy): domain Eukaryota; kingdom Metazoa; phylum Arthropoda; class Insecta; order Hemiptera; family Aphididae; genus Aphis; species Aphis gossypii. The sequence goes on along the minus strand of NC_065532.1, from coordinate 16,601,519 downwards.
TTATAGTAAATATAGCGCGCTGATTGGCTGTATAATGCGAAGACCCACAGAACACAACGCCCATTGTTGTTGTTTAAAATCATTATTTTTGTTATTCATTTAACGACGTTATAATATTATTATATAATATATTTGCCGGGTATGAGAATAGTGATATTAATGTGAGGAAAAATTGTTTTTATTATCTATAAGTATATTTATGAAAATGTATAAACATACCTCATACAAGTTAATGCAGTAATAATGATTGCTAAAAAAAAAGGTCAAGGGGGGAGATATATTTCCCTCATCCCCCCCCCACCCCGTAAATACGCCACTGCGCTTTAGGCATACCAATCTTCACAGCTTCGCAACCCTCTAATCTCAAAACTGTTCCCTGCACTGTTCCAAGGGACGGTCGGTGATTGAGCCACGTTTTGTCCATCTAATTCCCGAATGATCCTAATAGGCGGTATCTGCAACAAGGCGCATCACAAAATTATTGTATTATAGAATAGTATTAAAATTTGGACTGCGCGGGCCGCACACCTAGGTTGTTGACATGGTTAAAAGGAGACAGTCCATACTTATTAAACGTAATTTAAGGGGACCCAACGTCTATGTATACCTACTGTCTTTTTATAATAATGTCGCTTCCGGACTTCTTTCGCTGTTCTATCTCACTCCATTTCTTTGTATAAGTCAATACGGACACTATACGTGCATCTCATACCTATTAATAATTAATATCGATATTAATAATCTATCGTGCTGTAAATATATATATTTAAACACTATACGTACCACAGTGCAACAAACACAAGCCAAATTATTATTGTCAACGCATCGTTTGATCAAGTTATACTTTACCGTTTGAAATATGAAACACACTTCACATTCAAACGTTACTATTGTATATGCAGTCATATGTAGTGCATATGTCATGAGTATACAATATTGGTTTACGCATATATACATATAAATATACAACATTAACATTATTAAACGCACCTGTGATATGTAATACGCGCGTATATATTATAATCTCTAACTCAATATAATACTATAAAAATCAATATATACGACCCATAGTCCAACGGAAGTGGCCGGCAATCAGCTGATTCGGATCAAGTGTCGCATTATTGTATAGGCACATAATTATAATTGTCGTGCGAGTGCATTTATATAGCTACTGTATACGAATATCAGAATATATAAATACGATAAACGCATAACGGGAAACCACCTATTTATACAGAGTGACAAGGTCAAAACATCCGGTCAAGTTAAATTGGGGTAAATCGGTTTTGAAAATGACATACCTGGGCCGATATCGACTTTCACACAAAATATAATATATCAAATATTATGATTTGTGCTTATGATACTGCTGTAACCGTTGTTTTCCGATCAGATTAGACAAGCCATTTACCTTCGCGTTCGAATTATTGAAATCGTTGAATATTCATAAAAAAAAAAACGCAGTCTATGTCAAGGTCATATAGTATATTATAATATATTATGTTTCGGGTGGTATATATTTATTATTTAATGTAATAACACCAGAATGCGGCCATCAAAATTGTTCACATTCCTTTGCAAAAATAAAAACTCGGTGACTATAATCATATACCTATATTATGTATAATATCATTGATTTTCAATGATAATACCTATATAATATACCTTTGATTAAAAAGGCTTTTATAGTATACATTTTTTAAGGCTTGATCGAATGGTGTGAAATATCGCGATTTAACATCATATATATTTTAGAATCAAGTTAATAGATTCTATTATCGATTTGATTTTTTGTAGTGCGCTACAAGATTTTCACATGAAGTTTTTATTAATTACGATTTTTCGACGGATGAACCGAATATTATATATTATACATTAATATACACTCCGTACGCCTAAGCATAGTGTATGAAGTTCGTCTTGCGAGAAGGGGCAAAGATAAGCTACTCGCACTCGTATTATATATATAGTCATGAGGTCGCATCACCTACGAGTGTACATATAATACGTATAATCTTATATGATGGGTATTATAGCGCTGTTGTTTTTTTTCTATTATAAACATACACATAATGTAACATCGTAGGTATTCGAGATTAGAATCGCGTACATCAATGACTCAGGCATCGGAAGCAGAGTGGCCAATTTTATTTTCCTATTAGATAACATTCGTTTATTGTGCAATTTATTTTAATTGTGTAAAATTTAGTCATAACACTATACAATAAAATTAAAGATGACAAAAGCGTACGTTTTATTATACTTTGAAAAAATACTACAGGCTACTACATGGCTTACGTAATATACCTTTATCATAAATCACAGTGGCTTGGTTGTATTATTTATATTTTTTTTTTATAATATTAAACCTTTTTTTAAAATTAAGTTTTGAAACAAAAAAAAATTAGCTCAATAACAGTTTGTAAATTACCTTTCGTTGACAATTTCTCGTAGGTATATGATAATATAACTCAATAATACGACTTATATAGTTCAATAACAATATAGATCAGCCATCAGATTATATACCTAAAAGCTAAACACATACTATAGGTAATATTATACTAACACTTTTTCGAACAGTTTTGAGTAGAATAGCTAGAATTGTACCGCTAAAAAATCAACGATTTTATTAGTAACTATTTGAATAGATAACGCACGTTTCTAAATTCTGTATATTTTTATGTGAATCGCAGTCTCGATTTAAGTATAATATAATTAATGTCTTTAAGTATATTTTCACAAAAAAAGTATAAATTGTTATAAAATCATACTTTTCATCATATTTAGTCAAATTAAATCTAATTTTCTTTTTATTATTGAGTCACTTAAATCATTAGTGATAAATTATATTACATCATGACCCATACAGCTTCAGCGATTATCTCAATGTTTCTTGAATCTTAAATTAAACTGTATTAAATATAATAATATTGTTAATTGTTAAAGACCTAAAGACAGAATTTCAAAAACTAATTGATCTTTCATCATAAAATATCGTTATAAATAATTCTAAAAAAAAAGGTTTAAGAATGTAAAATATTGTGAATCCATCCTCACATCATTCCTTCCAAATTACAGGTTTTAATTCTCCAACATAGTAATAATGCTTGCGTCAATCGTATAATATTATGTCTTGTTTACTTGTAAGTATATCTACAAGTATTTATATTATTATATATTACATGGCTATAAAATATACAAGCAATATACTACCAAAATTGATTAGAAAAAAAAATAAAAATTTATAAAATACGACACTTCATGTACCTATTAATAAAAATTGAAAAAAAATACTTTATCATCATAATAATACAATAAAAATAATTATAATTATGTATATGAAAAAAACTTACTTGGATAAAATCCGGTCTTGAAGGTTAGATTTTTTGACATTAACTTTATATTTAAGTAAGCATTTAAAAGTATATATTTTGAAAATATTTTTATCTTATATTCGTATTTAAATGTAAGTTTGAAGTATTTTTCAAAATCATTATTATTTTTTTTTAACAATACCTGATCGAGGCATGTATGACTGCATAATTAGTATAGATAATAATGTTATAATACCTATAACTATGCGGTAATAAAACTATACACTGGTCACTGATACAGCGAACGATTCTCGGTCTGCATCATCTGCACAACATAATACACTCGTAGGATAATAATATTATGTATTTATATGTCTATTTGACAATATTATTTCTATGTATACATTATAATAATGATTGGCTCGAGTGAGTTTATCGACTGATGAAGTCCATTCGCAGATTAGTAAATTCATCATCACCGTCGTGATTTTATACGTTCCATATTGCAGACTTAACGGTCCAGGCGTAAACATCTTTTCTTTTTTTTTTTAAAAAAAAAAAACCGTGTTATTAGTGCTATATACGTAATATGTAAAACAGTCTAAGCAAATTATAATACAAGTGGTTACATTACATACCTATACGCACCGGCGTATATTCTACTTACAATAACTTGTATCTACCTCCTATGTTACATTATTTGTCAGAATGAAGTTGAGGTCACCGCCCGCTGTCGTCACGAAAATCGGGGCAAAGGCGATTTGTATGTTTTTTTTATTGTTTTTAATCTCTTCGTCACATCGACGGTGTGTTAACTGCATATATTATAATTCGTTAACGTATATAATATAATATCATGTGTATAGTTGAAATAAGTGAATTATGTGTCATGTATGTGTATATATCACACTTTAAATATTGAGCATAAATCGTGTCTCAACATGCAGTTTGTCCTCCCCGTGCACACTCGCCCACCACTCACCAGCTATATTGTCCGTTCTTATATTGTATCATACTCCTGTAACCCGTGTCTTGCTGAAAATTTGAAACGTATGTATTATTATTTGAATAAAAATTGAAAGAAAATAATACTTTACATTTTAATAGTAGTGGATTCAGTAGATATTTCTTATTTTTAATACGATAATTTTATTTTCCAAAATCATACTTCAAATATGTTTAATGGATAAGAAGTTATTGATGGGAACATGCACACAATGAAATACTCTGCAAAATGCTTTGCAATGTATAATAATTAATAAATTACACACATCCATAATAAATCAGACGCAATATAACGCGTATATAAATATAGTAGGTATATCGATATGGCTAATGGCTATATATCTGTATACGTATACACTATACAGAGTGATTCAAGTTGAATGCTCATCCCCTAAAAAAAACATAATTTTTTTCTGTAAATTATTAAGCAGATGTCTTTTTGAAAATGTTGATAATTATAGATATTTAAAATGAAATTTTAACTATCAGTTTTTGAATTAGGTATTTAATTTTGTACATTAACAGCCGGTATAGTGATATTGTCGATTGAAGGGAACTATGATGATTTGAAAATTAAAGAACCTATTAATTGAAACTCATTGATTAGATATGTAGTATTTTATAGTTTGTAAAAAAAATTTTAATTAGATTATAAATATTACACCAACATAAATATTTCATATTTTTGTAAGACCATTTTGGACCATTATCCTTATAGTATTATCCTTATCTTTATTATCCTTACTTTAAAGTAATATTCTAAAGACTACTCGTTAGTATTAGCGGACTATTTAAAATAATGGAAATCAGTGATTTAAATTTTAAAATATTTACATCAATAAATTCATTTATAAATTATAGTAATAATGGTGATTCTCTGATAAAATACATAATGATTTTCCAAATACGTTAATAAGAAAAAAACTGACGGCCGGCGAAGTTAAATACGACATTGAAACGTATATTATACGATATATTATTTATACTTTTATGTATATTACATACCTATATAATATGCAGTTACAAATACTGAAATATACGATGAAACACGCGAGGTCGTTGTGGAATTCGAATATTTCATTAATGTTAAAACGTGTAAGGTAGAAAAAACAAATTGTGAGTTTTATCGAAAAATGTAAGTTCACCTATATTATTATATTGGCATATTATTAAATGTAATTTTGAATAAATTGACAGTAGTTGTTGTTATATACAATAATATACATTATATTATAAGTTATAACTATAGATACACAGGCTTATAAGCCTGCAACAGGTATATATGTGTATTATTAATTATTATATCAACTGCCGTTCGTTTTTTCGCATATTTTTTATTCATTGTGAAATTAATATTATTATTACCCTAACACACTCGCAGCATAAAAACAATGCATGCGCATACTATCGTATTTGGCTTGTACACACACGTCTACCGAGTGTGTGCACGTTATTCTATGACATTGTAACTTCAAACTAATATTGTAGTTAGTTGCAGAATCATTGTAAAATATAAATTATAATTATTAACCATTGAATCTCTGACCCGATCAGTGCCGCCCATTAATATCAAGAGGTAATAATGAGATGTCCTATAAATACGACTTAACAGGGTGATATGCCAAACACCTCCCCACATTTATTTTTCCGTCAATAACGAATTTATTCAAAAACTGCATTTTTTTCCAAGTCCAAATTTTCAAAAAATTAGACAATAATATATACTTATTGTTTTTAAATGATTATGTTTTATGTCAGTTTTTGGATTTTATCATCAGAAATTATCTATTATTATATCACAAAATCTTTTTTTTTTAATGAGATTAACTATTTTTTACTGTAAATTCTTAAGTAAATTTTTCTATTGAATTCCTCAGGTAGGCACTAGGTACACAAAGATATAAATCGAAATTTGAACTAGTTTCTGAATTAATAATAAACTTCGAGCTCCTATTAAGCAAAAATGATATATTAAATTATATAGTATATACTAAGTAGAGATAGTTTTAAGAATATCCCCAAATTCTTAAACGAAAATATTAAAACTATATTAGATTTACATTTTATGTTAGTAAAGATAAAGATAATAATTAAAATTAATAAGTATTATACTGATTGCAGGTTTATTTTATATTAATTGACATACGACTATTATTGAGTGTTATTATATTTAGTACATTTGGTGTACCTAATAATTTTTTTAGACGCATCGCAATTTTCAACAATTAATGTTAAAAAAGACCGATTGTCAATTGAAACATAAAAGTTTGTATTACTACAAAACACTCTTTAAATGACAGGAATTGGCAAATCGCCCTGTATATACTGCTGTACCAAAACTTAACCCCATAATTATACATTGTTAATGATAGTATATGTTGCAAATGTATGTACACTTAATACTTAATAGTATGCGTACTGTTCACACCCAATTGCTTGTGAACGAAAAAACAAAATAATATAGTAATTTCAATAAATATTACAGACCTTGACATTGTGTGATGTGTGAGTATCATTATATAAACCACGTGTGTTGATGACCTTGTGTTTGTGTAGCAGACGAACGATTCACTATGACGTGTGTTTAACGTATTTTTTAGTAATTTACCTAACCTAACCTAACCTTACCTAATAAAAATTCCAATTTTCAATAAAATTTAATATATACCTAACCAAATCGAATAAAAAATATACTAATATATACATATATAATGGTTGAGAACTACTGGCTTAGAGTTTCCACAAAAATAAAAATCGTAGTATACAACATGTGCTATAAGCTTTGCATAATAGGTTAAATATCTATGCTCTATAGTTTTTTGCTGTTGTATCTATATTATGTACAAAACATGTATAATACCGCATAAATTATTAAATATTTCCTACTCTGTACGTAGATTATGAAAAAAAAATAGTACTACACTGGTGTCAAAGACCTTGGTAGAATTTTCTGGAAATTCGTGGTTTTGTGAACACCTACTGATAATAAATAATAATATCTATTCTATGCCATTTGCGTAACTATAATACCTAATTAATATTATACTTATTTACTGCTACTAGAGGTGCCACATAATATACAATATACATAGTATGGTAATTTTATATTATACAGTTGCAATGTTTTATTAACTATATAATATAATTGCCAAATTCCAATTGTTTACTATAATATCGAAAACTATGTACCTATACATACCCAGTGACCTAGTACCTACAATATAATAACGAAGTTTTTAGTCCGTTTAAATATAGACACTGTTAATTTGAATCCGATGAATCACATAACAATAACAAATTATAAATATTATTATGACATAAATACATTTATTATTACATTGCATACTATAAATACTCAAACGAAGTCGTGATAAAATCATATAAATAAGTGACACTATTCCAGAATCACGTGATTTAGTCGATTTAGATAATAGATGCGTTAAACATATGATAATAATTAACGCTTCATCATTTTAAATAGGGATAAACGCATATATATGTATAATCGACCTACATCACCTTTTATTAAAAATGAAAAAGGTCGATCTTTTTTAGAAAAATACTTGTTAACTGTTTCAAATTTTGGATTGAAAATTGATCATTTGTGATTATGTTATTGTTAAAAATAAATACTTTAAAAGTATACAATTACGCAATATTATTCTTTACATGGTTTTATGTTTTTATAATTTCTACCTATACATAATATAGGTATGCTACTATGATTTTTAATTTAATTTTATGAATATTTATTTTGTTATTAAAGAATGTGGAATTAATGCTGTTAATATTATTTTTGAGGGGTCAAAATTAAAAAAAATACATAAAAATTATAATTCATTGCTTTTTTTGACACTAGACTTCAGTTTATTTTTCATACCTTCTATACTGGAGATGAGAGGTATCGTACATTTTCAAGGGGTATGCCATAGGAGTAAATATAATAAAGGAAAGTAAAAATATCATATACATTTATCTCTGGAGGGTAATATCCCCCCTCCAGTCGCCCCCCTACGAAATAAACACTGTTGGGCTTGTAAATCCAAATTGCGCAAGTACGCATAACTATATAGAGCTTTGCTGACCTATGTCTATCTCAGGCTATAAATTCCACTTATGACTTATGAATTACGACTAACCTTCAGAGTTTAGAACCATACAACTATAGTAGTCCATATCCATTAGTAATATTATTTTTGTGTACACCAAAACTCTTTGTTTATTATATTATACATTCATATAATCTATATCAAAATCTAAAATTACAATAAATTTTTTTTGTTGTTGTTGTAGTTCAAGGACCAGAATCATTGATCATAGATATAAGTTTAAACAAACCATCAAAGTTTATTATCGAGCTTTCGAAAGTATAGTGATTGTTAGATCAAACACAAAATTTCATCGAATAGGGTTACCCGTGTTTACCAATACTGGCAATACTATTGTATATTCAGAATATTAAATTTATGTTATTTTTTGTATTATATACGTTTATGGTTCTATACCTATAACTTATTGGTATTATTGATTTATCAAAAAAGTGTAAACTATGTATTGTGTATAATATACGTGCGAGAAATTTGAATACAATACGCATCGTTGATGCTATATACTTAACCGTTTATAATAATTAATGTATTAGTAAAAAACTGAAGAGTAGTGTAACGATTTAAGATTGACCAACATTTTCGGTAGATGTTTGTGATATTATAGTAACTTATAGTTTATACTGCCATTATATGTAAAACGGTATTCAATTAGATAATCAATACGTATGGATCTCTGCAGAAGGACGAATCACTATTGTTGTATACTTGTATATTTAAATGTAATTTTAATTTATGAGACATGTTTTGGTAAAATTTAACCAACATAATCTCATTAAAATAAGTACATTAGATATATTATTACACATCTTTCAATATTAAATAGGTACATTACGTCGACAAGAAAACCGTTATACGTAACCACGAAACGTACTTGATCTTAAATTTCCTCCTTCAAAAAACTTCAAGTACAACGAAAAAAATTTTTTGTGGTCGATTTTTTTTTAATTTTTACCATCATACCTAATTATACAATTATTATATTATTTATCATGGTCAGTATTTAAAAAAAAAAATGTATGCAAAAAATGAAATGCGGAAATTAACCATACCTACCTACATATATTTATTTTTGAATGTAAAAGTATACGAAATAGAAACAGCTTCTTAATGCAAAATATTCGGTTATAAGAAATTAATAATTTTTTTCAAACCCAATAAAGCGAATAAAAATGTATATTAATATAGGTATGCATCTCACACTTATGGATATCATATAATGTTGGAGCATAATCTTTACACTATCATTGGTCATATTACTCGACACTCATATGTAAATAATATAAAATTATAAATTCAAATAAGACTTTCTTTGTCTTATAGCTAATTGCTAAATACCTACATTTAACATTATAATTTATGGAAGACGATTGCACAGGAATTATAATTAGGTATATGTATATAAATATAATACATAATAAACTTTATTTATTTATATGTAATATCTTACCGTGTTTATCCTCTTGTCTCGGCATTAACTTATTTCAATTAATATTTTTGAAATTTAAATATTTATAAATTCAAAATAATTCATCGGACTGTTCAGCATCTGATAAAGAATTTTGTTTTCCGTAAATTGTTCTGAAAAAATTTATCATAGCCAATTCATATATTTTTAGGTATATTAACTCTATAAAACTAATTTTTGCGTATACATTTTAAAATTTGAATTAATTATTTCTAAGGTACTCTATAAAATTTAAAACCAAATAATCTTACCTACTATAAAGTATAAATCCAACGTGATTTGATAAACAAATAGTTCCTACGTATAATATAGTTAACGTTTAATAATTAAATAATATTTAAATACGATAAGTCGATAAATAATTTATAATTTATGTATAATTGATGCTATATTAAAGGAAGGAACTTGATTTTGCTATACAAATTATAATTATTATATTATGTAAATATGAATATCTGTTTATACCTATCTATTTTTATATGGAATTTTAAATACATTTCATTATTTAAATTAAGTTTAATTGTAGTATGTGTTGACACAACTTGCTGGGTCACATATTTCGAGGACATCACAATCATCTCACTATTATTGTATTAAAAAAAAAGAAAATTAATTTCGAAGGTTATTAAATAAAAACTAGTGCAATAATACACTGTATGAGTACATCTATACCATACATTATACATATTATTATTATTACTATTGAGTTTGGTGCTAAACATATTTTCAATTAGATTTATTAAATTTAACATTATACCACGCAGTTCATAAGCGTATAACAATAATCAGGGTATTTTAAATCCCTTATGGGTCCCATAAAACCCACCTTACGGCTTGATTTATCTAAAACAAAATCTTACTGCATTCACAATATTACAGGAGGAGATGCGTCTTCGAAATCATAAGTAGGTAGTAAAAATGTAAAATACCAGGTTTATTTTGTTTAGTATTGGGACACTCCAAGTGTCCAAACCTCCTCCCACTGAGCCCATTGATCAAACACCGATGCAGACGTACTTATATAATATTATATAATTATCGTAAACAATAATATTATTAAATGTGATCGCTCGATACAGACAACGGGCCTCGTAAGTCGCAGCTGAAGTTATGAACATGAAATTAAAAAATATAATAATAGCATTAGGCAAATAGATATTATTTACTATTGTTATCGCATTATTCAATTTACTACTTACTAACTTAGTGACTTAACGAATAGCTGCTGATACAGCCGGATACGTCCTTCCACTATCAGCGTGCTCTAGCGACTAACAGACTAAATCCCACACGACGTTGGGTGGTATAGCCACGGACAGGGTTCGTGGTGGTAGCGCAGAAGTGGCATTCCGCCGTACACAAACCATTGAAATTATCTCTACGACACCCACCCACCCACACGACAACGGTGATAACCATCATCTGATAATATTATTATTCTGACGACGTTCGTCGGTTTGGCATTTCGACCACCGCGGTTTATGCTATGCTTATCAGTTATCACTATTTTTCATAATATTGTCATAAAACGATTTCCCGGATTTCCGTTTTTCTCGATCGTAGGCCGTTCATCGTTACCGGGTCTTGTTGTTTCCCAGTGGTGTTTTTGTGTCCCCCCCCTCACATGGGAGATATCGAAAACTCACGACGACCGGGTCCGTAGTTGTTTTAAAAAACCGGCATGTAAAACGGAATTTTTGACGCACTGCTGCAATCATGAACGACACGAAGGGTCCGGTGGTCGCGGACGACATTGACCCGTAAGCGCACTAACACGTCATAGAACTGTATAAAATATTTTGTGACTCGACAACTCGATCCGCTGTCCTCTCGTTCTATCCATATGTGTTGTTCGTTAATTATGTTACAGTTCATTTAATGACCGACAATTCTTCATTCTTTTGCTTTCAGGAGAACGCGGTCGTTGAACGCCCCCAGCCCCGTCCAACAGTTTGGACCATGTGGCCGTATCATGAAAACCTCTGCATTGATCACGTAAGTTAATTAAATGGTGATTTATCATCGCAAATTGTTTTTATATTACCTATTTTTTATTTTTTTCCGTTTGTCCAGAACGATTCAAGATCCGGCCAGTCAACGCTTGACATGGTACAAAAATCCTTTGTCTGTATTGGTGATAAAAAAAGTTAGAGACATGTCTGTTTTACCACCATTCATAGAACTCGTCAGATGGCTAATACAAGTAAGGATATCTTTAATCGGGTGCTCAAAAGAAGGTAATGTCAATTGGTGATTCAAAAATTTTTATTTTTTCTTAGGAAAAAAGCATGATAGTATTTGTGGAACATTCTGTGATGGAAGACCCAATGCTCTCTAGTAACTTGGGCTTCATGGAAGTACGAGATAAATTAAACTCTTTCCAAGATGGCAAAGATGATCTAACAGATAAAATAGACTTCATTATTTGCTTAGGTGGAGACGGTACTCTACTCTACGCTAGTCTTTTGTTTCAGGTAATTTCAAAATTAGTATTTCATCATTAATTCTATTATTGTTTATTAAAATTTTACTTTATTTTTCAGCAATCCGTACCACCAGTTTTGGCGTTCCACTTGGGCTCCCTGGGATTTTTAACACCTTTTAAGTTTGACAATTTTCAGCAGCAAGTGACTAATGTACTTGAAGGACACGCTGCATTAACGTTACGTAGTAGACTTAGGTGTATAATTGATAGGCAAAATGAAGATAAAGAAAAGCCTGAGACAAATTTACTGGTACTTAATGAAGTGGTTATTGACCGTGGACCATCACCATACCTTTCAAACATAGACTTATTTTTAGATGGAAAGTACATTACATCTGTTCAAGGAGATGGTAATAAATACATTTTTTATTAAATAAATTATATTATTAAAGTATTCAGTTTTATCAAAATTTACACTGATATACAATGATAACTATTAAATTAGTTGTGAGTTACAAATGTTTTTAAAAATACTTTATTCAATTAAAGAAACATAATCGGCAGTCAACTTGTGTGCAAAGAAATATATGGATGCCATTCAGATGGTTAATTTTATGAGTGATATAAATGGAACTGTCACCTGATAAAATTAGTTGCCACCGAATATGTTTCTTAAGTTTGACTTAGTAGAAGTACAACAATAACTACTGTAGTACATATTAAGAAAAAAAAATATTTAAAACAATGTAGGTAAAATGTATTACAAGATCTTAAAATTTATATTAATTTAAATCTTTTTAGAGATTAATTTCACATAAACCTCGTTGTTATTGAAATAGGTAATATTTTTATTTTTTAGGTATCATAAAATAAAAACACTTAGTAAACAAATTTAAGATAATTCCTAGCAATAGAACTCTTTAAAACTTGTTTTACTAGTATAATAGAAAATAGATTATTTGAAACTACATAATTCAAGACATATATTTTAGTGTGTCAAAAAAACATCAAAATACCAAAATTTGTCTACTATATTCTAGCTGTTCAAATATTTAAATTACTATTTAACTCACAATTTTGTGATTTATTAGATAAAACTTAATTTTTGTTATTAGGTTTGATTGTTTCAACACCGACTGGAAGTACAGCATATGCAGTTGCAGCGGGTGCATCAATGATTCACCCAAGTGTTCCAGCCATTATGGTGACACCTATATGCCCTCATTCTTTGTCTTTCAGGCCAATAGTAGTACCAGCTGGTGTTGAATTAAAAGTAAATTATTATTTTAAAAGAATTCCACACTTAGTGATAAAAAATAATTAAGCAATTTTAAATTAAACATTATTAAGTATTTTATACTTTTTTTACACAATTGCATACTGTTCATAAACATTACATAAGTCTTTTAACATTTAATTTAATCATACACTTAGTTGTCTTAGTTTATAATATAGTTAGTAATAAGTATTATTAACATCATATAATTATTAAACACTTAATAAGAATATTTTTATGAATTTTTACTTTAAATATATACATGTTGCTGAATGATTCTCATGATGCCAATTAGTGTCAGTATGCAGTCAACGTGTTAAGATAATATTATTATTTAAATAGTTAAATCTGAAAACAGATAAAAATATTAAATTGTATTATATAGTTTGGACCATTCGATTAAATCAAATATTAATTGTTTTAACTCTCAAGTATTCTTTTAACTTGTCTTTCTTTACTATTTAAAAAGTAAAAATATGATGAGATTATCTAATTATTTGATATTGATAATTTTTATGTTGAAATGTGTATAGATACACATTATATATTGTATAGTTATATAATATATTATTATATGATGTGAATTCTATATTAAAAAAGATTTTTTGGAAATCATAAGCTTGATTGTAATTGATATATTGATTCTTACAATAAAGTCAATGTTTCTATAAATATTTTAATTTAAAATTAATCCATTTATTTTCGGTTTTTTACTATATTCCAAACTATACATTATAATCTGTAATATTGTGTCAGGTATTACCAATATTGTAGGTTACTTCATAATAGTTGAAATAAAATAAATAATATTAAAATAGCTTACAATTGATTATAAAAGCATAATACAAATACAATTTAAAAATTGAAAATAAATCTATTTCTATTTTATAAATTTGTTTAAAATAAAAAATGATAATTTAACGTAATATATTATAAAACCAAAGTTTTATTTTTTGTATAATTAATAATTATATCATTTATAACTATATTCTATTATATTTGAAATTATGTACAAATCGTATGCTTTACTATACATGGTTAGATTAAGTTAGGTATACTATGTAATATTCATTCAATATTTTTGAACATGATACATTTCATTAATGACAATGATCTTTTTTTATATTAGTTAAAGTTTAAATTTTGTTTTTAAAATTTTATAACATTTTCAACCAAATGCATTTGAATTAGATAAGAAATTTCACTGATTTCACTGGTTGAAATTTATCAAAATTCATATTTTAAGTAGGTTAGTTTCATCAATATTAATGATTATAATAATAAATTTAAAATTGTATGATTTAATTATTCATTTATTCACACTTATGATGTGGAATTCTTTATATATTTTATTTAACTTAAGTTTTTATTAATACTTTATAAATTAACAAAAATTGTATAATGGTTGCTAGATTAATAGAGTTAGGATATGTTTTGTTTCTTTATATAGATAACAGTATCACCAAATAGCCGCAATACGGCCTGGGTTTCATTTGACGGTCGTAATCGGCAAGAAATATTTCATGGTGATAGGTAATACTTTAATAGGAAAAATAAAACAAAGTATTAACTTTTTATACATTTACAATGAATTTTACATTGTTTTTATTTGTCAAAGCTTGTATTTGTTTAAATGCTTTTGAGGTGCACATGGTTATCTAAATATTGAAATATTTGTTAACAATTTTGATAGATATTAGCATTTTAGTATTAAATTAATGCTATTTTGGTTTTATTAAACTAGTAATATATTGTATAGTATGTCTATTAAAATATAAGTCAACTTTATATATTATAAGTCATTTTTTAAATTCTATACATTTAAGTACCTATTAAGTATTTTAATTCTATATAGATTATAGTATTGGTACTGATATAGCAGATTTGAATACTGTTTGCAGATTATGTTGAGTCCGGATGCGAGATCAACAGCTTGGGTTTCATTTGACGGCCGAAATCAACAGGAGTTGTGTGCAGATGATAGGTCGGTCTATAAATAAAGTAGAATAATATTTGGTGATGGATAATATGTGCACAGTAAAATTTGATTTTCACCCTGTAAGTTATCTAATCAATGGCGAGAAAGAACCAGGCATATGTAATCAAACTCCAATAATTTCCAATTTATATATTATTTTATTTTTTACATCAAATATAATAATTAAATTATTAAACACGTACATTTATTTATGATATACGTTTTAACCATTTAACCATATCACAATAAATTATAATAATTTTAAGACCTATGATAATGATGACCATGTGTATCAATTTGCATGAATATTTGCTTTCCAATATTTGCTTTAAATACTTTCAATATTATATTTAAATACATTAACAAATAATTTATTTACAGCTTACGAGTAACTACATCTATATTTTCGTTACCATCAATATGTGCTCAAGACCAAATATCTGATTGGTTTGCTTCATTGGCTGAATGTCTACATTGGAATGTGCGAAAACGACAGAAGCATTTTGAGGAATTGTCTGATCTGGCACATTCCAAGTATGAAGATTCACTAAATTCAACGTCAAAAGACACTTTATTAATTACGGGTAAAATGTTTTATTATATATTTTAAAATTGATGAAACTAATTTTTGTTCTTACTTGTTAGACTAACAGGGTATAATTATTGAAGTTCAACGTTAACCAACAGATACCTTATCAAGACGATGATCACCTGTTCTACCATCGGTGCTTACAAATGGATTTCAAATTTGTGCAAAATAAATTTTATTATTATTATTATTATTATTATTATTATTGTCTTGTAAATACCTGTAGAAGGTGTACATTTATGTATTTCTGCTGCTCGTGATTAAAATCACCTATTTATCATTTAATTATAGTTTCAGCAATGAAACTATAGTTTGACAAATTAATATTATGTATCTATATTATATTATTGGTGAAGTAGGTATATTTTTTAACTGATAAAAATCAGTTTATATGCAGAACAACATAAATATTATAGTCATTAAATAAAAATATAAGTCTTTAATGTAGGAGTAATTAATTTTCAGTTTTAAGCGTGCTCTAAATTGATTTTTTACCCATGTATACAATTTCTTCCATTTTTAAGATAAAATTTAAATTGTAATTTGTTTTCGATATTGTTAAAAATACAAGTATTTATGTTTATTATTATTTTTAGCTCAACATTTGTATAAATTACAAAATATTTTATTGTTTTTCATTTATTTAAAAACAAAATTATTTATTAATGACTAAGAGTATACATTAAGTAATATATTATCATAATAGTTTCATAAATCTTTGGAACATTTTTCTTCATCTAAAGGTCTTTACATAATGTTTAATAAACATTGTATCACCCATAACTCACTTTTGTTAACGATATTTAAGTTAATACAGTGATCTGAATTTTATGGTATTGGCGGCATTGGTTTTGAATCTGCTTTCGAAATATCTACAAATGTCTTTCACGGGTACAGCTCTTAAATCCAAATCCAAATTGTTCATTGACCTAGACTTAATATTTGTTAAATGAGATGAAAGATCATGCAAATTGTCCACACTCTTTGAAGAACAAGTGAGCGATTCTTCAAATATCTTGCGTTTCTGTTTAACTGGTATTAAGTCTGAAAACTCATTGACAGGCGATCTACGCAATTGTTCGCATTCTCTGATCAAGTCTGGCAAGTGTGAAACGTTTTTCTTGTACACACGCGAACTAAATGAAGGCATATGATTATTGTTGATTTCTTGAATATCCGAGCTGGTTTTTTTATGTTTAGATGCAGATGTCATCAATGAGTCTGTTGATGAGTATCGTCGAAGTGGTGCATGGTCAGTGACAATGCCGAGTATGTCGAGATACTTAACATCATCCAATGGCGTTTGACTCAGAAGTTGCCCCGCTATGGTCGTTGTCCAGTGATGGTAGTCCGTATCCGTGTCCACCTAAAAATTAAATGATTTATTATTGTATTTAATGATCAATGACACTTCATACAAAGTCAATTAAATAACACATATCGACAACTATTAAAAAGCTAGACACATGAAATAATATGTTGGGTATAACATACAACTATCAACATGAGACATAAAAATACTATTTTAATTGTTTGTAATATTGAAAACAACAAAATCATATATTTTAATATTATACCAAATTACCAACAGTACAGAAATAATATTATATTAATTGTATATTGTATAGGTACCTATTTTATATATTTGCCATATTAGGTAAGTAGGTACCTATAATAATTTATACAGAACTAAGAAATTGTCACAAGAAAGATCATTAATATATCTATATGTGAAGTTTTAAATAAGTAGTCTCAAATGACATTTTTATTTAGGAGATTTTAAAGTCCTGTGGATATTGCATAGCTGGTATTACCATTGAGTATAATATATTATTTAATCTAATACTTATCAAAAGTATACTTATATCAGTTATATCCACTTTTCAGTACCTAGGTAGATTTTTCCTATAAATTTATGCAACGATTATTGAAACATTTAACCAACTTTTCTATTTCAAAACCATCAAACTGCGAATCGATAGATCGAATTGATCCATTGAAAATTTGAGACTTGTTCTTTGATATATTATTTACTGGATGGATAGGGTAAAGAAATTTATTTTCATAGAATATAATATTAATATCGGGTACCGTTATGTTGCCTATACGCCCGTTTGTCAGGCGGTGTTAATTTTATTGATTCTAAGTGAATTATGGAATATTACGATTTTAAAAATGAAGATTAAACATTTGAGGCATAGAAAACTAAAAAAATATATAAAAAAAAAAAAAAAAAAAACTAATAATTTAAAAATAGAAAGAAAACAGAGGTACCTGCTAACAACTATTTTTTTTGAAAAATAAAATTAACTACAATAGGTACCGTATGTTATGTAGTTAATTTTAGAGGACACTGTTCCTGCAGTCCATGAGGTTTTTTATTTTTATATGGAAAAAATCTAATAACAATGAAATTAAAAAATGAAAAACATTCAGATGAAATTTTTTGTTTACTGTTAAAAGTGTAAAAATGTTTATTTCAGTATAAAATATAAGAAGAAATTAGAGTATAGTAACAACAGAAACCGTTTGTAAAAATATTTTGAAATAAAAAAAAAAGAGTAGTCAAGTGAGTAACGCTCGGCTGTACAGTAGATCACTATAATGGATGTTTTAAATTTGAATCTAAGGATAGGTATCGTTGTATACGAAAAACGATTATAAACGGAGATGATTAATTGTCATCCTAAGATATATTTTCAAATGCATGGTGAAAAAGGTGATTTGTTTTAATGACCAAAAACTCCAAAGTTTAAGTTCTTTTATAATTATTGTAAACTAAAATGTTGTATTCAATTTTCAACTCTTTGCTACATTTACAAAATTTTTATAAAGTATAACTACAAAATAATTTGCAAATATTCATGATTTTGACAAACTTTTGTTAATATTTGAACTTAAAATGCTAATAAAAAATTGTGTTTATATATTATTCTTATAATTTTTAAATCGCTATAAGATTAACTTATGAGGAACTTTGTATTAAATTTTCGAGTATTTTGACTCAGTCAAAAAAATTTAACGATATTTATATAAAAAAAAAACTTAACAAAAACGAATATTTCAAATGCCTATAATTATTCTAAAAATTAAGTGGAATATTTTGAAAATTTAATTATGTAGAGAAAATGCCAATCTAAAGAACTGGTAAAATTTTCAAGTATCTATGACTTATACTTTTTGAATAATAACAAATATTGAAAATCGTTTGAGGTCGTTATTGTTAATTTTAAACTCAAAACGCTCATAACATTTTTCCTATAATGAAGCTTCGAATTCTGTATAGCTATTTGAAGGAAAACTTATTGGTGAACTTTTTAACCTTAAAGGTATAAATACAAAAAGTTTTATGAATTTTCAATTCAAAATTACTTGCAAATTTTAGCAAATTTTGACATATTTCATAAAAATTTTAACTTTGAACGGTTATAAAAAATAATTGTGACAAACGATTTTTGAATTTATTTTAACTGAAATAAACACGACTTATATAAGAAATCTTCTATTAAATTTTCAATTATTTTGGGCTCCCAAAATTTTTTTATCAACACTTCAAAAAAAAAAAAAAAATTAGAAAAATTGAAAATTTAAGTTGTCTATAAATATCTCAAAGAAAGTCAAAATATTATGAAAATTTTAACTTGTATATATAACTCTAATATAAAGATTCAGGAAAAATTGAACGGAACAATATTATTTCGAAAAAAGAAGGAGGGTTTCTCCTTGGCCAAAAATTAACACGATCTAATTATAGAAATAAATAAAAAAAATTGAAAAATTAATTTAAATTAGAAAAAGAATTAATTACCATGTATTTCTCTAGATTCGCAGTAGTGAAATGAAACTGACTCTATATTGTCTGGCGGAATATTTTTATAACGTTCATAGAAAACGACTCTCTACAACTACTGAATTGATCGGTGCATACTTCATGCAAAAGGTTTCTGATTACAACACTAAGTCTTAAATTTTGAAACGGTCGATATCGATTTTGAAGGTATACTGGTCGTGTGGGTACTACAGGCTATAATATGTAGATCGATAGGTAATCTATACGTTTAAAACAGTTAATATAAACAAGCCGATAACGAAAACAATAATGATCAAATATAAACATAATTTATTCCGCATTCTGGGGTTTTACGTTTCTTATTAATTCAATTTTTTTATTAATACTATAGCAACATATAAAAATTTTACAGGTGAAATAACTGAAAAAACAAAAGCATTTACATAAAGAAAAAAAAATCGATTTATTTGAATCAGAATGAAGTGAAACGAATTTTTGTAAAAAAAATTAGATTTCTATCTCATATAGTATATAAAATATGAAGCATCAGCTTTAAAATCTGAGGCCTATATATATAATATCTATAAATCATAACAACGATATAGAAAATGTTAAATATAGGTCTTAAATCTAAATTTATCAAGCATTTATAAATTCATTAAATTCATTAAAATTTAAAATCTAGTAAATGATTAAATTAAATACTTAAATTCAACATTTTACAAGTACACTCAATTTACCAATAAGTTATGTATACCAATATATTGTTTTAAATTCAAGACATTTTTAGCGTACCTATCTATTAAATAGATACAATTTTTCGATAATATTGATATAAGGTTAGGTAATTTTTTATATCCAATATTTTATTTATTTTCATCTTGAGTTTCAAATTTAATTTCAACAATTATTGTTTCATAACTTAATCATGGATATTGAGTAATATCATTTTAATCATACATGTTACAATATCAGTATCAATTAAATATTCTAATAAAAATGGGAATGACAAAAAATGGGGCAAATAATGTGATTTATGCAGGATATATAATATCATATCATTTCTATAGTTAGCTATACGCGTTATAATGTATTGTCCGCCGTCTAAATCGTGATTTGAAAATAGTGTATATTTTCTCGTCAAAAATGTACAGCAATAAATAATAACTAATAATAATATAGGTAACTGCGTTAAGTAACACAGTACAGAGGACTACCTACGTACTGCATTTCTTTTTCATAATCATATAATTTATATTATACGAGTATTTTAACTATAATATTTGCAGCTATCATATTATATTAGGTAAAATATAGTATTGTATTATGGGTACAAATAGTATGTATAATATTTTCTTATTATTACTGTTTATAGTTAGGTTTATACCTGCCTATAGATTTAAGTATATATATACCTAGCCTATATAGACTATGTACCTATAGGTATGTGTTATGTTATATTATATTAGTTATTTACCTATATATGTTACAGTCTTGTTAATCGTGTCGGCATAATATAATATGTATCAAATAATACAGCCTATAAGTAAATGAGTATATTGACTTACACCTTAAGGTGTAATACATATTATAATATATTATTGTTATTATTTATTACCTTTTAGTTATTACTTGCAGTGACATTTAAATTTTTAATCTGAATTGAAATGTTGTTCGTTTGATATCGGTTATAAAAGTTTACGAGAACTAAATTACATCGTCCTTCAATATATAGGTACTTTTAAGGAATAGGTGTACCCTACATGTTATATACTTTGTCGGTTCATAGCATAGCATAAATAAATTCATGTTATAAAATGTGTTAAAAGGATATCAGTACGCACTATTATTTTATCCTTGCGATCCACCAGCTATACATACTTAATTTGAGTACAGAAGAACGTGCAACCTCGTATACTGTTATCTATAGTATTTGAATTGATTGATCTAATATAGTCCTATTATCAAACTTACAATTAAGCATATTATAATGTGTATTCTTAGTTTATTACGCAGGATTTTTTTTTTATACTTAAAATTTTTTATGTAATCAATGAATATGTATGTGAATAAAATGTTATGATTTTAAAACGCTGATATCTTGCTTTAAAATTTGAACATCGTAAAAAACGCAACGTAAGAACCCATAAATTGTTCTTAAAGTTAAAATTAATAATAATTAATATGGCAATTCACTCTAACACTAAAGATAACTAATTACCTAGTAGTTACCTACACAAGACCGGTTCTGTATACAAATTTGCTGTGTTGCACAAGTTGAAGAAGCGCACGTACACCTTCTAAATTTAATTTAAATGTTAATATTATTTTATTCATTATCATTAGGTACATCTGTGGGAGTGCAAAGAATTCGACTATAGGTATATTATTCTAATTTATTAGGTAACCCCTAAGGCCCTAAATGTCTGTTTATGTTGCTGGTTCATATTGGGAAAATGTTTATTCAAAATCAATTTTTTCGGGATGATATATTTTAAAAAGTTGGGCAACTTTTATCAAATCACCATGACCGACATTTTTCTTTAGTTCATATATCTAATATAGTTGCGTACACAGTATTAATATAGGTAGGCAGGTACTTATTGGCTACTGTTACATTGTAATTTTATTACAAGCAGAGCGTTTCATTTATGTGGTAATAAGTCAATATATTTCATTATTATTATAGGTACTTACATACATGCAGGCATATACTCAGGTATATTTTGTTTGTGGGGGGAGAGAGAAGCTTAAAATTTATTTTTCACATTCCATAGATATAAGTAAATAACTGCTACTAATTTTTAACTAGGTTTTTTTTTCGAAAAAAAAACATTATTAATACATACTTGGTTGACAAACAGCATTTTACAATAATGTATAATATAATTTTAAAAATTATTATTCTTCTGAAGGGCCTTCACCTCCAAAGCACTCCCCTTTTTGAGTGCTTCTATATAAATGTCGTTCAGGGTTTGGGCGAGAATAAAAGTTAATAGGTTTTATACAAATCTTTGGTACACTGCCGAACGTCGCTGCTTTGTCGTAAATAATATTATCATAATATATATCTATCAATTATCATACTTACATAATATACAAATACCTTTAGATACCTTTAGTACGATTTATAATTATGTTTAATATTATTTTCTTCTTATATCAGTGCACCAATTTTTTAAAAATTTTTTTAGTTTAATAATAAAATGTAGTATTGTTAACTGCAAATTTGGTGTGTACTCTATTATAATAAACGAATATTATCATTATTTGTATTAACTTTTTACAGCTTAATAATGTTTTGTGTACCTAATAGATACGTCAAGTCGTCAAATGATTTTATACAATGACCGAGCAATATCTTGATGTAATTTTATTTTAATTGTTTGAATTATAATAGTGTTGAATTGAAAGCTAATAAAAAATATAATAAATAGGTACTTCGATAGTTTGATCGATTATATTATTATTAACATGTACCTACCTAATATCAACATAATATAAAATTAAAATGCAACTATATACTTGTTATATCGGTCCCAAGGCCTATTGATCTAAATAAATGTGTTATACATTACACATTAATATTTATTGACACATACCGTAGTTCGTATTTCACACTGTTATTGTCATACACAGATAATTGAATATTTTTTGATAACTAAAAAAAAAAAATCATTATTTTTCGCAATATCATACAATATTGTTGAAATATTAACATATACTTTGCCTAAATAATATAATTTTAACTTCGAAGTACATCGATCCGGTATGGTCTAGTGGCTAGGATACCTGGCTTTCACCCAGGAGGCTCGGGTTCGATTCCCGGTACCGGAATAATTTTTTTATTAAAAAATACTTCTGATAACATTTTTTATGATACAACTTTTTATAAACTCTTCAAATGCATAATAATTCGATTTTATAAATAGTTGTTTCTAATTCTATTCTATTTTATTTTATTATCGCTGGATTTCATAAACATTATATCAACATACAATCTGCAGTAATGTACGTCTCGAATCGATGATTGCTCATCAAAACAATCGTTAAGATGTAAGACGATAATAATATTATACATTAAATAAAATTCTAAATACAGAAGTGGAACGGAGGCTAAAAATAGGGGAAAAAATTGGCAGGCACAATTATTGTATACGATTATTTAAATATTATGAAATTATTCAGTATGTTCTACATGCTGCTATAACTAAAGACCAAAATTAAATATAGGTATGCATGGAGTATGGACCCATACAATAATATTCACTTATATGTACAAATAATTAAAAAATATTCTCCAATCATCATGTATGTGTAAAATTTACACTATTATTAAAAAAAAAAAATTAATTTTAAATTAAAAATATAACCAAGTAATTCAAATTAAATTAAAAATGCAAAATATTTGCAGTGTAGACAAATGTTACAATATTATGAGAAATTAATTTTTAGCAATTTCGTTTATCAAATTCAATAGTTAATAATTAACAAGTAATTGATAGAGTCACCCATGACAAAATAAACCGTTTATTTTGTCATGGAGTCACTTTTCTCCAGAGTGGCAGAGTATAGGTAATAATTAAAAATTCAATGTCACAAATAATATACGTTATATGCACTTATGACAAAATATGTTTAAACTCTTCAATATGCAATATACAATTTAGTTCATGATATCAGTTCGAATGAAATACACACGTTTTTAATTCATAATTTTATTCATTGCATATACAGTAATAGTAATACGCACTCATTATGAATATGCAAATCTTTATAATTCAGATTTCTAGTAATAATTCATGTCTGAATGATCAAATTATACTGATGGACGAACACTATAAATAAATATTTTTTTATTTTCAATGCTCAGATAACAGCGATTATTTAGATTTGTGTCCCTATCATTATTTTTTAAACATTGTTATAGGTTTTATCAACTGATTAGTCACTTGCATTGTATTAATTTAAACATCTATAGCTCACACAATTACACAATTTTATTTTACTCAAATGAGCCAAATAGGCACTCAACTTCCTAGCACACCACACTACATATTATATTAAGTGCAAAAATATGAGTATACACGACAATAACACCATATATTTTGGTTTAAAATATCTGAATTCCTAATATACTATTATAATTCTGATGAAAACAGTACAATTAATATGTCTATAATATAATTAATATATAATATAGATCTTAAGTTATAATAATATAATAAGCAAAAAAAATCTACTAAAGTAATAGTTTAGATAAATATTTATAGTACCTAACCATTTGTATAGAATAATGATAATGATAATTATTTGTATATATAACTTTTGTTATAAAAATAAACTAATATTACATAATATCTATATAGTATATATCATATTATGTTGTCTATATGAGTAAGGATGCAAAATATAGATATTAAATATATAATAAAAAAAAATTAAAAAAATTTCTGCATCAGCCGGGAATCGAACCCGGGCCGCCCGCGTGGCAGGCGAGCATTCTACCACTGAACCACTGATGCTTATACAAGAGTGAGGAAATTCTATTATATTTAAGTAAAATAACCACTTTAAACTGACTTAAGTGTTTAAATTTGATTACCTAAAACTGTCTATTAGACATTTTTTTTATATAGTTTTTAAAATGATATTAAACCTTGAAGGTATTAAAATTTGAAATCTTATGTATAAGCAGACTTTTTTATAAATTTCAAACTACAAAATAATTTTTAACTTATTTTCATTTAAAATGTTCGATATATTTTAATTAAAAACAAATAACACTTAATAAAATATTTAGGTATATTAAAGTTTAAAGCATTTTTACTTCGTCATACATTTTTTATCATTATTTATAAAAACTTGAAAATTTAAATTGTCATTTATAGACAAGAATTTTGTTTACTAAAAATTTTAATACCGCTTCAGAGTACAAACTAGATTCAATTCTCTACACAAAACTACACTCGAAGTTGAAAACCGAAGCATTTTACTACTTAACTACTTATCATATACATGTACACAAAAAAATAAAAATAAATACTTAACACATCATTGTAAAATCGATATGTTCATAGCTCTGCTATATGTATCTAAAATATGGAAATACTAATGACAAAATCGACTTGTTGTTCGGTTATAATTCATAAATTATACAACCATCAGAGACTTGATTTTTTCACCAAAACATCATATTATAAGTATTTATATACCAGACCATAACTCTTTTGGTGCTATAGATACCTATTTGTTAATAAAAAACCTTAAAACTTTATACAAGATTTCTCAGAAATTATTCATTCATAATCAGTAGGCCTAGGATTTTAAAGCATATTAATAAGCAACTAAAAAAGCACTGCTCGATTGTTTTAAAAAAACAAAAAAAAAACATGACCAAAAACACGAACTAGTTATAGAAATAAATAAACAAATTTGAAAAATTAATTTATATTAAAAAAAGAATTAATTACCATGTATTTCTCTCGATTTGCAGTCCGAACTAACTCTAATTGTCTGACGCAATATTTTTATGCATAGAAAATGACTCTCTACAACCATGGAATTGATCGGTGCATACTTCATACAAGAAGTTTCAAATTAAAACACTAAATCTTAAATTTTGAAACGGTCGATATCGATGTTAAAGGTATACTGACCGTATAGGTAGGTACTAGGTACTGCAGGCTATAATATGTCGATCGACAATCTATTTTTAATATACTTAATAAACAAGCCGATAACGAAAACAATAATAATCCAATATAAACCCAAACCTAACCTTGGGTTCTTACGTTTCTTATTAATTTAATTTTTATTAATGCCTATGTATTTTTATATCGTTATAAGACTAACTTATGAGGAACTTTGTATTAATTTTTCAAGTATTTTGTCTTGGCCAAAATTTTTTTATCGATATTTATAAGAAATATATTACCTATACAAATACGAATATTTCAAATGCCTATAAATAGCCTAAATATAAGCGAAATATTTTTAAAATCAAATTATGCAGAGAAAACGACAATCTAAAGAATTGGTGAAATTTTACGGTAGATGAATGGCGAACAGACATATTATAAAAGGTAAGTTTATAAGTAGGTACTCACCACTATGGTGACAATGGGTGATTTGGACCCGGGACGCACTAGACTGAACCCGTAGGTGGCGTTCTCGGTGGCGGTGAGGTTCAAGTACCGCAGGAGTAACTTCCAACAGTACCCGGCCGGCCCGTTCCACCGGACTAACAGATGTCCGGCTCGAACTTCGGCTACGCTGCGGCCGCTTAACGTCTCGTCACTTGCGCCGGCGCAGGCAGAATCGTCTCCCAACGTGGCGGTCACCAAGCCTGTAGCACAAAACAATAACAAAGTGTGTTGTAGTACAGCAACAAATAAACATAAATATTTACATTAAGAACGTTAACTCAAAATAATAAAATATATTAAATACATATGTACCTAACCGTCGGATTCTAACATCATATACCGTGATTTATGGACCAAATGTAAAAAGTATATAAGTACCTATATCAAGCAATTGCGGCAAATAAAATAAAATAAAAACGAGCAGATAAAATGATTTGATTGACCCACCCACGCGCGCTTTCCCCCATCAACTATATCCCTTTAAATATTATTTTTCTTAGAAAACACCCGCATGTGTTGTTTATTGTCTCCGTCTTACATACACACAACATTGCAAATTTTTGTTCAGCGGAATCAATCTTATGTTGTTAGCTTTAATAATAGAGTAAATTTGCCTACTATCAAACTTAAAGATATTAGATAATAATATTATCCACGACTACACCTCATAGACTTTTATTGATATTTTAATTTACCCATCCTTCCGACCGATTTTTAAGGTAGTTCAATTGAACTGTCTAGACGTACTCCAGGTACCACTGATATCGAGGACCCAACGCTAAAAGGATCTCCTAATGGACTGAAGTGGCGAACCGATGCATTTGTAATTCCTCATTCAAAGTAGAAAAAAATAGAATTTTGGATTACTAGTTTAAGTAGTTATAAATATTATAAGTTACATAAGTTATTATCTACTAATAACAATGACAATAATAAAAATTTAATTTTTACCATAAAATATGTTTCGTTTTGTAACCGATTAAGCTGATTATGTAGGAAAAATATTGAAAAAAGTTAGTATTTAAAAAATATAAATGGACCACTCCATATAAATGACTTTCTTTACTACTCTAATTATTATTATCATTATTTTTTATTGATATTATCGATGGTCCTGTTATAATACAATTATTATACAAAGGCACACACCTAGTATATATTATATAAGTACAAATATTACAATATACTAAGTATATAGATTTTAGACTTGTACTTTGTTAGATGTAACACATAATACCAAGCGTTTCGAGGTTATTGTTGATAACTTGAACAAATATTTATATGCTCTCGACAATACGATGACATTATGACAAACGACCAAAATCAATTATTATCGTGCAACGGTCATGACCTTATATATTATACAAGAGCGTACAGCCGCGACTTACCTATAATTCTATTGCATAGTATAAATAACTAAAATAACATCATTATTTGTGTTATCAACCAACAAAAAACCGTTCATCGATCGAGTCACATGGCCTTTAACACAAAATTGATTTGTTTCTATACATATTGATGTACAAATTATAAATATAAAAATAACCATAAACAGTTATATAGCTATTGTAGATATATTATATAATATAACAAAAATTTTGTGCAGACAAAATAGTCGAAAATCTAGAAATGCGTAAGAGATAAAATATTACATAGTAAGGAAAATTTAACGGGCTTTTTTACTAAAAAAATTACTAAATGATCCCCCAAGGCTCAAATTAAACGACTTTAAAAGAGGAAGAGACTATTATTCATAAAATAACAATATAATGGTTGATATAAAATCTTTAACCTGAAGTTTTAACTTCGACGTAAAGTTATAATAGTTGATTTATTTATTTCATATCAGATTAGAGTGATAATATTATAAATAATTGAAATACACTAAAACCAGCAATCTATCTTTACATCGCTACAGTCTACAGAAATTTTACTTTTATTATTATGTTATTTTCGTATTTATCAGTTATTAATTTATAATATATAGAAAGAATTTTCAAACTAATCTGTAAAGTTAAAAACATTTCTAAATCATAATTGAGATAGTTATATACATTTTTAATGTTGGTATGTTGCATGGTTTTCCAAGCTACGGTATTAACATTAAACATATTGTAGTTCATCGCTATTTCATAAATGTTTAATTATGATGTGTAAATACCGTAGTTTGGGAAACCATGCAACATACCAACATTAAAAATGTATATAACTAAGTCAACTATAATTTTGAAACGTTTTCAACTTTACAGGTTAGTTTGAAACTTCTTTCTATATATTATAACTTATAATCTTTCCGTTTATAAAATATTTTATACATCGCAGACACTCCGCCATCAGAGACGAGCAATTTACTTATATATATATTTGCTATTAAAAAATATAATATCGTAATGTTATTCTAGGTTATTACGTACTTATATAATACATTCAACATCATATTAGAATAACAAGTAGGTAACTAGATTCTCCACCTTTTTCCGATCAATACGGTTTAAATATTTTAATTATTAATATATTATAGATACCAAGACGTAGTGTTACCTCAGTCATTTACCTGTTTATTTTAGGCATAAAAACGCCGAATCTGCCGAAACGGAGCACCTCAAAACGTCTATATCGAGTTCATAATTGCTTCGTGTCCCCGATCGTCATATACATTTTATCACAGAACGGATTGAGACCTTCTCTTTGAATGCTTATAATAATAAAAAAAACGTTCGTCAGACTACGCGTAATATCAACGGCAGTGACTAGATAATCAAGTGTCAAGGCGCTTCCAACTCGTCGACTATCTGCGACTAATCTTACACGGGTTAATTAATTGGTATATAATATTTAGGTAGGTAACGATTTTCGATATCTAAAATAGTACTTATGTAGTTTTGTTATAATTCGTATTATACATTGTTATATTGTATTTTCGATCGTTTTCCCCTCAATTTCCTCCGCGAATCACACACCTATATATAGACTCACGTCACAGTTTTGAGTTTAAACATAATATACGACCCAAATTCACGTATCTACGTACAAAATGTATACTTAAATGAGGGGTCCTTGAACGGTATTTTACAGCACTGACGCGTAAATCTCGTTTTCGTTTGACATCCGTGAAGTTAATTAATACGCGTTACCATCAAACTTTTACCACTCACCGAACACCGCAGTCCGCAATCGAATCTAATTATATAAATATATAGGCATTCTCATTGTGTACGTGTGTATATTTATATAGTGACATATAATGCGTACCTATATATATATATAATAATATTATGTTTTGAGCCTGCAGGGTCGTCTTGATTACGATCAGAAAACGCGCGTTTCATAACCATAAGTCATCTACGCGAAATCGCATCTCATCACTAAATTTTATATACGCGTGCCGAAGTCTCTCGAAAATATTATGTTATCACTTATTGTAGTAATGTATACATAAATAGTGCGTATAAAAATGATTTAATAGTTCAACATATTATTATATACCTATAGTTCAAAAATAGTTAAAAACCTTTGTACATATAAGAAATTTAACACAAATTATAGCTTCCAATAAAATCGATGTTGATATATTGTTTTAATCACACACGCCAATGTTAAATTATGTCATTACTGTAGGCTATTGAAGATACTTGATATGTGAATTATTCGTTCAACTCAACACAAGATAGTATAATATTGTATTGTAGCATTGTATTATCTACATAGAATCAATATTATAAATTCAATGAGAACAATAAATTATAATGCTACCACTATTTACTAATAATATAATAACGCTCCATAATTATTATATAATATTTAAAAATATATATAAAAAATATAAAATTTATAATGAGTTCTCTGAGCTAGCTTACTATTATAATCTGCATAGGTATACTACATCATTAAATGGGGTGCTGAATACTGGATGACTGTAGGTATTATTATGTAAGTGAGTACGACGTATGATCGAGTCGTTTGTGTTTCATTAGGAAATGAATGGATGAATGGTCTGTTTGTCTATAGGTAAAAGTATTCATTGAGCCTTTAAAAAAACACGTTTTAATGTATTTACTGCTATAATCAATGATAGATACACACTGTTGTCTTAGATGAGGAACGAAAAAAATTAAATCGAAACAAAATCGTGGATATATAGTAATAATTACAAATGTTTTTTAGTAGTAGATTAGAATTTTTAGCGGATTTTTGTTGAGTATTCATAAAAATTTGAATAAAAAGTCTCCTCTCAACTTATGAATATAATTTATTACAGTGTATTCAATATTATACATGTAATATACATTGTATACATTTAATTATAATGAAGAGAAACATAGACACATAGACATCATATTTTTATAGTCGTCACCTTGCAATTAAAAATCATATACGCTTGTATAAAAACGATTCATTGTCAACCGGACACGTTATTGTCTATAATACGAATAAGGCAAAACTTTACACATAATATTATTTATTAATGTACTAAACTCACTTATTTTTCTTAGTATACAGTGTATCCGTTCTTGTGCAGCTATATATTATATAATATATGGATCACTGAATATATCAGGCATCAGACACATATGACCTTAAGATTGAAATGTGGTTTGTTTTAGTACACCTAAATTGTACCAAAATACATGTTTTGGAAACATTTAAAACATCGAGGCCGATATTCATTTTTCCGATGCGTATTTACGCACCAGAATTAGTTTAATTTTTGTTTTGAATAGCTATTACATTTTTATCAAAATAATTATTGATTTTCCATTTCATTCTTGATTCAAGTGATTGATCAATAATATCAATGGCCAAAATCAACTGATTGGTTAAACCTACTTAAAGTTTGTAAATTTATCAATTATTTTTATCTTTAATAACTTTAATACGCATATAATATTATATTATATATATGTTTTTATTAATTTGGATAATTTTTATTT
The DNA here is from genome assembly GCF_020184175.1 of Aphis gossypii. Taxonomy (NCBI): domain Eukaryota; kingdom Metazoa; phylum Arthropoda; class Insecta; order Hemiptera; family Aphididae; genus Aphis; species Aphis gossypii. Next base: position 16,569,486 of record NC_065532.1, on the reverse strand, counting down.
AATTGAAATTGTGAACAAAAATGAAAATGTACCTATATATATTTATACCTACATGTATATTATAATATATTCCCTTATTCCAACTGTTCTTCTAAAACCGATTTGTAACCAATAGCAAATTTTAGGTCCAAACGTTCAACAGTTGAAAAGAAATCATTTCGTTATTTTTCAAAAATAATCAATGACCAAACGTCTTTTGCTAGCTGAAACATATTATACAACATTATATTACGTCTGCAGGATAGACGAATTGCACGCAAAGAAAATTTAATTTGACCTCACCAGTCACTATAATATACACGCCACTATATTTTAGACTTTTTTTTTATAATATATTATTTCATATAGGTAATAAATTAGTACAAGGAACCAGTTTGCAGTATTGGATATTATATATTTATATTATCTATATATCTTTAGAACCATAACATTCATATACAGACATAATATTACATTAATATATATAAATATAATATATATATAATATATTGGGTAATGTAATACTGTATAATAATTGATAGTTTATTTTGCCCTGACGCTATATCGATCATAATCTGTTAAGTCCGTTTAGATGAGCTTTAGATATAGGTAGACATATTATAGTAGCCGACAATATAGTTGTAGTGGTATTATACATAGTACATATCTGCTAAATCTGCTGTTTTGTCTGTGCTGCAGTACACGCCCATAATATGAATTAAATACATATAGAATATTATGTTTCGTACTTATAATAATTTATATTATAACATAATATATTATCATATAGATACAAACGAGAAAGTTTTCGTAATCGATTGTACCATTTTTTTTTTATGAATAACAAATAGTTATAACTTATGAACGATCGTTTTACTATACTTTATACTATACTATACTAGACCAAGGTTAAGGGAAACGGTTGAATTCTACACCGTGGAAAAGCGCTAAAACATGCCGACCTCAAATTTCGGAATTGGAACCCTTGCAGTGGAAAATTTGTGTGTTTATTTATTGTTTGTTGATTGCAATCGAATGACGTATTAAGCTGTTGCAGAGAATAATACTAGTAACTTCCAAGTCTCAAGTTATGCTCTATGTAAAATAAAATCAATCAAAAGAAAAAAATGTATTTTATTGGTGTATGTAATTATCAATTTAAATCATGGGTAAGAAAATATACTTGTACAATTTATCAAAATAATTTTCTTATGTTCTTGGATATTATATATTGATTCACGGAATATAGGCGCAGGTTAAATGTTAAAAAGTCGAATTAAAACCAAATTAATTTTAATATGAAAATTTGATACGCACCATACACCTATTAGGTATAAATGATTTATTACTATTTTTTACGATTACAATATTATATGTTTATGGGTAAACTGCAATCATCATCATCCTGCGTTTGTCAATCATCCTGGAAATTTTATTATACTATTTATGCTTGGTGAATGTAAATATGAATAATAAAAATAATATATATTTATATAAAGATTTGAATATTATAACAGTGTTATAAAATCTTCATAATTTTTAGGGTGAGCGATCTTTAGGTTCAAAATAGGTATAAGGCCATGTTCAAAATATGTGGGAGCGCGGTTTAATTGGTCAGCGTATATCACCGTCATATAAATAAATAATTGCGAATCTCAAAATGAAACGATAACTACGTTTTTTTAGACGTACGTGTATAATATAGAATTCCACTTGGCAATCTTTATTTTTAATTTCATGAACGTTTGAAATAGAATACTTTTAAAACATTAATTTGATGCATATACACATCAAGTATTGAAGCAAGCCCGAAGAAGAAAAGTGAAATGTATTGAATAAACACTATGCATGGATAACTCATACAATTTGTACAAGTTAAAAATTTTAAAGTTTATTTAAACTTATTAGTCGTTATCATATTTTAATGTTTTATATGTTAATTATTTTTTAATAATATAATTTCTCTAGTGGAGGTACAAGGACGTTATACATAATATATGCTCGAGCGTTCTTATATGTACATTATAATATTATTATATTATATGTGAAAGATAAAGATTTCGTGTTTAAATTTAGTCCATATATACACTCTATAATTATATGCCTGACATGATGAAATTCGTTATTGGTAAAGGATTACGCGGTAGTAATATTTTTTTGTCCAAATCGAAATATCAACGGCCGCGAAGCACATAATAATAATATAATGTATGATATATATAAAGTGGCCTCGAAAGGGTATATTCCGGTACGCTCTTTAAATTCACACATAACATAATAACACAATATATTATGCGTGTTTCTGCAGCTGTTCATTTTGACATGAGATTAAGTATAATATACCTATTATATATACGTAAATGGAAATGTACTCGTGCTAGCGCTAATCGCCGCATTTACCTATATAGATAGGCTATACGAGTATAGATTTAGGTATGTATTATACATAGCTTTATTAAATCATATAATATCGTGTCTACTATTAGTGTATTACTCTATTTTTGGCGGTACAAGTATGTTACGTACAAATAATAATAATAATAAGTAATAACACGACGTGATGCGCTGCAACAATATATTATTTTCAATAGTAGGTAAGTATACCGGGCACTATAATATTATAACGTAAAACACTCATTATTTCAGAAAACACTATAACGATTTTTAAAACACTTCTTTTACATAATAGTTTTACTGAGTAACACTTTTACTATTTTTTTATCGTTATAGTTTTTAAAATGTTTAATCTTTTGAATAAAGACATATATTTAATTTAATATTCAAAAACAAAATATTATTCAGAGTATTTTGATCTATCAAAATCGAATATTGGACAAATAGTTTATTATAGTTATAACTTATAACTTATTGCCTTATTATAGTGACCGAAGTTTGTAACGGGCCAACATCATGCGAAGCACCAACCACTAGCTGTTGTAGTACTGCTGCGTACTATTTCAATCCACTCATCAAAACTTTAAATACTATATTATAGCTCATAAACTAATCGTCCAAAATTCGATTTTAGTATATAAATGTACTCCGAAAAATATTCTGCTTTGAACAATAGAAATTAAAAAGGATTTTTCATTAAAAAATGTACTTAAAAAACCAATGATAAAAATAGTGAAGATATACAATTTTTTTTTATAAAAACTTTGTTTTAACGACTTTTGCAAAAAAATATTTTTTAAAACGTTATTATATTTTGAGATGAAGAGTATCTCATTAGACTTTTTAACGTATTTAAATAGCTAAATATAAATATAATAATTTTCAGGTACTGTGGTTGTTTATAATTATAATGATGCGAGTATGTACAGTATGATATTGTGTTCTGTATACGATAATAATAAGTTATTTATAAAAATGAAACAATATTTATTTTAAATATGCATATCGCATTGTCGCACAATAACGTGTAGAACTGTAGAGTGTAAACTATGTTTAATACATAATACCTAGAAATTATAATTATTTATTATAATTTATAGCTGCACATTACAGAATATAAACTTTACTACGCTAGAATATCTATGACTATATTATATCAGATCCAGTAAAATATTATTAATTTACATTATATTATACTGAAATGAAATATTATGTATTATACCTATCTATGTCCTATATACCTGTATATATATAATATTTATTTTTATTTTGCGTATTTTTACAAAGAACTTATTTTTTCTCATCATACTAGTTTATAACTTTTTTAATAACAAATTGTTTTTAAATTTTATATTCAAAAGCAGAATACTTTTTTTTAAGAGTTGATGTATTGGTATCGCCTATTAAACAATGAAATTGAACAAATAGTTTTTGGTCAAGTCTTAAGCTTAGCTTAGGTTGATAACTAAATGGACTCTAAATGTTTTACGAGTTAACTAACGACTTCTATTTACTAATTTTATCAACATTTTAAATTTTAAATGATTATTTTGGTAAAAAACTATTAATTATTATAATATAAATACGCAAAAAAACTTCATTATCAAACTCACAAAATTCACCAACTTCGGTAAATTTCATTTTATTTATTGTAATTTTCCAATTTAAATTGTTTTTACTATTTTTTAGACCATTTATTCTATTGATTTTTCCATAGTTGCAACTACTCCCAAAACATCTAGATTAGTGTACTGTTGTAAAAGAAATCGTTTTTAAAATCGATAAATATTAAACTATATAGGTATTATATTATTATGTTTTATAGGGTATGGAAAATTAAAGCTTATAAAAATATTAAAATAAAAAAACATATATTATGATAATTATTTTATTATTTAATTTTGTAACTGCCATGTTTTGTAATGGCCAATTTTTGAATCTACTTCCCGTTAGGCGTTAAAACAAACGCCACAATAATCATTAGATCTGCTACTTTTAAGTTTATTTTCGAATCACGTGAGATAGATATTATAAAAGAATATTTAGTTTTAGTACGTTATCGTCAACATTTGAGATTTTCAGTGTTTGTGTGAAGTTCTCACACAAAGTGAGTGAATTAATTTCGCGTATATATATATATATATAGAAAAAAATGAAAATAATTATTGCAAAAAAAAATTTCCAACAACGATACGCATTTTTATGAGATTATGACAATATTTCGTATGCTTAATTAATTGATTCTTGTTACATAAGTAGGTATATAATATATACATTAATATATGTCTTATTCATTAATTATAAAATATAAATACGTAATTATTTTGGTTGTTGGATACATATATCAATAATTCATATTGCTATAATAATATAATGATTATTGTTGTGATGGTAATTACCTCTGGATTTCAAAACACTATGCATCCAGTTTCATTTGACTGGATTTTTTAATAAGTAGGAATACATATTAATTATTATTACTATTCGTGATTAATTACATGACATATATGTATATTTAATATTTTGTATATTTTTGTAAACGCGAGTGTTTCAGAAATTTGTACTAATCTACTCGTCATTGTTTATAATATTATATATTACCATACGGATGACGTGTGAAAATAATAATATTGACGACCAGCGTTAGTATATGAAATGATTTTTCTAGGACGGATCGCTAAATCGACACGGAAATGTCGGCCACGCGACCAGGAAACCATTGCGGATACTTCGCTCAGGCGCCGTTGTTGCCATATAAACACACAACCGATTTTGCATAATAAAACCGTACATCGTACCTACTATTGATAAAAATTAAAGGTTGCATAGAAAATATAAATCCTATACGTAGGTACTTATATATTTATTATTTATACACAGTCCTTGACGTCGGGAATCAGAAATCGTTTTCCGTCCGTCCGCGGTAACTGTATAGAACAGCTATATGTAGTGTATATGATGCGTATAAAATATAATAGTAAATAACTAAATACCTATACGGGCTATATACGTAATAATTTATCATATTATTATAAATGTAAACGGTAGTTGTTGGAGGTAGTCATCTCTACGATGTATAATATGTATTATAATATAATAGTAGTAGTAAATATAGTACCTATTTATTATGTATAGGCACACGCACCGCCGATGAGGTATGGCTAATGCACTCGATGCAAACGTGTCTTATGAATCCGTCACAGAGCGGTAATGATCAGCGTTTTAGTAATAATTATTACCATCGTACACTTAATGTAGGCGATCGAAAATGTATACCTACCAAATTCACCTACATTCGCGTAATGCATTTAAGTATACTTATTATTATGTCATGATGTTTAATCGGTTATGGATAATGACGCAGCCACCTTCGCGGTATGATTCGGCGTCTATTTGTAGTAGTATAAGACAACACAAGATAGGTTAGTGTGCGTTATTATATTTTTAATCTGAAAGCAATTTAAGCGAAGTTACTACATTACGGACAATAATAAGCAATCGCATTAAAAAACAACTTTGAAAGATTTTAATGTGATGAGGAGCGTAGACCGTAGGTCAATACTTATTATAAATTAGTATTATATCTTATACACTTACACAATACATTAATATCTATTTATAAAATATTTCGAGCGTCGAGAGAAGAAAAATTGATAGTCAAAATTATCGAGATAGATTTTTAATAAAATATGTAATTAAATTAATCTAATCGTCCGAGGCCACGGATGTAAAATAGCTAGTAGGTATACATGCCTATAAGAACTTACTATAATATGGTAAACTATTAAAACACTACGATAAAGAGTAGGATATACTATATATTACTATATTAGTATATTACAATTTCCTAAATCCTAATACTTAATATGTTTTTTCTTCTAGTTTATTTATTTTATAATTGATTGACATTAGTCAATAAATGATTTTTTTTGAATAATTAATAAAAATTAATTTTAAAGTCAATAACTTAAGGCTTAAATTTCATAAAATTATAAAACTAACTCTATAGTGAAACCTCTATAATATAGGGCACATTTGCGATGAATTACAAAATGTCCACTATAGGGAGGCGTTATCAGAAAAACATTACAAAGGGCATACACATTAAAATTGGTGTTATATATACTATATAAATATAGGAATTTATTATTTACTGTGCTGTAATGTAATGATTGTTTATTATAATATGATTCATATTAATTTAAATTTAATATTTATTATATATCTATATTAATTATACGTGTGTATTAAAAAGTAGGTATAAAAATATTAAATGTTTATGTACAAATGTACAATTAAAATAATATTCTTATCTTATTATATCCATTAAGATAAGATAAAATATGAATGAAATGTACTTGTAAAAGATAAATATATGATTTGTATTTTCGATATGTAGGTACATATTGTGTTATGTCCATTTATGCGAGGTAATTTTTAATTTTTTTTACCAACCTTTAATGTCCGCGTTCATCATTAGGATTGTTCAGTGTAAACTTGTAAAAGGTTATAAGTTATAACTCCTGTAATAATTCCCATAAAATTTCGCTGAGGAATTTGAAAGTGTTCACTGTTGTGAGGGACGAGGGTGTCCATTAATAAAGGTTTTACTGTATTAGATACCTGTTATGTATTAGATAATAAGTTTAATTGTTCACTTCATATAATATAATATTACTTAATTTTGTTTTATTTGGATATCGGCCTTTGCAGTATAAAATAAAATAATTTTCGTTCATCATAATTATTATGATCTAAAATCTAAATATATAATATAAATGTGAATTATTAAATGTTGTTTGTAAAGTTAGTCAATGTGTTAACTGTTAGTAATAGCATTGATTATACATAGTATATGTATATATATGTATAATCAATGGTAATAGTTATGTCTAGACAAATAGTAAATTTCTATCAAAGTTGCATGAATGACTGTTCAACTCATAATAGTTATGCATCACGATGTCAAGAAGGAATGGCATATTGATGTACGTCATTACTTTCAAATTCAAATATAATGAGCATATCATCTTAGGATTGAAGATTTTTAACCGTATTAATCGATGGGTGCTAAGTAGTTAATTTGTTTAAGATCTACGTGATTGAAATTTTTAACTAATTTATTTGAAATTTAAAATACATTTAGGTACTTGTATAATTTGTAAAAAAAAAAAACATGGTATATATTTATATAGAAACCCGGACTAGAGGTACTTATCATCTATACAATACAAATATATTATTATATTATGTGTAGAACTGTAATAGTTTGTAAATATAATATAATGAATGGTTCAATATAATTGCATACTACGCACGTTGTTAGCATTTCTTTTGGAAAGCATCGTAATGCGAGTAGGTATATATTATTAAATACCCTGTGCTCGTATAACTATTATCCACATAAATAATATAATAATATAATGTAAACATATCCTGCAAGAGTTCGTCAAATGGAAATAAGACGTAAGTATAACTGTACAAGTACTACCTAATCATATAATATGGTTAATTTCAGTATTTTCTCGTAATATTATTATTATTATCGAGCGGTTACACAAAAATACGTTAAGGTACTGCTCGGGCGACGGACTAAAGAGGAAAATTATTAATTCGCCGAGTTCGGTACGGGTTCGACTTTCTTAATGGAAACACAGTGATAACGATTAAAAATAATTACTGTTTATAACGATGGAACTGTGCTGCAGGACGCAGAATCACACTTTCTCGATTTTGCAAAAACTCATTCGTTTCGGAGAAAGCTTCAAAAAGCACGGGACAAATTAATGTTTTATTAATGCGTATGGCTGCTGCGTATACGGCCTATATGAACACTGCAGATGACTGATGAGCGATGTTCAGTCGGTAATTGAAAATTTAATGTTGCGGTCAAAGAGTATATACAGCATCGAAAGTCTCCTTTCCACAAGTATCCACTTGCAGTTATATCACGGTTCAGTGGTAAAATAATAGGAAATCGTCTGCCGCACAAGTTCGTTTCCTTTATGTGATATATGCATAAAACATATAATATTATATTTTTATTTCACATATAATATATAGAAATCTGAAATTCTGATAATACTTAATTTTATTCGCTTATTTACCGTGACTATTTTTTTTTCATACAGCTCGGACGATGACTTGAAAACACTTTTTTTCATCTACGTATTTACTCGGATTAATTTGCACTTTTGAAAGTTAGTTAGATCTTTTATGTTCTAAAAAATCTTACTTAAATCAATATTACCTACTTAAAAATATATTATCATTGTATTTAAATTATTTTTATTTTTAAAATTATAGATAATTGTATAAATACGTTTTATTTTATTTTTTATCATTATTATTCTTATAATTCTAGATTATTAGTAGAATTTTTTTTTCAAAATTAAATAAAAATATGTTACGATTAGTGTTAGGGTTAAAAAGTATACAAAACCCTAGGATTAATATCAGCATCAGTGGTTCAGTGGTAGAATGCTCGCCTGCCACGCGGGCGGCCCGGGTTCGATTCCCGGCTGATGCAGTAACTTTTTATTTCTCCAGTACCTAATTGACATTTTAGTAATTTTTTTCACCCAGTTTTTTTTTATTATTACGACCAGGAATTAAATTAATATTGATATATTCATTACTTTTATGAAACAACTACGTAATAATAATTAATAATGTTATATTCAAAAATTTTTTTTTATTTATAGTAGGTATCGGTATGTAACTGATCCTAATAATCTAACTTGAACACTGATATAGTGATGATTAAGACGTATAACTTTTTGGCGATACATATTTACCTTATCATAACTGTTATAATTATATATATTAAATCTATACTTATGTACATGGAATGTACATAAGACTATAGAAAAAATGTACTTGAACAAAACAGATAGGTACCTATATAAAAAAATTGTATGTATTTGTATATTAATTTATCAATAAAAGAGGTTATACCTTCATAGCCACAGTTTAAATTTTACTTTATGGATCTATTTATATAAATCAATTTATGTATAAGAACTCGACACTCGTGTAATATAATAAATGATAAATCGAATCGAAATAATATAGGTAATTGCAGTCACTGTATTACTGTAATTGCAAGTGCACCCACGGAACTTTGCAGATTTAAAACAAATCTAAGATATTTTATATGTAATGGTGACTAGGTTTTAGAGTAATATAACATAATATTTATGTAAGACTGTAAAGATAATATATATATATAATTATTATATATATATATATACAATATTTGCTATCAAAAATTATTATTATATTTTCCAAAACTAAAAGTCAATAAGTCTTAAATCTAATCTATAATTTAAATAGCTTTCTGTCATATTCGTCTGTTAATTGGTTATAACTAGGGCTTAAATAATTTTAAAGCATAATAAGCAACTAAAAAATCACACGATTGTTTTAAAAAAGCAAAACAGAAGAATATTTAATGTAAAAAAGCAACAAAAAAAAAACATGTGACCAAAAATTAACAGGAAAAAAAGTTTGAAAAATTAATTTAAATTAAAAAAAGAATTAATTACCATGTATTTCTCGAAATTTTCAGTAGTGAAACTGACTATATTGTCTGACGGAATATTTTTATAGGTACATAGAAAACGACTCTCTAGTCTCTACAACCACTGAATTGATCGGTGCATACTTCATAGTTCATACAAGAGGTTTCAAATTACAACACTAAATCACTAAATCTTAAATTTTGAAATAGTTGACATCGATGTTGTAGGTACACTGACCGTATGGGTTTACTGATTACTGAGGGCTATATTATGTAGATCGACAATCTATACTTTTAATCTATTTAATAAATAAGCTGATAACGAAACCATTACCTAATAATAAAATATATATAACTATTTAATCCGTATTTCAGGTTTTTCCAATTTTTATTAATTTTTTTTTTTTTTAATTATTACAATAGCATAAACATATTAAAAAATCCACAACTGGAATAATTGAAAAAAAAGCAATAAAAAAGCATTTACATAAAAAAAAAGACAAAAACAAATTGGTTTATTTGGAATTAGAATGACGTGAAACAAATTCGTATATAAAAATTAGATTTATACCTCATATATTATATATAAAAAAAAATTATTTTTTAAAATTCAAGCCCTAGTTATAACTTATACTAGTATAGTTATTATATTCTAATATACCGCAAACATAACGAAGGAACTGATTTTACGAGAAATTTGAATGTAGAATTAGTTATCTAGCAAGTAGTGACGTGAACATCGATGTTTTTGTTTTGAAGATCGGAAATGTGTACTCATCGAAGAGATCGTTTTATCTTATTCAAAACTCTTATAATTTATCTCGCATTACGAATAGGTATTCCTCGAATAATAATTAACTCGATACCTATAACCTTCGTTTACTCTACTTGCTGGCAAAACCGAGTGAAATACATATAGATACTATTTAATATGCGTATTAAAAAAAAGACGGTATTTTTTTGTTTTTATGAGTTCATCACTGGGGCAGGCCGTCATAATACAAGTATACGATCAGATGAGATAGACATAGTGCTATGGTTTTGTAATCTCGTTATCACGTCATTTGTGGAGTGTATAAACAACGGCATAAGATACGTTATTATCGTAGCATGTGTATATAAATATAATATACAAATTAGATGTCGGAGATGACCCTGTGGACGATAACTCGAGTGAGAGATGAAAGTGTTTATATATATATTATTATATTCAACAGTGTGACGATTCCGCGACGCTCGACTTAAAACGCTATACGATACATAGACATTAGACAATATAATATTATTATAATATACGTTAAATTAAGCTATATACTATGCTCGTGTGCACGAGTGAAGTAAACTATATCACGCGGACTCTTATATACGTATATATATGTGCACAATAATTTAAGCATTATCACATCGCGGGGTGTAACGGTTGGAGGCATCTAGCATAATATTATTGCACACATTGTAGGTACTCGTATACAGGTATATGTAGGTAGGTACTTACGCGAATATAAACGTAAACGAAAAGAATAATTATATTTATTCATTTAAGGATACACCGCCGCGCACTGGGGTAATATGTATATTATAATATAAAGCATTATTATATTATATTGTTACACTGACCTATCTGTGTACGCACCGTATCCGGACACTTTAACACTTATCCTTGGACTGGAGTGTGTGCGCAGCAGAGTGCTGCAGTTATGGCGAAAATTCGAATATTATTGTAATGTAAATCGTAATAACTACTACGATATCATAGTGACAAATATACTGACTATATATTATTTACTATAAAGGTATATGCTATACGCGTATACCTAAACATGGTTATGGACTGTGTATTATTATTATTATTGTCAATATTATACAGAAAACACGTATATGTTCGAATATCGAACACGAAATTCAATAATAATATACAAAATATATTGTACGACAACGGCACGCGACCGTGCCATATATCGTACAGTAGGTCTATTAAAATTTTTAACTAGGTATATTATTAAAGAATATATACCTGAGTGTACAATTTTCGCGGATGTCGGGATGATTACGAAAATTAGGCGAACGTCCCCAATTGATTTGATATTCTTCATCTGCTTTTACTTTTTAATATAATACATACCGTATCAGTCATAATCCGCATAACATAATTTATCTACAATATTAATAAATGGAAACTTGTGTGTGCGTGATGTATCTGTGGTATCGTACTCGTGGCTCTTAAATTCGGTATACATATTATATAGGTTAGTGGTTTCTCTAGAATAAATGTATCTTGAAGTCAATCTTATGTATATGTGCACAGAAATCATTTTCATATTGGAATGTTAATAATGTATATAATATTATTTATAATGAAATAAATTAAATAATCATTAAATTTAAATTTAATTACGTTACATTATCTATGATACTATATGCAAAGTGTAAAAATGTACGTCATCCAGCACTTCTAATGCGCACACAAATGAGTATATAGATGTTTAATTATTTAAAATATATTTATTACTTAAACGTATTATTCACGTAAAACACTAACAGTAACTTTAGGCTGTAATTTAAAAAACGAAATTTTTGAATGAGGTAAATAGTGATATTTTATAAAAATGTTTTTTTGGCAAATGTTTGGTAATATTAGTATTTAGTAATTAAAAAAAAAAAAAAGTTCATAATACCAATACATTCTTTGTGTGAAATTTTTACCTGCATCAATTTTAACATCCGATTAAAAATTAACAATGGTTAAATTATAATATTGAAATGATTCATATTTAATCAATTTACCGATCCATATTTGTTACAGCATTGTTACTGTTGTAGCTCTATTATTTTATAAAATGTTATTTTAACTTAAGAACATGCAAATTTTAAATATAAAATAGCAGAATATATATATATATACTTTAAATAAATTAAAATATGTTGGCGAATGATTATAAGAATATACAAATATAAATAATAATAATGAATACGAAATAACAACTTTTATAAGCTTTTAACAAAATTTTAATTAATCTTTTTTGCACAATAAACTATTAAAATATAAATAAAAAAATAAATAAAATTCTGAATAAAGTACCATAAATAATATAAAATTTTGATGAGTAAGAATTTAGTAAAAACAAATTTTGAACAAGAATCATACTACAAAGTAGAATATATCTTATAATAGACAATAGTATTTACTTACATATAATAATAATATTATATTAACACCATCATAAAACCTAAACGTGTGTGCAAGAAAATCCTTACAATGTATACCTATACTATTATATTAGCGATTTCCTCTAGAGCCTATGTATTATACGAACCTACATACGCTTTAAGTTAAATGTTTATATTTACATAATATAGTTCATACATTTAATTATTAAACACGAGCGGATGATGATCTAAGTCGCAAGTATCACGCGAGTTTATGCGCCAATTACGCGCGATCTTCGCCAAGTAGACTGTGATAGGTATACGTGTATGATCATTATAACTGCATTGGGTGTTTTATCGCTGCATTTCGGTAATATATGTACCGAGACGTTATTATTTTTATATTATACCCAGTTACTACGCCATCATATAGAAGCGTCGTAGAGTAATTAATTAAAAAAAAAAAAAAAAATCGTATGTGTGTGTTTTATACATGTGCCAGTGTGTTTCGTATTAATAAGATAATAATCATATACATCCGTAAAATGACATCGGATAAAAATGAAGTTTCTGTGAGAACTATAGGGGAGGAAATATTGAAATGCACATTAATTATTGATAATTTTAAAGTATTTAGATAGCCTTTCAGTGTGGACTATACGACTTGGCCGACTTGCACTTTTTTTTCCTATTTAAAATATGATTTGGATAAACAATTTTTAAAGTCATTTCGATCTTTATTAATCATTGTTCTAAAACCAAAATTGACTGAAGTACGAATAATTTAATTAAAATTAAAATATAAAAGGAAATTTTAAAGATGGCCGTTAAAAAATTCTGTAATTTACCAACACGTAATAGTCGTGTTTAAATTGAAACTTAGCCCGTTGTAACTTTTAATTGAGTCAATTTTGGTTTTAAAGCCATAGTTAAAAGATCAAAAGAACTTAAAAAAAATTCAGCCTATCTTAATCTGGTGTTGAAATAAACAATTATATTTAAGAAATGCAAGTTATATTCCGTTAATTAAATCATATTATATATTATATTATAACAAAAAAGCTAAACATTTCGTAATCGTTAAAAAAATGTTTATTTCAGTATTCTTTATCCCCATCACATTTCAATTTAAACCCGAGGTTACCTTTAAAAAGAAACCATATTTACATACTCAAGTGTACTTTTTTTTTGTACCTGATTCAAACTTGTGGTGGAAAGTTGCCAAAGTCATAAATAACTATTTTTGGAAAATTTGAATTCATTTATGGCTTATTTATACATTGGTTTGTTTCTAAACTTGATTCTTATACATATTTAATTTTGTACTTTATATTTTATGTTTGACTTACTATATATAGGTATATATTTAATTATTCTTATTTCTAGTATCCGTGCAGATGTACATAAGTTATAAAGATTTTAAATAGTGTGAGTACCTATTTATGTTTATATTATATTATTACATCGCTGTCGTGTGTCAAATAAAAAATTACTTAAAAATAATAGGCACTAGTCTATATTATAGTTTACTTTTAGTAATATAATAATTCATATTTTCACTGCCATGATTTCGAACTAAAACTACACAATATTTAATAATACATATATTATGTAGCTAGTATCATAATTATCTGCAGGATAAGAACAGAGTAAGAGCAATATTAAATTTAAAAATATAATGTATCAATAATAATATTATGGGAAAACTGAAAAGTACGAGTATTTAGACAACAGTCAATTTTTCTATATTATTCAATTAATTTTCTTTTGAAAAAAATTAACAAATTTTGAAAGAAGTCTAATACTATATTTCATCTGTTATAGTAGGTGTGCGTAATAAACTAATAATAACAAAGAATATATGTTTAAGCTGACATAAACGACAAGCAAAGATCGAGGAGGCTATCACACCGCTGAAATTTTTCCAAAGTCTCTCGACAATAAATGCCAAAGTTTCGCATCCAACGAAAGCGACTAAATATCTCTAGCTATCTATATATTACATGAACACGACCGTCCTCGAATAGAATTAATGTCTTCTACTGCCTATAATACTATACGATGTGATGTTCGTTATTTTAGTTACTATGCGTAGGCACTTATACGCCGCGTGTATACCTATAGAAAAATATGCGTTTCACCGACCTCGTCGGGTCGGGTCCTGCGATATACGTGTCGAATACACTCCAAAACGTAATTTACGATTGTAATGCCATTTTCTCTCTCAATTATATATTATATTATTATATATCATATAATAATATTGTAATATATTATTGTCAGACGCCTGCAGGTGTACCATTGCCATCAAACGATTTTTGAACGAGGTCGAATTATTGCTTATATTTCCCGTGACACAAGACTTCAAATGCGACAATATATACGTATTGTATATACCTACTGCATAAACATAACGTAATTTGCCTTACTTGACACCATGACGTTACTCCGTACATATACTACATGTCTGTATATAATATTTACTAACTATATACGTACATATTATACTGTATAGGCATGAAGCTGAACTTCTAGACAAGCGAAGGCTTTTACATTTGTTACCAACTGCAGTTATCCGTCATTTTTGAATAGATAAACTCATTTAAAATAGGCAATAGCAGGTTGTTGTATTTTGATTTCTCAGATTTTATTTTCATAATAACGGTCTTCGAAAAACATACAAGATATATTGTGATATTAACTAGAACAATTTAAAAAAGTAAACCATAGCATATTATTAGGTATTATTGAAATTTATGTGCATGCACATCATAGGTATAATATACAATATTGTAAATATATATTTACCAACAAAATAATAGTTTGTAGTCAAAATTAGACAAACTCATCAAAATATTATAATACTTTCTATACTATTATAGTTATCAATTCCCAATCCTTAATCCAAGTAATCCAAGAAATATTTAGATGCGATATAGAAAAATGATATCTTAGTTTTCATAACGTCTCTGCAGTATAGTTAGTATGTATAGTATCGTGGTATAGCATATTAGCTCTCCATTATATTATATTTTTAACAAGCTACAGTATTAAGTAAGTATAGAGCACTATATAGTATCTATTTAATATATACATTGTATAAACTATTTACAATTGATGTACAAAAAAATTTACAATTACATTTGGATGGAAAAATGCTAAATATTCAGATTGTACAATCACACTCATTAAATTAACCAAATAAATCGATGTATAATCCATGCACACAATATAAATATATCTTATCATCAAAAGTGTACACACAAAATGTTTATCATATAATTTATCAATAATAACATAGATATATTGTAATTTATCTATATTTGAAATTTGAATTGAAAGAAAATGACTCATATTATGTTCAAATATTGATAAAATGTGCACAGAGTGGCATACACCGTATACGAGTACACGTTATTACAAAATATAACCTTAGTTTAAATAACTGATTCATCTAGTTGTTGAAAAGACCTAATTAAATATTTCAATGTTTTATAGCAATTAAAAGAGCTGGGTAAATCTGCTATTATTTGTAACTCATAAAGTTGAATAAAAAAATGTATTTTAAGTTTAAAATTTACAACTTAAATTAAAAACACAGGGTAAAGTAAGTAATTACTATACTGTACAATAATTGATGCTGAATGTTTCTCGTAATTTTGTAAGCCACTGCGTAATGTATGTGTTCATTTGAAATTGATAATAATTCAATTCATTGAATACGAAAAAAAAGACCTGAGTGATGACAGTCTGTTGACCTATATTACTAAGTATATTAATTGATGATATATTTATATTGTTACTATAAAAATTCCATATAATCTATAAATTACGTTTTTGCGACTAGCCTCGTCCCTCTGATCTATACCAACCACAACAAATACCAATTGAACAGTCCGTAAATGATCTTTTAATGGATCTTAATAAAAAACTCACATTAAAATTAAATATAGGTATATATTAATCTTTGGCAGAAAAAGGAAGTCATTATTAGACGATAGAAACGTATACCAACTAAAATCATAAATGTTTCAGATTAATTTTTAAGAGATCGATATCTCTTTAAATAGGTATTGAATTGAGTTATCTAATAACAATATTGTGTAGGTTTATGTAAAATGTATATGTAAATTTAAGTTATTTTTACGATTCCTAAAAAAATCTAAAAATGGCGCATTCACACTTTGACAGTTTACAATTCAGAACCCACTTACAATATATTTTATATAACAAATTATTATTATAAATTTTTTATAAAACAAATATTTTAATTTATTTTGAATTGTTAGAACTTATAGTATAAGAAAAAAACGTAACTATAAACTAAACTTACTGATTAGTAAGTAACTGTATATAATAGGAAAAAAATATACTCGTTGAGTTAGATGTTACATTAAAAAAAGAATATAACTGCAGGTTATAACTATAACTACTTAGTTACTAAACTTCAACTTCTTAAGTCGTTAATTCCCAGTCGTGGAAATGATGTCATATTTAAGATTAAATAAATATCATGTGCATAGTTTCATAACGATTAATAAAATAAACAATAATACTAACTGTTAACTAGACACAATTGACGATAGTCGTAGAAAAAATAAATTGGCGAAAATTAAAAACTATAAAATTAAAATGCTATAATAATATGATAAAAGCAATTACATTTTTTAAGGATCTTCATGAAATATGGTTGCTAACGTTAAAATTACATAACTTACATTATTTACGGAAGTTCTTAAATTTGTGCATGTTTTTATTTTGTTATTACCTTCTGTTATTGAATAATCTAAGTTTAAATTGATTACTGAAATTATGAATCATATGGTGAATATAAATATTAAGAAGTTATATGTATAGCTTAAGTATTAACTACTCAAATCTATGTGGAAACTATTAATATTGTTCCATTTGTACCATAAGCGGTCACCCTCACTTGTTGCTTTTGGATTAGTTATTATTCTACTTATAACTTTATGAGATAAAAAAATAGTTTAAAATTACATTAACTCATATGTTTTCAGACTTTAAATAGATTATAAATTTGAAATGAATAAAGTGGTTCAGATTTTATCAAATTTGTTTTAAGAATATATTATTTCTATAAAGTATAATAAAGAATATAGATTGTAATAAATATTTATACTTCAGATTCTGAACGACTATGCTAAATTGTATAGATTGTATATTGTATAGAAGGAATTACTTGTAAAAATAATAATAGTAAAAAAAAGATTTTGAACGATGCGATTGAATTTTATAATAAAGTTTGATTTTTTGTAACATATTATCATCATTTCATAAACTATTGGAATTGGAACAGTAAAAATAGTGATAATATTCGATACTTTTGTGTGTCAACAGTAAATATTTCTTAGTATTTTTAGAAATAATTGGGAAAAATTGTAAAAATAAGAGAATTCTGGTTCTAAATGAATTCCATTTGTGCAAAAAAAAATTTTCACAATAAACTAGGCATATACAAACAACCGTTAATTACTTACGGCTAAATTATTTTAATGAATAATAATTAGTGCGACGATGACATTATATTACTATTACATATTATTTGCAACAATTCTGTTCATACTATAACGTTACTACGACAATGGCACTCGACATTGACTTCTGCAATTAAAATATAATACATTCAACGTATAGTTAAATTTTTTTTCGTGCGTAACGTTTCTGCTTACCTCCACAACGCGTTTATTCCATTTTTGTTAAATCTCGACGTCAGAGATCGTATAGCATCAGCATCAGTGGTTCAGTGGTAGAATGCTCGCCTGCCACGCGGGCGGCCCGGGTTCGATTCCCGGCTGATGCATATAATATTATTGTTTTAATGGTTTAAACTTATACTTAACGATTCTAAAAATTTTGTTTTATCTGTTTTCCGCATCAGCTTTTCCGTTTTTTTTCAACAATTATCATTACTTAATATATTATTAATAATTAACTATGTTTTTCACTCAATCTGCAATTACTGTAGATCTTAGCCAGTTTCCGACGTCGCGTCACTTGGTGATGCGACTGTTATGGTTATAGACCGGAATCGGGTAACCCACGTAAATTTTTTATTTAAAAAATAAGTACCTGTCGATGTTTGGTGCGCCACAAGATTTTCACGATTTTTTTCTTTATTGAATTTTATTGTTTTTTTTTTTTTTTTTAATTTTTATTTCAAAAAATCAGATATTTCAAAATTGGAGTTGAATATAAGGTGTAACGTATTTGTTATACTTATAATAGTAATTTTCAATATTAGCATAATCGGTGGCGAGACAGGAAGCCTTCGTATTCTCGTGTGTTTGTCCTCTATAAAGCTTCAATAACTATAAATTTTGCATCCCCTAAATTTAAATTTAATATGTGCCTTTGTTTCTGCGGTTGCCGGTTAGAGAGCATCGAAAATCATTGAAAGGGTATCAGCATCAGTGGTTCAGTGGTAGAATGCTCGCCTGCCACGCGGGCGGCCCGGGTTCGATTCCCGGCTGATGCATGAATTTTTATTTTTTCTTACTTATATCAATCTTTTATTTTTGTTTAATCTCTTTTCCTCGTTAGTTCTTCAGGTTTTTTTGATTTTTATTTCGAATTTAAGTAATCAACTTTTTTTTGCTCAATCTCACTGTAGCCTGTTATCTGTAGATCTCAGCCGGCAATGACTGCATCAATTTATAGACAATCAGCAGACCTATACAGTTTTTTAAGATACATAAACATTTATACGAATAAAATATACATTTATGTTTTTTATTAATATAGTGGATTGGGTATACCAATATTTGTTATACTCCAAGATTTTTACTTATTTTATAATTTATTACGCGGCTATTGTATTTATAATATAATACCTACTATTTTCAATATATCATGTCTCGTTTTGAGCTATATTTAAGTATAAGACATTTTTCAATTTTTTTTATTCTATTAATGTGGATAAAAATATTCTAAGTAATAAACTAATAGGTATGACTGTATTTGCTCAGAATCGTTTTTCGAATTTACAATGATTAGGTAATGATTTTCTACATTGAATTCAAATTTAATACATACGTGATAGGTACCTACATTACAATAATTTACTTAATGACAGATATATTATAGTGTATGGCAATAATATTTTTTTTCTTTTTATATTATATCAAATTAAATTTTTTTTACAAATATTGATAAGTATAAACATTAGTTTTTAGTTTTGATTCAAACTATTTTATTACCCTGCAATATTAGAGTTAATATTATTATAGCCTAACTCATTTATTTTTTATAAATTATAATAGTAATTTTTTCATACCTACGATATCAGAAGTGGCGCGAAAAGTCGTCGTAGGTCTTTCATCACGCTTGAGACTTTAATAATTTTGTACCCTCTGAATTTTAACTCAATGTTCACTATGCTCCTGCGGTTAGAGAGTATCAAAATTATGGTGGTACAGCATCAGCATCAGTGGTTCAGTGGTAGAATGCTCGCCTGCCACGCGGGCGGCCCGGGTTCGATTCCCGGCTGATGCAGAAATTTTTTTATTTATCAATCTTTTTAAACACGATCCAATATCTAAACTGTATAAGACGTTTAAGCAATATATTTTTGTATGTCTTAATATTATTTTGGCATAATTAATATAACATAAAGCACTTGTTTGTTTATATAGATCACTGAACCACTGATTACAAATGTACGAAATATACCAATATTGAATATATTATTTTAATTCTACAACATATTATGTTTATACGACTTTATAAAATATGTTATTACGGAATGAGAATTACATTTTTGTGATAAACGAATAAAATTAGGTAAATCTATATCTACGGTTATACGCCCTGATTAAACACAATTACTACAGACAATAATACGTGAACCCTAGTTTAACTAAATAGGTGTTACAACAGAAATCGGCAATTCTGGAATTTTTAATCTTCCGTTTTCCGTAATACTTAATGTATACCTAATGACATATTTTAATGTCTAGACTCTAAAGTATAATCTTTATTAAAAGAGACTGTTTCCATTTTTTCAATACAAATAACCGGTCATGGCTTAGAATAATGTACTCTATAGTAGATTAGTAGTTAGCACTATCAGCTGTAAGCACACAACATAACATCACCAAATTATACATACCTATACTAGGTATGTACTATGTAGGTACCTAATATAATTTGTATTTTGTAATAAATAATAACATAGCATTGGTCGTTGAAAACTACCTTAAGTATGAATAATGTGAATATGTGATATAACACAGCGATGAGTCTAGTGAAATTGCATGTTCGTAATTTTACCTAGGCGGCAAAGAAAGTAATAATAATTTTGCTCTCCCAGATTTTCTTAGACGTAAAGGTACAGTTAAATAACACAAGGCAGTTAAATTTTTATAGATAGGTATTGTTAAACAAGTTTGTAATAATGGTTTTAAATTTCTGTTAATCTAAAAATGATATAGGTAAGTGATATAAGTATATAACACTATACTATAGAATTATAAAATATTAATATAATAATATCGATTTTATTGATAATGTTCTACAATCTACATGATCTCATACTTTTCATGTTAAATGTTAACATACTCGTATAATTAAACTGATTAGTTTTTTAGACTTACCTAATTCATAAATAAATGTTTGTATATTTGTGTGAAATAAGGTAAATTTTCTTTTCAACATTATAAGCATCAGTGGTTCAGTGGTAGAATGCTCGCCTGCCACGCGGGCGGCCCGGGTTCGATTCCCGGCTGATGCAAAATTTATGTTAAATTTTTTCATATAAAATGAAAATTATTTTTTTTTTTTTATATGAAAATCATGTTATTTTCATTTGTCTCATAAACAATTTTATACACTTACTATTTTAGTAATTTTAAGAGAAATTCAGAAATTTGATCAATCAGCATTTTGTGGTGGACTAGAAAAAAATTTAATTTTGTAATTTTATATAATTTAAAAAAAATGTTGGAATTCATATGTTGGAAAAATAAACATGATTGTCATTTAAAATATAATATAGGAGTATATCATATTATAATTTATAGAGAACATCGTATTGGATATTGTAAAAACAAACAAAATAAACCTTATGTCCTAATATAGTAAGTTATAATATAGGTAATAGTTAAATAAAAACCTACTTTGGAATTATAGACTTAACTACATATTCAAAACTTTTGTCCCTCAAGTAATGAAAAAAATCATGAAACCCTTCCCTCACCACTCACAAAAATCATTTATTAAAAATGTATAACATCCGCTTTCCTACAAATTGGGTTATGTATACATACTCGGAACATAAATTTCGATTAGTGAACTCCCTGATAAAAGTATAATACACAATTTTATTACTATATCATATGAAAAATAATAATAGTTAGGTAGCGCTTTGACATTCGTGACGTTCTCAATCCTTGACACTTTGCACGGTTTACGAACTCGATTTTAGTAATCTTGAAGTCAAAATAATAGTTACAATGTTACATTGCGATTTATTTTCTGTGTTGACTTAAAAATATAATTGTAGGTAGATTAGGTTAGGTATAAGTGGTATAAGTGATAAATTTGGTGTGATATTTTAGCACGGCCTAGAAATATGCTACTGCCCTATATATACAACTACGATATACATATATTATATGCAGACTATTAGATTGTCTATATTAGCAGCATTTATATATGTCTACAGGAAATAATATAAGAAAATATTTTTTCATATTAAAAGTAAAATTTCAGTTTGAAACTCATAAACTGTATAGTTAGGCGGTTAGGTACCACGACTACCATGTATCATATTACTTCTATTGATATTAATATACCATAAATACCAATAAAACTAACACGAGGGCCGTGGTAGTCTGCGAATAATTGGCTATATTAAGTGGGTACACCGTACAGATTTTTAATAATATTATAACATTAAATAATAAAATTATTGACTTAGCCAAAACATGCAATACATTGATTATTCATCTAAGTCAACGAGGTATAGAATTTTGCTTTCATCATTTGATCATTTGTTAAATGGCGGAAGGCAAGAAACTTAACTATAGGATCAATAAAATCCCTTATCAATTCGGTATGCTGATGTTGTTGGTAAACCTATACTTATTGATGGGTACCTATCTAACATTTTACTTTTAGACTTTTGCAGCTACTTGTTACATAAAAAATACAAATTTTGGTACATATGATTACGTCTTAGTGTTTCAAAGCAATTTTTATTTCATTTAGAACTTTAAAATTTTCCTAAAATTGACGCCCCTTAGCCCACCTCTAGATAATATTTTTCATTGATGATGATTTATAAATTACATTAATCATAATGTTATGACGTATACCTATTATTTTAGCATTTTATACAATACAATACGTATTTTATTATTTATTGTGAATTGGTTTTTTTTTTATTTAAATCATATACATTTTGGAGTAATGTAATATCTATTTAAAAGTCAAATATAAACATTTAATAATCCGCCTACAAGAGCATCAGTGGTTCAGTGGTAGAATGCTCGCCTGCCACGCGGGCGGCCCGGGTTCGATTCCCGGCTGATGCAGATACTTTTTACCAACATTCATTTTTAGACGATATCATAATGCATTATTATTTTTGTTCATGATATTTTTTACTTTTTATTATTTTGCACAATATTCTGCACCGCGTGAATTTAAGCGAAAACGAATAAAATCCCATTTTAACAAAAAATAATAGTTTTTATTATGAAAAATTACATTGTTATACTATGCTACTATATTTGCAGGCAATTATTTATACAAGTTGCGAGCATCTATAAATTATAGTGGATAAATAATTATCTAATTTTCCATCTCCAACTATATAATTTAATTTCGATGATTTTTTTGAAAGATGTCATCGGCCTTTCAACCCGAGTAACATATTATATTCTTATGGGTCTAATTATGTTCATTTTTTTTTTACAATTTTGCTCGAAAACAAAGAGACACGTATGAGTAAGACGTGTATAGTAACAGGTAATATAGTTATAAAATTTCATTATGCGTGGGAAAAAATACACGCGTTTATAACCAAATATTACGATGTACTAATTATTTACGTGGACAATTATTGTATATCCATCATATATTTTTATTGTTTTACTTTATAAATGCAGATTAATAATATAATAATAAGTTTTTGTAGGGTCATTACTTATAATATTATAATATATTCTACTGTACAATATACCTACAAGTTCAACTCGAGTATATTATTTTTAATTTGTTTAATATAAACGTGAACGGCGAACGCGATATAGATTATTTATATTAATATATTTATATTAATTAATGTGTGATGTGAGTATTGCAATCACATGCAACTTGCAACTTGCAACTTGCGACTTGCAGGTAATTATGTGTAACATATATGAAGTTTAGGAAATATATTACATCTGCAGGACTATGAAATAAAACCAACTTCTATATTGTACTATTATAATATTATATATAAAAAGTAAAATCTACGATAGAACTTGATATTGAAGGACAAGGTTAGTGATATATAATATATGCGTACATAATATTATGTAGAGAATTTTCTATTATACTTAAGTATATATAAGTATACATACTAATATGTATACACACTTCAACTCAAAGGACATTTCAAACAAACCGAGAGTAAACTCGAAACGTATTTTACGTTATTTTATATGAAATAATTAAGTTCAACAACAAAAATAACAATTGAAATTACTTACAGCCGTATATTATGTACGTCGAAATATCCATTAATAACAAATAATAATAATATATACTCTAACTATATACCTAAACATTTCATAAGTACTTATATAAAAGCAAAGAAATGTTTAGCTAAGAATTTTATTTGTTTGCCTCGATAATATTCATCAAATAATTTTTTTAGTTGCCAGTCACAGTAAACAAGTATTCGTTGTAGCCGCTTAAAGTAAAGTAAATTTATGTACCTATTTAGTATTTATTGGCGAATTACCGAATTTCTATGATTTAAAACTGTGTTGTTACTGTTGATTTAACATTTGATGAGTAGTGACGAGGCAAATTATTTTTTTTATAATCAAATATTTTCTATTGAACGTTAAGCAGACTGGCGGGTCGGTTATTCTATATTCAGATTTGAATACTTAATACTATAATTAAATTAATTATTTGATATTTTAGTATTAAAATATAATATGTTAAATAAATTTATAACTAGCACAGCTATTAAAATACATATTTTCCATATCGTTATATTATTTATATGTAGTGATAAATAAGTTGAGTGAAATCCATACCTCCTTAGGTATGTCTATATACTATATACTATATTATAGCACTAAGAGTATATAGTATAGTATCTATAGTAACAAAAATAAGTTGTGTTATAACATATTCGACTTACAACCTATAATATTTACAATGCAAAGTCTACATAATGACACCTGAAATAATATATATATTATATATATATATAGTACCAGCATATCGATTATTAATTGTCTTTGTTATGTATGTACTCAGTACTGTTTTTAAAAAAAATAAAATTACATAGTAAGCGATATCAACTATATATATATATATATATTAATTAAATTTATACTATTTTACACTAATATACTATAATATAGGTAATTTAAATTGCACCTTAAAAAGTTAGAATGTTTGAAATAAGTTTAATTAAAATATTATTTTGACAGTTTGTGAAAATTTAATTTTGACCTAAATAAACGTATAAAGTTATTAACTATTTGAGCGTACTAATTATTTATACAGTAGGATTCGAAGCTGATAATATGTTATATTTTTTGGAAGATGTAAGTAGGTATTATACCTACTCGTACTATTAATTATTCACTGATATTTTTGAGTATTAAAAAATAAAAATATCTGTAAAAGCTGAATTCATTTATGTATACTGATCGAATTATACTCTGTGGCAGGTTGTATCGCAAATGAACGATAACAATTTTAAATAAATTGGATAATTTAAATGTTTAACATATTAGTCTTGTTTTCAAAATTTAAATTTCCATATATACATAATACAATATACTTTACATACTTATTACTTTTAGATAGTAAGTATATGAAGTAAAAACCATGTTTTTTTAAGAAAAATTAAATACCTACATAATATCATACACCTATTATACAAGCATTGCCGCTAATTGCTTTTATTTTTTAAGTGTACAAAGAAATGGAAATAAATAGGATCTCAAACATTAAATATGTATTAACTTAACAACGTGTTTCTAATAGTGCCATTTCTTCTCATAATTTAAAAAGCGTTAGTGTTATATTATAATATACATATTATTATATATTTTAAACATAGTATACTTAGGTATATGCTCTAATTATCTACTGTAAGCTACTATTGTGTGGTACTTTCAAAGTCTAGAATTATTTTTTAGAACAAATTGAATTTATTCTCTACAAACGTATATATTTTCATGAAAGGTAAACATTAGGAGACTACAGGAAATGCCATATTATCGAACAAGTAGGTACACACTTTCTTTACAGTTAAATTTCAATTTCAGTTATTTTCTATAATGTAAAAATAAAGCTAAAAATGTGTAATCTATTATTGTAAATTATATACTATATATACTATTACGATGGATTTGGTTATGCATACATGTTGTATACACAATACAAATAATTTGTTTTAATTTAATTCAATATTATTATAACCAATCGTGTTTTTTTTAATCATTATTTTATCAAGAAACTCTCTAATGTTGTAAATGCACATATGCAAGAAATACGACACAGAATGGAGTAAATATCTAATAGTATGCAGTACATTTAGGCACTGTAGTGTGTATGTATTATGATTATTAAAATGCATAACCCGACCTAATAGTCCTATACGCGTGGTTTTTATTATTTGGTCATTATATTTTAAACGTTCGTATTAATATATGCTATAATAATTGTTTATTGATTAAACAACTGCTATAAAATAAGTTTTACTTCATTGTGTGCCACAATAACAGATATTACATGGTCGTACAATATATGTATTTTATATTCGTAGATACCTGATATCAAAGGTCTCTGTTGCGCTCGTCCGTTGGTCCGAATGATGCGTTTCATGCACGCAGACACGACTCTAGGCTTTTCGGTCATCGTTGCGGATAAGTCACGCGAGTCGCGAATGATCAACAACAACTTTATTTACACTTCAATCGTATAACAGGTGTATTATATATTATTATCACGTTCACAGCGATGATGATTTTGTCACAGTGATCCGGCGGCACATCAGGAATAATATTCAAAATGTTCGACTACCGTATAATAATATACATGGATACTTACTACGAATTTAATATATACGATTGAAAATATCTATCGCAACATGCCGTAAACGTTATTATAAACGTAGCCGCGGGGAAACGGAACGTGAATAACGACGATGGTAAAATTAATAATAATAAAAACACACAAAAAACACGATTGTAAACCGGACGGAGCGCGCGTGATCGAGCTATTGCAGCGCCAACCCGACGTCCGACTGATGCCCGCGAAAACCGCGTGCCATGTGCTCGATGAAAAATAATTAAAAACACTTTAGGTATGTATTTATTATTATTTTTGCGTTGTTTTCTTCCACCAGCGTGGCGGTCGGTCGAACGTCCTTCTCGATTCGAGAGATCCCACTCTCCTGGCCATAACCTACCACGCGTGCAGTGAATTGCAGCCTGCAGTCGCCACATTATATGTGTACCTATAAACATTAAACGTATTAAAATTGTATAAATACTTACATTATGTATATATATATTATAGTATTTATTGTAATAATGTAATATAATAACAACATAATGTGCGGAGTTGTTATATTAATTTTTCTTATCGTCACAGTGTCATAACAATAATTATTAATTATTATATATTATATATGTATATACAGAGGGGTCGTATGAAAACTGTATTAGATTCATCAATATTTAATAAAAATAATAATTATTTGTTTTTTTTATTAGTATATATGTATACACAGTGATCAGTTTTACTCTTGATATTATAATTAGTAATCATTTCATTGTTTCATTGTTAATTTTTTTTTTTTGTGATTTTTAATCAAGATAATTTTATATAGTATAAAATAATTATAACGAAATGTTTTTATAAAATAAATCTAATTTTTTAATATATCTTATCAAAGTGATTTTTTTAGGTTACTCAAAACATTTTTTTTACTGAATTCTACAATACCTATAATTAGTTGTATTAGGGCTACAGGGTATTCCATAAAGTTACTTTGGTCTATTTCATTTTCAAATCACAAAACGTTGGAAGTTTTTTCTTCTAATCTTGTCTTGGACGATCGTATAAAATATTATCATTCAAATCGATTTCTACAATTTTCACTGAATTGTTTTTATTTTTCCATAGCGATTACACAACAGTATTAATTTGTCGCATCATACAGTATTATAGTACATACACTAAAGAGCAGTAGAACGAATTTGGCAGAAATTCGAATATCGTCTCGTATTGTTCGAATGATAAATGGCTTAGTTCCACCTAAAACTATTCAAAACACCTCAAAGTTAAAATAATAATATATTTTTTATTTATTAGTTTATTTTGTGTAAGATAAGACATTTAAGTAGCCTGTGACATATTAATATGCTATAGATATTCGTTTTATGATGTCTTTTACCAGTAAAAATATATAAATATTTAAAATCAATTAATTCTTTGTCAAATTCACTGTATAGTTTATATAATTGAAACCAGTATATTTTCACTATATTTTAGATTGTAGTAAAATATTAAATAAAGGTATACAATATATACTTGGTAAGTATAACTCTAATCAATTCACTAAAACTCAACTCATCTAAATAATTTTAAGTATTTAAAAATAACCTTTTTAAAAAAAAAAATCGATTAAATATTTATTCATCGATATATATTTCGTATTTTTTTTATAGTAAGACGTATATAGCAAGTATATAAAACTTAAAAATCTCATCTATGATAAATGATAATAAATAGTTATAATACCTAGGTTATCACTATCATTTTCACTATATTACAGTATATTATTATTTATTGCAATATTTAAGTCAGAAAATGAGAAATTATACATATGAAACTTGTACAAATTTATCTATTTATTTAAACTAAATTAGTCAATTACATAAAATTGATGTATAAATTATAACGTATACCTACTTTAGTCCAATTCAATTGAAAACTGTTCATTATAAAAAAAATTATCATTTCACTTATTTTCTTAGGAGTTTTGTATAGGCAATATTTCTTGACTACATGTAACTTTATTAGTCGGGTAATAAATTCTTCATTTTATCATAGCATAATATTGTTAATATTAATTATTATTATATTATAATAGGAAATTAATTGAAACAAAAAAAAAAACAAGTTTTAACTACTTCATTACTCATAAGTTATTTTGTATAAACAATTTAATAATTTGATGTTCATTTTAATGCATAAGTACATAAAAAACGTTTGGAAAATGTAAAATTTTACGATTTTAGTATAATTTAGCCTCAGTTTTCAATTGATATTGATAAGGTTAATTAACATTCTTCAAACCTCCTTTCTATCAGTAATCACAAAGAAATTTTTCTTTTTAATTAAATCAACATTAAATTATAATCGTTCAGAATTAAAAAAAAATATATATATAGCAATATACTTTGTACATTACAATACTACAACATACCATTATACCAATATACTTGCTTGCAATTAAATACTAATAAATAAGAATAGGTACTAAATTTAATATCTATAGGTATAAAAATTGATTGTTTTGTGGGACGGGAATCAATAAACATTATTTTGTTCGATGCAAATGAAAAAGAAACATACATTTGGTGAAAACGATTACCGTTAGATAAAGTATATAATACATGTATATTATAAATCTCGTAAACGAGTCGTAGTACTCATAGGTATATACTACTTACCTATATATAGATCATCGAGAAGACACTGTCAGCGGTACTGTAAGTATAAGGATTAAGGTGGGTGGTAAAAGAACAAGCTGTGAGTCCGGATTACAGTTTAACGTTATGGCCAAAACTCCATCTTGTGTATATTATATAATATAGTACCTCGACGTATAATCACTCAAAAGCAAATAAAACTCGAAATGAAACGCCATTCTTGTGGAAATCTCATATCAAAAGAAAACTCCAAGTATTATTATACACAGACACGAGCCGATTAAAACTTCGGACCGACGAGCAACTCTGACAATGGGTGGTTTTAAAGGACGGCACAAAGGTTTAATCCTTTTCTCCTTTTTTTCGACAACGAACGTCATCGCCGCGTGTCGCGTTCGTCATTATGCGAATTATATGGTTGTGATGCGGCATGCGCAGCGGATCGCATCGATTTTTTTCGAACAGAAATTCAAGCAAAGCTCATCTATAATAATTTATTATTTTAAAGAGGATTATCACGAAGATTTTTTAAAATTATTCCTAGATAGTCCAATATTCGCTTACTAGTTAATATTATTATATGCAGCAAAACTAATGTGTACATTAAATAACATAATAATAATGAAATGTGCTATGAAACTCAATTACCATAGTAGCGTTCTAAGATTTTCAGAGTGGAGGATACAAAAATTGATTGCAAAATGTACTTTCCTATTTTTCTACCCTCCTATCCAAAAAAAAAAAATTATAAATAAAATAACATTCATGCGTGTTTTTCTAATTTCTACTAATTAATTATTAATTATTTTTATCAATTCGTCGTTTTCCCATTTCATTAGCGCATCCTGTATAACAACAACAGTATTGTACGTAGAATACTCGTATATGTGTGTGACTATTTAATAACTATATTAGAATTTATAAGTATAGGTATATGTTTATGCAAGTGTGTTTATAAAATATTATATCATAATATAATATAATATATGTGCTATATGTATGCATTCGAGGTGTATACCGTCGCTACCATCGTCAGATGAGGGTTGAGTCCTATAGTCACCACCGTATCAAATGACGTTTTTTTCTCCATCAGATGGAAAACCGTTCACGAGGATAATGCGAACAGACAGTCTCACCGGGCGAGCATAGCCGCTCAGGTATGATATCCCGTCACTATCCTCCGTCCTATATACAGTCCACACATCGTATGCATATACATATATAAATAAGCATATCGTGTATACTTACAGTGTATATATCATATTCATTTATGCGTCATATACATGTGATGACGACGATATAGGTAAACTATACTATAAGATTATAATGTATTGTTTACAGTAATGAAACCTGCGAATATAGAGTGGCAAAATAAACAGCTATACCCTGCAGCAGTTGAGATAGGTTCTATAAATGAGTGACGATATTTCGAATCAGTTTTAGGAGTGTGTATAAAGTAAAAATACGATAACTGAGGGGGGGGGGTAACAAAGGCAACAAAAGAGTATATTAATGAAAAATTATTCTACCAAAATCCATCGGCAAAAAAAATCGAAAATCCTACAGAATAATTTGATATTACATATTTACACCACAAACACATTCTCAACAACTTCTATAATTACGACAACAATCTTTAAAATTTAATATACATTGTTTATAGAAATATATTATTTCAATTATTAACTATACTATGATCATATGGTGATAGGTGATACATTGATGATTTTATTTATATTTTGGTGATTATAAAAGTATTATAGGTATAAAAACCCTAAGTATACGTATATTTATATTTTATATAATTATCTATTATGTAGGTATTATGGTAGTATTATAATATAATATAATATTTATACCAACATAAGTATCCTGCGTGATATCATTAGGAAAAATTCAAAATACAAAGCTTCGAAATCACAGCTTTATTAATTACACATTTGAAAACTAAACGTTATTATAAAAATCATATAATAATAATCAACCTACCTTTAGAATATCTAAGCATAGGTTTTAGTGTATAAAGCGAACCCCCTTGAAGCCATGGCACAGCATACGACCTTGTCCGTCAATATATAAACCAACTATTATTATAGTACATCTCTACCTACTCGTGTTTTATCGACAATAAAACAGATTTTGATTTTACGCGGTCTTTGTGTCTGCACTCCGCGGCCAGGTTATATTGTATTATATGACAAATGCGCAGTTATACATACATATGTATATAAAATAAAAACCGTCTTTGGCGGTTTTAACTGTTTTTACGACTGTATATAGATAATGTATTAACTTTACAAGTAATTTATTATGCACATCAATATATTCTAGACAGTCGTCATTGTGTATATACGATTTTTAGGCGTATACCACGTTACATATTGTATTACTATAGGCATATAGTAGGTATAATATGTTGTTCAATTTTCAAAAAAAAATCGAAATACTCAATTTTTTGTTATGGCAATATTATTTGATCGGCTATCCGTAGAAAACTTGTAAAATAACAAATTATTATAATACAAAGACCAAATATTCAGATATTTGACTCTTCAGTGCAGGATAGCGCAGGTTTATTGTTACTAATGTAAAAGTGTGGGACCGTTTAGAAAGCGAAAATAATAAAATTAAAATTCTTCGACTTCAAAAATGATTTCTGGGTAAAGAGCGTTAAAACCATCAATTGAAGTTAGATACTTATCGAAAATTGTAAATCGTATAGATATTATTCGAAGTAAAATAATTAATTTAAGAAAATAAATACTTATAATACATCATACTAAAAGTAAAATACAAATATTATCATTTTATATAATTTAAACGATTAAATGTTATGATTCATAAAATTATAAGTAATAAAAAATCTCAAAAGTCTATATAGATATAAATATATAATATAATGCAACGGGCAATTGCTCGTGTGTATATCACCATATTGTATTATAAATCTAGTATAGAAATTGATGAAATGCACATACGCCACGGGTATCTATAATATAATATAATACATTAATACCCGTATTGCACTTCTCAAAGGATGGCTTAATTACCGTGCATTTGGCGATGAAAGGAGAAAGGCGACACGCTGAACGTCATAAGGAAATTTACGCATACGTTCAAATTACGTTGTGTGATTTCTACCTGATATTAATCTAGTACTAAAACAATACACGTTTTATTAAATAAAATTTACCTATATGGCTATATAAACACCTTCACCCTACTACCCTTCAAACAACATGTGGTGGGTAGTAGATTGTCGATTCGTTTCTTCACGACGACTTCATAATATTTTACAGCTCAAAGATAATGAATATATATTTGTCTGCGTTCATCATAATCCATAATATTTATTAAGTATAAAACATCAGGCCAATACACTAGGTTGGAATCGGAAGAGTTCCCACTTCTTTTAGTCTCAACTTTCATCATAGTAAAAATATTAAATGTACAATTATCGTTTGTTATCTTATCTAGATACCTACAGTTATTGCTGTTTAAAATCAATACTTCATATTATAAAATAAAGATTTTAACGCTACTGTATGCCCTTTTATTTTTGTTCACAAATATCTTTATTGCCGGACAGCGTTGTAATGTTTCTATGTCTCGGGAATACTAAATAAACGTGGTAGGCATAGAACTGATAAAACACCTCAATTGTGTAGAATCACATCAGTTAATATATTATATATGTGTATAAATGGTGTATTTTTAAGTATTCATATTGAAACAGTATTCGATTTCACCTTCAAAATGGTCGTATTGTTATAAACTATAATAACATATGCAATGCATATTATATTGTGTATGCCGACATGCACTTACGCCGTATGGTTTAGTATTAACGACTTACTGTCGGTAAATAAAAGATTTACGATTAATGCGTTATTCTGTATGCGTTTAGTACAATGTGCATATAGTAGAAAACGTATAAAATAAACGGATACCATAAATGTGAATAGCCTAAGAAGCGGTGTAAAAAAAAAATTATTCCGCGAAACACTATGTAAATGGGCACTGATGTATTTATATAGATCAGGATTTCTTAATCTTTTTAGGGTCATAGACCCCTTTACTATACTAATATTAATAATAGTTGATACCTGTAAAAAATAGCCACAGACCTAGCTCGTTTGAAAAAATAATTGTGTTCCGTATTTAAAATATAGGTACGTAAATCAAAAAATACATTATTAGAAGTAGGTATTATTACTATGTCCGTTGAGTTGGCATCGACAAACTTTGAAACGTCTCTTGGAAAACGATAGATATCCTACCAAATTCTAAAAATTTCTTAGCAAAATCAATTGTTCGAATATTACATTTTCTTAAATAAATGTTTGAATTTACTACACAGTATAATATTGGTTCCTACGTCCAAAAACGTAGTGCCAGACATAGTCACGATGTTTGTCGATTTGGAAAGTTTAAGCTTATTTGGGGTTATTAACAAAATTTAATAATAGCCTAACACCATAATATATCAAATTTAGTTATAACTTATATAAATTGTCCTACCTATCATAGATTTTCAGTGCCAACAACTTAATAGACTTATTATTACTAAGTAAGTTGTTTTAATATTGAATACACTGTATAAGATCACAAAGTAATATGGCGCGAAATTTCCCTCATTTAGATAGTGAGCTTTGAGCGCAATAATATTAAACTGTTTTAAACAACTGTCAGAATTTGACATCTTATTGCTTGTTCATACAAATATAATAAATATACTTTTTTTGGACATTTTCAATTGGATATTAATAATATGTGAAATCAATTTATAATCCGGATAAAAAATTTTTCATATTTTTTTATTAAAGCTTAAAATAATAACTAATGATATAAACTAAATACCTGAATATCCAAATACTATACTGTATACTTCATATAGATATGCGTGCAATGTGCAATCGTCGGACAGCTCGTTTTTTTCGGACTGGAAGCGATCAAGATCCGTTTCACCACTGCACATCCAATAAACACGCGTCCGTGAAAAACGAAAATTAAAACACAAAAACGATGTGATCACTGATCGAGAATCGGACGGCGAAGACGATCTCCGTGAAAACGGTTGCGGTGACTTTACAGACTGACGGAAAATATTGCGGTTACCCGCGGTCGTCGCGCGAGTATACCATAAACGATACGGTCGGCGGTCAATTCAGCAATGATGCTTCCTCGATGGATTTCGCGCTAGTATAAATATTTCAGTGCCAACTTTCCAATAATATCCGTCCACAAATTTCACAGTGAAATTCTATATGGGCCTGCGCTTCGGTAACCGCTGTAAGCTCGGTCACCTAGTGCCCTAAACTTGTTCACTATCCATACCTTTGTGTTGGTACGGTCATAAACTCGCCGTGAACAGGTTACCACGGTATTTCCCGTCGATCGTCTATAACCTATCAATATTCTCATACTCCTCGTACCAGGATCTCAAACGCCGTTTCCGAGTTCATTGTAGACCTCTATAAAACCATTAAACTGTATATATTATTTTTCTATTATGGTATATTATAATTTAATGTAATATGTATAATAATTAATAACTAGTAACGAATATTAAATAATTGTGCTCAGACATTCGCTCTTATAGTTTAGAGGTTTGTAGAAACCAAATAAGCGAGTACATATACAATTTTGACGATATCATAATATTATATATTTCCTCGGCGGCCGAATTTGTAGATTGAGCGCAGTGCAGCATTGTTTGAAATTTAAATCAAAATAAATCGTGTCCACGTTTTTTGATATTTGTCTTAACCAAGATGAATGATATCAGTACGAAGTGCCGTACTCTTGTTGACTATTGCGAATTTGTATACAATTTGATTTTCCTCGCACTATTATATATTTGTGTTAACAATTTTAACAAGTAGGCAAAAAATAAAAATATAATATTATAAAATGTATTATTTGGTGTATCAGTTAATAAAAATTGCACATTTCTTTGTTTCATTAATTTCATCTTAATGCAGTTTTAAACAATTTATTTTATAATGTCAAGTCATTAGGTAATATAATTATCTATTAAGTTATGGGTTAATATTATTTTTCCTACAGGGCAGAAAAAAGACCCCGTCTTTCCAACCTCCCCCCTCTAATAAGCGCCCAAGGGTTTACTAACACTAAGTAGACCTCAACTCATATTTAATTTAAATTAATAAAATGCAATGTGAGTGTATTATAGCGATCAACAGTAAAGTATATGTCGCACTCATCGTGATTTGACATTTGGTAATTAGCCACATAGGTAATCCTATATCTAACTTACCCGACAAAAATGTGCGTCCTGAAGACAATTTTTTAAATCATGCATTTAAGAAGAAGAGTTAATAATTGTAATTATTATTGTATTAACAATTTATTCAGCTTATATATTCTAAGGAATTTAATTCGTTATAGGCAACGCCGTTATAAGTGAGCTATATAGTGTTCAATGATAATTTTTAAATACTTTTTCTTTAAACTGTCAACAAATAACCGTGAGCCCTATAAGGAAAATAAAATTTGATTTTTTCACGTTTTTATGTGCATATATTGTTTAAGCACCTCATCATAGATGTGAAGTTTAAAGTTTAAAATTTACTCCTTCGTCTAGATAACGTGAATAATGTGTTTTTTTTTGAGTCCTTTTATATTACGTTTTTAGACAATTGAATAATTATTGTTGTTGTAAAAAATAGGGCGACGTTCCCTCGAAAGGCTAGCCTATTTATAGAAGTCTCATGAACACCCTACACTATTAAAAAGACATCAAATTAATTTTTCAACCAGACAGTCCTTTGAATACTATGGCCTATTTGACAATATATATATATGTATATATTATGTACATAATATAATATATAGTACATTATACAGTTATACTGTATTTTTTTTATTCATTATACATACATATTTCATACTTAATTGGAAAAGACAATATTTAAAAAAAATACGTATCACAAGTAGTACATTTAATAATACATTAATATATAAATAAATCAACAAAATACAATAATAGTATTAATAATTATACATAAGTAATAATATTATACTAAGAAGTATGATAATTTTGATTTTCTAAGTTTAATAGTACACTCACTCGTGGGACACGCGTGCGTACAAAACTTAAATATTATAATTTATAATTAATAGTAAGTATACAATACAACATTATATTATATTATAAGGAAAAGAAAACGATGAGATACGTCGGAATGCGTGCGCCGAGGAATAGTTTGACGCGCGCTCAAATGGACGAACGAAAAAGGCGAACGGATTTCGATACCGTTTCAGCGATCGCTCGCACGATCAGTAAGTAATACATTTAATACGATATTAGAATCATAGCTAGTGGTGTATTGGTTTGTAATCGGTGTTGAGCTTTCGATAGTATTAATTATAAATTTCGTAAATGTTATGATACAAGCAACAGTTGTCACTGAAGGGATATACGACGTTTTAAGCAGTGGAAGACGTCCACGAGAGATTTTCCTATACTTCGTTTGAGATTTTGAATTTAATAATATTAATTTTGCAAATCATTAAACTCTACCCGATGAAAATAATTTTTGTTTTTAATTTTTAGTGAATTGATATGACAGTTATAGACCACGAGAAAATTTTTCTCGAGGAGCCAATAGTTTACGAAAAACTTTTTACAGTTATTTTGAAATCATTTATCACAATACCTACAACTTGTCGCGATTAAATAAAAGTTAGCTTTGTTAAAAATATGAATTTTACGAAAAATGGCCATAAATTCTTAAAAAAAAATTTTAGATTCAGACCAATTCATTAGATATTTCATAAATAATTTCTAATTATCGGGTTTAATTTAATAATGAATGAAAAATAATCTCACTCGTGTGGTCAAAAGACGTCTTCGAAACGATCGTATTACGTCATACCATACAAAATAAAATGTCGTTTTACCCACTCACTAACCAATACACCGTTTACACAGTACAATAATATAATTCAGGATGGTCCAACCCGCGGCCCACGAAGCATTTATTTTGGTCCCTCCCCCTAACATAACGGAGTTTTTGTCATTATTTGGAAGTACGAATGTATTTTATGAATCGGCCTTTTCTATTATGGATTTATAACAAAGTCTAAATCAAGAAACCGTAATCATAATGATTCGTCTTCAGAAACGAGCGCATTAGATGATTAACCACCACATCAGGGTGTTCAATCGATTTTGAAAAATTGGCTTCTAAAAACAATGCTTATCATCACATTATTTTTATTCTTTTGCAGGCCGCTCACAGAGTAAAAGTGAAAATTGGCCCGTCAAAATTTTGGACCACCCTGATATAGACGATAAAAAAAAAAATAATAATAATAATAATAATAAGTTTAGCGCCATCGCTGTAAAACGGTATGACGGTCGACGTATACAGTCGACGACTTAACACGTTTTGGACCTTCGCCGCTTTATAGATCCTCTGCGCATAGCGATACGATGTGAATAAAAACAAGTGGCGACGCAGCCGATCAGTAAGGCCTCCAGACGGCCAGGTCGGTGTGCTGTTGCTGCTGTTGCTGTCGGTCGCCGTACCGGC
The DNA here is from genome assembly GCF_020184175.1 of Aphis gossypii. Lineage (NCBI taxonomy): Eukaryota > Metazoa > Arthropoda > Insecta > Hemiptera > Aphididae > Aphis > Aphis gossypii. The sequence continues at coordinate 16,530,961 of NC_065532.1, read as the reverse complement.
CGCCGATGGATATGATGTCGCTCGACTGATGGTGTTCGTCGAGCGGCGCGGCGGGGGGTAGCGGTAACAGTCCGATTTCGATGCCGCCGCCGCGCGCGTTCGCCCCGCCGCCGGCCGCGCTGATGGCCAACTGTGCGGCCGGATTTCCGGCGGCCGCCACGGCGGCCAACGCGGCCACGTCGTCCACGACGTACTGATGGTGGCCGTGATGGTGTTCGGCCGCGGACGCGTGGTCCTTGATGCTGCTGCTGTTGTTGTTGTTGTTGTTGTTGTTGTTGTTGATGTGCAACTGCTGCAACTGATGTTCGGCGGCCGCGGACGGCGGCGCGTGCAGGTGTAGGTGTATCTGGTTCTGGTTCACCGTCGAGTACAGGTGCGGGTACAGCACCATCGTGGTGGCCGGTGGCACGGGCGGCGGCGGTTCGGCGGTCATCTGCACCGGATGGTGCGGGGGCGGCGGCGGCGGCACCGGCGGTGGCGCCGGCACCACTGCCGCGTTGTACTGGTACGCGACCGTGGCCGCGTGGTGATGGTGATGATGGTACGACGACGGATGATGGTGATGGTGGTGTTCCGCGGACGGCCAAGACGACGGGTAATAGCCTCCACCGCCGCCCGTTTCCACTACGTCCTGGTGATGGAGCACCGGTTTTATGAGTTCCTGTTGGTGTTGCTGCTGTTGATGGTGCTGGTGTTGTTGTTGTTGGTGGTGGTGTTGGTGTTGTTGGTGCGTGCCGCAAAAGTCTGTCATGTGATTGTTTTGCTGGACATCCTGATGACCGCCTCCGTACACTGCAGCATAAGAAAAAACGAGTTTTATTAATATTATTAATAATAATGTTATTAATATAACGGGCGAATGTTTAAAATAATTGATAAAAAAAAAAATATTAGAATTAACGCGATAAACGAAAACAACCCAAGTATACGATATCATCGTTAGTGCGGTTATAGACCTGCAGCACAGTCGCAGCAAATAATGATTATTGTCGTGTATAGGTATGTTATTGGTAAACCAATAATATCAAGTGTATATTAAGAGATTTATACTTAATTAATAATATTTACTTTGAACATAATACGTAAAGGAACTTTTTTTTTGTAAATTAATAATATTCAATTTCAGTAATGGATGTGCGCCGTAAGCTTTGTGTGTGCTCAAGCCCCGGAGCGCCCACGTACTCGCTATAGGTACGTATCAAAGAGTTCTTCAATAGTTTTGATAATACCTACGAAATATATAAATACATCGTAATTGCCGGGCCGTAGGCGCAGAACAATATTAATGTGGGCAAAAAGCAAATTGATTACTACAGATTAAGTAAAACGCCGCTTTAAATTCAGTCTAAATGTTGTGTTATTGTTTTGAAATTTTTAATTTGCTTTAATTTGATTTTTTTTTTTTAAATCAACCGATTTTTTAAACTCGGATGTTTCGCGTTTAATAAATATAAATATTTTATTATTTCAATACTATAAAAAATGTGTATTATACTATTTTACATTTTTACTGTTATACAGCTTAAAAATAGTTTTGGCGTACCGAAAACGCAGAACTCTAAAAATACTCGAGTATAGATGCAAATACATAGCGAAAAATGCAGTATGGATTTCATAAAATCATTATAAATAGTATTTAAAGACATATTCGCCAAATAATATAAGCTGTACAAAACGGTAAGTGTAGTATACACGGTAATAAACCAAGCGTACCCCTCATTTTTTCTTTTAACAATAAATTTATTCAAATTCTGATTTTTTAATTTTTAAGTATACCTCTTATGGATTATATTTTTATAATATTAAAAGAACGAGAGAGGAGGTCAAGCTGATACTTTTACAGCCCCCCTCGACTGTTCTTTAGGGAAGTACTGAAATATAGGCACACGCCAATGCATAAATGCATGCATAAAAAAATTTACGTATATCATCTTTAACTTTTCATACAACCAATTCATATGATTGATGAATCGTCGACGGACAACAGTGTAATGGATAAATCCCGTATTTATCAAAATTACTGGTCTAAAGACATAGGTACCTATATATTGTATCTCGTTAGAGGGTACATAATATTTTATATATGATTAGGCACTGGGTACATCAGGTATTATCTAATCCGTTCGCACATACTTTTAATATATTAAATAGGTATATCTGTATATAGGAGACGAGACCACAACATTTATGGCTCGTAATAATATACGCGTGTAAGTATAATTCACTCCTCTGGGACAAATTTATATATATATAAAACGTTAACCCTACTTATGTCTTGTATTGTAATATACCATTTATAATATGACATATGAGTAGAAATTTAACGCGTTAACGTACGAGTCTCACGGCGAATTGTAATTCCATTGCCGATAACGTACCTTTTATTTTTACAGGGACTGGAGTAACTATCAGATACACGTGGGGTCGCAGATGCCAACGAAGACAATCTCATTACGATTTACAGGACGGTTTGTGTGTACAGACACTTGTTACACGCGGTCGTAATAGATGGTTTATATAGTAATAACGTATTATTATATCATACGAAAACGACATAAAATATATTAATGGCAATAATGACACCCTTCGGTCTCGATAATGTACCACACACGGAAATTGTATTATATAGGTACCTATGCAGACACCGATCGCGTAGGAAGTAGGAGAAATACGACGGTCGATTAAAATATGATTTCTTAACGTAAAATATAATAATATATTTCATTATCGTCGCTAATACGCCACTGGATATCTATAGTAATTGCCAATTGGCGATTATAAAGACCATGTATTTAGCAAAAGAAAAGAAGAAGTTAAGTATGATTTATTCAAATTTTGATCATACTGAATTGCAAAATAAAAAAAAAATTAACAGACATAATATTCTGACAATTTTTAAATTATGATATCATCACGCGTATACACATAGACTTCTTTAACCTGCGGCTATTATTTATTAAAGTATTACTTGCAGACGACGTAAATACAGACAATTATAGTTCTTGTCTATGGTAGATACAGTACAACATTTAACATTTTCGTATTTTTTTTTTTATATTTCTACTGCCCAATAACTCGATCACCAACTGTCCAGTGACCACGATGATGGATTGACAAATAATAAATATTTGAAATAATGAGCTACACGTCGAGTACGTTTGCTTGTCGAAATCATACTAAGATCTACGCCCAAATATTTCTTAATAGTGAAACACGCCTACATTGTTATTACGATCCATTCGAATCCATTTCACTACAGAAAAGTACTTAAGTACCTAAAATAAATGTATATTACTGCTAAATTAAGATATCATATTAAATATATTCATATGTTAAAATTATTTAAAAACAAATTTAACAAGTTCTGGGTGAAAAGAGAATAGGTGATACGTTTAGTTATATTATATATCATCATATTTAGTTATTATCTAAATCAAAAACTGGAATAATCAATCAAAAATCGGTTTGTAAGTAAGAATCGTTTAATCGTATAAAAACTAATTTAGAAAAAAAAAATTGATTTGCGATAAAACATTTAAGCAATGTCTGTAGCACTTAAAGTATTTTTGTGAATAATGAAATATATATGAAACCATTTAAAAAGTAATGATTTTATACTGACGAAAAGAAAATAATCAACAGTATCGAAATTATTGACATCGATATACCGCGTTTAAATAAATACATTAATTCAAATTTATATTAATTTACTAGTAAATAATCGTATCAATTCCGTATAATTCATATAGCTATAGATTATAGAAATTCAAAAACAGAAAATATGTTTGACCATACAATAGTGTTTTACAATTATAAATACTCCAATGGTCTATAGTGCATTAAAAACATTATTAGGTACATTTTTTGTAAAATCTATATAGAAATGCATACATTTGTATAAAACGAGTTAACAAGTTGATATATGTTTTTTTTTACTTCTAAAAATTTAATCATTAAGATTTTCAAAGGTTTATAAAACAGTAAATGATAATTTTTCAAAATTTGTTAATTAATAGTTTATGTATTTTTAGATGTAAGTATATATTATTATATTGTAATTTTACACTAAAGTAGTAGTTAGTCGATTTCGACGTGTTGTCACAATTTTCGTGTATACATTTCAACCAAGTCTACATTACAGTGTATAAATACCTATACTATCTACCTACCTACAGTATATAATACTATATCATTTGATTCGAACGACTGATCCGAGTTTTAGGGTGAACTCGGAGGATTTTTGCAATTTGAGAGCTTCTGAAGGCATACACACGCTGAATATGAATAGGTATAGTATATGAATATTGAATACATGAGGACCTAATGTAGCTATAATGTAGGTGCGGATGCACGTAACCATCGCGTGACGAACACACACGACGTCGATCTTCCTCAAGTATACGTATAATAGTAAATATGATATTTTCGAACGCTAATTCGCAGTAATCGATGCGTCCGTCCACATTTTATATACTGTTTATCATTATAATATTATATAATATATATATTATATATTATGGTACATAATATTGTATCATAATATTGTAATGATAAATATATATTAAGTAGCGTGTTTTTACTGATCTCGTGCGTTCGTATAGTATTAGGTATACCCGTATTACATCCACAGTAATATTGTTTGCAATTTTTCCGAGTGAACGAAAATCGTATATTATATTATAACATCACTGAGAATATATTTACGATTAACATGTTTTTAAATGCAACAGGAACCTACGAAAATATAACTCTCAGCTCGTCTAGCTTGTGTCTATATAAAATACGCGAGTATAAAATATTCAATTCAAAACGATAATTTGACTTTTAAGATAATCCAATTCGTCCAGTTCAGGTGTTACAAAGATAATACTAACAGCAATAGGGTAGATAAGTAGAAAATGAGATATAGGTACAATTGATATTTTTATAGTCGAATGACCAAAACAGTATTAACGTGTCTCGAAAACAGAAAAACACTTGACAATTAGCAAAATATATTAATATTATTTAATAGTACCTATATAACAATTCTAGTATATTGTTACCAGACTACATCATAATTCATAGCAGTTCAGATATTGATTTAAAACTTAAAAAACAAAAATCATTATATATTTGATAATAGTATTATTTTTACTAATTTGTACCGTCTTTACTCAGATTCATGCCGTAAAAAATCAGAGTTTGAATAAATTCATAGTTTAAAAATCAGCCTAAATATATATTTTACAACTTTGCTATCGTATATTATACAGTATATACTTACAGGTCGAGGGAGTTTCCATTGCCATGGCTGCGGCAGGTCCAGTAGCGTCAGGATACGCGACGTATGGAGCTCCTCCGAGTGGAGCAGCACTCGGCGAATACGACGACGTCGAATAGCTACACCAGTTGTTCGACTCGGTTACGCCGACGGGTATGTCCGAATGTTCATCTGAAAATTGTACAGAAAATTAAAATCATGTCAATCGAGATAACGCATGCGCAACAAAAATAATGTATTAATACATTTATAACAATTCTTATCGTCAAAGTGCATGGGTACGAAAAAAATGCACGCTTGACATTCCTCAGAGGTGAAGAAGTCTTAGATCGGTAGGAAAATTTAGACGGTGTCCCGGAAGATGTACAAAAATTAGCGGTCGCTACAATCGTAGTGATTTTTTTTACAAACAGTAGTTATTTTAATTATTTAATAAACACAATAATATTATAATAGCGTTATCCTTTAAGTTAACTTTTCGGAATGCCGATTCTAGTAGGTATGTAGTGAAATGAATGAATTATACTAATTATATAATATATAATGTGATGTATATTGTATATTGTATATATAGTTATAATAATTATTATAGTGACAATAGTCATAATCGATAACGTGTACATATTATGTTATTGTGTTCCATCAAAACCTAAAAACGAGAAGCGGTCCAGTGGGAATTCAACACGTTATTTTCCCACCTGTCCAACGGCCAAGTGCATCCCTCGATGGGACGCAACACGATAATTGACTGCACTTTAGGCTATATATAAGCGGTGTAGCTATATATTATACTATACGACGCATCCATCATAACATCTCACCCGTCGAAATCACGGTGGCGCTGCGGGGGTGGTTCTGTGACGAAGGCTCGCGCATATAATATCATCAATTTCATATATTGTGATGGTAACAATAATGATGTTATATTAGTATAAATATTAAATATATATATATTATTATGATTCACCCGAAACGGGCGCATACCTGTATTATTATTATTATTATCGTACAAAAAAGTGTCCCGCCCGAAAGAGAAGACGGACGACAAATTGAACGAGACGCGAGCGAGTACATTATAATAATTATTGTTGTACGCATGCTGCAGCCAGTATATACCCACTCGAAAACACAATTGTGATAAAGTCGTCGTGGCGGCGTCTACGGGGGCAGGGGAAATGCTCGCGCGAGCATATTATTAAAATATATTTGTAATAGTATAATAGCTCATTAGTCATTGTCATCAAATCGGAATGATGCACAGGCGCAGACGGAGCGAAGAAAAGAGTTGCATGTTAATAATAAAATATATTTTTATAAAAAATTAATATAATCACTGACTGCGCAGCAGTATAACAACGCGACGAGAACGGCCGTTGAAGCCGGCACACGCACACACACACACACAAGTACCGTCTCATTCATTGTGCGCCATAATATACCTTTAATACGTATATGTACACTGTACACAATAAAGTAGGTACCTATACGTATAGGTATAGACCGTGGTAGATATTTTTTCGGCGGTAAATTAATGGCCGACTGTGCTAAGGACATGCGATATTTCACGCGTCGAATGGATCTTCGTCGTCCTCTCTTCATACATCGTGTGTGTGTGTGTGTGTGCGAGGGCGCACGCGAGCGCGAGGACAATGCCTCGGGGCGAAAACGAAACAATATAATAATAATTTAATATAATAAAACGTTTGAAGAATATAACACGCTGCACGCTTGTCGGCCGCTCGTGTACTTATTATATTGAAGGTATCCTATATACATATATATGTATATAAACACGTATAGTACGGTGTACATACCTATATAATATATTATAACATATAATATTATTATTGAGTCGTTTTGGGAGGAAAAATAATTTACGAAAATAAATCCTAATATAATAATGGAAATCGTCGAGTTTGTGACCGACGGGCCCCGCGGAGATGTACTCGTATATGACGTGTGTAGTTGAAAAATCGACGGACGTATCGTAATATAGTCCGCGCTGGCTGCGATGCAGATGACGTCGTCGCGCCCGTACATAATAGAATATACGACGTGTTATAAGTATGCGTATATACAATAAATAATATTAATTTTTTTCGAGTTAAAAGTGCGCGACCCGTGTCCTCGAGTAGAAGACCCGCGAGAAGTGTTTTACCGAGCTGATTTATGATACCGCTTTCGGTTTTTCTAATACTTCGAAAACGACTGTATACACGTGAAAAGCATTCGTCAAAATGTATAAGTACCGTCGTATATCCATAATAATATATAATATATTATATTATATAGGTGTACTATAGCCAGTGACCATTAATCGAAGCGCGAAAACGATACATCATAACGATTCTTTATATACACGATATATTAATAATTATGCATACCTACATTGTATACATTTGTAAATAAAATAATGTACCTACAAACAATGAGCGTTCGATAATATATCGACTTTAACACCTACGATTTAACAATATAATATTTATACCGTGGTACATACACTATATTGCAGTGTATCTAGAAAAAATATGTACTCGAGTTCTGTTACAGTGATTACTGATTTGCAATTTTTCAACGAGTTGGTTTCACGAGAGTAAGATAAAAGCTGCACGGTTGAAATCTTAACCTCCGAAATGATGTGCTTTCACTGTTTAAAACATCAATAGAACGTGAGTTTAAAATGATACATATATAATTATACAAACTACTAGAATGATTGTTCATCTTCGAACAAATAAAAAACCATACATCCCGGCACCTTATTTATTTTTTTTAACTCAAACGTCTGCAGAGAAATTCGCTTAAATACAATACGTATAATGGATATATTATATCCATACGTTACAAATAAAATTGACTATGTAATCGTGTATTAAAAATCTAAGAAATATATATTATATATAACATGTGACCTTAAAAAATAAGAACTAGAACTTCTATACCCGTATATTAAAATGTATGATATATATAAACATATAGGTAGCGCGTAGTTGTATCTAACGTAATTGGTCAGACATGACGAACTGTATGTGAAGTGTTGCAAATAATATCTGTACACGAAAACCACAATAATATATGTATTATATATAACATATTGTATTGTAGATGATAATTCTGCGTAAAAAAAATAATGATTTTCTGCAACATGTGTTCAAACTCAATCGCTCTCGTGTATATAGGTAAAATAATATACGTAAGATTATATAATATATATATTATTATATTGCGATAGGCTGATGGGGTGGCCATTTATAAAACAGCTGATCGATTAAACTATAATTCGTATTTTGTATGTTTTTAATCTCTATTATAAATAGCGATTAGTGATGTATTCAATTTTAACAAGCGCTTTAAGTTTAAAAGTGAATGATATATACTGTGGTACTATACTTTAGGCACTCTGCATTCTAACGATAGATAATCAACGTATATTAGTAAATGATTATGTGTTGTAATAATCAACATGTCGGTAAACATACGTAGACATTTTCAGAAAAATACTCTTCTCAGTCTACAAGTCCGAAACATTAAAGTAATATTATAGAAAACAAAATATACTGTAAAAAAAATTAGATTCACCTATCGAGCATAATTTTTTCCTCCTGAATCTCTTCGTATGACTATGTTTTGCAGCCCACCCACGGGCTGTTAGGCTACTAACCTACGTTACTAACGTTAAATCGATATGTTATAAAGTACGTATACGATTTTAATCCACCGAAAAAAAGACACCCGATAGTGTGGGTATGGAAAAAACGATATTAAAAAAAAAAAAAAACATCGCAGCATATAATATACGCTGGTACACAATATTATACCTCGCATAGGTAATACCTAAATATATTAGGTATAATATTGTACACCGTCTTTGGTTGTCCGGAAATCGATCACAAGGGATGTGGTTTCTCACGTGTATACACATAAACATAATTTGTATATTATTTTAATATATATAAAGAGTTGGGTATACCTATATACGTTTTATTCCTCTCAGTACCGACCGACGAGTAGCACGTACTTTGGGGACCTATATTTTGTTTTTTAATCCTCGTTGCACCGGCGCGTGCATAGGTTGTATTTTACCGCAAGAGTGCAGGACATAATATACCTCTATGTGTATTATACACTCCGAATTCCGATATACCTGTATACATCACGCGCACTTCAAGGGTAATGTTTCATTAACTTACTGTACAACAATACAGATAATACGATACATTATACATCCTATTTATTATAATATATTATACTATATTTACTAAACAATAATTGCATGTGTATCTCGTCAAATTTGGATAATATATAAAGTCAAGGTTTCATTTTTGGAAAATTCGCATTTTTGAGTCGTGCTAAAAGTTTTGAAAAATTTACGAATATCTGAAATATTAATTATATTATTATCGTTTGGATATTACAAAGAACATAGTTAAGATATGCAGAATATGTGTTTGTAAAAAATAATACAAAAAGGTGAATAAAAAGGAAAATAAAATTAGTTGCGTGGTGTTGTCGGGGCATACGCGATGTACGAAGAAGTAAAATAAATAATTTAAAATATATTAGGTATATACATAGTAAATAATTACCCAATCCATAAATTGATCTGAAATCTCTGATTGTATTCAACTTACTGCGAATCTGATTCTTGTGTTAAACATTATTATTTTTGATTTGTTATATGAAAAATGTAAAAGAAATTATTTTTTCGGTCATTTCGATCGTTATTCCACACAGTATGTATAAACATAGTCGTAAATGATAATGATAAAAATGGGCTAAAGTTCGGTGGCGAAACATAGAGTCACACAGCACAGCATCACATGCGTAAATCTTAGAAATATCGTGGAAGTCATAGTTATATTATTTTGTAAAAAATATTATCATCATTATTATAATTATAAATATAATTAAAAAATAGTTCATGTTATACAGAGCTTATACTCGTTTACAATTTATAAAATAAATAAATAAATAAACGGATAACAAGTATAATTATTTTACTATTTTGCGACCGACGACGTCTTTTGTCGAGGAACACCTGTTATAATAATCTTTATTATAACTATTGTTCTTAATCTCACGCAGGACTAGTTATTTGAAAAACGATTATGCCGAATATCACTCACTACGTCAATTAGACGATATATATATATATATAACACAGTTCGATGAATCACTATAAACTATGGATCATTTATTTTTTTTATTTTCTTCCTCACAGTTCGGGTAATTGGCCGCAGCTATATAATAATATTTTGTCCGTGACCCGTAATTAACCAAGATTATACCTCGGACGAGAAACGTATAATAGGGTATACATATGTATTATATACGGTAATAAGAAAAAATATACATCTAAATATGTTATTTGTAAAATGTAAAATGTTATTTTGGGCCGAACGTACAATTACAATTATCTACGTGTACCCAAAATCATTTGACACTAATAGGTAAAAATATACACTTATTATACGGTAGTTTATATTATCATATTATATAACATATTTTTCAATGTATTTTAAACTCATTATACGTTAAATTGCACATATGAGCTAACATTAAATTTCATGATATAGTTAACTACGAGTACTAACCGGAAAGAGTTATCAATAAACAACAAATTGGCGAAAATATATTTTATAAATTATGATTAAGACGATATAGTTTAGAACCTTTCTAAAAGCTAAGATATAGACTGTTATTTAACAAATAGGTAGTATCAGTCTTACAAATTATTAATTCCAATAGCAATCAAAAAATAATTATGAATTGTTGATTCGTCGATACGTTTATAAGTAACTTCTAATTAGTAATTACAGTTGAAGGTAACTACACATATACTGGAAAAAATTGTCTTATTTGAGCATAATTATTTATTTCCTGTATTACCACTTACCAGTTACTATTTTTCACAAAATATTTTGATCAAAACCCGATTCTGGAACGTGATTATTCCAAAATGTCAATTATGTACTATTTAAAAGTTGAGTTAATCATGCGTAGTTTAATCAATCGAAACCATATTTAGTATTTACGTAGATATCGCCTATATTATATTATACATAATAATGAATAATATTTAATATTAGAATAAAAAATATTTCGTACGAATAGAAAAACGAATTTGCTTGACCAGAGTTCCGGAACAACACACGAGTGTTTGATTAATATGTACAGGTTATATTACACATAGCGTAATAATATTATATTATGTACATGCAGCAGGTATAATACTACCATTCATTATTTCGTTGGACGGGCAAAAAAAAAAAAGTGACTGTCGTTTCGTTATTATTTCTTCGATTCATTGGGTTTAAACCGAGTCGAGCCTTGAATGAAAAAGCTTGAAAAAAATACTATACACTCACATGTCGCACAGTGTTTACTAGATAATATTACACACCGCGCGCCGCACAATAATAATATACGAACAGCAGTGAACACCTATAATAGATACGTAGAAAGTCATCAAAATTGTTCGGATTTCGTAAACTGCACCACCTCTGCAATACACACATACACATTAAGATTTACAACGATTACCTGTATGTAATATTCACCACGTAAATATTCGTTATATCCCGTTGACGTGTATTATAGCGTAGGTATATACCTGTATATTGTGTGTGCACCGTTCTCATATTCCACGCGTGCCCGTCTCACTCCGTCTCTGTCTGGTTCACTAGTCACTACTATATTATATAGCTGTATAATAATATATTATAAGGTTGTTTTTTTTTTTTTTCTATCATATTATATCAAATAATATATTCCATAGCGTTAATTAATTCGTACATATCTCCAACGCGCTGGAAATTAAATGTTAGAGGGGAGGACGTAAAACGCGACGACGGTGGTCGTTGTCGGGGACTGCGAGTGACTGACGCGGACCAAAATGTGCGTACACATACCTATAATACGTCCATTACGGGTTGCGTAACGTCCGCATATGCATGTAAATGTATACACGATAATAATAATAATATTATTATTATTATTATTGTGTGTAATATAGTTGTCAGCGCCGGGATGACTCAAAAATAAAACAAAAAAGTAAAACTGGTTTTATTTTATTTTTTTTTTTTTTTTACGTCACCCATTCATTTTTCTCGCGGGTTTTTGCGTGACGAAGGACCCTCTTGACCTCAATATGTATATCCATAAAGTAGAAATCTTTATAATAAAATATACAATACAAATCATAAAGAATATGCGAATAAGTAAGAAGTATATATTACGGATATATACCTTACAGGTATATGTACGTAATTCTTTATTGATATATTGTGTTTTAATTCCTGACAACGATTGATCACTGCAGTTTGACACACATATACCTACTGTCTGTACGTAATATTTTAGGTATATAGAGTGATTCACTAAGTAAACTAACTCCTCTTTTAGATTCTGAACGAAGTGCGATGAATGTATTGATTTTACAACGATGTGTGTTTTTGTTTTTGTGTGTGTCTGTGTACAGCATAATTTGTCAAAATAATGCTTCAATTTCAAACTTCAGGGGTGGTTTCCGATGGCAAAGTGAATATCCTTGATACATTATAGAGGTCAAGAGTAAACATTTTCCAACAGTTTTCAAAAAAATCGAGAAAACAAAAAAAAAGTGACGGAAAAACGGGAATGTTTTTCGCAAAACCAGTTTTCGACCAAATCGATTTTTTTACATGGTTGTAACTCAAAAATTTAATATTCACAAATCATCTCCGTTCAAAATCGTTTTTCATATACAATGATACCTATCATTGGATTAAAATTTAATACATCAATTATAGTGACCACTATACAGCAGAGTGTTACTCACTTGACTATTCTTTTTTAAATTTATATTTTAGAATATTATAAAAAAAATAGAACTTCAGAATAAACCACATAGGTTACCTATAATGTAAATTAAAAAAAAAATACTAAAATCAAAGAATTACAACATGAAGTCAAATATTTGGAAGATGGAAATAAAAATCTAAGATCAGGTTTGAATAAACTTAAAAATAAAAGTAATGGTTCGAGACAAAATTTGCCAAAGGCTGATCTGAAGGTATAACATCTCAGTAAGTAAATCTAGTAAATTTGAACTTAGAACTTCTAATAGTAGAAAACTTTAATACATTTATAAATTAAATAGTGTATTGAAGCCAACAATACATGATGATATACAAGGTGATGTAACAGATGAATTTTTTAACAAAACTTATGGGTATCCATTAAACCAGAAACATTTCACGAAGATCGAGAAAAAAACAGTAGATATTCAATGAAAAACAATAATGAAATATTTAATATACACATCAACAACACCAATCAGTATGTCTTGGATAGACAATGATGTAACCAATTGACAAAAGTAAACACTTAGGAGATAAATATATCTTCTACAATCAGAATACTAATATAAAATTACTTATAAAAAAATAATGTTAAAATAGACATATTATGGTTATGGTAACTCAATAACTACAAATTTAAATTATCTAACTCAAAACTAATTTTCAAGCAATTTATTTGAAGAAGGGAAATAAGGGACTTTCTTAATGTATACACTTAATTAGATCCAAAACTAGTTCTTTTAAATGTATATGTTAACTTCTATAAAATGTTACATTAAAGTACAGTAAATAAATTTAATACTAATTTAATTTTAGGAAAATCAACCAGAACTATTAAAAACTATAAAAAATGATTTTGAAGATAAAACTAAACATAAAACTACAGCTTCAATTCAAATATCAAGAACCTCCATGTCTAGAACACAAATTTACATAGGCGTAATTTGGCGGGGGTGAATGGGGGCAACTGCTCCCATGACAAAATTTTTTATTTAAGTGATGAATCTATGAATCTCCTAACAGTGATGGTTCACAGGAATAATGGAATATTAACTAAATATAATATTATACTTGCATTGTTAATAAAAAATATATTATTTTATATTTCATATTATATTATTATTATTATTATTATTAACTAATAGACCAGAAAAAATATGATAATACAACTATAGTTGCCATAAACAAACTTTGGATTATATCTTCTTCAGTCATGACATATGTTGTCTTAGTCAATAATCCAGTATATTTTTCTTCTAATTTTCTTATCTCTTCAGTACAAGACTGAAACTAAAAGTTCAAATATTCATGCAAATATATAATAAAATATTTATACCTTCGTGATGGGGAAAACATAAAATAATTATTATAGGTATCTACCTCTTTTTCAGCGAAGTTAAGTTTTTCAGACATACTATTTAATACAGTGTTTGCTTCTACTGTATAAGACATAAGTGCATTTGATCTTCCTAATTGTAAAGCACGATCCATAACACTAATAGAATCCTTTAAATTATGATAATATTAAATAATAAAAAGTATGAAAATTACAAATATACTAACCAAATAAAATAATTTTGCATTTGCAATATCGTATTGAGATTTCATAAAATCATTTTCTGATTTGTCATCATACCAATAATTGTGTTTTATTAATTCCATACTCTTAATTAGTTCATCTCTTATGAAAAAAAAAAAATTAAATAGTAATATTTTAGGTAATACTAATAATTTTATAAGCCAAGGATGAAGAACTAATGGTCTGTCACTTTTTACCTAGACTGGACATATGTTTTAAAACTTAGGATTTGCACAAGAAAAAATATTATATTATAATAAAATAACTTATTCAAAGCATTATAACCTATAGGACTTAAGTTTTGAAAACTATCACTTTGGAAAATTTAATATTTTAAAATTGTCTAACACTGCTATACTGCTGTTGTAGACCATAGTAAGAAGTACCTACTTGTATTTTTGTGATGCATTATTGAGTGCAGCTAGTGCTATTGTAATTATTTGACAAGAACTGTCTACTGATAAAGTACATGTATGTTGTAACATATATTTTTTTTGAGTCAGTTCGGCTATTTGTTTCAATCCTTTATCAATTGGTTGTTCGACCTTATCAGGGTTAGTGGTTTTTGTTTGACAATAAGCTACTCCTAAAGCTAAACGACTCCAACTAAGTAACCTTGAACACTTATTCTAATCAAATAATCAACTTATTAAAAACAAAAAAAAATAATAATATAGTTAACAAAAAAAAATTACCATAGTAAACGATCTTTAAAAATAATTCGAGACTTTTTTATTTTTCAATATCCTACGATGTCATAAAAATTAACTAGATGTACTAAAACAATCTAAATAAAATAATGTTTCCATCTCAACCATGGATGTTTAAACTTAAACAATAAATTATTTTATTAATCTATATGTATCTTTGGACTGTGTTCACAATATCACATATCGTCGGTGAGTTTGTTAAAAAAATTCATTTTTTTTTTTTTTTTTGGAAAATTCAAATTCGCGGTTCTAATAAATTCAGCCCCCAGCGCAGGATCCGGTTTCTCCAAATTAAAATAATAATTGTCGAAAATAATCGCCATATTTCTGGTTATGTCAGGTCGTCGAAAAAGATTCGAACTATACTTATACACGGTTTTAATTATTATCGTATTTTTTCCTTATACTGAAAGCCTCGAGGAATACATTTCGCCTAGGCCACACTGCAGCAAGAAAACTAGTTGCATCGGCGGCGCTGACTTCCATAGGCGCAACGTCTGAACATATTGTACAGCCATACAAAACGTATATATATATAGCAATAATAGACATACCTACAGATGTTTACTATTATATATGTATAAATGCAATGCACGAATCACATATTATATATTATATTATAACACTACGCACAAGGCGTGTATAACGTACCTATAACATACAATCGATTTCCGGTCGACGGGCGCATGTATATCATTTCTGTTGCGAGCATTATTATATTCCAACAGAAAAGAAATACAATAATAAAAATTATTATTATTATTATACCTACATTATAGTATAATACGAACGTACTGTATTATAATATATACCTACCTATATAGGTGAGGTAGACTTACTACCAACAGCTACTCTACTCACATATACACGTGTATAATATAATCGTATGCGTTATGATACACCTATAGTGTGATAATATAATAACAATAATATTGGAAGCAGTCGATTGGTCCGTAACGGTTGATGGGCGCCCAACCGCAATGTAAAGGGCCACTTTCTAGACGGAACGTGATCGTTCTGCCGGTGCACACGCGGGAAAACGCTGCAACGACGGCAAACACGGTAATAGTATACACATAATATAATATAAGTTTATAATCATCTACCACCGATCTATATTATATACTGTGGGCCGCGATGGTTCGATCCGAGAGAAAATAAAAAAAATCAGCAAAAGGCGCAACCCTTATTCCGCTTTTATTCCCATCTAATTGTCATATTGCACAGTGTCAAAGCCACGTCTACACCACGGGAGCAACGATGTTTAAGGTGCATAATTCATATTATTAATAAACGAAAACGTATTTATGATGTACACGAATAAAGCTTGTGGGGTATTAACGAAATGGTACAAGTTTAAATTCGTTAAATTGATATTGAACAATGAATTTATTGACTTAATTACTCACTGATTTGAGTCTTTATTATATCGACTTGACTTAAATTCAGTAAGCGCTATACGTCGACCTAAGAGAAACGTAACATGTGTTATGTTAATTTTAATCAAATTTGTGCAGTTTTTTTTATATTATATCGTTACAAACTAATAAAAATTTAATGTTCTATTATATATATATATCTATAATTTATGTATGTGTGACGTGTGTAACGGATTTTGTAGAAGGAAGGGAAAAATGATAAGTATTTAACTAGGGTCTAGAATATATACAAGGTATGCCAAAATAAGAAAATACTAATTATTTAAGATGTCAGTACATAGTGTACATGTAAGCATTTAAATGTAGTACAATTATGGTACAATCGTACAGATGCATGTGATACATATGTATGAATATAATGAACACTGTGAACGGTTTTCATGATATATATAATATATGCGTCATTGCGTCAAAATGCTATTTTACTATTTTAGTTTTATTTCAGTTTGATTTCCAATAAGTGTGTGATTTTAATATAGACATATCTTGTGATACATCATTTAGTTGTCCTATAAAATTCAAAATTCAAAAATATAAACGTCCTGACATCCATTTAGCAGTGGAGGTTATATAAGAGGTAATAATGATATCAATACAATTATAATGAAAAAAATATTTGAAAATTAAAACATTTAAGTAATACGAGATACAAAAACGTATTTTTAACAAAATATAATTAATTGCGGTCAAACTTGTTTCGTGTGTCCGATTCTAGTTTATATACCACACAATAATGTTCCTCTTTAAAATAACGAATTTCCCGCGACATTAACATACGAGGTATCTACCTATTACATAACATTGGACATAAATAAAAATAATATTTATTGATATGTGCTATGAGCGATACGTGTCCACTGTCCATGTACTTATTTAATAATAAACAATAGATTTAATAAAATATGCATAATACATATTAAAACATAATCTGAGCAGAACTTTTAGAACTTTCTATGTTTACAAAATTGAAAATTTAAACAAAATAATAATTTTTCAATATTTATTTTATGATATTTAAAATAATATTGATCGATGAAAATTGAAACAATTATTATTACTAAAATTGTCAATTATTATAGCACGATGAAAATTTCGAAATATTGAGACTAACTTTAATTTTAATTTATGGGTATTTGAAATCATTTGCTTTTTCTCTATTGACATTTATTAATATACTTTTAACAACAAATGATAACCACATGGCCTTTGCCAACGACCATACCACGTTGAATACACCAGTTCTTGTCCGATCACTGAAGTTAAGCAACGTCGGGCGTAGTTAGTACTTAGATGGGTGACCGCTTGGGAACACTACGTGCCGTTGGCATTTTTTTTTATTTGATTTCGGTACTAAACAATTATATTTTATAGCATCTTAAATCTTAATGAAAATACAATCCTATAAGTACTGAATTACGCATAAAACACAGAACAACGTCTTTCTCTGTTTTTTTTTTTTACTTTGATAATATAAATAACTACAGTACGCTATTAAACTAATTATACTTTATAGACAAATAAGTGTGTAAAACGGCTTGTAATTAAAATATAATATCGCGTATTACTTAAAATTAAAACGCGAGAGTAGGTAGGTAGGTATATAAATTAAAATATATACAATATATTATACAAATCGCGTGAGTATATGAAAATATCCAAGTACACATCACGCTCCGCCGTATGATCGATATACCTATACGATTACCGGATGAAAGTTTAATACGACGTAAAAAACGGGAGGAACACTTTATTGTTATTATTATTATTATTATTATTATTAAAATATTATTACGGCGAAAATCCAAAGTTTCGAAAACGCGCGCCCTTTTGACACTTCGGGGGACGTCGCGCCCCCTATTAATCCGGCGGGCGGACGGACCGGGCAAATCGAAAAGTTATTAATAAGTTTCGGTTGTTGACAGTGGTGTTAATTTACGCGACGCCGCCGTCGAAACGTCAGGAGCCGCACACGCACGCACACATGACGTTACGTGCGCGGCGGCGGCGGCGGCGGGCGATTGTCACAGGTTGTGCGCGACCATGTGATACGCGCGGCGACCGATTCTCGCAATTCCCACCCCCCCGAGGACGCCGCCGCCGGCGCGAAGCGATACTGTGCCACCACCCTCCGACCACCAACCACCACCGAAAGGAGTATGTGTGTCTCTGACAACGTTATTAATTAATACTGCTCCGGCTACAATATCATATTTATATATATATATATATCAAAACTGCGTGATTCTGGATATTGTACATATATATGATGTATATATATTATATAGTATATACCTATACACAATATATACCCCACCACCGACAACCCTTAGTCGTCCGGGCACTGTACGTATATATATATTACACGATGTGACTGCACGCGTCACACAAACTGGTCACCGTTTGAACGCCTTTTAATTTTCTCGATATTATATTATTATTATTATTATTATTAGCCGTTTTCGAAACGTCCGATGACACCACGCGACGGCCGACGATACGATATCGGCATGACGGAGACTGCACGGCGGGGTTCGTATTTTATGTCATAACTTGCAGCACGATGATATATTATTATATGTATTATATTATATTGTTAATACAAACAGTGGCGTAGCCAGGCGGGTGGTTTGGGAGTTAAAACGGTCGTAATTATGTCAAAAATATGAGTAGATTTCAAATGCGATTCAGATTTCTACAAAATATACTTCCATATGATGACTCTATTTCACATTTGCTGCTGTTATTAATACGAAGATTTATGCCTACAATTATAGTGAAAGAGTGTAAGCCCCCCCCCACATACGTCATATTTAATTATAAAATTAAAATATCTCCCTAAAAAAAAAAAATTATGGCTCTGCGCGTGTGATTAATAACGAAAAAATTTCACAGAACTTAAAAACATATATGAA
Source organism: Aphis gossypii (assembly GCF_020184175.1). Taxonomy (NCBI): domain Eukaryota; kingdom Metazoa; phylum Arthropoda; class Insecta; order Hemiptera; family Aphididae; genus Aphis; species Aphis gossypii. Next base: position 16,511,217 of record NC_065532.1, on the reverse strand, counting down.
CTACGTACACGGCCACATACTTAGATGTGACATGATTTCAAATAAGTTTTTACCAATGTCATATATTATATTGACATATGATATATTCAGAATAGGTACGATACATTAAAAAATATGAAAAACATTTAAAAGAATAGTAATTAATAATTCTAAATCGTACATTTTTAAGTGGACTATTTGTACCCATAAAAATATATTTTTGTATTAATTCAAATATACGCTAAAAAATCTCGAACCGCAATTCAATAGACATTTTTACCACGAGACATAACTATAGTTTATTGCTACCCATCATACCTACAGCCTAGCTTTCGTATACTATAATCAATCATACAACCATATGAATACCATTTCAGATAATCTATATAGTAGAAAGATAATATTCTATGAGTTTGATATAGATATGTTTAATAGACAAACTTTAATTTTAAAAATACTAAACTTTAATCTAAATTTAACTGATTTTAAAAATGTTTGAGTTTATGCTTAATTGTACATATTGCGAACAAACTATTTCATATAGGTACTCGAAATAACGTGGAAGAACTTTTACTCATTATAATAAAAAAAAAAAAAAAAATGAATAATATTACTAAGTGCCAATATAATACTTTCTTTTCGATATATTTAGATATCGTTATATATTTCATAGTATAAATATTTGTGAAAAATAATTTAAGCAAAGGTAATTTATTTAACTTTTATATCAAAACTAAAAAATCGGATCTTAAAATATATGTACTTAGAATTGTATAGAACAATGCTTACGTAATAAAATTGCGTTACAAAGTTGAAAGTATACATTAATTCATTTATTCGAAGAAATATTCTCCGTTTCCATGTATGTGTAGGACTTATACTCGAAAATATTCTCAGTTCCCAGAAAAGTTCATCTAAATACATAGGGCAAATCCCTCCAGTGTCATAATATCACTATAATTGTAATATTATATACATTATATTACTTTAAATAAAATATTCAGTTTTACACATCTTTTTTTTCTCAGTTCGTTTAAAATCTAACTTTTTCATATTTCTATACAGTAGTCTTGATATTCCAGCACTGTGATGTAAATCCGACACCCTCAATAATCCGACACATTTTTTAATGCTACATCCAGCTATAGTTTTATTTTTGGATTATCGCTTTAATAATTCAATAATATTGTTGAAATTTCTACAAAAATTATAAGCTTGTTGGTGATATCATCACATCTATACAAATAAATAAATAAAAAGTTTTTAGTGAAAATAAATAAATTTTAAATTTCCGGTTAAATAACTATTTTTTTTTATAATCCACAATATAATATGGTCACATCATATGTGTCAAATTAACAAGATGATATTGCACTATTGATAATATACTACATAATATATATGTGTGTGTGTGTGTGTGTGTGTATGACGTATGTGTTTATATATGTTTACTGAATACCTTTTAATAGAAGAAAAAGTGAAAAGATTACACGGGATAAACTACAGTAGAAAATTAAAATATGATTATATTTTTCAAATCATTCTAAAATAACGATAATATCTCTCAATAACGAAAATTGTTTGTGGTTTGGTTAATTTAACTATAAATTCATCGTAGACGGTTTACATAAATACTCGGTGTAGTGAAAAGTCGCTTTATAATGATATATAATATTAAATAGTATTCGTTAAAATGTGGTATTGTATTTCAAATATAAACTTACAAACTAAATGGTCTAATTATTAATTGACACATGTATCTATCTCCTGCCTGTAAGGTATATTGTAACAAAACTTCTAATTACTAAAATAGAGAATATTTTTTTTTACAAGTTACTAATTCATTTTAATAAAAATAAAATATGTATTAAACAGTCAATTTTCAATAAATCCCAACATCTAACTTGTATCTATGTGTAATCATTTAAAAAGAATAATACAATAGCAAAATCCTGACATCTATATTGAAACATTACTTAAATAATATAGAAACGACCAATGTCATATTGCAATATAGTCATCACTAGCACACACTGTTACAATATAAATGATAAAATATCAATGAAATAAATATTATAAAACAAAAACCCACAACACTGGCGGTACTTGTCATTCTTAATTTTACTTAATTTCCATTGTATGGATATGCGTGCATATACTGTCATAATGTCACATTCACATTTAAATTATTAAGAGTTAATGAGAGACGTTATGGATAGATATAATAATTATAATATCATATCACATACAGTATCTAGTTGGTTTATTATTCAAATTTTTAACGATAACATTTAAAAAAATGTGATGACTGGAAAATGATTAGCGAAAATAGTCAAATAAAATTATAGGAATAAATATAATACGATTTATACAAAATAAAATCATAAATCATTAGTTGGGACCATACATATAATATTATTTCTAAAGAAATAAATATTGTCATTTTACGATGATCGATGATCGAATTGCTGACACTGTTCTATTAGAGTAATTTTGGCCGATTATTATTTTAATTGAATTGCCTCGATAGTTTTATCATCATCGGTTGTAAATTGCAATACAGATCAATTTTACTCGACGATTGTCGTTAAATGAAACGTGGAAATTCACAACATTTATTTTAATAATATCCTGTCAAGAGTCTATAAGACACCGTAATCAATGGAATATTTAAACATCGTTTCTGTACACGTTGTTTATATCAATCTTTATCATATTGATGGTAATGGTAATATTCTAAATTTTTGACAGTTAAGTAGAATAACAGAATATTACTGTATTTTCGTCTGTCAGTCGATACCCTTTAATAATATAATATACCGCGGTCACGGTGCAATGATATAACTGATGACGACGGTGACAATATAATACATAGCTTAGAGACTTTAGCGACATTAATATAAACAATCTACCGTAAAACTATTAATTACTAAGAAATTTGTATTTTTTTTTTCATTTTCTTTGGATAAAAAAATCGTATAGGGATGAAATGTGAGAATGAACAAAACCATACAAGTAATATGGCATAATAATAACTTTATGGCGGGTTGTTGGTGAAGTTTAGGATGATGAGAGTGGTAGAATATGCTTGAAAGTAGAATTATACTCATTTAATATAAAGTTTTAATTGCATATTGTAAAAAAAAAAGATTAATAGACTCAGTACTTTTTTAATTTTTTCAATATTTTTCATTACAGTTATTTTAACCGAATTATTAACTATTAATAATAAAATAAAAAACATTTCAAAAATAAAAACTTCTGTATTGTTATAGTTCACTTATATACCTATTATTGCAACATTTTTATCATCAAGCATTATCCATTTCACTATAATATAGCACGACATGAAATACGTGAACGTTACCTACGTATAAGACGTTTTACTAACATATAGGTATTGTTTATTAGCTGCAAATATACAACAACGCGGCCTACATTATAAACATATAATACGCATTCCAGAGAAAATTATTATTATTTCCGGGACCGTGTGAGCTGAGGGTTAAGTATTGTTGTACGTCGGAAAACGTTATTAAATCGGCGGAAAAGCAGCATTCTCGCCCGGTCACCCTCACCCGGCTATAACATATTATATATACTCATCCCCTATTACACCCCTTCGCCGTGGACGAGTTAGCGTGTGTATAAAATACGTCAACTTTTTGTCAAAGACACACTCGCGCGTATAACAATTAATTGTTATTTAATTATATATACGTATCCTGCAGAGATTGGATGTATCTACTGTTTGTATATAGAATCGCAGTGTTTTCATTTATACGAAAATTCCGGAAAGTTTACCAATCGGTATATCCTGCATAAATCAATTATTTAACTTTTATCACTCATAAAATTACTATAGATAATAAACCATAGCATCTATACCATACTTATAAAATATTTACCTATTATTAATATTCAAAATAATGGAAACGCAATATTACTAACAGTAACTTTAAAAAAACAACGCAAATAATAAGCTTCAAGGCTGAAAAAATAAAACGTCAATCAAATTTATTCAATTGATTTGTTTACATATTTAAAATACATTCTTACAAAACTGTTAGATTATTGTTTAGTCGACTTTGTTTATCCACGACCCACGTAATGTTTGTCTTAAACTAAAAATTAATAGTCATTGCTGATTAGTGATTAATAAGTAGCTGGTAATATTATATAATACGAGTATTTAGTATAATATGTAAATGAAAAATAAAAGTATTGACTCATTTTAAAACCTATGTATATATATTTAATAGATCATTATTCATTATATACATAGTGTCTCACCATGTTTGTAATCGTATACACATCTGCGATCTACCTACTCCTATCTACAAACACTTTAAAACTTACATTTTACATTACTATATTATGTAAATATTATAAACAATTAATGGGAATTCCGATTTCCGAATTCGTAATCAATTTTTAAAATATTAAAACGAATAAGTTATTTGATCATCTCAGATTATGTAAATATTTTGTTTTGTTTTCATATTTTAATACCTTTATGGAACAATAACAGATAACACTGATGTACATTTATAATGCAAAATAATACAATAAGATAATGTTTCTAAGCATGCTAAACACCTTGTTATTTGTATATTATATATTATATAATAATTTCCTAATATAATGAAATTACAATATTTGTTTGTTTATATATATTAACCTACAATAGTCAATTTTTCAGTATTCAAATATCTGCAGTGTTTTTTTAACTATTCAATTTAAATACAACCAAGCTAAGCATCAAAACATAGTCAAAATTAAGAATTTTTAGTCACAATATAATTATCGTATTGTTGTAGACACAAAATAAAATATGTAGATACTATTTTTTTAAAAAAAAAACATTGTATTTTGATATAAAATGAAGACTTGTAACAATTGTAGGTGATTAACGGAACATCGATGTTTAGTTTGCTAGTTAGTGTACCTATAGGTACATGTTTTCTAAGGCAAGCTATTATAAACCTTACCTTTGATTTCGAATGTGAACCGATATTTTAAGTTTAACATAAAAAATATTTAAATAAACCCGCCATCGTCGAAATATATCAATAGGAAATTTAGCAGACTATGAGAATATAAAATTATTACCAATTACCATCACCACGACGACGGCGACGGTGTGCGCGTCAGAATAGGTATCACATGATTTACACGGACGGTGGAGATTTGGAACGCGCGAACACCCCGCAGTTCCCTGTAGCTAGTGTATAATATATTATTATAATAATAATGTGTACAGTTTACAGACTACGACGAGACGCATTACCGGAAGTGCCTACTTTACAGCAGGTCGGTGGAAGTCGAATCGACATTGGAAATGAAAAAAATCGAACGAACGAACGAACGAACGAAAAAAAAAAGACGCGTTTTGTTTCTGATAACCGTTGATCCGTAAACGAACGGTTAGGGAGGCGGGATGGGGTAGGGAATCCATAACGCGTTCACGGTTCGTCGAGATCCATAGAAGCAAGACACCAAGAAATCACGGAGCAAAATTAGAAGACGAATAAGAAAAAAAAAATCATCGAATAATAATAATACACCCAGCACTACTGCTGCAGTGTACAGTACAAGAGGAGAAACAAAAACAAATCGGAGAGAGAGCGAAGATACACATATACATATGATATATACTTAGTCGAGTATATATATTTATATTGCAGGTACCCGGTACCTATGCGATGCTGCAGAAGACGTGCCCGCCGGATCTTATTAGACTACCATCGTCCAAACCGGCAATCACACACGAATCTCGACGGACCATCGTCGGAGTCATTTGTATATTATATACGAGATCACAAATTATCGCTACACATAATCACGCGTCTGTTATTTGAATATAATATAATATTATCATTATATACACGCCGATCCGTCGTGTATACGCGTATTATATTCGGACGCAGAGCAGACGGAAAAATACCTATGAATATATACATATATATTATATATAGGGATACACACAGGTATACACGGTATTATAAGGCGCAATGACTCCTCTCCGCGCAGTTGATTGCTTCACGACTTCACGACCGAATATCACATTTATATAATATTATGTACCATCATCGTATATATATATATATATGTGTATATAAGTATGGACGAATTATACGTTTCGAGGAAAACGATTTATGATTTCGTAAAAAAAAAAAAATACAAACTATATAGGTACGCGCGGACACGTGTGCGCTGCACGCTGCAATTTATCGAGCTCATTGCTGCAGTGCGTTATTGTATATTTATGTAATGTACATATTATAATATAATACTGCATCTGGTATCGTATTTCATTATAATAGGTGTACCTAATATGTAAGCACGTCGTCGTAAGTAGAATAGAATCGGCCTGTGGTACGAACACAATAGCTGTATAGTACTGCACTTTGTAGGTATAAATATATTATATATTTTTAAATATGATATGATTAAAATACCTTTGTATAAACATATATATCCTAAACGAAGGATCACGGCGTTTACTGAGAGGATTTATTGTTAGATTCGATCGAAGTGTCAGCGAAAATCGAGTACATTTGGGATTTATTTTTATAAAGTACAGTATTATGTAAAAAATAAATTACCGTAAGAAATCTATAAAACATATTTAATTACCTATATAATACCTTCAACCACCAATACATAGTAGTATAATAATATTATATAGGTACATGTATATTTCCTAGACGCATGTGTCATCTTACATTCTATTTTACTTTATTTTATTCTATTTTTTTATTCACGCGTTCGTTTTTTAAAACCGAGTCTCACCATATAGGTATAACTGTTTTAAATTACTTACTTTTAAAAAAAAAACAATAATAATCCTTTCGACCCAATATATCGTATCAGAAATAGATAACGTTTTAATTTTTACCGCGTATACCACATTACCGCGCAACAATAGTGTATACTTTACTTGAGATACACGTACCTAAAGTGAACTATTATTATGTTTCTACTCGTATGATTGGTTTCCGGGTATATAAGTATTTCATTAAAATATATATATATATTGTGAATTTGATCGATCAATATAAATTGTATTAGTAATTAGAAATTATGATATTATTATGTATTCGTACGAAATTCCTAGTGGTCGCTAATTTGGACGTTTGTCACATGAAATATCAGAAACCAATTAAAGTGTTGATTTTTCAGGTACATGAAAACCTAACAGATATATAGTCAACACTCAATTATCATAATATTATTATATTATAAATGTGACATAGGTGCATAGTTTTACGTAACAATATTATTATTGGGTATCATGTAGCAGTTTCGAATAGTTGTGCAAAAACTAAGAAATCCCAGTGAGTCGCTATACAGTGGATTCGAGAAGTATAGAGAAGGTTAATTGAAAATAAATGTTTTATCACAAAGTATATAGATACTTTCCCTCTCGAAGATAATATGTGATAATCAAATGCAAAAATAAATCCATAAATTATTAGCTCTTTTTGTCCTAATATATTGCACAGCAGCGACCTTGTGGTTTTTACCGTTATAATAAAAGACGTACTCTATAGTTTAATAAATAGAAAAAATAAAACAAAAAACATGGGTTCCTATAACACACTATATACTTTGATATCGGAACGCACATGCGTTTTTATTTTTTATTTTACCACGCTACTGCAGTGATGATAATATGAATTAGATATATTATATGGATTAGAGAAACCAACCGCAAACAATTGCGCGAATGACTATTACATTATATATATTAGCACAGCAAATTCATAATGGTGTCTAATAAATAATATAATATATAGCTTGCTGAACATGTACAGGATATTTTTTTTTAGTATTGCCCAAAATTATATCGAACGTTACGAACTCAGTCTAAAAATGTATTCATAAATATAATGTACCTATCAAATATTATATTGTGTTGACTTGTCATTGAAATATTACTATAAATATTTCAATATATACCCATACGACCATACTCTATGTATACCAATATATAACGTGTAGAAATACCTACAATAAAATAAATTTCTTATTTTAATGATCATATCTATTGTTTTATACTCGTGAATTTACATTAATATTCGAATAAAATTGAATTTCAAATAACATTAAATTACTTCAACTAAAAATAACTTAAAACCATATTTTTTTTGTATTTTAAATAAAATAATTCTATATGCATTTTTTTTATTATAAAACATTAATCTAATGATCATAACCCATCATATCAAATATCAATGATGAACAATAATAAAATCTATGATTTTAAACTAAAGTAGTTATAGATAAGTAGGTACCTATAAAATCTAAGATATTATTGATTTATTATTATAGCATACAATTTATGGGAACTCATTATTATAATTAATAATGATACAGTTTTTGATCGAGAATGAAAATTTACATATTGTAAAAAAATGTATGTACAAAAAATATAGTATACATTTTAGTGCACTTGTCAGCGACATTTTTGACGTGTTGCACAATTGAAGTTTACAAATAATTACCCAGGTAGAACGGCTACACGTAGATTTAACCACTTTTCACGGTTTATTTCATTCTATGTAGTTGAACAATATGGAAATTCATCCACGTGATAAAAAAAAAAAAATAATAATAATTTTGTCAACCTAGCTTTCATTTCTTTCCTCACTATAACAGTTAAACTAACTATACAATCACAATAGCTCTTAATAATATTATTTAGTACCTATATAGTAAGGCATTTCACCAACTATTTAGTATTTTTGTAGACAATATTTCAGATAAAGATACCATAGATTTTACAATCATAAATAAATATGTTATTATAAGTCAAATAAAATATTATAATCAATGTGTTGTTCTCATATATATGTGTGTATCTGAAGTTGAAAAAAAAATCGAATCTGTATAATATAGTAAGAACAAAACATATATCGGTAGCATAGTCACGATTCTATCACCGTTTCCAACACATGATTTATGTCTACTGCAGTAACGTATGATTATGGAGGACGGACCAGGGGATTACGAATGTTATTGAATTTTACCGAAACCCCATCAACCCTGTATATACATTATATACGATTTTGTAAGTATTTGTTTGTGTATAACGCCGAGGAAATAAAAAATAATAATCAAATAACCGAGTGGAGACTTTAACGACTATATGTATCTATACGGAAACAATATGATTCCCAAGGATCCGGCATTCGTCAAGGTACCAATTATTATTGTCAGACTATAGTCGAAAACATTGTTAACGGGGTCTAAATATTTTCGTCTCACTTTTTATTCTATTTTAATGGCGTTATTATACGTACAAAATAAAAAAATCTCGTTAACGTTCAGCATAATACATATATAATATTGCAATGGCAAGATTTATTATACATATAGGTATAACACCTGTTGGATATTATATACCTAGCTATAGCTGTTATGCATATTTATATTTATATATTCATTGTTGGTTTTTTTTAACTGCAACTATATATAAGATCATTTTAAACCCTGTATTATTCAATGTTTACAGTATCTATGATCTTTAATAAGTATTTGATATCGTTTTACAGAGCACACAACAGTGGGCACGTTAACTTGGTCACAGACGGTGTAATATTTCGTATTGACTTATTTTTTTTTTTATCAATAATAAACATACACGCACACACGCACTCCAAACACCGCGAGGTCCATTGGGTCAAACCGCATTTTCCGGTGTTCAATAGGGTGTCTAGAGGGGCCTTAGATTTCAGTGTCAAATTTATAACCTCTCACAAAAAAAAAATACAACACGTAAGCGTGAGAAAATTTTGACAACTAACAAGCATTGTCCAAGTTAATTTTTTTTAACCAGTAGCAATTGTTTGACAGACATACTTAATTTTTAGCGAAAACATAAACGTATTCTATTATTATATAAATAATAATTATCCGCCTAGTATTACATAAAAACTACTAAATATTTTATCATTATCCTATTATAAAGAAGAACTTATGGATTCAAAGAATAAAATTTGAAAAATAATCATGTACTATTCATTAAATTATAAACACGCGTATGCCGTATATTATTTTAAGTAGGTAAGTAGTAATATTAAATGGTGGTAAATCATAATTTCTGTAAATACTGTAATAAAAATCTAAGATTTATTACAGATGTAAATGATAAAATCTCACATTATAAAAATACAGTATATATTATTCAAGCATATTTTAACAAATACACTGTTGAGACTTTGAATCAGCGGTATTGTTATTATATATTCCTATATAATAATAATATTATATCCACGTAGGATACCCAGCCACGTGGTACTGTCATTGATGACAATTACTTTGTTTAATTGTATTGTTTTATGGAGGATCAGAAACTTACTTTGAGTGTGTATATAGTATACATAAGTATATTGCATGTATAATATATTTTATTTCCAAATAATAAATTAAATTATATATGGAGGTGTATATAATATAAAATATAAATTGGATCGGTAGGTACTACATAAAAATTTACATTATTTATATTTAAATTATGTACCTAATTTTAACTTAATAGTTTATATACTTCATTAGTACTCGTGTTTTTAATATTTTAAAAAATCTAATTTTTAATTGTATAAAATATAAATATACCTAGGTATTATACTTTTAAAGTATACTATACTATAAAGTATTACTTTATAGTAAAAGCTTAAAATGTGATATGTAAAATATAATATCATATAATTATTAAACTTAACAATATAACATATTATTGACATAATAGAGGAAGTATACAAGTAATAACCACTTGAGTGAGAATAGAATACACTAATCTAACTCATTCATAACTTAACATCAAAATATCGGTAGCCGGTGCCTGCACGTGACGTAGCTTATGTTCTGTGCAAAGAAAACTTTATAAAAAAAAATGTATACTGGTCAACTGCCCTAGGTATATCAAATTCTGTAAAATCTTTAATACTCTAACATCACTATAATAGTCACTCAATAAGAACATTTTAAATTAATTAATAGATTTTAACAAAATAAACTATAATTACGTCTAAAGTTGTGAAAAATTATTAGATTTTCTAAAAACCTTTATAACTTTTATTTAACTTTATGTAAAGGTAGGTTAATTATTGATGTTAAGGTCTTAAAAAACAAAAAATTAATTCTTTGTGATCAATGAATAACGACTATCAATTTAGAGTCGAGTTAAAAATGTAAATTCTCATAATAACATGAACACAGAAACAAGTGGTTTTGAAATACATATTATACTATTTTTTTCTCTCTGCGGACAAACAGTTTCATTCATTCTAACGTTTGATTACTTTGATTCATTCATTAATATACTCGTACAGTACACGGATGTTCTACACATTTTAGGTAAACCAGAACCATGGTTAATCATGTTTGAAAAAAGCTACCGGGAGCTCCTTAAATTCTGCGGTGTACCTCAGAGCTGCGGTCAGCCCTGTATATATAGTGCGGTCGTCATCGGGTTCACTATATGTATTACATACGTCATACGAGCGGCGTACTTCTGATGAATTTTTTTTAACCAAAATAAAATCAATATTAAAATATATGTCTTACCTTGATTGTTTGTTGACCGATACGATTGTTCGAGGACGGGTGATTCTTCGGTCTTCACTCGACGATATGTATCCAACTCCCGCAAATGATTGGAAAACGATGCATTCTCCATAAAGGGCCTCTGGCCGAGGCCCAATCCACGGAATTGATGAGGGGGACCTTGGTGTACAGGAAAAACAAAAAGCACAAAATTTCCAATATAAATATGGACATTTTTAACTGTAGTTAATTATTTTTAAATATTTTACTGCGTATAATTGATACATTTTAAATGTACAATAATTCGTTAATATCTCTACTATATGTTAAGGTTACCAGATTGTTATTCCTCAAAACAATCAACACTGGTACATATTAAAAATAATAATAATAATAACGAATTATACCCAATGTAAATCTAAGACTTCTACCTATATCTAATTTCCTAAAAACTAGTTCTAAGTTTCTAACTCATTCGTTATTGTATTATTTTTCAATCGCTTAACAGGTAATAAAATATACTTAACTACTTAAGTAGTATAAATAATAAGCTACCACTGGACTTTGAAAACTAAAATGAAACAAAGTTAACGAATCATCTAGTAATATTAGATAAACGGCATTTAAATTATAAATGATTTAGAAACGACCAGTTTTCGTCGATCACGTATTTATAATTATATTATGACTATCTGTATTCATAATTTCTTTATTCCTTTAACTGAAATCGGCATTTTTAAAACTATTTACTTTAATCTAAGAAATTTGTACGTCCCAAAACCTCTTTTTGGGACACTGGGACATAAATCTTGAAACCTGTGATGTCTCGGGTTATCCGGGATATATTATAGCCATCCCACTGTAAAATCACTTTTTGGTTTCAATATCATATATTAGACCGAAATACAAATCAAAAATTGGTTTTTCTATCATAAATTATATAAGTACTGTAGTTCAATGAATCGTACCTCTCAATCATTAAAACATTTAAAAAAAAAGAACTGAATATTGTAAACTGATATAAAAGTATTAATTATAGTTTATACTAATTATAGATACCTACTTTAAAAATGAATATTCTCATCCTCTCATTTAATAATAATAAAATTACTAATACATATTATATATATACAAAAGTCAATAATATTAACTTTGTGAAGATAAAATTATATACTATTTTAGTATACATATGAACAAATGATAACTAAATTTAGTATAAGTTTAGAAAATAATGTAGTCTTATTTTAATTTACCACTAGTGGTTCACACGGATGTTAGCGGTTGAGATAAAATATAATATAATATTGTATAATGATAAAAAAACGTTCAGCATGTTTTGCCGAAATGCAAAAAAAAAAATATTTATCGTCAACTGATAAAAATATATATTGGTTCTCATAGACAAAAACAAAACATATTTACATGCACACATATATTATTTGATTGTCATTTGTCCTATCGATTAACGTTATTATTATTATTATTTTTTTTTTTTTTAATTTTGTTCTTTTATTATGAACCCACCGATCACATTCGAATAGCAAAGCTACTCAAATTGGTCTGCGTGTTTAAATAATATTTATAATTATAATAATTGAGCCTATTTACAGTTGTAAAAACTACCCGGAGGTCTGCCACATGGTTTTCCGGAGCCTATTCATATAAAAGTCACGCTTTTTGGTGTTATTGTTATACCCACCGATATCAATAAAATATAGATACACATATAAATGAAATAAAATTTAGTGAAATTAAGCTAAACACAATTGAGGGAAGTCAAGACTGCATGAGTATAAAAACTCTTTATATAGTAATAGTTTTTTTTTTCATTATTATTATTATTGTATTACAGACAAACACATGTTATACTCGAAAATATTCGATTTCCTCAATTTAAATAAAAGTAATATTAGGACATAAACAAAAATGTGAAGTCGTTAAGCATTCACTTCATAAGTAATAAGTATCAAGTTTTAAGTTATAAATAGTTTTAAATTTAATTACGGTTAGAAAAAATTGTATCTTTTAATATTAAGATACTTACGAGATTTTGATCGAGGCTCTCGAGGTCCGTCCACAGTAACTTTGATTGCTTTGTTATATGTTGCTACTTGAGGTGGACACGTTGAAACCGTAATGGTAATGGTAAAACTTTTCCCTAAAAATAAATGTATATTGTTTTAAAAAAAAATTATAGATAATATAGAAATATAAAATACTATAGAAAAATATGGATTATTCTCTATAGTTGATATTGATCATTGCTAGATTAATAAAGCTGGCTCGCTCGATCATGGACTTAAACTATATCAATAAATTATTCACAAACATAATAATGTAAGCAGTAAATATGTATATAGTATCTATCTAATTTATATTTTGTTATTAAATTATGATTATATGTCCTTATTTTAAATTCACGTGACAAGAAGTCATGAAAACTTTAAAAAAATAAAAATATTAAGTTAAGAAAATAAGTTAGCTTTTAAATATAACCACATACCTAATCTTCATATTATGACTGATTATTTATCATATAAAATAATAAATTTAAAAGGTGGTTAATGTATTACACTATATTATATAGAACATATAATACGTATAAATATTTCTTTTTACAGCTTCAAATTTTATATGGGACATGACCATGATATTTATGACTCATTCAGCATACTACTTACATACACGATAAACACAATTCTCTCCTAATAGTAATATTATTACAAAAAAAAATATATATATACCTATATATATAGTATAAATGGCGCCAGAAAAGCAATAATCAAGTCCGATGCCTGTCACCATCGATTATTATTTGTTAGTCTTAAGATAATAAAGTAAGTGAAAATTTTTTAATTCTACAAGTTACAACTATATTTTTATACATAAAAACTGTATATATAAACACACGTTTCTGTTATATTATATTATAATAATAAAGTATACAAAGACTATATTACCGCAGTGATTGAATTGAAGGGGAACGAGGGGAACAAATAACAAAATACCCCTTTTTTCTTAAAAATATTTTTATTATACCCCTTATAATCTGCATATTATTATCTAATCAATAAGAAACTTAAATCTTCCGAGTACGCAATATATTTTATATTTTTGTATCCCCCTTTTATTTTTTCTAATTCAAACACAAATTAGCCGTGTATTTAATTGAAGCCGTTTTTAATTGAAAAATACTAGACTTGATTTAGAATCTAAGTTCGCCTTACTTCAGCACATAATACAGAATTGTGATGTATCACTGTTTATTATCTTAATTTTAAAAGCAATGATAAACCAGTAACTATTTATAATCAATAGATAAGGAATTATTCTGAGCAATTAACAGAGTTTTATTAAAACTGCATTTGCTAGTAGTTTAGCAGTTGTTTCTTTTCGATAGTTTTTTTACATTTCTAACCTAATCTACTCCTTTAAAAGGAATTTTCTAAACAAATAAAAATTATCTTTTCATAATTAGCTATGCAGATGATATTTTTTTAAAGTGAATTCTATACATAAAACACGAGTTTTTATTAGGTACCATAAGTTATGAACTTATAAAAAAAGAAAAATATACATAGGAAGTATTTAAAATAAACCATATCTCCAACCATAATTTAAAATAGTAGGATTTATTGCTTGGTACTATTTATATTTAATATTTTAAAACATTAACAACATCATTCATTTTTACCTAAAACCTAAATCTTAAATATCGAGTTTACATCTTATTACCAACAATAAAATAATGATAAGTATTAAGTGATGATTTTCAGACTATACTTAAAATTGAAAAAATAACTCATCTCTAATTTTAATTCGTTAAAATCACATCCAAACATTATTTAACCATACCACATTTAGTATAGGTAGTATTAAACGCTGATGGTAGTTTATATAAGTATTTCACATTTCCACATATTTGCGCTATCCGCGTATGATGCCATAGCAATAGAATTAGAAAGGTCGAGATACTACGCGATATGACGATTTACACACCGGGACACGTCATTTGCAGTTTAACTAATTAATTGCAGGATCAAGGGAGATAAAAGATGAATCATACATAATTATAATTTGTGTGTAAGCCACAACTCTGTTACGCATTTTGCTATAGCAAGACTATACGCGTTTAACTTACTGTATAAGTAGTTAAAGTAGCTTTGAACATCAAACAATTGAATACGCGTTCAATAATTTCAATACAACTAATACAAGGTATTGTTTTCATATTATATACATATACAGTTTTCTGTTTCTGAATGTTATACACAGAATATTATTATTTACTATCATAATTCGTATAATATAATATACACAAACTCACTATCCACTATCTATTAACTATTAAAAAGAATAATCATTAACTTTTTAAAAAAAAATTATTTTATTTTGCGCTTTTTTTATGGAAACATCGATAATAATATAACATTATAAAATTTATAGCTGGTTATTAGTTATTACTATTACAAATACATACACGCGGTATAAATCGCGACGGGCCTGCACATATTGCGACCACAAAATCCTGTCAAACGCGCAATACATCAATAGGCGAGTTTTTCTACCTTTCCCCTCTGTAGTTGCTGTCGTCAAAGTAATTGCACGCGTCCGGCAAAGGAAGATGAGTGCTGCCATCAAAGAGCGGCGTAAATTAATATTATAATATAGTGTCGAAATGTGTCCGAGTAATTGTACATAAATGATAATAAAAGAGATTTAGGGCGACAGTTATTGCAAATTGATATTTTTGTTTTTGCATCTTCTGATAGGAAATAAAAAATCATAACGTATTTAGTTTCCAATGAAAAAATAAAAACATCTTTAAACCACCATCTGATAGCGCCGCGATAGCTCACGCGGAGTGATGTGTCGGCGAAAAAGCACAAGAACAAAGACTCTTTGTCCTTTGTCTCGGTCCTTTTAAGGATGTTAAATGACATCAGGTTAGAAGTTTCAGGCCACGGTTTAATTACCTACAGCTGTATAATATATATATATATATGCACATAAAACGAGACACCCGAAATGATATCTCAAAAACCACACAAAAAAGAAAAAAGAAGACGACACGCACTGCAGTGCACTTTGGCATAATATTTCTTCAACCTTAGCCCTACTGCTACAAAATCGGTGCCAATATTTAAAAAAAAAATGCTTTTACATATTTATATACTATTTTGTTTACAAATTAAATATTATTTTTTGTTTTTTTAACTAACATTCTATGCGATTGTATATAATAATGATTAGTCATAACTGCAAACAATTATACAATTATTATCGTTTTATTATATGTTGTAAGTATGAGATTTAGTAATTACTATTTACCAGTAAAGCTTAAGTGATCATATAATGTATTCAGGTTATAGACAACGCACACGCAATGAAATGTAAAATGTAAATGCTTCTATAGTTCTATGAGA
Source organism: Aphis gossypii (assembly GCF_020184175.1). NCBI lineage: Eukaryota > Metazoa > Arthropoda > Insecta > Hemiptera > Aphididae > Aphis > Aphis gossypii. Next base: position 16,494,259 of record NC_065532.1, on the reverse strand, counting down.
TTGTATGCTAACAAATACTGTTTTAAAATTAATCACACGTTCAAAATAGAAATATAATTTGCACAAAAACTTACAGAAATTATTATCAATTTTTATACGATATTTAATGTTTCCAATTCCACGTTAAATCTGTTATTTTATCAAGTATTAATAACTGTATATTATGAAGATAAATAAGTTACATTAATAATAACAGAGTTAATAGAATTTTTTTTATTTAATTTAATATAATATTATATACCCATATGGCCATATCTATTATATATTGGATACATACTAGCCTAATAAAATAATATTTTATTTAATGTATTTACTATTTTGAACTTAAATACATTAAAGAAAACAACAAATGGATACGTCTTGACATATAATCTATTTAAAATAATTAAAATTTGTAAAAACTTAATTTTCATTTACACGTATTACATTATTACATATAAAAAAAACAAATAATTATTTTCAGAAGTACAGACTTATTTTAATTCTATAGTATACTAAAACTAATTTGTATATAATGAACTTATTTTATATACCTATATATTTTATAGTAAAATTTGAAATATATTTTATTTATAAAAGTTTAATATTTAGGTATAAAAATAATTTATTTTTAATACTGTTTCTCCCGATGAAATATTTTAATTTTATTTTTGCGTGTGACTTACTCAATTTACTCATACCTAATCTTACTTATACTTGGGATAATCTTGAAGTATTTAAATATATTAATCTACGAGTGTTGAAGATAACTATGTATGAGTTTCTTTTCAAATAGTTTAACTATTATAGATTATAGAGTAGGAACAGATATTAAGTCATTAATAAGATCATACATAATTAAGTAAATTTTATTATCAGTGATCACTACACAATAGGTCAAAAAATTCCTGAACTAAATAGATTTACCATGAATTTTTTGTAAATGGTGAATGTTAAGTTTTAATTGGAAGTAATGAAACACCTAATGCATGGTATTCATCGAATTCTACCCAAATACTGCCATCCGAACAGTTGGACTCTTTTGCATAACAATAATGCTTCAGCAAACACCATGGGCTATCGGGAAATCAGGATTTTCCCGGTAGGCTCCTGTCCGCACCGAATTTTGGGACCCCTCAGTTAAAACATGATATTTTATATTTTAAATGTTATTACTAAATAATAGGGCTCGGATTTTAAAGCATAATAAGCAACTAAAAACACACGATTGTTTTAAAAAAAGCAAAAAAAGTTTATTTATTTATTTTTTAAAGTATGACCAAAAATTAACATGAACTAGTTATAAAAATGAATAAAATTTTTTAAAAAATGTATTTAAATTTAAAAAAGAATTAACTACATACCATGTATTTCCCTAGATTTTCAATAGTGAAACTGATGCTATCGTCTGACAGAATATTTTTATACGAAGAAAACGAACTATTTATATCAACTGAAGTGATCGGTGCATACTTCATACAAGAGGTTTCAAATAACAACACTAAATTTTAAAGTTTGAAACGATCGATATCGATGTTAAAGGCATACTGACCTTAAAGGTACTGCAGGCTATATGTAGATTGACAATCTATACTTTAATACATTTAATAATCAAGCCGATAACGAAAACGATAAAAAACATTTAGTCTGCATTCTGGGTTTTTACGTTTCTTTTAATTCAATTTTTTATTATTACTACAGTATCATAATAAACATTTAAAAATCCTACAACTGAAATAACTAAAAAAATTAAAAAAAAAGCTTAGAGGGTTAATTTAAATAAATTTCTTTAATTTTATATTTTTATTAAATTTAGTTTGTCAACTTTTCAGACAAATTATATATATATATAATATGATATAATATATTTTTAATTCGTTAAATACATAATAATATTAGTATACAATAATATTATATAATAATTCTGAAAATTTCCACTATGAATATATTGATACAGTTTAAACACTTTTTGGAAAATGTATAGACGCATACACACGCAGTACCTATAAAATTAATCTTACTTAATATAAAACTACAGACTATTTCGGATGTAATAAATAATAATTATAGTTAATACTTTAATAAAAGGATGATTATAATGTATAATATCTTCATAATCTACTCGTAAGAGCAATAGTTATATACTTTTAATTTTTATTGTATATAATTTGAATAAAAATGTTCATATAACTATATGGACAATACACAGTGTAGAATCCGAGTATTCGAAAATACGCGCGGTATTTTAAATAAATAAATCCAAAAGTAATCATAATTTGAACATACGCAAAGTCTTCAGTATACAAATAAAGGAAGTGCGCTTATGAAAATCTCTATCATAAGTAAGAAAATGTTAAAGTACACCCGGACATTTACCTACCCATCATGACGTATTGAAATGACAAAATCCCACCGAAATAATTTAAATTTTTTAAAAATATAGGTAATAACCTATAATGAAAGTTCGACATTCATCATTACGAAGAGTATTTAATTAATAATTTAAATTGTTCTGGTTTATATATTCTTCTACGGTAAATTAGCCGGCTATTAACCGGAAAAATCGTGCAATAACAATACAAATGGAATAATGCTAGTATGATGGTAAATAAACTAAACGGTTAATCTGTCATCTCTTGGAGGGATTTTCCTTACCCGTTGTTGCGTACGAGGGGCAAATTTCCGGGGGAGGTTTTTCACCGTATTATCCGAAATATAACTATACTGCAGGATTATGAGGCGTAAACTTATAATATTATGATATTATGATATGTATATAATGCATATCGATACGCGTACCTCGTCCGCTGCGCCCGACGAACCTCAAGTCGTTGAACTTGGCGATTTGGTTCTTGACCAGGGCGGAACAGTTGCGCAGCTCGGCCGAACAGTTCTCGTCGTTGCCGGCTTTGAGCGTGACGGCCGTGCCGTCCGGCACCTCGGACAGTATGACCACCTTGAACGCGCCGGGCAACGTCTTGTTGGACCGCCAGTGCGTGGGCAGCGCGCTGCACAGCATGTACGGACAGCCGGTGCGGACTAGCTCGCCCGGGTGCTCGGCGGTCACCTCGTTGACGGCCGCCTCGGTCCACCACAGGTCCTCGGACGGGGGCGAGCACGACGACGACGACGACGAGGCGGTGGCCGCGCCGTGTTGGTCCGCCGAAGACGGGCCTCGGCGCCTCTTCTTGCTGTGGTCCGACGTCATCCGCACCAAGCGCATATTATCGTAAGGCTACGGAGCGGCGGAAAAATGCGCGACGGTCTTGTTTATTTTTTCTTTTCAAAATACGATATTATTATGTGTAGAATATTCTGCAGTACCTGCAATCGGATCGATTTGAGTTTCGCGTTACGATTTGAAATTTTACAATTAATATTAAAAAAAAAAAATTACGTCGTCTCGATCGATATACGAGATTCGCAACGCAGTTGTACTGTTCCGATCGGATTTTGTTCTCGATTCGTTTACCGCCGCAGGTTTATAGCGCGCCCGACGTTACAGTGTTTCGATCGCATCGTGCGCGTCCGGACCGCGGATGTGAGCCGACTACTGCTACTGCCACTGATGCTTCGGGGACGGACGGTCCACGGACGCCCGCTCGACAACGCGTACAGCCCGACGCGCCCGCCGACGAGAGGCGCGAGCGTTTCGACGTCTCCCACCAACGGACGTTCGCAGACACTCCCATCGGTCACTCCCACTACGTGTACAATATCATATTCATCCCGCCGTCAGTCCTGCAAAGTGCTAGGCGTGCACGGGTACCTGCGAACAGGTGAAATATAATAATATTATATTATTAATATTATTCTAAATCTCTGGTGCTCGCGTATTTGATATGATATTTACAAATTATAATCGGGGTTAATAAAGTTCGTGTATATACTGAATAAAATGCATATATACAGCGCCCTAGGTACCTGCAATTCCTGAAACATGCACTAAAACATTACTATATAGGGATGACATACACAGCTGAGGACTATGGCTAATTATAGTTAAAAACTATTATCACTAGTTAGTTAAAATTCGTTATAACTTTCTAATTTGACTTTTTAACTCAAAACGTAGTTTTTTTTTTTTACCATACAAAAATCTCAATGTTCCATAAAACATAGAACGTCCAAGTGCCGACTATACGTAATGATTAATATTCTGAGATAATCATTAAATTCATTATCATTTTATTTTTTATCGATCCCTTGTATTTATTTTAACGCACTTTTTAAACCACATGTGGTTGCAACTGTGTAATATATTTAAAAAGTTAGTATCTAGTATCTACCGATTACCACATATCTTAACTATTAATTTATTGTATAACTCTTTATATTTTAAGAAAGGGTTTTTTGAATTTATATTTTAAACAATGATTTTAACTATTAAGCTATACTATATTTAGGGTACCAACTAACTACTAAATAATTTAGAAACCTGAGAAATTTCAGGAACTAACTTATATTCTAACTCATTTAGTTATTATGTTAAAATAGCTTAACTTTAACGAATTTTAAAAAAAATGATTAACTATTGCCCAGCTTTGAATTAATAATTATAGTATTGTGTATTATTTGTAAGTTGTAACTACCAACTGCAATGAAAATATTGTGTACCTGTATACAGTGTATATACAATATACCTTTATGGTTATCCGTTATCCTATTAATTTCCATAAAAGTCAATTATACCTATTGGTTATTCTTAAAAACGACTGTGCAAGATTGAATATTTATATGCAACATTATAAACTTATACGAGTGATAAAAATATAGGTACCTACCTACGGGCTAAGAATGTACCAAATAAATTTAGAAATATATGAATTGAACACTGTAACGAAAGTTATTTACTTCTATGAAAATATAATAACGTTAAATTTGACTAAATATATATGTGTGTGACGTACACATGTATACCTAACATTATACTAATAACAGTAATGAAGTAAATCAATCTATTTTGAAATAATTACTAAACAAAAGTTCAGTGGCATTATAAGAATACTCTGTATACTCCTTGCAGTGAACACTGAGTACCAATATTGTTATTTGTTACATAGGTAAATAATACTTGTCTCATTTATGAGTAGATAAGATGCCTGCAATGGTTGAAATGGAACGGATACAAAAATTTTACATTGACGGGTGTTACTGCAAGTGAAAGATATAGTATCTATTGCCATATACTGTCAACTGTCTACATGAGAAAATACTAATATGTTACTTTTTAACTGTTATAATAGTTTCTTACTTATATTATGACCTATGGGATATATGGGATGATTTCAAAATTTTCTATATACCTATACTTACAACAAAAATACATAGTTTGGGAACACAACCCTGACATGGATATTTTCCGGTAAGATAAATCATTGAATAATTTCGTCATTACTTATAAGAAACACCGCAATAAATATTATAAATACATACCTTCTAAATAATCATCAAATTGACAACAGCGTGGCGCCGTAATACAATCCGGATGCGCGCCGATTTTACACTCAACCGACGCGGCTTCGACGCCTGATATATCAATGGCAATCAATGGGCAAATGATCTTCATTCTTTTAACTACAATAAGTGTATCAATCGATGAATGACGATCAATATTTTAGGTAAACAGGTATATAGGTTAAAGTTTTATTATTTATTATAGGTAACCCTATTTATATCTTTAATGTATTTATATATTCTGTGTGAAGGTATGTCACTTTCATTTTCATTTTAGATTCTAAACAAGACGTTACAATTATGTTTTTTACACCTTTTGAAGCACTACGAATGTTTCATTTATCAACTTGAGATGATTTCTCGTTAGTTTAACAATTATTGGATCAGTAAAATATAGATAGATAGAATATTTGAGAGATCAAAAGTAAAAAAATACCCAGAACTTTTCAAAATAACAGAAAATATAATAAAAAATAAATAAAGAAGAAAAGACGAGATTTTTCAAGCAAAATCAATTTTTGACAAAATCAGTTTGTTTTTTTGTTGTAACTCAAAAGTCTATTACTCTATAGAGACTTACAATTTTCACTGAATATTCATATTAATATATGCTCTGACTCAAAATTAAGAGTTATTTTAATCGGGGGCTTCACTGCAGGACAGTGGAACAATGAGTGTTGTTAACACTCACGGCTCAACTAATGCCGCGCAATCAGAAGCGTCAATTAATTATTCTATAAGAAACTCTTAGCTTGCCTTTTACAAAAATTAACGAAAAATGCGATTTTTGGCCACAGCCGATTGTTGAAAATAAGAACTATAGAAACGATTAAAGTCGACGAAAACTAATTTAATTTATTGTAGTCTAACCGAACCGAACGAAAATGGGTGAAATATGAAGTTACTCATATTTGAAATAGAGTATAGTCATAAAATAATTAAAAAAATACTTAGATCAATTTAAGGTAGGTATCTATAACAAACATTATATACATTTTTAAATGTTTATGGTTTTTTTTTATTATTTATATATAATTGAATTTTTATTCATAAGTAAAAAAGTTTGAAAATGTAATGCAATAGATTCCATATAAATTTTTCTTACACAAATTTAAAAAAACAAGTTGAGTTCAATTCAGCATATATTTTGAATGAATGTCTGAAGTTTAAATTTTGATGACATTGGACATTTACGAGTTTTAGTTTTTTTTTTTATTGTAACTTAAAAGAAAATATAGTAATCAATAATCATATAGAAATTTAAAATATTCTTTTTTTACTCAAATTATAATTTCTTTACTCAGTGATATTTTTAAATACTTAAACTAATTTTAAGTTGTTCATACAAGCTTGATTTTTTTGATTTTTAAAAAATAAATTGTTGATTCAAATATTTAGACTGAGTCAATAATTAAAAATTGAATACAATATCGCACATAAGTTTTAAATTTAAAAATACCAAGAGAGTTTTTTTGAAGTTCAAATATTGATAATACCTACCAATATTCTAAAAATCATGAAAATTTAAAATTTATTTTGTAGATAAAAATTTACAGTGTTGGATTTTTTTTTTACTAAGGCTGAAAAATGTAATAAGTATTCTTCATAGGTAGTTATTATTAATTATTAAACCTAAAAATATACAAGCACAATATTTTTTATAAATATTTAAATAAGTTTAAATTTTGACGAAATTAGGTATTCAAAAAAAAAAAAATAACGATTTTTGTTATTTTGTTGTAATTCATAATTATTATTTGAGCAAACATTAAACTTATTTATATATGTTTTAATATATTTTATATGTAAAATAATATTTTTTAAACTACGTATCAATTAATTTGAAAAAATATGAAAATTCTCACGAATGATTTTTTTTTATCACCAAATAATGATTCACGTGCATCATAAATTCGCTATCTCTGGTAAAGAAGTTGTCACTCGGTATATCTATCAACCCATCTATCACAAAATAATTGACACTATTCATTTTTTTTAAACAATTTATTAAAATAACAAAACGAATATACCTATTTAAATACCTAAGTATTTATTTGATGAAAATAGAACATTATACGATTTTAAAGAAGGATATTTTTTGAAAATTTGTTCAAAATACATACGAGCGAATAATATATCACAACCTAAATTCGGGATCTGTGGGGGGGGGGGGGGGTTCAAACGACGCTCTGGACCTCTTCATAAAACCATCACTATGTAAATTTCCGTATATTTTAAAATTATAATTTCATGAAAGGCAATAAATTGTACAATATAGGTATCGTATCACTCACATCATATCATGAGCTAACATGTCTATAAATAAATTATAAATATCCGATCAACACAGATTACATTTCACATTTTTCAAACTCCCTCCCCGAATTTTTTTCATAATATATTTATATTATTATATGTGCTACTGCTCATATATATAACACACTTAAATATGTATTATAAATAATAATTTCTAGCTATATTTTAAATAAAAATCTATAACATTCATTAGTTACTTGGAGTAGGAACATGGGAAAATAAAAGAATACAAATAGGTAGTATGTGAATCACAAACACAACATAGGGTTATAGCTGTTTTTATTTCCAACGTACGATCCTGAACACACTACACACATTTGAAATTGTCAAATGTTCTTGAGATAAACTTTCTAGTATTTTTTATAATTAGATTTTAATTTCTCGAAAAATTGAAATATGTCAATTTTTAATTTTTTTATTTTTAATATAACGTTTTTAAAATTTTGAGGAATAATATCATAAATTTGGGAAGTCGATCCCGAATAGACTTGACGAAAAATTCAAATCTGTTTTCAGAATTTATATCGAATAATTAAAATAATTGCTTAATTATATCAATCGTTACGTTGGAAATAGAACACATACTTTGATCCAATTATGTTATTGTGCATATAATGTAAATGTGTGAAATGAAGTACCTAATACATAAATAGGTAAGTACCCACTTCAACAGGCAGTATAATATTGACCAGTTATAATAAATAGAACAACTTAAGTACTTAACTAATATTATCAACACTGTTGAATATCATAAAATCATAAAATCATAACTCATAGTCCTCAGATAGTCGATAGTCCTACTAGTTATAATATTCATATACGTACCAATAATGTATATTTTATATACCTAATCTTAAATCATTTTAATAATATTTGTTCATTACACAATGTATAGGTACCTATCGATATCGTATCTAATATTATAATATTCGAATACGGAAAGAAATTGGTAAGTACTCATTTATATTTATTATAATAATTAATAATTTATAAAAAGTCTATTACACTCGGATCATTCAACTCAAGGGCCAACTGGCCAAGGCTGATTATTTGACTATTTGTGAAACCAAACATAACCTAAAACATTTACTGATAAACAGAATTCAGGCACCAAAACTACTAAGAACTACTAAGAAATAAAAATAAAACGTAATTAGTTATTACTATAAAAAAAAAACATAAACATATCACGGTTTAAAATATTTATAATTATTTTAAACCATTTATTGTATTATATTATCAATGTTATCATACAGACAAACAAAGAGATATTATTCTGTATTACAGTGTTAATTATTGTTAAGATAGGTAATAACTAATACATAGTTATTAATTTATAGTGAATTAAAAAAGCATCACAATTTTATAGGTTTTTAAGTAATTTAATGAAGTGATCTCCTACTAAGAAAATGCCACCGAAACAGAGAAAAATCGCTATTATGGGTTATCGTTCAGTCGGTATGTACACAAAACAAATTAAAACTAATAAATGAACTACCTACCAAGTATAAAAGAATAAATTAGTTTCTCAAAATAGTTTGTAAATAATTTTCATTGACTTTTGTGTAGGTAAATCATCATTAAGCATTCAGTTTGTTGAAGGTCAGTTTGTCGATTCCTATGATCCAACAATTGAAAACAGTAAGTATTATTTAGTCAAACTTGACTTAATAGAACTAGAGTTACTGAGTTGAATTTTAAATACTAAATTTATTTTTCCTGACATGTTAAAAAATGTTGGAGTAGTAAAGGTTCTATAATGATTTATTATTATCATATAAATTAGAAGTTGAAGATATACTTTGAATTTTGTTAATTAATAAATAATTCTATTCTAATTTATTTCTGTAGCTTTTGTGATAACGACCAAAGTAAACAATCAAGAATATGACTTGAAATTAGTTGATACAGCCGGACAAGACGAGTACTCAATATTACCGACACAATATTCTATGGACATTCATGGATATGTTTTAGTCTATAGTATTACATCACCAAAATCTTTTGAAATTATACAAATCATTTACGATAAATTATTAGATATGACAGGCAAAGTACAGTAAGCACCCTTAAATAGATTTGTATCCGTTAACCAGTAATCATCTTTATGTTTATTTTTCTACAGTGTTCCTGTAGTATTGGTAGGTAATAAAAAAGATTTGCATATGGACCGAGTTATCTCACAAGAAGAAGGACGGAGGTTAGCAGATTCTTGGAAAGCTGTATTTCTCGAAGCTTCGGCCAAGCAGAATGAAGTAACGTCTAAAAAAGTTAGTAATTAATTTCTTTTGTTATTTTAAATTATAAATTATAAATTAATATTATTTTATTTGTTTATTTATACTTTAAGATTTATTTCTAATTTATTTACCTAATATTTTTTATTCTTATCATCCAATATGTATTTTTAATTTAAATAAGTGTACTAAAATAAAATAAATTTATCATTTTTATAAAATATAATAAGTATCACTTTATATCAAGTTAATGAGCTTTACCTTTACTTAATTTAAAAATATGTATAAAATGTTTGAATAATAGAGAAGTGAATTTTTTTATTATTGTTGTTTTAGTGTGTAGCTGATATATTCCATACCATGTTAGTGGAAATTGAAAAAGCAAATGGAAATACTGTTCAAGAAAATAATAAATGTAGTATTTCATGAAAATGTAAAATCATAGTATCAACGACTTATTTATTTGAATTGTTATTATGAATTATGATACTTAAAAATTAAAATAATACTCACATGTGTGTTGTTAATGTTAAATGTTCATATAATTTACCATTTAGTTTGTTATTCAACTTTGTATTTTTAATATTTTCTAAGTTATGTAAATATTAACTAATTTTTGTTCTAAAATGTATAAAATACTATTTTCTACCATCCATATAGAGATTTATTGTTTTTTAACTTTTGTATATTTTGTACAATTGGTGCTAAATTGAAATAAAAATAATGTGTTTGTATGTAATTTAAACAAAATCATCATAACAAATAAATAAAAATATAACTTAAAGAAATTAAATATATATATATTTACATATTTACCAAGTGATATTTTTTTTTCTATAAATTATACAAATAAAGTGTATTCCAAATTTAATATTTTAATTAATTTTAAAGAGTATTAAAACAATTAGATAATAATAGATTAAGAATAGTGGTTAATGGTTATACTTTCAAACAGATTATTAGGGTTTGGATTTATACTCCCAGAATAAGCTTAGCTTATAGGGAATGCAGCAATATTTAAAATTAAAATTAATTATTTATAAAATATAAAATCAGCTGTTATTGTTTTAATAATAATATTATTATTATTATATTATATATTATAGTATATTAATTAAGACCAAAGTTTAAAAATATACTTAATTTAGAACCATTTAAAACACTTTTCAAATCGCAAAATTGATAACTAATCATTCACAAAAAAAATATGTTTAATGCTCATGCATAAATCATTACCTTACTGATTATATTTTTATCTATACTATTAGTAAAATTTCTCCTGAATTGAATAACATCATAATCTAATTATTTTGTATTAACTTAGACAAGTTAGTCTATTATGATAACCTATATCCTACGTGATTTGATTAAGGTATAAACATTATTTTTAAATTATATTTTTTATTCTTTTTAATTTGAGTTGTTTGAAACATTTCAAAAAAGTTAAGTTACAAACCTTGAACAACAGAAGTCACAATCATTCAGAAATTTTTTCTTTCCAATCTTTCCAATTCTTTCCAATTCCTGAGGTAAAATTGTTCCAACAACACAAACATGAATTCATGTTCAAAATGTATTATTTTTGTTATATTACAATTTGCAACACTTAATGATTTTATAGGATATAAATATAGATACTTATTTCCAAATTAGAGCTAATGTATTAGACTGATCAATATAATATCTAGAATAGATTAGATTCATTGAAATAATGACTATTTAACTTTAAAATAAATCTAATTAAAATTTTGAGCGAAGTGATGAATGTATTGACTTTACAATGATATGTGTAAGTGTGATTTTTTTTGTCTGTCTTTTCCTTTTTGGTCAGTAAAAATGAATCAAATTTTCAAAGTGGGGTTGGTATTTTTGATAGAAAAGTGAATTAAGTTGGTACGCTAGAGTCTAAAATACTAGATTCAAAGTTAAAATTAATAGGTAATACTTTTTTTATAATTTGAAAAAAACGGGGAATTTTACTCAAATCCATTTTTTGACAAAATCGATTTGGTTTTTTGGCGTAACTAAAAAACGAATTATCGTTTGATAGTTTTGATACTTCAATACTTCAAAATTTCAACAAATATTTATTTTATAAAATACCATACCTATTATAATATAATTTTTTAAATATATTGACTCTTTTTGAGCTATTTATAACTTTATATTAGAAATGTTAAAATTTTTTTAGTTTTTTTTTTAAGAATTATCCACTGTGTAAAAACTAGAAATACTTGAAAATTAAATAATTAGGTAGGTACACAGCTCCTCAAAAATCGTTTATTTTAAAATTAAAAAATATTAAAAATACTTAGATAACATTTTTACAATCTTAAAAACATACAAATTATTTTGTAGTTAGAAATTCATAAAAAAAAAAATTGTAAATAATTTCAATAATATTTCATACCTACCTAAGATTTGAAAATTAGTTTTTCAACCTATAGTCTATACTCATAGAAAAACAATACTAGGTACAAATGTTCTCTTTCCATGTCTCATGGTATATATGCGGCATTCGGTGAAAATATTATAATCTATCATACCGATTACCGATACTGTTTATTATAACATTTATAACTATTGAGCATCAGGACTCTTGGGAAGTATGTTTTTATAGAAATATTACCGTATTATATTTATCTGAAATTCAATTATTTATTACAATTTACAAGAAATTGTAAATTACCAAATTCGTAAAACTAAATAAGCACAAATGAAAAGAGGTTACCTATTTACTGTAGGTATTTATTGTATGAAATGTTGTGTTAAATTTAAATTCAATCATAATTTAATAATTATAAATCATAAATCGACCATAATTAATAATATAGGTTTACACTATGGTTAAAGTCTAAATATATACCTACCTTTATATCTTTAATCAAGGTTTATACAGAGAAAAATTCCAATAATAAAAACATATTTTACTCTATACTTTATACCTACCTACATCTATTATATATATATTATATTTTATATTTTATTAAAAATACAAATAAAAGCATAACAAAAAATATAAAATATAATATTGTGTAGGTACCAATTTCAATATTTATATCAATGATTTTTAAGTTTTTAAAGAATATACTTTTTTACATTTTTATTGATTAGGTACCCAACATCTGGTGTATATTTTATAATAGGTAGGTAGGTATATATTGTGTATTATATAATAATAAATGTTATTTATGTTATACAACAGTAATACAATCAAAATTTGTCAATTAATTTTATTCTCTAGGTATTCACATTTCCCGTAACACGTTACAAATCATTATATTTATAATTTATACCAATATTCCTTTGAATCAGAAAATTTATGTTAGGTTTCTAATACACCATACATCGACCTAAGACCTAGGTTTAATACTAGGTTCGTTGTTCATATACAGACATACAGTATATACGATATACCTATTATAGTCACTACTCACTAAGTCCACTGTGGACTTATGTGGAGAATTAAAAATGTCCATTAAGTGAGCATTGGACACTATATCAGAAAAAAATGGCAAAGCTCGTACCTACTAAAAGTTAAATTAGGCTAGGCTTTAGGCAAAGTACACTTAGTACTTAGTAAGTACATCGTACATACATATTCAAACTGGTATTATCTATTTACTATTACATCGATGATATAGCCAATGTAGGTATTTATTATTTTTTATACTTTAATATATAAATTGTTTATTATAATATAATTTATATTGGTTTAAATTTAAATTTATTATTTATCCTGTATATGTGAGTATTAAAAAGTGAGTATGAAAATGTTAAATTAAAAAAATATGTTATTCATTATCCATTAAGATAAGATAAAATATGAACGAAATGTACTTATAAAAGATAAATATTGTATATTTATTACTCTAAGTTTTCGACACGTACATAAATTGAGTCCATTTATGAGAGATAATTATTAATTTTGGTACCAATTTTCTGTGTCCACGTCCACTAAAGAGGTTATAACCCCTATTATTACATAGGTACATTTTTTCGAGGAATTAAAAGTGTCCACAGTTGAGAGAAGTACATTAATAAAGGGTTTCACTGTACCTATATCCGAACTCCGAAATGAAATGAGTTAAACTCACTGCACGTGCTGCCTCCGTCTTACACACTCACAACATAGTAAATTTTCGTTCGTCAGTTTCAATAGTGATTATTGATTAGTACCTACGCTTTTAGTTTTAATATAAGAGCGAATTGACAATTGACCTATTACTAAACTCGTAAGTAAGAATATTATCTACAGTGTTCTCTCGTTAGTGTTGTGCAATATTTTAATTTGAATTACTTTAAATATTAGTTATTTAAAATTCTCATAATTCACTTAAAACTTAAAATATCGAAAAAACCAACGAGTGAACACAGATAATATTCTTACCTAAAACTTTAATAGGTAAATTCACAGCACACCATTGAAACTGGTGAACGAAAATTTACTATGTCGTAAGTGTGAAAAACGGCACATTACGCGGGACGCAATTGTCTCTTAAAGTTTTAACGATTACCATTAATACAAATCTAAGTGGAAAAGTAATCGAACTTCGATCATCAAAGATTGAATCTACACTCGATGAACCTATATCGAATCATATAAATTACAAACCGTGCATTAATATGCATTCAGCGTTGTAAATAATTATTTAAGAATCGCAGATTCGTTTTCTGAAAAGAAAAATAATCACAAGTTGGTTTTTTTTCCATGAAACGTCGTCAATGTGTTTTGTGAACGAATGTTGGTTGTATAATCTACGTATTATACTACATAGCCGTGTGCTCGTGTAGTCGTGTAGTAAAATATTGTGTGGATAATCATCAGGCATAGTAATTCGTTATTCATTATTCTGTTAAAGTTGTATAACACAGTATGACATGATATGGGTGATGGGTTACGAATGAATGAATTGATCACAGTCTAAAAAAAAAAAAAAATGCCGCCGAAACAAAGAAAAATCGCCATTATGGGCTACCGTTCAGTCGGTAAGTAAAATAGAAATATTATTTTATTTTATAGTGACAATTATTATTCGCCTTTACTTGTAGTAAATCACTGAATGTTTCCAGCTAATAAAAAAAAAATAATTTTATATTTTGATTTTACAGGCAAGTCGTCGTTGAGTATCCAATTTGTTGAAGGTCAATTTGTAGATTCTTATGATCCAACAATTGAAAACAGTAAGTCTGTCTGCAATATTGCAATATGATAGAGCAATATTTGAAATTAATAAAAGTCATACATTGAAAATTTTTTAATATCTGCAGCGTTTGTGAAAACTACTAAAGTTAATAATCAAGAATATGACTTGAAATTAGTCGATACAGCCGGACAAGATGAGTACTCCATACTGCCAACACAGTATTCTATGGACATTCATGGATATGTCTTGGTCTATAGTATTACCTCACCCAAGTCTTTCGAAATCATTCAGATAATTTACGATAAATTATTAGATATGACTGGCAAAGTACAGTGAGTAGTTTTTTAGTTAGTAATCATTAATCAATAATTATTTGGGCTTATTTTTTATATTTATTTTCAATAGTGTCCCTGTAGTATTGGTAGGTAATAAAAAAGATTTGCATATGGACCGAGTTGTTACACAAGAAGAAGGAAAGAGGTTAGCAGATTCTTGGAAAGCTGTATTTCTTGAAGCTTCTGCCAAGCAGAACGAGGTAACATCAAAGAAAGTTAGTAGTTAATTTCCTTTTTTATTTTATTTTATTTTATTTATTTATTTATTTCCTTATCCTGTATAATATTTGTATTGTTTTCTATCTAATTTTATTTTCATCACATAATACTGTATGTAAGTATTAAAAATTATGCAATATATAAAAAAAAATAATTATTATTAAAAAGCATATTAGGTATTACTTTTTATTAAATAAGTGTTTTTTATTTTAGTGTGTAGCTGATATATTTCACACTATGTTAATGGAAATCGAAAAAGCAAATGGGAATACTGTTCAAGAAAATAACAAGTGTAGTATATCGTGAAAGTACATAATTGTTAATTTTTTTTTTTTTTATTTATTTCCAAAAATGTTAATTTGTGTAATTAATGTGAAATGAATATGAAAAATACCATTTGAAGCCAGAAATGATTGTTTAATTTAGTCGCATATTTTATAAGTAATTTTTAATTTAAATGCAACTAAAATATATATTTATATATTTTCTTCTATCTTTATGCTAAACTATTATTTTACTTAATATATTTTGTAACATATTATGTTTGTTTTATCATTATTTTTTACGTTCAATTTTAATTTTAATTAGTTTCTAAATTGAATCATTATATTAGTGTTGTACAGGGTGGTTCTTTTATAAATAACCTTAATTATTTTAAAATAACTGATATATAATATTATGTAATATTGAATATTTTTCATTGCTATTGACTTTAGATTTTGAACGAAGTGATAAATGTATTTTATTTATTTTTTTGTCAAACCATAATCCAGTAGTTCTCAACCGGCGTAACATGTCACCTAAGGCCTAAGGGTGACGTGCACTCAGCAAGGGGTTACACAAAATATCAACGAGAAAAGAAAAAAATCATTAATGTCAATGTTTCGAACATTTTTTCTGTGTACAGTCCTTTTTTTTTTTAATACTAGAATAATTTTTAAATATACAGCTAAGATTGTTTATTATTTTGAAGTTAGGGTGACAGAGTGTTTGATTCTAGTTGTTAAAGGTGACATGAATCAAAAAAGGTTGAGAACTATTGCTATAACCAATTTGTGATTCTTAAATCCCAACCTATATTTTTATTTTTATGATTTAAACTTAAATCATAATAGCTATTACTAGAGAGCCTATATAAGGCTATATTCTTATATAGGCTCTCTAGCTATTACCAATGAGTAATTTCTTCTTCACCCTTCTTACAATCATAAATATTATAACTACTTATTTTCCAGATTTATTTTAACTAAAACTTTTAATGGAAATAATAATAATCTAAATTTTAAAGCATAATATTTTTATGTAAATTTTGTTATACATATTAAATGGCTTTAGAATTTGGTTTTTATTACATATCGCAAGTTAGATGTATGGATTAGTGCACCATACATTTTACAAGTATTTATTATGTCATTGACGTATAATTTCTCTAAAATAAAATTTTAATCCCTATTTTCTAATATTTTTCAAAAAAATATTGGGTATCAGATTTAAAAAATAAGAATATAGATTGCCTTTTAAAAATCAAAATTTGGTTGTTGTTTCTCAAACAAGTATATAAGGAAAAAGCCGAAAAATATTCATAAAGTGTATGAATTATGTGTACATGCATTTTTTTAAATAAATTGATGATTACTTAAAAGTATCATCTTGTATATTAATTAATAAAATGATAATTACAAAAAAAAAAAAATGTATAAACTAAGAATAAAATAAACGTTTTTTTAAGTATTTAAATGTGTTGTATTGACATAATGAATATTCAATAATAACTAAGATAAAAATTGTAAAAGCAAATTTTCATTTTACAATTATCAATTAAAATATGTTCAAAGCATGCAAACCTGATTTATTGATATTGATTATTACACCATAGTTAGAACTATACCATGACTAAACTTAATAATAAATATTAAGTAGGTATTAAAACTATTCGTCATCAGGCTTAAGAAACTTTATCACATACCTATTGTGATTTGTGACAAATAAAATATAATTTAAAACTAACCAAATATAGTTGTATGTATTATAATATGTATATAAATTAATTCATCAAACAAGTGAAGTAAGTATAACCAGAAAAAATATCTATATTATCCCGGTTAAGTTGCAATTTAAAAATCCTTATTCGTCCATGTAATAATATCCTAGTAGTTCCAGTCTGATTAAGCCTATAGAAAAAAAGACGTAGAAAACGCCAACCTGCTGCATAACGTATATATTATAATTCTATTGTGATTTCTAACATTGCGTTCAATAGATAAGTGTGTAAATTATTACATCAATGTGGATCATGGGCTCCAGTAAAAAAAAAAAATAAATCAAAAAATTTAATTTGGCGAGTAACAAATTTTAAATGGAGTTTTTGAAAGTTTTATCTGACAGATTACCGTTTGCAGTACAGTTAACGTACATAGAGAACGACATTTTTTTTATCGTGTATACGCTAACTCGTCGCATTGCAGCGCCCGTGATGTTGGCGCGTGCGGCAGATGCAAGTCCGGTCATCATCATCCCCCTCGCTGCGGCGGCGGCGCGACCCTTTCGCCAGAGGGACGTGCGCGTGGTGGGCGGCCCTTGGGCGCATGTGCACCGGGAGGGTTAAAAACGTCAATAGGATACTATGCCGTTCGCAGTGGTGCACATCAGAAGCGTCCTTCCGACTTTCCCGTCGGCTTTTACTTCTGAAAACGAATAAAAATCTACGGGGAAAACGACGGTGCGCACACATCGACGTCGACGGCACCACGATGGTGGAACCGGAAGTCGAAGACGTGGCCTTTCTGACAGCCATCAACCATTACAGTGAGTAGATTATATAGAATATTATTTTCTGATTTACAAATAGACACACACACACACGCACACACACATAACGATATGCAACAATGTCGTTTGAATAAGCCTTTATACATAACTATTTAAGGATTATTTGTTCACGATGTAATATAATAAGTAATAACAAACTTTTATGAATTTTTTTTTTTCAGGAGATAATCAGGACATGATGCATAAGTCTGGGATATACGAACACACGGCCGTCACGGCGTGTTCTCGGAGAACAGCTTTGATCATGGCCGGCACCACTCTGTTTCTCATGTTTCTATGTTCCGTGATCATCGCCTACGCCGGACCTCAAAACGGTTAGTTTTTTCACACCAAAAATATAGTCGTCGTACCTAAGTGTACACTAAGTGTATACCTAAGTGTATACTAGCACGCTTATCTGTACTTATATAAAATGATGCGGGTACCTACATGTTTAGATTTTACATGATAAATTAACACTTAAAAAATAATACGTCTACCCCTTGTAATCGGTTTCAATTTATTATACTCTTTTGCCTGTATTACCCAATAATTATGTCGCTGAAACTACCTTGCCGTTTGGTTTGCAAACAATTTCTATAATTTACCGTAGACATGCACGTGGATAAATACCTGTATAACGTTATATCGTTTAAAATAATAGTAATTTAATATCGCTGTTGCATGTTCCAGTAACAAGTGTTTATTTTTACTGTTGAAGTTTAACGACTTGTTTTTTTTCTTCGACATATCACATATGCCATGTCGTACACCTACCTATTTATATCACACATACATTATTAAAGTTTTTAAACGGTAGGTAATTGAGAAAAACACTTTTACAATAAATAATAATCATTATAATAATCGAGTGGAATTTCGATCTAATATCTACAATATAATGTAAAAATATACCTTTTTAAATCCTGAGCAGAGTTATATGAAATTTATATTGATTTGACCTATGTTCGTATTGGTTTTTTGTGTTGAATAAACTTTTTATTGGTAAAACAAAAACATACTTCAATTTCAATAATTTCAACGATACTTTTTAGTACCTAATAATAAACGTCAAACTGTATCTAATATAATATGTACCTACATAAATCGTATTTTGATGAGTCAATAAAAGAAAAAAATTATGTATACTTTCTAAAATAGTCAAAATCGAAAAGCTTGAAAAATTAATATAATAAAGTTTCTTGCATTATGATGTTCTTATAATAAAAAAACATTGAAAATACGTGGTAAAAGTTATTTGAGTTATAACATCAGTATTTTATTTTAATTGTTATTTATCTTTTAAATATCGAATTTCGTCAAATTTTGAACTTCAAACATCTTTAAAAAATGAGCTAATGTACCTATTTTAAATGCCTACCTATACTGTAAAATCAACTTTCTTTATGTATTTAACAAATACATTTACAATCTATTTACGCAATTAATACAAAAATAAATAGATAAGTTAACGTTTGTGCTCGACATTACTTTCAATTTATGAACTTGGGGGTAGTAAGTTATATTGTAGATTATAATAGATTTTAATAGATCATTTACATTTGAGATGACTGACAGTGTTATTAGGTGAGCTACGAGAACTACGAGAACAGAGCTTATATTATATGAGGAAGTTTACGTGGTAGAAGGAATTTTTATGAAATGTATTATAGTAATAAGAAGCAAGTGTGGATATTGTTAGTATGTTGAAATCATAATGTAGAATACGATTGCTAATGTGCCTGCAAAAAGCATTAAATAAGACACGAAAAGTTATTGATTGAAACGCTTGAAGTTTATTAGATTTGAATTTTTTAAGATTCCCCAGGGCCCAGAGTATCTAACGTAATCTAGACATATACGTCATTGCGGGACGTAATGTTTGTTTGTAAATTAGTGTTTGATCTTTTAAATATATTTTGGATCGGAGTAGTGACCTTATTGCGGAGTCTAAGTTAAGCGATGTTTTTTTGAATTGATGTGGTTAGCTCAGGTTAGTCATCATATAATCGAGGAAGAGATCTAGATATCTAGTAGCATTATTTATGTGGATAAAAAATAATAAAATAAACTTACAAAAAATATCTTGAATCCAATTTTACTCAAATATTTTATCATACATAAAACGAAAATATACAGTAAAAAAATCATTTTAATGATAAAAAAATAATTTTTTTTTGTTTTCTTCTCCCCTCTCCTCCCTAAAAAATACTAACTATATCTTACCAGAAATCACCTTCAAAGTTGAAGACATTAAAAAAATTTTTACTGATCCGAAATGTGATAACTGATAAGTGATGACTAATAAAAAACACATACTTACTCGTATTATCATTATAAAATCAATACATTCATATCACACTGTTCAGAGTTTAAAAAAGTACTTTAGGAGTCGCTAATACATAAATAATTTAAATAATCCATTAGTTTGGAAAAAAAATAATAATGACCTATAAACTTCTTCACACTGTAGAATTAAATAAATGATTTATTAGTTTAATTGGTCCTACACATTTTAAAACAGGATTAAAGTATTTAAAAAGACGAAACATAATCCAAAAATAGTACCCTACGTTCTCGTCCCGTCAATTACGTAGCTTAAATTACATAAGAAACTTGGATAAAACGTAATGATCGCAATTATAATTTAAAAAAAATTCTACTTTATGCACAAGCAAGATTACTTCCTTTGCATCTCTGAAGTCTACCATTGACTATTTATATTTTAAACGAAGAATTAATATATAAGATGAAAAGTACAGAGGTAAATTAATAGAAACAAACCATAGAAAAAACATTAAAGTCTACTAAACTACTACACGGCTATATCGGTATCATAGCTATATTATATTATAATCTTATAATTACATTATAGCATAATATACTGAATAAGGTACAAATACAAATCGCTATATATATATTGGCTTCTTGTTTCTTTTTCTCTTTTTATAATTTTTAATGGCTCTATAAATATTTAACAAACAAAAACAACATATACTCGATAATAAATTGTACCAACATATTATCACTATTCTGTATTTAAAATATTTTTTAGATTGTCCATGTATTGGGGAAAAGCCAGTGTTTTTACCCGACGATGATGGAGTCAATAGATCTCGGTCAGTTATACCGATCGCTACTAACGGTGATATATTTCCATGGAACAACGTGCGTTTACCAACATTTGCTAGACCCTATAGTTACCACATAAAAATACATCCAAATCTAACCAGCTTAGACGTAAAAGGTATGAACGATATGATTTAACTAAATTGCTATTTTTAAAAGTATATAATACAACGTGAACGATTTTATGTTATATAGGTCAAGTATTAATTAACTTCAGACTTGTTCGGGATTCCGATTACATAGTTTTTCATAGTAAAAATCTCACCATAGTTGAAAAAGTGAGTTTTTAGTCAAATAATAATAATAACAACAACAATAATGCACAATTGTTATCCATGAGTTAAATTGATTTGAAATTTTTTTTTTTTTTTTTATCGAACAGCGTGTTGTGAATGCTGAAAATCACGAAAAGATTTACGAAGTCTCCAGAATGTTGGAATATTCTGCTGGTCAGCAAATACTATTGGAGTTTGAAGAAACATTATCTGCAGACCGTAATTACACACTAATTATAAAATACACGACCCGGTTGAGTCGAGAGCTGGAAGGTTTTTACATAAGTAGCTACACAACGAGCAAAGGCGAAAGAAGGTGAGTCACTTACTGCAGATACACTGACTACTGACTAGTATAGACGCAAATAATGTCAATAAAATCTACATTTGGTAGTCAATTTAATTTTGGGAAGATCAAGTCTCACACCATATTCCCCCTTTTCAATTGATTAGCGTCAATATATGCAATACGAATTTGTAGCGATAAATATTGGTTTATAAAGTGAATAATTATTTTAGATATTTGGCAACGACTCATTTCGAACCAACGTACGCTCGTTCAGCGTTCCCGTGCTTCGACGAACCTCAGTTTAAAGCTAAATTTCGCATGTCGATATTGAGAAATAGATTCCACATAGCCCTATTCAACATGCCGATAAAAGAGTCCGTGGACGACGGTCTATACATGGGAGTTGGACTGGTAGGGTTAAAATTATTTTCTTTAATTTACTCATTACGTATAAAGATTAAAGAATAATCGGTACTAGATAATCATTAATCATCATGGTTTTCTTAGATGCGCGACGACTTTGAAGAATCTGTTGAGATGAGTACCTACCTCGTGGCATTTGTCGTTTGCGATTATCAATACGTACACGCGCAAACATTACAGGGAGTAGCTGTGAGAGTATACGCTCCGCCTGAATTATTATCCCAAACTTCGTTCGCTCTAAGCACTGCCACTAAAGTCATGGACCATTATTCGGATTTCTTTGGAGTACCATATCCCCTACCGAAACAAGGTATAATATTATATAATAACGGTTATAATAATAATTGTTCCTATGTAACGATATATAATATAGCTTACTTTATATAGATCTGATCGCCATACCGGATTTCGGTGCCGGAGCAATGGAAAATTGGGGTTTGATCACATACAGGGAGACTTCTATACTGTACGACGAAAAAGAAACTTCCGCGGCAGCCCATCAGTGGGTGGCTGTGGTGGTGGCACACGAATTAGCACACCAATGGTTTGGCAACTTGGTGACGATGTGTTGGTGGAATGACTTATGGCTAAACGAAGGATTCGCCAGTTTTTTGGAATACCGTGGAGTTGACCACGTGATGCCTGGATGGTCTATGATGGCTCAGTTCGTGTTAGACAAGACCCAGCAAGGATTGAAACTCGATGCGTTGTCCACCTCGCATCCAATCAGTGTTAGTGTACATGATCCAGTAGAAATCGAGGCCATATTCGACAACATATCTTACAGCAAAGTAATGCTCGTTCACATAATAGTATATATATTTTTATTTTTTTTTATAGCATTATAATTTTAAATATCATTGTACAGGGAGCAGCGATTTTATATATGTTAGAGAAATTCCTCGGATTAGAAACTTTACGGAGCGGACTGAACGATTACTTAAATACACACAAGTACGGAAATGCAGATACTACAGACCTCTGGAGCGTGCTAAGCCAACACGCTAAAAATACCGTACAAGTCAGAGTAAGCGAATCATATTAGACGACTAGGGGTAGTCACCCAATTCCATTTCGTTTATAATGAATTCGTTTTCAGTACATAATGGATACTTGGACATGTCAAATGGGTTTCCCCATGATCAAGATAACCAGAGAAAACAGCTCGTCTTCAAACAATGCGGTCTCATTCACGGCAATGCAAAGTCGTTTTCTTTTAACCTCACAAATCGCAAGTAAGGTAAAACATCGAGCCGCACCGTCTCAGTACGACTACAAATGGTACGTACCGTTGAGTTTTTACACGGACATTACAAGTTATCGCGAACAAGAAGTAGTCTGGATGAACATGACTGATGGTTAGTTATAAATTACCTATATGCACACATATTTTAATTATACATATTATATATATTACATAATACATAGGTTATATTACAAATTAAAAAAGTACCTATAACATACCGTGAATGAGAGGGCTCCAAACCCACGTGCCCCTTAAGTAATTAAGTACATTGTACACCCCTGCACTAAGTAGTGTTGGTGTACCTGTGTAATAATTAATAATTAAGAGTTCTACTTAGCTATAATTATTAATTATATACCCATCTATTGAATAACTATTAAATAAATACAAACGCAAAAAACTTTGCAATTACTGTAAATTTAAATAGGACACTTTAATTTAAAGCTTTTTCAACATTTATACCATATTAAAGGTATTTTCTATGTTATTGAATAGATAAATTATCTAGACAAAACAAAAATGTTTGGTTTTGAGGCAATTACCTCTAAATAGCCTATTTCAACACGCCACTGGACCAAGTTATCTATTTTCAAGTTCACATCCAAAATATAAATTATACTTATGATGTTTTATTTAATTTTATTATGTGTAAATATTAAAGTATATGTTTAAAAATAAAAAAATGAAAATAATTTTATTTTTTAAAAATGGTTATTTCTGCATTTTTAGGAGTATATTTTATCAGTTTTTAGTGATCGAAATCTTGAACCTCGAATTAATAACATTATTACGTTTTTAATTACAGTGAGATTCGAGGTTGATCCAAAGGTACGATGGTTAAAAGCCAACGTCAATCAGTCCGGATTTTACCGCGTAAATTACGATGATGGATTGTGGAACGAAATAATTGGACAACTTCAATCAAACCACGAGGTGTTCAGTGCAGCAGACAGGGCTTCTTTGATAGACGATATATTCACTTTATGTAGAGCAGGAGTACTCAACGTGACTGCCCCTTTGGAACTGTCTAAATATTTGTATAAAGAAAGAGATTTTGTTCCATGGGCGACAGCTCTTGAACATTTCGAAAACTGGAGCAAGTTTTTATCAGAATCGTCACCTTACAAACTGTTTTTGGAATATACAAAGAGTCTTCTTGGTCCAGTAGCTCGATCTGTTGGATGGGACGATCAAGGAACTCATTTGGAAAAGTATGTATCTTTAATCTATCTATTGCTATAAGTAAAGAGGGTGTTTTATTAACTATAAATTATTTTAAAATAATAATGTTTTTATTTATATAAACTGCAAAGATACCAATATAAACTGTATGTATATATATATAATATAAATTGTTGTAGGTATAGGTACAGTTTATAATAAGTCATAACTCAACTCTGAACAAAAATAAATATTTTTTTTTTTGAAAGTATTTTTAAGCTAAAACTGAAATTTAATAAAAAAATTAGTATAATATACTTATTTTTATTCGTACCTATAGATTTTAATATTACCTATATTGTACTTTATTTATAATTTTACCTACTGTGTTAATACTTTTAACATTTAACACAAAGTTTAGAATATTGGTTATTGGCTAGGTATTACTTATTATTAATAAAATAATAAGTAATTACTCACAATTTATAGATAATACCTGATAATAACAAGTATCCATATTAATTTAAAAATCTGATGAATTAATTTTTTAGGAATTTAAACTGAAGAATTTAGAATTTAGAATTATGAATTTTAATAGTACCTGCCTATCTTATGATAACGTTATTCAATAACACTCTTTACCTAATTAGTAATTACATATTATACTACATATTTTAGACATCAAAACTTGATATTTTGATATTTTAATACTAGATTTTTATAAACCTATTCATTCCTTAACTCAATAATTGTTCAGTCATTACATTGATTTAGATGACATTTTTCAATAGTAAGTATTGTAAATAATATACAATACTAAATAAAGATGATAAATTAAACCAAACATCACTCAGAATTATTTTAAAAATTTTAAAAAATTTTAATTTATCATTACATTCAACCTGTATAGGCATTAAAAAGAAAAATAATTAAAATAATGAAATATGGCTGTCTTTGCACAAAAATATTTTATTTGCTAGACTCAAATTTAAAAAATATAAATTAAAAAACAAGTTATTGATGGGAAAACTATTTTGTACTTAGATATCAATAAATGCATTATAATTTTGTATCATGATTTAATAATTCAGTCAAACATGCTTATATTTTTTAAGTGCAGTAATGATGCAACTATTAATCGATAGTCCATATTTTTTTGTCACTAGAAAAGTGGAAATTAGTTTTATTATTTAATATTGCATGCATACATTTTCAGATTAATGCGATCGCAGATTTTGTCTGCAGCTATAATATGTGGAATTGAAGATGTTGTAAAGGAAGCGAAAAGTAGATTTGAAGAATGGATGTATGAAAATAAACGTATACCACCAAATTTAAGAGAAGTAATTTATTTGGCAGGTAATAGCAATAATCGATATATTTTTTTTAGTACTTAGTATTAAAAATATTTATTAATAGGTATTATATATGGAAACGTCAAAGAATGGAATTTTTGTTGGGACAAATACAATCAAAGTCGTGTACCAAGTGAACGTCAATTACTCCTTACAGTACTTGGTGCTTCAAATGACCCTTGGTTACTTCAAAAGTAATATGTCTAATACTTTAAATACAAATTTCCATTACCTTTTTTATTTAATTTTTAGACTTTTATCAACCACACTGGATAGCTCAAAAGTTAAAGCACAAGATGTAAAAATGGTTTTTGGAGTGGTGGCTTCACAAGGATCACAGGGTCAGCTACTGGCATGGCGTCATTTAAAAGCTAACTGGGATAATCTTCAAACACTTTTTGGAAATGGAACTTTTACATTGGGAGGCCTTATTACAGCAGTTACATCTCATTTTTCAACTGAATACGATTATAAAGAAGTATCTGATTTCTTCCGCCACATAGATGTAGGTTCAGGAACCAGAGCTTTGGAACAAAGTTTGGAAATGATACAACTCAATGTACATTGGGTTAAAAACAATGAGGCTCAAATATATGATTGGTTGGTGAAAAACTCAAAAACAAAGAATAACAAAAAGTGAAAAAAAGAGTACAGTGTAACATAGTGTGTATTTTTGAAGTAATAAATCAAGCAAATATGTAAGACTGATATGGTAAAAATGAAAATTTAGAAAATAAATTTGAAATAATTTATTTCAAATTTATTTTTTTAATTTAAAGGAATAGAATATTTTGAGTATGAAAATGAAACATTAAAATGATACTTAATTTAATAAATAAATTTAAATTTGCTTCTCAAGCCAATAGTAATAAAACTGATGCTTTTAAATTTTAATTATCTATAAATTTTTTTTTTGTATGAAAAATTTAACATTAATTTGAGTACTAAACTTCAGGGTTTTTGAAACTGAAAATCTTATAAAATTATTGAAAATCAGTTTGTGTTTACAGGGTTAATACGTATGAATAATACACATTTCTACGTATTTAACCTTAATATTAGTATTTTTAATGAATCTTTAATTGCCAAAAATCTAATTTGCTAATAAAGCTATTTAAAAACACATTTGCTTTGTTTTAATTATATTTTTATATTATGAATTATAGTATATTAACCAATAAGATGAAACAATTTTATAAATATTAATCATAACAATAATATTATCCCTTTTATTTATTTTTAATTCAAGTTTGTACTTTAAAACAAAATATTATTCATTACAATGAATATGGTAACAACAAATTTTTAAATACATAAAGAAATAATATAAGTCTATTTAATAACTTAAAAAGAAAAAAATTGCAGTGAAAATAATGTTTGAGGATACTATTTTGAAAATGATGATAGTTTTGTATAATATCACCGAGTACCTGTGAAATTGAATTCACTTAAATATGTTTATAACAAATGATGACATTATAAAAACTGAATGATTAGGTACTCACTAAAGTGTTTATCCCAGACATCCATCGCCAGTCCACTAATATAATTGCTTGTGTCTGTGATTAATATTTTTAATATAGTTTTGATTTTATCATTTAATATATCATCCTTACTGTAGAATAATAATACACTATGTAAAATTATACTTCATAAATATGGGATTAATTATAAATATAATCATACTCTGCAATTGATGTAATCATCACATTTAATGTTTTGACTAAAGCATAACGAACATTTGGATTTTCATCAGACTGATAGTACACAACATGAGGAAATAGCTCGTTTAACATCAATTGGTCACAGATTTCAAAAAAATTCTAATAATTTAAGTAATTCAAGATTTTTGTAACTTTACTATTAGGAATCCATCATATAAGTCAGTTTTTTGAGATCAAAGGAATATATAATAGTTAACATCTATTCATAGAACATTGGCTTATTAAGTATCCAACAAATCATTATTCCACTGCATTCTCTTTCATATTAATGTTAAGTATTCTAAATTGTATACACATTATTATTGCACATACTTTAGCAAATGATAAAAACGCCATCTTGTTATAGGTATTTCTTGAGTAAGATAGTTTTATTAGGTATGGAACTATATATGTTTGAGCCCAATCCATTCCAAATTCTGTTACTAATTGTTTAAACACATCCATGGCGGTTTGCTGAACAGTTGATTCTAAAAAATATTAAATATTTTACTCAAATCATTATATGAGTTATAAATGTTATAATATGAAACTATCTTAGTCTTATACAAATATTCAAGTCTTGTTATACAGAAATAATCGATACAATTTTTAAAAAATAGAAATAAATAATATTTACTCGGGTCAGTTAATAATATTAAAAATGACTGTTCTAAATAATCTTCAAAAAATTTGAGACCTTTTTGAATTGCCAATATATATAAATAAATTGCACCAGTGTTTCGCATTTTCCATGAACTATTTATAATAAATGCTTTCAAACTGCATATTAATCGATCTTCTGGCAATTCTATCAAATTCTAAATATATAAAATATAAATACACATTTTAATGATAAAAATGAACAGGGTGAGCTTTTTTTAGGAAATTTTTTAGTTGAAAAAAAATTATATTTTCTAAATATTTAATTTTCAAAGCTAACATGTCATTTAATTTAAAAGGCTTTTCTTTGCTTAAAAAATCAAGTAACACTCCTTTTTAAAAATATGTTAATTATATTGTAAAACATAGGTATATATTAAATTATTTTTTAAAATAAGTGTTATCTTAATGTATATTTTCTCTTAATGCAATGCAACATTTAATTAACTATGATTTTTTATGGTAATATTATTAAATTACCTATTTATAGTTTATTATAGATAGGTATTAAAGTGTAGAGTACTAATGTACTTAATACGGTGAAATATTTAGATAACAATGTGCAGAGAAAAAATATGTCTTAAAAATTAAGTACTTATTGTAAGTAAAATAAGTATTAAAAATAAAATGTGCTTTCTAAATATATTTAATAACTAAATATAATTATTATCACATTAAATTTTTAAATACACTGTATTTATATCATTATATTTACATTGTACTGTGATCCTAAAATATCCTTCATATATTTCACAACATTAAATATTACATCAACATTTTTGTCTTTAAGTAATTTGTTTACCAAGTCCACAAAATAATCTTTAATTCTGTAATATAGGCATATAGGTGTATACATAGTTTGTCAAGTAATGGTAGCTTGTACGTTTTAAAGAAGTATTTTTACATCATTTCATTATACTGATTTATTAAAAATATCACATTGCTTGCATGCATTTAGCACATACATATTAATATATGAGTCAGTCATTTATTGTTATCAATTTTATAAAAAAAAAATTGTTGTAGGTATATATAATTACTGGGCGTTCCAAGAAATGATTTTTACCTTTGATGGTTTAAATCTAAAAACAATTATTTATTTTTTCTCAATATTATATAAGTAATTGTTTAAGTTTTAACTGTAAAAATGTATAATGGATTTAATTTTAAATATTTTTTTACACTGACATATAATACATAATAATTTTTCAAAACAAAATAAAATGGCATTTTTTTTTATTTTTTTTTTTTGTCATTTGATTTGCTTCAATTAAAAATAACCACAAAAATAGACATTTTGGTACGCCCGTGATAATTAATTAATAATAAAAGAGTTAAAATACTATAAAAATGTATGCACATTATACAACTTACATTACATTGGGCATTATTTTTCCAAATTTTGCCAAAACAGATGGTACTTCCAATTTACATTTAACATCAGAATCATTACAAAAATTGCTTAATGTTGGAATTAAAAATTTGGTTACCAATTTAGTGGCTTCTAAGTAAGTCAAATTTTCATAAAGGATAACAGTACAATCATAAAGAACACTGACAGATGGCAATCGGACTTCTACTTGTTGGTCTTTAGCTAATGAAATGAGTATTTTCATTATACTTTCAGTAAGCTTTAAACAACTTACACCAATTGCAAGCAACTATTTAAAATGTAAGTAATTATTAAACACTTGATGCAAAAATTAATTAAAATTTAAAATAATACCTTTGCAATATTTTTGATGAGTATTGAACGTACTCCACATGAAGGGTCATTTATTGAATTCAACACAATAGGAAGAATTATTTCTTTAGTGTAGGAAACATCAAATTTTTTTGAAATTGTTATTGCTGTTGATAAAGCCAAAATTCTAACATGCTCCTATTTATAAAAATATATTAATTTAAATTTTTATAGAAATTTAATAAAATTACATTTTGATCAAAACTGAATTGTTCCAAACGTGGAGTTAATTTACTGTCAAAAATTGACATATGAACAACTTCACTGAAATCAACCAAATTATTAGCTGCATTTTGACGAACAGCAGGTGACGAGTCCAAACTTAAGAAACAATGATAGTCAATTAAGTCACCTATAGTACAACAATTTTAATACAAAAAAATGTACAACAACTTAATATTAAATACTAGACATTTACTTTGATATTTTGGACTGACACGCATATAAACTGTAGTGAAAAGATGACTAACAGACATACGTTTAGCACTTTCATCATTCATTGTTAAACTAGCAATAAAAGGTATGAAAAAGTTCTCTAGATCAATTACTTCCATAATATCAGCCAATGTTTGCAATGATTTGATGGCAGCCATTCTAACATCATTAACTTTGGCACCAGCTAACTCTTCTAGAGGTAGCTAAAATATGAAAAAATTCTTATAAGTGAAATCCATAAAAATAATGGATAGGTATCTAACAAATTTATTTAGCATTGATTTTATTAAATATGGTAGATAGTTTCTAGTACCTAGCCCATTTTTAAAAATTAAGATAAACAATCTTTCTAAATAAAGTATTTAAAAGATGCAAGAATTGAAAATATTATGGTAATTTTTTTTTTTTTTTTTTTTTTCACAGTTTTTAAATATTTGACCTAAGTAAAATCAAACATAAATGTAAAATAGACAATAGTAGGTATTTTAATTTGCCGGGAGGAAGTAATGCGAAAGCAGTCCCCTCCCGGTCGTCGGTTTCAAACTGCAAAAAAAAAAAGGTATTTTAATTTAAAATATATTATGTTTATCCAATGTAGATACCTAGTATATTTTTATGTTTTTAATACTTAGATAGATAATAGATTATTATTAGGTAATTAAATATATATAGGTACAGCGTTTCTTAAAAATTGTTCAGATAAATAAGTTTAGAAAATTTCAAGAAGAAAATGACAAAACATCAAAGGGCCCATAGGACAACAAGACAATTAAACAACTTCCATATTATTAATATCGTTGTGTTATGACTTTATGAGACATTCAGACATACACCTCACAGCTCACGATTCTCAGTGTTTATATTTTTGTTTTATTTTATTTTTAACTAATCGTTAATCATTTTTTAGTTATTGAGTATATCAACCGCTGTAAACTCGTTATTGTGGTTGGTTTTTAATTTACTGCTTGTTTATTTCTGGAATGATCCATTGATACGAGTACTTTTATCAAAAATATGTTATGTACCTACCTGATTTTTTTTCACCGTCTCATCGATGTCCGAAATTCACGCCTTGCTACCAGAAATGGGTTTAGCCGAATTTTAATATGTATAATTGTACCTATATATGTATAATTACCTACTTGTACCTATTATTAATAATAGTGCCTGTTAAATCTTACCAACAAAATGTGAGCATATTTTGGTCCTCCCACATAATTTTCAAATTCACCTAGAACTTCTGCTAAATTTTTCAATTCCGATAATTTTTCAGCAATTATAAGATGAGTGAGGTATGGTACCAAGTGTTTACGAGTATTTTCAACGCCAAGTT
Source organism: Aphis gossypii (assembly GCF_020184175.1). Lineage (NCBI taxonomy): Eukaryota > Metazoa > Arthropoda > Insecta > Hemiptera > Aphididae > Aphis > Aphis gossypii. The sequence continues at coordinate 16,462,008 of NC_065532.1, read as the reverse complement.
TTAAAGCGACATCCCGTAAGAAATTCATTGATTCCAAACGATTCTATTGATTCATAATAACAAAACGCGCTGTTAGTAAATTCGATTTAAATTAAATCATAATATAATGATGTATATAAATCCGATTATGGATTAGGTAGTATTAATTTTATTATAGTAGTATATAATTAATTAATATATACTATTATGCTACAGTTTTTGGAACCTAACCTACTATAATAATACAATCAGTGCTCGAAATGTTAAATTTACAGGTTACAGGAAAAATAGTTTAGAGTAAGTAAATAATAAAGTAGTTTCATCTAATTTTTTTTTTTTGAAGGGAGAAATAATATTTTTGTGCTTCATCCTCTTGTTACAAATCGTTATTAACAAGTATAAAGTAGACAAAGACTTCGCGAAAGGGGTAAAAGGAGTTCCAATTTAAAAAAAAAATGTTTAAGAAAATATTTTACTTTACCAACTGTAAATGCTTCATTAAAAAAACAAAAACATTTTGAAAAAATATTCCTACATATTTAAGCATTATTTGAAATTAGGGTATAGTATGGTCGTGGACACCCCCCCCCCATTTCTGTCCACTTTTTTTTTAAAGTTTACCTTTTAATAATATAATATTAGGTATATAATATTATTTATAATTTAATATGATTTTTTTTTTTTTTAATACAATATAAATTATTTTAAGTATACTTATTCATTGAAGCACTTCAAAAATCAAATTCACAAACAATTATTAAATTGTTTATTAGGTATCAACATTTTTAGGTACGGTTTAAAATAAATAAATACATACATTTGAAAAAAGGCTAAAAAATATGTGTGTAGTAATAACAGAGAAATTTTAGCCATTTTTATTAGTTATTAATTATATTTTATGTAGACAATCTTAAAGCTACCTATTATAATTATGTACAATTACATTTACAATAATTATAGACTATAGTTTAAATATATTAATGAAAAAATAATTATATTATTAAATAGTTAACTTTAAAAAAAAAATGGGGGGAAAATGTTTGCATCGAAAATATATTGGATGGAAAATGTTCTACTACCTACATCAATAACAGTCTGGGAGGGGGGGAATTGCCATACTATGTACCCCTGACAAATTTTTAATATTCTAGAGCCACCTATGCAAGAAGGTATACAATAATAATTTGGTCAATATTAAGACGTTTCGCCAAAATACAAAAACTTACCACAAGGCGATCACAATTAACGGTAGTTTCGATAAATGAGCGACTTTGCAAATGATCATCGTGTAATTCCAAATGGTTATCGCCGCGGTAGGTTTCGGATATTCCTTGTTCAATTCGTTCAGCCATACTAACCAATAACGACAATAACCACAGTCTTTTGTAGACAAATATTGGAACGAGCTATTTTTATTTTTTACTTTGATCATAAGATATCGATATTAGAAAGTATAAATATGTAATACAAACTGAGTAAAATTAAATATTAGGTACCTACCTATTGACGATAGGTACCCACTCGACTATATCAAATGTCGATGTTTTATAAGTTTATAACGAATATTATTTATTGACGATCGAAGTGACCAGGTTAATTAATTAACTAGGTAGGTATTTGTTTAACCACGGTACAATTAATGTCGAATTAAAATACCAATTGTAGTTTTTACGTATTGAAATGTTATTCGTCTTGAACTTTACACGGACCTGCAATCATCGCTGTTATAGGACGATTTCTACCATAGATATTTTCGCAAATTAATAGTCAATAGTCATCAATCATTATTCATCATAGATTCAAAGACGTACTATAAAATAATAATATATATGTAATATGTATATATTACGCCTCCAGTTACAACTTGTTGACATAGTTTCAATCATGGCCATGGTTTCAATCTTCTAAGTTTGACCATAATACAAAATTCAGAATTTTCAATTATCTCGGAACAAACTAGGGTATTACTGGTATTAGTAGGTACCTACCTATTGGCTATTCGGAAATATAAACAGTGGAATAAATTTAATTTAGATATTGAAAAGAAAGTTAGGTACTTACCTACCCGATGCCTGTGCCACTGATAATTTTCTTTATTTGTTAATCATAGAAAGGGAGAATTATTTTAAATCACCTTTAAAAACTATATTATGCTATAGATTTTTCTAAATTAAGTACCTAACAAATTATTTTCGCAAAATCATTTTTGGATTTTTCTTAAGTTGCTATGCACCTAATTAACAAATATCTGATGTCTTTCCCAAGACTGCCTTTCAACGAAAAGTACTGTACCTACTTATCACCTACATAGAAAACTAAGTTAATCGAGTGAATTTAATTAGTATTTATTTAATTTATATAATTGTATGTAGGTATATTCAATAGAGTAGGCCAAGGGTTTTGGCAATGATGCAATGTAGCTTAATGGTGTAGCAAAAAATTGAAAGTGATTGCTAGGTAAATTTAATTCGACCATTTTTACTGTAATTCCATCTAATCTAGGAGAAGTCATATCTTAAGAATTTTATAGCTTTTATTGCCAATTAAACTAAAATTATTTAATGAAATATCTGTGGCGATAGTGGTTAGTTGTTTAGTAGGTGTCTATATTGTCTGTGGCGTGTATTAATTGTTTTAGTCTGTAGTCTGTTCTATTTAGTTACATGTGTTTAGAGCTGCATTTGTAAAATATTTATTAATGCAATTTGATATTTCTTTTGATTTATCTATTATAATATTGTACATTTATTTTTACCAAATTTATTAACAAGAGTGACTAGAATTAGTTTAGTCATTTTAGCACGGTTTATTGCTTCTTTAATAATTTCCCAATTTTGAATAATTTTTTACTTTTTCTTTTCACAGTTAAGTGAAGTTTATCTCTAAAATGAATTAATAAAATAATTACTGCCATGTTCCCACAGTTTAATCTTTGATGATGTTTTTCTTTTTGAAGATTAGTTACTTTTTTCTTTATTTAAAATGTCTATACATTAATTTTTAACAAAATGTACATTAGAATTGTTCAATATTGATGATCAATTGTACTTTAATGATATATGTTGAACATGGAATATTAGATTAAATAATTTGAATTTTACAAGTAAATCTAGTACAAGTAGTAAATATTAATTAAATATATTATTACAAACAAACATAGATACAGATGTTAGCACAATACCCCCCCCCCTTCAAAATGGTGTAAATTAATATATTTTTATGTACCAGGCTTTTTATGTCAAAATGATTTGATTTGATTTCTAGAAAATTCTATATATTCTGTGAGCTCATCCCACCTTAAAAAGATTAAACATCTAAATCCATGCCTGATTATAGGTTATAACATCTAAATGTTTATATTTTTATTTTATACTGGATACTAAATACTAAATACTAAATATATTCTTAGGAAGATTACATTTGACATACATTTTAGTAAACAATTTTGTATTGGTCAGATTTATCCATTATACATATAAAATGTGATTTCAACCTAAAATAAGTATATAATGTAATAATATTATAAATATATTATATTTAATCATATATTTACTTTCAAATATTATTGTTTTGGCTTTATAATTTAATTTAATTTAACAAATATAAATTCTTATTTTAAACTAATTTAAATTTCTTAAGTAAATAATACATTCTTAAATTAACATTTTAAAATATTTATTTACATTTAATTTTACTCTCACCAATCTACAAACCGACGGCAATACTCTAAACAATTTAAATGTTCATCTCGTGCAGCGGCTGTGCACGTGTTTCTGGATATAAGACAACCTTGAGCATGAGCAAACATGAGACATTGTAAGTGGCCACCAGCTGCAGCTTTGGTGCACACGTGTCTTCCCCATTCACATCCAATTTTAACGCAAAATTTCAAACATTCCAAGTTCCCGTGTTTTGCAGCAGTAGCACAGGTTAATTTTCTTATTTCGCATCCTAAACTATACAAGTATTTCATACATTCCACACTTCCTCCAATTGCAGCTTTTTCCAAAATATTTAAACCCAATGGACATCCGTGTCTTTGTGCATATAATAAACAATGAAAATGTCCCCCAAGTGCAGCGTTATTTGTTGTTTCTTCATCCCATCTACATCTATTTCTATGTGCATATTTTAAACATTGCAAATGTCCACCTCTTGCTGCGGCTGCACATGTTTTTGCGGTTAAGGTACTTCCTTTTCTGTGAGCATATTTTAAACAATCCAAGTAACCACCAGCTGCTGCTTTGGTGCAAGTCTTTATTCCCCACGGGCATCCAATTTCATGAGCATATTTTAAACATTCTAAAAAACCACTTTCCGCAGCAGCAGTGCATGCAAGCATTGTCAACTGACATCCAGTTTCGTACAAATACTTCATACACTCTAAGTGTCCGCCTTTAGCAGAGTCTTTTAAAATATTATCGCCATATGGACATCCATGCTCATGAGCATATTTTAAGCAATCAAGATGTCCATTTTTTGCAGCTTTCTTGCATGTTTTATAGCTCCATGAATATCCATTTTCATGAGCAAATCTCAAGCAGTCCATATGCCCAACTCTTGCAGCTTCAAAACATGCTACCCTAAAGCTCTCACCATACACAAAGAGACAATCTATATGAACTGGATCATATGGCAAATCAAGATTTCTTTTCAAGATATGAAATATTTGGCGACAGCAGTTTTGTATGTCTACTTCTGGTGCATTCTTAATTCTGTTGTACTCTTTTCTTTGGAAGTCAATACAAGCATAATACGCTAATTTACTTAATGAAAATACTGTACGTGTATCACTATCATTAGAAAAACATACACGGTCCTATAAAAACAAGAACAGTGTTAAATCCATAGAATTTTAAAACACTAAAATATAAAAAATTATAATTACTTTAGGGTTTTCAGTAGTCATACAAGGACATACAATATCCATTTCAATTTTTTTTTGTACTCTGTAAAAATACAAAGTAGAATAGACATACATATAATGAACAATGATAACTTATTAATATTAATTTGAAATGTAGCAGGAATAAATTATCATATTATTATAAATACTAAATATAATATCTAACTCTAGTCTCAATCCTCAACTAGAACATCTATTTACTTTATTATATTTATATTTAATTAATTATTACTTTATTGCGTAATTATATAAGTATATTACAGTAAACAGATTATGATATCCATGAACTCCATATACCAGATGCGAGCTTATAGCTCAGTTGGTATACCTATCAGCTATTATTAATGTAATTTATTGTAACTATGTAACTGTAATTGATTTGGCTGAATAAAAATAAATAAATAAATTTACTATACATAGTGATTAATGACATGAAGATTAAATTATGAAGAATATCATAAAAAAATCTTAAACCAAGACCAAGGTGTGTACTAAGAAGAATTTTATAAATTATTATTTAATAAAAAATATTATGTTAAAACCAGAAATTATAAACTATAAATATTTATACTTTTAAGATTTGTAAAAACATAATAACTTATTAAGACTATCCCAAAACCAAAATGTAAAGTACAACGTTTTAGGAATTATTTGACCAATATCAAGAGTGGACTGGTCCACTGTCCAGTAGGATAGTAGGCCTTTGTACTATGTGACTTTTCATCAATAAGCATCAAGAGGCCATTATTTAAGAATTGCTCTTTTAAAATCTTTATTATTCTTAACTAGGATTTCTGAATTTGATAATATGTAGAGCACATACACTGTGGCAATATTCTTATTTATTACATTATTATAAACATTTTAGTATTCTTAAAACATGAATTTATATAGAGCTTATAAGTACATAGTAAGTTTTTCTGTAATTCAAGTCAAACATGAGCAAGAGTTCAGTAAACAAAAAATAATTAAGAACTGCTTACACTTATCATTTATCAATGTTACAAGAATGTTTAGAAGCTTATGTCTTTGACATTCTCAAACAATCGTTAGAGTTATTTAATAATCTACTATCAATATAACCTTTTTTCATTCATACTTATAAAGTTAAATTTATATATAACTATTATGTTTACTATATATTTTATTGTACACTGTGTTTTAAATGTTTTAATAAAATAGGTTTTAATTCTATAGTGTAGTAGTGTATTGTTTTAAAATAAATCAAATGTATTTATTCAAAAATTGTTAATTTTTATGAGATAAAAATATCAAGATTAAAAGCAATAATTTAATTTTATAGAATTTTATGCTAACCATAAATACTACTAATTCTCAAAATATAAACTAGGGTTATTTATTATAACAAACCAATTATAATAAACATTAAACACTGATGATGTTTTAAATTTTAATTTTGAAAAACAAGTTCTATGAGTATGCATTTAATAATGAATGAAAAAATAATTAAATTAAGTAGATTTTTACTGACCCAGTCCACTCTTGACCTATGTATACAAGGATCTTATTTGAACCAGTTACAATCAATAACAGTATTTAGGCAATTTCCACCAAAAACCTATCACTAAGATTAAGAATTTTAGATATCTGGAATTATTATTTAAAATTACAAAGCTTAATCTTATTCACTAACATTGTAATGTGATATTTAAACTTTCCAAGTACTTATGGTATATAGTATACTGTAAACAGAGAAACCTTTGAAAACTGTAGGTCATAAATATTTTGTTCGTTATTCAGAGAGGGTACATTTTTTTAATTCATTAAGGGGTACATAAGTACATGGAAAAAATATGTGTTAGATTACATTATATTAGAATATAATATTATTATTTAATGTTTTAATAATATAATAATTTTAATATTTAAACAATACCTACACATTTAAATAAATATAAAATAAGGAATGCAAACATACAGTTAAATAATTTAAGAGTTGAGATTCAGTTAAGATCAGATACTATTTTTTTTAAATATTTATTACAACACTGTCAAGCATTGCGAAGAAAATAATGTGGTGATACCCAAAGTTATAAAACATAAAATATCCACAAGAATTGATTATGTTTTAAATAATCAATACTTTGCTGACACGAAAAAAGAAGAATATTGTGCTTTTGAAGTTGACTACAAGAATTTAAATGGGGAAATTCTAATTCTAAGAAATATACCTAGTGTTCTATAGGGTTTCACTTCAAAAATCATATTTAATGTTTGAGTTTCTTAATCAAAATAATCAAAAACCATTTTGTTTTTGGAATTTTATAAAGTTATTGTACTTTTTAGCACAGCACAATACCAGTAACAAGTTGCTCTTGTGAGAGAGCATTTTTGAAATGAAAGATGGTTAAATCAAAACTTTGCAGTACAATGATTCAACTAAGACTTGGTTCATTAATGATTTTATTTATTGAACAGCAAATGACCAATAACTTTAACTATAGTAATATAAAAAAAATCAAAGTTATGACACCATAAAAACGTCTAGAGTTATAAGGGTAATTAATTAAAAAAATAAAATAAATTATAATTCTACTAAAATGTAATATCAACAAAATAAAAGTAGTACTTATCGGTTATCATGACTACCTAACCGAATAACTGTACCTTGGGGCATTTGTTGGTAAATGATGGAATGCTTTTTAGTTAAAGTTAAAGATAGGAACGCACTTTAACTTATATAGGCAATAAAAGATAATATAAACCAATACAATTTTCACAGGGAATTAGGGGCCAGTGGCAACTCGCTTAAAAATGAAAATATCTTTCGATTTGCTATGCAACACCACCTAAGGTAGGTAACAGGGTTAAAAAACAATGCCCATAATTTTGCTAACAGTAACAGTTGATAATTTTTTTAAATTATGTCATATAAAGAAAGGTAGTTGTGATAACCGATAAGTACCATACATTTTTTTATTACACATATTATTCAATTTTTAAGAAACTTTTCTTAGCCATACCTGCAAATAAATCTTATACACGCCTATGCATAAATTACATGAATACAATTCAACTTGGTGTGAAAAAATCTGTTTTTGAATGAGTTTGTTATCATTATACTAGTGAAAGCATTTTTTTGATATTCGTTTTTTTCCAATTGAAAAGTAACGAAAATGTCCCATTCCTAAAAAAAAATAATTCTGTTGGTAGGTGGTAGGTAAGTGTTCGTATGGGGATGTTTCACTGTATTTGGTTATTACAGGTGAAAAATAATATCCAAACAAACTTTTTTAACAATAATAAACTTTTAGACATTACAATGTAATATTAATTCAATAATTCAAAGGTAACTAAATATGTAACTATGTTTAAAAATATAATTTTAAAACAGTGACATACCTTGATGAGGCTGAGAAAAAATGAAACAATGATTTACTATTATCTGATTAATATTTAACTAGGTAGGTATGTATCTATTTAGGATTTTAACACGAGTTGATTTTTTTTCTTTTGAGGGTTTGGGAGATGAAGTCTCCCAACATCGGTAGTTTATACCGACTTACTTACCAACTTAGTACGAACCAAGCGGCAAGCACTGGTCAGTGAAGGAAATGGACCCGCAAACCACACCGAGTAGGTAAAATGGTACCGTGCGTCCACACCAATTTACGTGTAGACTAGGGTAGACCAGAGCACGACGTCTGGGTCAAAATGCTCCTGCGATGAAAGTAAATTCGAATTTCGAATTATGGATATCACATGCGATCATCTAGACGTGCTAATGGCGAGTGGTTCGACACGAATATCAACTAATAGCCATAGTTTCAGTGTTCGGCGATGATCGATTGAAAGGCATTTGGAAAATCATACAAATTTCAAATTACAACTGCTACTATGAGATGAGACTAACGCGTCAGCGCTGACGACGCGCTTGGAACTTCAGAACTCAGAAGTTAAAAATGAGAGAGCCTACCAGACGCCTGTGGAATTGGAATAGCAGTGAGACTTAATCAGACCAATATTCTGTATGTCATACCGATTACCGATTTCTGACCGTCGCGGCGTTACAATACGATAACACATTAATTAATTTTGTGATACCAAATTAATTGAATATAACATAATTATTCTTAATCTACTTAATTTTATCGCACACGGTCCGTCATGTTTCGATAAAATGATAATTTATATTTTATTTTACAACAGTCCCACACTCCCACCGACTCAACAGGCTACACAGACAGTGCAGCCAGGTTACCCAGGACGGGACATAACGTGAAGCAGCTGCTACGAAGCACGATTTAAGATATATCTTAAATCGTGCTACGAAGGGAGCCGTGTCGTGCCGCCGATTCACTATCGTAGTATCGTAAACTATCGTTATCAGCTGCAGTTGCAACTGCAGTATCGAGGTGATAACGAGAGTCCGCACTTCCGCGGGACGACGTCCGAACCATGGCCAAATACATCGTGCAAATAATAATCATCGGCTCTCAGATTGTCGGCAAGGCGCTGACCAAAGCTCTCAAACAGGAATACGCCGCAAGTCAGGAGTCCGCTCGTAGGGCTGGTGGAGGACGTGCCGGCGCAGCTCATGCCGCTGCCAATGCCAAGGCCGGCATCACGTTGGAGGAGGCCAAACAGATATTGAACGTCAAAGGTACGTGCTTTCATTCGCGAGTTTGTACACGACATCTGGAGTTTAGTTTTAAAACAAATTTTTCCGATCATGAATGATCTAAAAATCTTCTCTCTAACACTCTTTACTTCACTATGAATACACAAACGAATCAGAAATCCAGTAATGCATAATATAGGATATTACCTCATATATTGAACAAAAAATATTTTGCTCAGCTGGCTTTCTTGGCAGGTATTTAATCATGTTTGGCACAAAGGGTTTTTATACAGACTTATCTTCCTATACGTCTTCACTCCTACAACTAAAATTCTTTTTTATTCTTTTCCATAATTATGCACGCAGGGTGTGCGATTGTATGTATTATTAATTGTTATTAATAGTATATTGTATGACAAGGGTGGGAAGTTCACTACTTTACTTTTATTCTTTGGATGTTGGATAGCTAAAAATTATTATAAAAAGCTTAATAATTATATATCACCATAAAAATTAATATATTTTTTTTATTTCTGAATTACACAATCCATAAATATTTTTTTTACAATAAGTATAAGTTACAGCGATGGTATTTAAAAATATTAATATATATATATATATAAAAATAAAAAACAAGATAAAAAATTTTTAATATTTACATAATAATATCAAGATAGTATAGTGGCATGGTGAAGTGAAAATATTACAGAGGCAAGTAACATTAAGCCCGATGACCCACCTACCTCTCTACTATAGATTCAAATAGAGTTTTTTTTATCTAACCCTCCAAAACTTAAATCTTAGAGGCAATTGCCTCTGAAATTACTCTTCGCCATGCCACTGAGATAGACGATAGTAGACTTGTGTAAAGGAGCCAACTGATATTAAGACTTCAAGACAATTAATATTTACTATTTATTTTTTTTAACATCAATAGTCTTTTATAAAATAAAAAATATATTTTTATAAAAGGTATACAAGTTTATAAAATTATAAAATCAACTTTTATAATATTTGTGTTTTTTGTACATTATTTTTATTTTTTAATCATAGAGCATAGATACTTTATCCTCCATTAATAGCCATACTTCCAACTTTATTAAAAAAAAAAAAAATGTGTTCCTAAAGTTAGCATGTTGTATAAATTTTACCTATATATAATATAAATGAACATATTATTTAATTGTTAAATGTACCTATAATCAATTATTTAACACAAAGAAATTACTTATTTATATTTAAATTTATTTTTTAGATATGACACAAGATGAAATTCAGAAAAGATATGAATATTTATTCAGAATAAATGATAAATCACAAGGTGGTTCATTTTACCTACAGTCAAAAATATACAGAGCTAAAGAACGACTAGATAAAGAAATTACCAATAAAAGTAGTGAAAAAGCGAAAAAAGTAGAATAGGTAACTAATATAATATTACTTTATGTGTTAATAAACATGTATAATTTTGTTAAAATAAAATAAAAACAATTATTTTCTAATTTAGTCAATTGTATCAAAATATATAATAAATTGCAAAACTAAAAATGTTAAGTGTTTTTTATATTATATCTGCAAGGTGGCATACAAGAACATTTGTTATTGCTGGAGATTTTAACATGGTGACTGAATTTGAGGGATAATACTGAATTCTACATATTATTAATATGTTATTATGAAGGTGAAGCTTTACAGTATTTGGTGTTGAAATCAGATAATAATATTATTAAATAAAAAAAAAAAAACAGGATTCATATTTTTAAATCCATTGGGTAAATTTAGCTATAGTCATTGTATGTCGAGGGGGACAAAGTTCAATGTCGTATTATTATGATAGCTTATATGAAAACAAATTATATTATACTCATAGTGTAGTGTGATATTAAGTAAATTTATTAGGTTCTGCAATATTTAAAAACCATTAAAGGAATACTTACCAAATTTTCGAAGTTAATTACAAATAACAAATGTTTATGCCATTTATAATGGATTGATAAGAGTAGTAGTTTATGGATGACAATAAGTCTTTTAATATCGTTGAAACAACAGTTTAGTATAAATACTAAAAAAACGAGTGTGGTGGTATTTGTAAACTGTGAAGTCATTGGTTTATTAATTTTGTACTAAAGTGTAAATAAAAATATTATTTGTTTCAAACTTTATTTTAAAATAAACCCTTTACAAAGTTTGACACATTTAACTAAAATTATTGTACCATATTTTTAATTTTTAATATAAACTTGTTCATTGTTTGTATTAAGTATACTTTTTGTATAGAAAGTAATAAAAAATGTTTTTTTTTTTTTTTTATAAATGAAGAAAAATGTACTTGAATTGAATAATTATATTATTTTTTTTATTGCTAAATATAATTAAAATTTAGTATTGTAATGTGTAATTAATAATTATAAGAATCTTGACACCTTTCGGTTTTTTTAAACATTAAATTTGGACAACCATTTGTACAATTGGTTATTAATACAATTGAATTAAAATAAACAATTAATTATAACTTATAAGCTTAATAGAAATTTAATATTATTGGTTCATGAGTACTGGAGTACTTACAGGTTTTGTATAAAATCTAAGGCACAGTTATACCATCAAAAAATAGTCATTACCTACTTGATACAGCCAGTCTTAAATTATTTGATTGTTTAATCTTGACAAATAACAGAATTAACTATGTTAATCTCAGTAAAATTGTTAATATGGTGATAAACTTTTGAAATTACGGTATAACCAATTTTCTTTGTATTACAAAAATGAAAAAATAAGAAATAGTTTTAATTTTTATTAACTCAATTAATCTGTTTTATCAAAATGTTTTAAAAGTTTATAATATATTTTTGAACTTTTTTTAGGAGTTTATAACTTACATATTTTAGCCATAACTTTATGACTAGGTAAATATAAATTTAGTCCAACAATAGCATAGTAATTAGTAATTACATTGCTAGTCATAATAGTTAAGTTCTATATGATTATTATACGAGTCTAGATATAAGACTTATTTAGTATTGTTTATAAATACTTATAAATTGTATAATCAATAGAATAAGGTTTCTAGCTTAAAATTTAAATTAGCTGTTTGAGGATATAGTAAATACCTGCATGAACCAAGAGGGACAGACACTTAATTAAGTTATCAGATCTGTGCTTGTTTTCTGTAAGAAAAATTGTAAGTAATGTTTTATATTTGTTTTGTTTGTACTTAATTAACATGATACAATATTTTAACAGTAAAAACTACAGTATTTAAACAATTATACCAGATAGGCAAGACTATAAAATAAAGTAATACAGATCTAACCGAGCAAGGTTTATTTGTGAAAAATTGTAGGTCAGGCTAGATTGCCAAAAAAATTATGGAACAAAGAAAAAACCCACAAAATGTTAGGCAAACAGATCACTGTAACAGTATAAATAAAAAAAATTCAACTACTTAATGACAATATTAATATTATCATATTATTATATTTAAAAAAGATTAAAACTTCATCTCAGATAAGAGTGAAGACACATTTTCATTACACTAATTCCAAACATAAAAATAAGAAAAAAAATAATTAATTTAGCAATAAGTAACACTTTATGAGATATAAGTATATAACAAATATATATATTATGTAATGTTCAATTTGAGGCTATAGAAGGTACAGGGTAATTATCTATTAAAAGAATAATTTTCAGTAATTCATACTTACAGTACTAGAAACCATGTCTAGATATTTTAGATTTACAATTTAAAAATTTATCATTCTGATCTTATTTTGAGTTTATGCAACAGTCCATTGATTTTTAAAAGATGCTTAATTACCCAAATATACACAATATTCAGTTAAAGACAGCTAAAAACTCTATACCAATTGAACTACTATATTTTTTTTGTAATTCATAAATGTATAATGTATACCTAAAAAATTGTTTTGTTAGGAAGGAGTTAAGCAGAATAATCAGTTAAGTCCTCCATACTTCACTTTAGATTTTTATGTAAGATGAACTTCATAAATTAAATTTCCTAATAGACCTAGCAATATATTTATCTTTAATGTACTGATTTAACTTCATTCTTTAAATGCATATGAATAACTAACCAATAGGAGTGGCACTTGATATTTCACAATATTATGAAACTCATAAATTGTAACAAACATAATATAAGTTAGATTTTAAAAAAAATCTAATTATCCAGAACTGTCTAAACACATTTAAGTCATTTCAAATACAGCAGTTTCAGAGGATATTAGTTGTTTTTTTTTTATATCTAGAAAATTAAAATAATGAAGTGTGGATAATACAAATGAAAATTATAACCTAAAAATGATATATGGTTAAAAACACAGATGACCTAATGTAATAAAATATTTCATTTAAAAAATAAGGATATAATAAGGCATACAAAAGAAAACAATTTAAAATTCTCCAATAGGTCAGAATATTGTATTAGAAAATAAAAACATTTACATAAATAGGTTACTTCTTTCCTGCAGCAGCAGCAGCTTTTTCATCTTCTCGTGCATATGCAGCCAAGAGGTCTTTCCTATTTTGTAAAAATCTTGCTTCCTTACGTTTCCTAGCTTCCTTAACTTTTTGACGTCTAGCTTCAGCTTGATCACTAAAAAATTAAACAGTTATAAACAAAACAACTCTAATATATTATATTTGAGTTATTATTATAACTATTAAAATACCTCAACATCTTAGCACGGGCTTTCTCTGCCTTCTTTTTGTGAATGAACTCCATCAATACACGTTTGTTCTTGAATACATTACCCTTTGCCTTCATGTACAACTGATGGTAAAGATGGTTGTCAATTTTCTTTGCTTCACGGTATTTCTTCAGCAACCGCCTTAATACTCGCATTCTTTTCACCCAAAGGTCCTATTAAAAGGAATATATTAGTAAGAATAATTTAGGATTTGAAAAGAAAAGAAATATAATTCATACTTTTTGAGGTGTTCGAGCATTAGCAGTACCCTTCCTTTTACCAAAACCACAATGACGACCTTTTCTTCTAGCTTCAGCATTTTTACGTGCACGAGCTCTAGAGTGTACAGCTACTGGCTTTTTAATGATCAAACCATCTTTGATCAGCTTACGAATATTTTGTCCTGAAATTTGTTTAATAAGCATTAATAAATAATAACATATACTTATTATAATTTTGATTAAAATTACTCACTGGAATTGGTGTTGGCAATTTCATTTATTTCATTTGGATCCAACCATACCTTCTTCTTACCACATCGCATTACCGAAGCGGCAAGTCTTTTTTGAAGCTTTAACGAACTACAAAAATAAAAACACTATTTAATATTTTAACTCAATGACAATATATATTAAGTATAAGTACCTAACTAATAAGTAGAAGATTATAATATTAAATATTTTTTCTTATAGTTTAATCATCAATACATTGAAAATTATGTAAAAAGCAATGGGTACATGAAAATATTCATTTTGAGTTAGTAAGATGATAGGGATAACAAACGCTAGGCTAGTGAAAATGTCGCTGAGTAAATAAATTTTGGTTAAATCGAATGCATGATTGTGGAGAAACTTTGAATACATTGTGTTTAACCGAAATACATAGTAGTGGACTTTCATGTCTTTAATATTTAAACAGGTGGTGAGTGAAGACTTTAATAAGAACAAGGTTGTCACTCAATTAATAATAATGTCAATCCTTTGGGCAGCGAGATGAGGAAGAAGGGTTCGATCCGATCCTTCCACTCGCCGCTGCCACGAATCATAACAGTACGATCCGGACATATTTTACGATCGCAGCTCGTACGGCAATATACTGGGCATGAAACAGGTTGTAATGTGAAAAACATCATCATACACATGTGGGCACGGATATACGAGTCGGCCATAGCGGAAGGCGAACGATACAAGACGGCAGTCGTCCGATCGTCGTTAAAAATATATAATTTGTTTTGGAAACAATAATAAAGAACTCACCTCATTGTAATGGATTGACCCTAGCGCGACGCGAAACGACGTTGAAAAATCGCCACTTCAGAAATCAGAAACAGAGACTACGAATAGTCTCTTCTCGTTCACAAGTGAAAGAAGAACGATGTATGTGTGTGTTTATAACCTCAAACAGCATGGAGAAATCACACGAACCAATGAGAGGGACGCTCGCTATTCTCTTCCATGACACGATCACAGAATAGATGTCACCGTGGTCGCTTTTATTTTTTAACCTATCTTTTTTCAACGCCGCCGACCGCCGTACACTTAAAAATTCGTAAAGTTACGAATTTTGTTGTGGTTATTTAATTGTCTTCAGCGTTTTGCCATTTGTCGCCACACGTTTCGTGTCCAACAGACTTAAAAGTATGTTTTATTTATATTAATAATATTAACTATTCGCCTAATTGTCGGCATTTGTTGTCATCGTAGTTCCGGTCCGCGCGCCAAAGTTTATCAGTCCGTGATTCATCTTTCACCTATGTCTTGTTAACGCATTAAATACGAATATTACTCTTATATGTTTGTTGAGTTTTCGACTTATTTTTGTTGGGGTGTGTCGGATCTTTTCTAGTTTATCGAATTCACTAGACACATACCTAGTACAATCGTTGGTACTGATACATGACCTTATTAATTTTTGTATGGTAGGCTTGTGCTTCACTTAATGCTGGTGGTATTCCATAATTTTACTTTTACGATGAATTGTTCTGTCATGTGTCATTATCCAATACCTACAACCTTTGTATACTAATCTTAAATTATTAAATAATTACTTATTAGAAATCCTCTCTATCTAATCTAGCCTAAGTATCAAATTCAATGTGTGTTCTATTGTTATCATTTAAAATTTAGTTCTTGAAACCACAAGTGTAAATGTGTACCTAAATGATGATTGAATATCACCATCTTTCGCCTGAAAGTTATGTTGAAAACAATTTTGATATCTGATTACACTATTTACAACGTTTTATATATTTATAAAATTTCTTGATTTAAGCAATAAAAAAAAAAAAAAAAAAATGAGTTAGCTTAAACCGTCTTCTTTACAATATTATAAATTGGTAATTTATTAAAATACATTTAATTTAATACCTATATATTTTTATAAATGATGATTTACACTATTTACAAACCATCTTTCGGGTCTGAAACCTGATGCAAGTGTTAACTGATTAATTTTTATTCATTGGTTTTTCTTTAATTATACTTGCTTACTTATTATTGATAGAAGCCTTTAATTTTTTACCCAAAACAAGGTTTTGACAACATTTATTTCATGTTTTTTTTCTCTAATTAAATTAACTTTTAGTCTGAATACTTGAATTTTTCACTAAATATTTTTATTATTATTTTCTTTGATGAAATTTTCAAAAATAACTTAATCATATAAATAAAAAATATACTATGAAATTTACTTAGTGATACTTTAGGTTGATGGACTGTCTTCACTCAGAATTGTTTTTTCATATTTAATATCATTGAATTTAAATTAAACATAAAAAAAAAAGTGATTTAATCAACACTATAGCTGAGTGGTACATACTTGCCTACCTTTATTATTATTTTTTTGTTACTTAAGTAGAGATTTGAATATATATCTTGAATAATATAATATTAGCAGATTTCTTTGATTGAATATTTAAATATAAATATAATTGATCAAAAATTGGTAACTTACTGCAAAAGTATATTTAACAGTTGTCCGGGGACATTGCTTTGTAGCAACAAGCCTTCAAGCCCATCTGTACATTGCAATTAATTTTATATTCTAATAAAACCTTGGTACCTGCACCTTTATTGTACTAAATTATGGATTGGTTTTTGCTTGTGATAAATAATTTGTCTAGCAGATTTATCTGATTGAATGTTTCCAAATAAATATTATCGATCAGAAATTGGTAACTTACTGCAATAGTATAATAAACAGTTGTCCGGGGACATTGCTTTGTAGCAACAAGCCTTCAAGCCCATCTGTACATTGCAATTAATTTTATATTCTAATAAAACCTTGGTACCTGCACCTTTATTGTACTAAATTATGGATTGGTTTTTGCTTGTGATAAATAATTTGTCTAGCAGATTTATCTGATTGAATGTTTCCAAATAAATATTATCGATCAGAAATTGGTAACTTACTGCAATAGTATAATAAACAGTTGTCCGGGGACATTGCTTTGTAGCAACAAGCCTTCAAGCCCTTCTGTACATTTACAATTCATATAATTTATATTGTAAAATTAATAAATCATTATTAGAATTCTTTAACTACACAATTATGTTGATAATTTTTTGCTTATGATGAATAATCTTAATACCATCTTTCGGCTGATATTATTTTGATGATAAATATTATCTGAAAGCAAATGACAAAATGAGTTTAATTATTTAAAATATGAGTATTCTCAATTGTTAATTATTACTATATTACAGAATGCGTTACGTGGCTGCATATCTGTTAGGTTCCTTGAGTGGAAAAGAACCATCCAGTGATGACATCGAAAAAATCTTAAGTTCTGTTGGTATTGAATCTGACTCTTCTAAAGTTAGTCTCATTCTCAAAGAATTGAAAGGAAAGAATGTTGATGAAGTTATCGAAAGTGGTAAATATTATTGATATATATTTTTTAATATATTAAAAATAAATTTACATAGAAAACCAGATTTTATAAAAAAAATACTCATTTATATAATATTTAATTATACTTAATAATATATCTGTAGTCATTTAAGACACCATAATAACTTTTATGCTTTTATAATTTTTATCATTTATACTAATAATTTATTTTACCACTTTTAGGCAGGTCCAAATTGGCCAGCGTACCTACTGGTGCTGCCGTAGCAGCATCTGCTGGAGCTGGAGCAGCAGCACCAGCAGCTACTGAAGAAAAAGGTAAACCTTTTTTTTTTATCAAGTCAATTTGTTTTTTCATAATTTATTAAACCTATCTCATTTTTATTATTATAGCCGCTAAAAAAGAGGAAAAGAAAGAAGAATCCGATAATGAATCTGATGATGATATGGGCTTTGGACTGTTCAACTAAGATTAAAATGTAAGTATTGAATATAATATATCTTAATTTATATCAAAATTGCTTTATATTTTAAGTAATAAAATATTTAATAGTTGGTTAATATAAAAAAATTTATTTTTCAGATTCTCTTGGATATTTTTTGTCTACTTCCGTAACTGATGGTTCAATAAAATAAACATTTTTATTTTTTATTCCAATATTCTTTATAACCTAAATTATCTTATCTGAGTTATCCTGTGTAATTGATTGGTCAAACGATTAAAATTTTGTTTAGATGTAGTAAAATAATATAACTTTTGGGATTGAGTGATAAAAATTTTAAATCAACAAAATTAATTACTAAATTATGCTGAGCATAACAAAGAAATATTTTTATATAAAAATAATGTGTGTACTTAGAGTTTAGTTTGATCTATCCCTGATTGCAAGTTTTTTATTACTTTGAAATTGTTTTGTAAATTCTAGTTAAATTGTTCAATACCAATATTTCACTGATAAGTAGGGCAGAAAACTTGTAGCATTTGTGTATTTATTTTACTCAGATCATTAAAACAAGTAAAAAATTTATACCTTTTATTCCCAGACAATTAGTTGAAATAACTTTTTTATTTTACTTTTAGTAAATATTTCTTCCAGTTAAAATTTTTCAATACTGATTTTAATTAATTTTAAATTTTATCAACATTTTCTTCATTTACAGTTATATTTTCATTTAATATTTAGTCAAAATTGTCAAATTTAAATTCTTAAACTATATAATAATATAGTTGTCTGTTTGCAGACGCATATTTTTCCTACAAGTACTTAAGAATTACCGATAAAATAAATTTTATTTATTAACAAACAATAATTCTTCATGGCAGAAAATATGATCTATACTCTATTCAGTATAATATTGAATCACTTGGTCAACCAAAACTTGTTGAGTCTGCATATCTCCACCACTTGATGGCCTCTTCTGTAATAAATTATTGTTTGTATACATGGTGACAGTGCTAATCCAAAAATCAAAGATTGCTGCTAATTATATAACAAAGCGTTATATTTGGAATCGGACAGTGATTTACTCTGTTGATGTTTTAATTGTATAGCAGCTATCGGGGTACTTCAGTATAATTTTATTCCACATTCGCTTCGCTGTTTGATAATATGTTTCTTGAAAAAAAAAAATATATATATTTTTTATCGCATATATAAGGTGTTAATGCACATTAGGCAAATTTTTTTTCAAAACCGGAGATTGTTTGAAAAATGCAACCCAATTTTATCTATCTATATTATTTTTCTATTATTTCTAAAAAAAAAAAAAAACAAATATGTGTGTGTAATATTTTTGTTAAAAATTAATTACTGATATTACTATGAGCCATATAAAGTTAAATATCCTTGGCTGACAGTTGACAGACTGCCTCTGCTTAATAGGGTTATTTTTTTAATATTATGCATCTATCATTGAATATATTCTTATATAAATGGAAAAAAGGAAGGATAAATTGTATTTTCTAAATTATTTTTAGATTCTGTCTTCACTTGTTGGGCAGTAATTGTTTAAAATTTCAGCTTTGTGGGGGGTAGTTATTTGAAATGAATCACCTAGATCTTGTTTAGAAGAAATTAAGCTTAAATATCAGCAAATAAATTACTTAAATTGCAGTATTAAAAAACACAAACAAACTTAATAAAATAGTAACTTAACAAGTAATAGCCCGCTCAGAATCGTTATTTATACATATAGTGTATATAATGATATATCGTTGAATTTAGCAGTAGGTACCTACCCACTTTCCTACTTTTTTTATTTATATATATTATTTAATTACAGTTGTAATATCCTCGTATGTAATTATGTACTTTATTTATATTTATCGACGTCAATTGGACAGATGCCCATTTTTAGTGCTAAATTTTAGCTACATGAATATGTGCACTTTACATAATGCATTTAATTAAATTTAATTGAATGCAAGTCCAATGTTTAGTAATATTATCGTTGTGACTACATTATGTGTATACCTATTACCTACTGTATACTGGTAAAGATTTTATTATCATAAATATATTAAATATGTTGGCTATTTAATTCCCGGGGGGTTTGGGGGCCGAGCCCCCATCCAACGAGAGGTCCTATTAAAAGTTTAACGAGCAAATATATACACTTTTATGTACAAGAAATACGCATCCCTACGTTAAACATCGTGTAGTGTATACGTAAATGTTAAACTTAATACTTATTAATGGACTATTATAAACAGTTTTTCGAATTATTGATAAAGTTATCTTACCCCTGCTGTAATTGAAATGAATACTTCAAACTGCCAATTCGGCTTTCACACCAATCATATTACCATTCATCAAGTCCACCGTTAAATCGATTACATTTTGTATTCGCATTTCGCTGGAAAAAAATTAATATGCGCTGCTGTATTTCTAGACATGGCTCAAGCAGTCAGGTCTAAGTCTGTTGTGCCTATTCTGGACGTTGTTGGTTCAAACGTACCTAAAGTCTCATCCGTGCGATGGTACGGTGAGAGCCAAGTAATTTCTGTTCCAGCCCCAATTTTATGTAACTGGTACACTTCAGAACAACCCACTACTAACCATTTAATCATTGACGACTTTATATAAAACGTAAACGGTTTCTGAATGATTATAAAAACTGTTCCACACTTCACGAAGTTTCATCACTGGATTGATTTTTATCCCTAAGTTTTGTAGTAATTTTAACCCACACTCATAAATTATACTTATTGTAAAATATATTTGTTTAGAGATTTATATAAATTAAAACCGGGAAAAAAATATAAAATAATAAATAATACTATTTGTGTTTAATGATGTTGAGAGTTTTAGTAGATTTGTATTAATTGTTAGAGTATATAACTATATAAATAGGTAATATTATATTTTAGAGACCTAAATTAGTACCTCTATTACTGATTTTTAAAATTAAAATTATTTATCTTTAGTTTCACGTACGCTGATTAATTTAATGACCAATTGTAATAGTGTGTACCTATATACTTAATAGGTAGATACATTAAAAAAAATATATATATTTTATATTGTACTTATCTAATGAATTGATAATATGCTGCAGGTGCATAATATAATTTATATATTGAGTAGCCTTGTATTGAAACGTAAAGTGATACCTATGTACCCAAGCTTAATCCGATAAGCAATTAATTCAATTTAAAAGAATCTGGAAAATTAGTTGTTAGGTATAATTTTTTTAAGTTAAAATCTATGTAGAAAATTTGATTTACGATAAAATCGAAATTCTTTGTGAAAGTACAACAATATATACCTAGTACTTAAATAAATTTTTTTAAATTTTAATTATAGAATAGTAGCAGTATTATTATTAACATTATGTAATATGTTGTATTCTCCTATACATGCGAAATGAAAATGATAAACATCAAATCGCGTGGAAAATGTTATAAATACCTAAAGATAACATTGTATGTTTAGTAAAACCCTACAGGTAAATTATACATATAGCACAAAAAAATATGTTTGAATTGTTTACGCGGACGAATATATCAAATATAATATACAATCAAAAAAAAAAAAAAAATTATCAAAGAACATTTCGATTTGCAAGTACTTGGCTTTTTTATTTTTTTGAATCTTAACAATACAATATTGCATTTCGTATTAGTTTAATATTTTCTTAAATATTAAATTTCTTTAACATGGGTTTTCGAAGAATGCGTGTAGGTACCATAGACATATAATAATATGTCTATGGTAGGTACGTATAGGTATACGCTATATTTAATAAAATCACCTTATTGTTCAATTGGGGCAATAAAAATACATGTTTGCTAGACATAATAATTGTCCTAAGACCGCATAATATACGTAAAAACTGAGCAGTGCAGGACTGTTCTGAAAATTATTGTTTTGTAAAGTAGATAAAATACCGCACGTACTCCCTCACTACACAAAAAAATATGCCGCTGTACACTTATGCAGAAGAGGGTGCAGAATTGACCTCTTTCAAATGTACCTATTTTGCACTGCGAGCTCGAGATAAAAATACTGATTTTTCTACGATTTCGCATGTACAAGTACAACGGTCGAGTATAAAACGTGTGAATCGATCAATCGACGTTCCGGAGGAAAATGCATGTATACGGTATACCTATTAATAGTATGTACCTACCTAATATTTAAATATTATTAATAATAATAATGTTATAATATAAATTCTTTGCTCTATATATTATAATCTATATAATACAATACACACACACACACACACACACACATTCATAGGATTTCGTTTCGTTCGATAGTCAGTATAATATTGTAACGACTTTGCAGGCTGCAGTAGTATATATTATAATGTGGCGGTCAATAACTCCCGCGCTCGCGACGTCAATTCGAAACCCAGCAACCACGGGTGCTGATACGCGAAACGTGTGAATTCACTCTGTTGCACGTAATACTGTCAGATAAATAACCGCTGTGCACTTACTATTTAGTTACTTCTCATTACGGGTGTACAATAAAATAATATTATTTATACACACATACACAAATATGCGTACACGATAAAAGTGCATTGACCGAACCGATGCGTGTGATCGCCCGTAATATTCGCGCGCGCGATCATAATTTTAACTGCGCAACACATAAATAAGTGCATACAATATCTAAAACGCGGTCGATCTTAGTCATTTGTGATTATTATATATATATTATTATCTCACTACGTATGCGTTTTATGTATATATATATATATTTTTTTTTTATTAAATTAAATTTTTCCGAGGTCAAGCCGGTGTCCGAGCATAATATCGACAGTCACAACGGGTATAGATTATAATATTTAATTATAGCTTAAAATTTATCGGCACTTATAATATTATTTTGAATACAATTATTTCGACGGCGGCAGCGGTGTCAATATACAATAATAACAATAATAATAGAGTCACTATATGTCACCGTAATAGTCACTGCAGTTGCGGTGGTTACATGACCTAATATCATAACGATGGTTTGCTCTATTTTTGTGTACTTACTACATTTTAAAACACTTACGGTCGAACGCGGTCGACTTGAAATCTTCTATACATCAGACTTTTACCCGGGTCCATAGAATTTCCTATTTGAACAGTGCAAACAAATCTCGTCGAACTCGAATATTTTTGTGAATAACATACTAGTCTCGAGGTTACGATTTTTCTGTTTATACATTTTTAAAATTATTATATACATAACATATAAATACTTAATGTATATACGTATAATAAATACATAGTAATTAATGTTATAACTTATATTGTACTGTTTCAAATAAAATACATACTTTGAAATTTTATCCTTGGTTTTTTGAATTACTCGTATTTTTGGATAACGTGTACTTTTTTACCGGTCCCTTCAACGGCTTCGACTCCGAGTTAACTAAGTTTGGCTATATTATATAAATACGATAAACAATAATAACTGTTGGTAAAGGATTTACCACTTAAGGTAATGAATTATTAATTCTTATTTATTATTGTATCGACAGCCGGTTCCGATTACCACGAGAACCTCGAGAGCGTCGTTAATCAGAAATGAATGACCGGTGCGCTTATTGTATTGCCTATGCATTTACGCCGCGTTCAGAACGATCGACCGAAAATCTAATATTAAGGTATTATTTCGACATTTGGTAATACACTGAGGATCAAAAGCTTTCCATCACTTTGAAATAGCTTAATATCACGCTTGAAACATATCACGTTGTAATGTAAAAATTATTATTACTGTAAGCCGAGTTTATTTCAAAAACAGTTTGAATGCTATTTTCCATTTCCTCGCGAGGTATATCAGATTATTTTTGATTTTTCGATTTGGCGTACGCGCATATAGCTTAAAATTTCCAAGCTCTCTGAAGTATTTCGTAATATAGAATAAAAAATGAAAGACGGCGGGGGATTTGTATATGTTCTCCGCTTCGGACTTTTCCACAGTATTAACTGAAACCAAACAAAAATAAAAAAACCGATTTTATATATCTTAACATATCGCACAAATATCATGTTTTGTTATTCAAGTAAAATACGGCGTTATTTTCCTGGATATTAATTTACAATAATAATATAATATATCATAAAATTATCGCGATTGATATAATATATTGTATTTCTATACCAATGCGTAGATGAGATAAAGAAGAAAAACAAGACCATATTGGGATTATTTTGTAAATTGCAGAAAACAATGATACGTGGTATATTGGTATAGTAGGTACCCATAATAATATTGTATAATATAAACAGTATGTATAATACCTATAACATTATTTGTAGTAGTGTTTTTGAATTTAGATAATGTAATATAATAGTATAATATGTACAGATATGTATATGATCTAAGGGAAGTATACTTACTCGATGAGGACGGTTTGAACGAAATTCAGTATGACTACAATTCTCCCCCTTGCAACCTTATTACTACCTATGCGTACTATAATACGGATAGATATTTACTTACCGAAGGGGTCTGTATAATTCGATAAACTAGTATGGTAATGTTAATATAGTGAAAATACACTCTGTTATTTATTTTGGTTTTGATTTTTGGAACGAGTAAGACAAGTTGTTGAAAAATGTCTTTAAGCACATGTAATTCTTGATTCCTGATGACGAAGATGTATAATTTATCATACTCGTAAACAACTTAAGTCGTACGTTGCAAATAATATTCGGTAGCAATAATGTATACATTATTTGTGGCAACGCAAATTTTATTGTAGTGTAAAATCACAGATGTAGCATAATGATCAAACACATTTTACAAGCCCACGTTGGATTTATCCTAGTGTTTTGGTACATTTACGATTTATTTGCTCGGGTCGATCGAAATAATTCACCGTCCTATATATTATACTTAATACTTATGTATAAATTTAAATATTTAAATTTATTAATTTTTTTTTTCATTCACAGTGAATTCACACCGGTATTCTGAATAAATTGTGCGGACCTTCCATCATTAGTCGAAATTCACACAGAAGTTAACGCGTTTGTAAAAAAATGCAATTCGCACGTTTGAACTATTCAACGCAAATTCATTCGGTTAGGTTTTTCGCGTGATGGCTACCATGCATATAGCAATTTTTTTTTTCATTTACGCGTCTATTCTTTGGAATTTTATGCGGTCATTTCAGGTGCCGAAAACATAAAACCGGCAAAAACGTAATCGTAGAAAAGTAAATAAGATAATATAATACAGATGAGGTATAAATTACATGCGAGGTTTAACATATTATAGTGAATAATTGTCACACAATATTATATTTTATTAAAAATAGTTCGACAGTAAAACGTGAACCCTTTGGGGAGGTAGGGTTATCCTTTGCGATACATCATAGACGCGTACAGGACGTCGATGTATATTATTTCGTACAACAGATCTCGAGCTTTCAAAAACGTATGCCGTATGCAGTTTCGTTTAAACGATTAAACGCATAATAATCGATGATCGTAAATCTGTATTATGATATATTGTGTACGATCCGGAAGATTTGGTACTTCTACGTAATATACCATATACGCGATTATTACGACCAAACGCGAGTCGTACGAGTCGTCTGTCCGCGTTTGCCATCTCGCACGCCCGTTTGGAAATAATAATAATATGATATTAATCAAATTATTTAACCGGTTATTTGTTGTACACATATACGTAGGTATAATAGTATAATTTTATGTGCTGCGTTACTCTACGACCAATAGTATTATATTATAATATACTATTATTATAATATATTCGACTAGCACGTGAAGTAAATAATATATAAGTGGCGAATGGCGATGCGTCGAGCGATGCAGTGTCACCTGCGTATGTGTAGACTTAACTATATATATTATGTGTGTGCGTGTGTATTACATATATATAAATGTGTATTTGCTGTATAGATATATCTAATATATAATAATAATATTATAATATCATTATAGCCTATGGGCACTGCTGCAGCGCACCGATTTGGCTGAATTTCAATTCGAAAACCAGTTTTGGGATTTGTCCTTTACACTTTTGTTACGACGCGCGTGTGTCTCGTCGAATTACTGCTGTTATAATATTATTATAATAATAATAATGTTATATTGTACACACTTGCGTTTTTTAATAGACATAAAAATATATCGTAGGTACGTATTATTATAGTCGTAGATACGCCATATCTATAGGTAGGTATACGTATTATATTCGCGTATGAGCAAAACAATATGTGCGATTGTCACGATAATATTATGATAAAACGTAGTTATTGTGTGAATACTGGCAAAATCATATTGCGTTTCCCAATAATATCGTGAAAAATACCGATAAATAATAATTATATTTATATTTTACCTCTCAATCGTACCGTACACGCTCCGTCCTATATTATGGTCCTTACTTCTCCGTAACGGCGTCAGATTTAGTGGTGACTCGCCAGGGGCGCAATGCACCGGTGTCTCAAGGTTTAGAGTCTAAGGTCGATGTCCTCCTAGATTTTCTAATTTGTGAGAAAATAATTTACTAACAATATTAAATAATGGTCGAGAAAAAATAATTTTAACAATTACCTTGCGCTCACCGACTCATTTATTCTAAACTGTTGTGAACTTTGTTTTATACTCGGCTTGTGACTTGATTTAATAAAATACATAACCCATAGGTACTGCCATTATAGTTAAAACGTTTTCTACTCAAATCATCTTCACTTTATGTACACAAGTATTTATAAATAACCTTTTTTTATTTTATATGGGGTTTTCAATATTTGTAGTTGACAGTTTTGTTTAGGTCTCTCGAAACATTTAGATCCGCCACTCAGCCACTGCTTCACCTACAGTATACCTGCAATATATATTATAATATGTTAGCGTTAAAGTATAAAATGGCGTCATTTCATTAAATATATAGGTGCCTATTTTTTATACTAACCAAATAAAGACGATAAACTATGTAGGTAATTTATAATTTAATAAGTTATTTTATAAATTCGTCATGATTTTTCAGTTTTATGTATATTGTTCACACTGGAAAAATGGTAGTATAATAAAATCAAGTTTCTGACGTGTGGACCAATATTATTGTCGTTTATAATCTTTGGTTCTGTAGTTTAACTTTGATATTGATATAGTGGATAGATGATACACATTAATGAATCATTTTAATAAATAAATAATAAGTTTAAAAGAGATGCACTTTACAAAAAATAGTGCTTTTATCCATGCTCGTAGAAATGTGGAATAAAAAAATGTATGATCAATTATTCCACTGCAGCCTTTGATAAAATGTACGGTATAAAAAATCATTATAGTCATCGATATTTATAGGCGTATAAAATTTTGTCTTAGTTCTAGGGTTCAATTTTTTTTTACGTGCTTATTAATTTATTGCGTTTTTAATGCATGTATAGAGATTTAGTTTTTTTAAATTTTAAATCATATTCCCTGATTTACGTTTTTGAATAGTAATATGAGGATTAAACATTTATTAAATTAAATAAAAAGACATTGGTAAGTATTTACAGTATAGTATTTACTATATAACATTATATTATGCATATTGTTAATTGATTGTAGACGCGTGATAGGTATTAATATTTTCTATGGTTTTAAATATACCTAAATTTAAAAAAAACTCACTTCAGTTGGCAATGTGAAAATATATTTGTTTTATGCAGTATAATACTATAGTGGTAATAACAATACACGCGCATTAATAAATGTATGAAAACAAATTTGAAAATTTTTATGCAGGGGGGAGGCTAGAGAAACGCAAGTTAACAATAAGGGATGTTTGTTTATTTAAGCACTTAAATTTTGAGTTTTCAATCATATAGCTGCATATTATTATTATTATTATTATTATTTATATTCATATTATAAATAATTTTTTTAGACCATTCAAGTTTGATCTCTATATAATCATAACGTATAATATATATGCTCCTATATTAACGGACCTTTGTGCATATTATATACATGTTGAATACGCATGCAGCGTGTTCGGTGGCAGTAATTTATACTCGTAGTCGTCGGCACTCGTTTGGGTATAGACTTATAATATATATAATATATTTATAGATTTATTTAGTAAATGCGAATAATGCTTAATACTATAAATATGCTATATACTATACATATATACACACATATATATATATATATATATATGTATATGTATATAGGTTTATGCGATTGCATGTATAAATATATGTATAATATTGTGGCGAACTCATTGATTTCCTAAATATATGCGGAGTTTATGACCCACATTTTCGCAGTGGAGGCGGCGGTATGGAAGTTCCTCATCTATAAGTGCATTCGTCCATTTCATCGGATTCATGCAAGGTACTATAAAATATATTATTTCTATTTCAACCAGCGAGCTGAGTAAATAAGTAATTTACAAAATCAAATAAAACAAAAAATTCCGATATGTTAGAGTCAAGTGAGCCATTACGTAGATGATGCAGATGCAAAATTGATTAACGATGACAGATAAATAATGATATAGGTACTTTTATTGTGTACACAAAACCAATCTTAAACATCTTCATTAATTCTTTATTAAAAAAAATATAGAGAGTGATTCATCAAACATGCTCATTGTTCACCCACTTTTTCTTTTGCAATTATGCAGTTATTTAATAGCTGATTTTGGAATTTTTAAGTATACAAAGACCATATTTTAAAATTATTGATATTTTTTGTATTATTCATTGAGTGTTAAAACTTCTGTTTTTAAAATTAGAACTGTTTCTTCTTATTTGTTTACAGTTAATTATTTAACTGATCATTTTTCTAAAAATTTTGACTTATCCCAATCAAAATTTGAATAAATACCTATAGTTTTTAAGTTTTTTCTTTTTACCTAACCTATAGGATAAATAGTTCCATGAAAATGAGTTTAGAAGATATGTTGGCTATAATAATTTGAAAATTGTAGAAATGTTTACTAATTTATCAATATTTATAATTTAAAAAAATGATAAAGTACAATAAGTATAAGATCCGATATTAAATCTATGTTACATATTATGTTACACATTATTTATATTTTTGTGAAATTATTTTGATTATGATTATTATTTTTAATAAAACAAAACATTTTAATAACTAAAGAACTATAAGTTTGAATTTTGATTTAGGTACACGTTTAAAACAAGTACCTGTTAAATAATTTATAGTAAAAAGAGGGGGGGGGTTCTCATTTTAAAAACCGAAATTAATATTACCGGAAGATAGCTCTTAAGTATCTAGTACAAAAATCTAAAAAACTTGA
The DNA here is from genome assembly GCF_020184175.1 of Aphis gossypii. Classification (NCBI taxonomy): domain Eukaryota; kingdom Metazoa; phylum Arthropoda; class Insecta; order Hemiptera; family Aphididae; genus Aphis; species Aphis gossypii. The sequence continues at coordinate 16,432,230 of NC_065532.1, read as the reverse complement.
ATAATTTATGATTTTTGAGTAAATTTAAAATTAAAAAAAAGTCATTGGTGAATGAAAAATAGAGGCGAGCATGTTTGATGATTATCCTGTATAAAAAGAACAACAATTTGTTTACAATTTACCTCTATTGCAACACTTAAATTATAATGCACGTCACACTACCAACACTTCATGTACTATACAAATTTAATTTTAAATAACTATTTATGTGAAGATCGCGTGTAACATTTCAATGATACGCCGCATGAAACCACAAATCTATAACAAAATAATTTAATGAACTTGCGGTATTTGTTGCAGAGAATCAATAAAATAATTGAAACAAGCTGACCACACAAGGTTAGGATAGGTTTTTAATCAATTTTGTCAGGATTTCGCAGGAATTTAGCCACCAAGAGAGGGAATTGTGAGGGGACTTATAAGCTACTCTAAAATTACTACCTACCTAACCATATATTTATAAGCTTTTAAATACTATTTTACCTTTTCATCTAACGGTTGATTGTCGGTGACCGGTCAAAATATGTTCATTGTTTTCTATACTATATAATGACTGAACAAAACATATTTTAAACTGATTTTTATAAGCTTAATATTTATAATATTATATCGGAGATAGACATTTCGTATTTAATTGTATTTAATATTTAAAAATTTGAAAATAGTTGCTAGTTTGTTGGGTATTTGTTACTTGCACATATATATGCAACGAAGATAAAAATATGGTATTGATCTTACCGCTTTATTGTACGGGATTTTTATAACTAGATTGTAAATTGACGTCTTAGCATTTTAACAGTCTTATAAAATCGTTGTGAAATACAAAAAATGGATAAAAAAATGTGCACATTGAATATGTAGAATTTTCATTATAAACATAACATCTATAAGTGCACTTACTTATGCTTATAGCTTATGTTCCAATTAATAAAATAATTTTTTTTTTAATGATTTAATTGAATCAAATTATTTTATTGAAAATAAAATTATTTTGTATCTAATGGTTCATTATTTTGAGGACACGTGGATTAAGCGTCTCAACTACGGTAATAGTCGACGTCCGGTGATGTTTATTAATGTCAACATGCAGAACTGCTATAATTTAGTGATACAAGATCTTGTACGAACGAATAATTCGGTTTAAGGATGGTACTACACTTTCAATGCAGCACTTGGTACTTGGAGCAAATCACGTTTTAATATGGAAATTCATACGCTTCTTAAAACAAGAACAAGTGTTACAAGAAGTATTTATATTTTGTCAAATTTAATCTACAAATAGAATAATTACGTATAGTATCAGGTTCGACTGGAAAAATTCTTATCGAGAGAATCAAGCCCATCATAATGCAAAAAGTACAAGGATTATAGCATAATATATATATATATATATAATTGTTGACATTGTTGAAAATGCTGTGAAATACTAACAGTTTAATATTTAAGAGGTTCATTTTTTTATAATATTCAGTGTTAAATACTGATTTAAGCTTTTTAATGGTAATAATATAATAGATTTTTGCTGTGTAATATGTGATTAAAGTTTGGATTATGATAAATAAATTAGTTTTTTTTTTTAATAATAATAAATATTAAATATATAATACAATATAATATGATAATAACTATATAATGATTTAATCGAAAAGATTTTTAAAAAAAACTAGTTTAAAATATGATGTGTTTAAACTTCAATGACATTTTTGTTATAAGATATTATTTCAAAGATGTTATGATAGGTACGTACCTACTCATAGGTACTACATAGGTTGTCATGATAATATGTCGTCCACATGGTCTGGATAATACATTATTCTAGTTTATGTGATTGAACATTTTTCGGCTCAAGCATGTTGGTTCAAAGTCTCCAATCGAACAGTTTAGAATCTAGATTCTAGTTGGAAATATTACATGAGTATATAATATAATATATATAACTTTCCCGTATAGTTATAATAAATTATAATACATAGTTTAGGAATGTATAATTATATTATTTATATGAAATAAACGACTTAATAACAATAACTATCATATTGGTAAATTATTAACGACCGCAGTCCGCAACATTTATTGTAGTGTGTGTCAGACTCAGAGACGAGAAAAAGTGTCAGCGGAAAAATTGAAAAAAAATAAGACAGTGAGCATTCCTATCGTTCCAGTCCCCGCATAATCTATTGGAAGAAACGAAATGAACACACGAATCTTTGGCGATGACAAAAAGCGATGGCGCGCTGACGTACATTATAGGTACTAAAATATAATATATATCTACCAGGCCAATATAACGGATTTTTCTGTGCACGCGCACAGTAGTCGTCTCCATATCATATTATATAAATAATAATAAAATATATTGATATATTGATGTATTATATACCTATATAATATATACGCGCGGCCGAAATCATTATCTGATCGAAACGTTAATTTGTATAACGTTCTTGTAATACAAATTCTTTATACTAATATATTATAGGTATTTTGTCTAAATAATATCGTTATTTATTGATTATTTATTTATTTATTACAGACGAATATTGCGATGCGATCATCCGCGTGGCATTGTACCGGTTTCGACGATAGATGCAGCGAAAGACCATATATTATATAATATGAATTCAATATGATATCTATATTATGTACAGGTTGTAGGTACTTAAAATCTTAGGGAAGAGTTATGGGTGAGAAATAGCTAGGTATTAAAGAGTAATAATTGATAACACCTAATCACCAAAAAAATTTGAAATTATTAAACAAGAATGTGTAGAGTAAATCGATTGCAAAAAAACATTTTTTTCGAGCGTTTGAACCTTAAAGATTGCTATCATAATAATATAATCTAATATTCATTGTCATTGGTAATAAAACCTTAAAATTAAAATTGAAATTGAAGTAAATCTAATGATGAAATTATTATTAAATATTAGTCCTTGCGTATACCTTTTAAAATAATAATTTTGATGTTATATTTTGTATCGTTTCTTATCGATCATCACACAAAACACGACGCTGTAGATATCAATACTTACCGTTGAATTTTCGTGACCAAGTATTAAAGTTTCCTAGAAAAATATTACATTATTTTAGTAATTTGTTTAAATACATGCATTCGTATTTCGTATATTATTTACAAAACAAAGTTTTTAATTCGAAACTCTTTATCTGAAATATTTCGATATTATACATGTTGTATAGAAGATACTTCACAAGTCATTTATTTATAAGATTTTTTATGAGGGACAGAAAAAAAGATATTATAGTATTTTAAGGTTAAATCAGCGATCGTTCTATATAATGTAAATGGTTAGTGGCCACCTGACAGTTTTTAAAACAAAATTACATTAGGTTATGATAAAATTTTTAGAATACTGAAAGGGAGAAGCCAAATACACTCTCACTTTACTTGAAATTTTAATGGGCTCAACGCTCAAAATTGCCTATTAACGGAACGAGAGGTCGTTAACGTCATATATAATCTCTTGTCAACGGTGCGTCATTTTTCCGTGGATATAAAATGTATACTATAATAAGTGTAAGAGCGCATTCATACTATTTAAGTTTGTCACGTGTCAAGCTATTTTAAATTATACCGTGGTAAGCGCATAGACGACAATATTAATCTATTTAAGTAGGTAACCATAAAATACCTATTGCAGGTTACTCTATTAAATACGTGTACTGAAGTCGTGACACTCATGATGAGTCACGTGCGATTATGTTGCACACTGATCTTTCAACTTATGGATTTAATAATAACAACACGATACAACCAGAAATTAACTCACGATAATATTATAGTGACGGGGTATACGAAACTCAATTTAATTTGCGATGTCGGTTGTATGCTGTTTGACAGATATTATAAATTGTAAATTTGTAATTGATTATATTATTATGTTATCCCTGAAAAAAAAATAAAAAAAAAAATTGTATAACCGCATAGTGTAGGTAAATAGGTAGGTACTGCAGGTAATACCAGAAAATCGTGTTGAATTTTTTTTCTTAGTGGATACTGTACATTTTTTTTCACCTGTCACTTGCAAGTTGCAGGAGTATATTTACAACTGCTGTCATACATACACTTAAAATATCTTCACATTAATTTTTTTCTTCGGATGTGCGAAAGTGTATTAAATTACACTGTATCGAGGAGTTGTAATACATTGTATCGAAACGTTTTAATCATATTATAAATTATAATACAACCCAAATATTGATTATCCGGAACTCGCTGCTTGAATATTTTATATCTATTTGTATTATTTCATATTTGACATTTGTCGTACATATTTATTTGTGAATGAGGCTGTATAATATAAATATATTATTATGTACTATGTTTTATTTACATTTTTCAAAAATCATTTAATATTTCTGCATTTAACACGCGCTTGTAACGATAATGTCGTCTGTGGACTGGTCTTATATTTATGTACTCGAAAAATGAAATAACGGGCATAAAATAAAAAAATAAATAAATAACTGTAATCGATTAAGCATAATAATAAATAATAATATAACCGATGCGTTTTAATATGAAATGACAGTATACCTAACTGCCATCGAATGGTGTCGGCGCGATAAAATAAATTAAAATTCGTTCGATTTATTATGCTGCAGGTGCTTAGTCCTATGTACCTGTACACAATGTTCATTGAAGTATATAAAATATACTTAAAATACTTTTTGACACGTCATAATAGCGCTGGATATGTAAAATATATTAATAATAATAATAATAAACTAAAATGAACACAGTGAAACGGTTTTAAAATGAAATATACCTAATAAGAGTTTGGCAATTCACTAAATGTGATTTGCATAAAACTACTATGTTCTTAAGATCTTTTTATGCTTAACAATTAAATTATCATTTATTGATTATAATATTATATTATGTTTATCAGTGGCTGTTATAAGGGGGGAGGGATAGGTGGATTGTCTCTCCTTGGGGTTTGATTTTGTATATTTTATATTATAATATGTAGACACCAAAGGTGGCCAACTTTTATGGACCTTTGAGTTTTTTAAGTTGTTACGATCGACCAACACAAAAGCTGTCAATAATCTGGTATACCATATATATTTTATATATTTAAATGCTATGTGGTGGAGGAGGGTTGGCTTTATTTTTGCCCCTCTCTCTTTGAACATAATGTATAATCGCCATTGATGTTTATAAACGTATGTATAAGACACTGGAACTTTTATAGCTTGGTAATACATATGAGCACATAAGTGGTGAGTGTAAAAATGAGTTTTCAAAAAATTCAAGATCGATTGATGACGACAATGGTCGTAGATAAGATATCGTACATAAGACATATAAGTATATACGCATAGGATTCAATGTACATTATCATGTCCTCGATAATTGGAAATACTTAATATCTCTACGTAGAGTGGTTCAAATTCAACCATATTGTTTTCATGCTTAAAAAAAATATATGTATATATATTAAGGAGCATGTAATATTACTTGTATACTGTATAGATATTAAAATTATTCTGGTTGGTTTTTTTATTTTCGGTAAGTACTTATTTAAGTTTCACGTTGATGCGATAAAACTTTTTTGTTATCGAAACCATCAGTTTTCACTTCCAAGTATTGGGATCAGTAAAATTCACGAAAAAATTAGCAAGAGAATTACAAGACAAATAATCGTAGTATAATAGATATGCAGTGATGAACTATACCTAATTGAAATTTAAAGACAATTTTAATACGTTAAATGACATAACGTAAATATATATTATTGTGTATATTTCTCAGTATCTCGATGAACTAATAAAGAATTGTGGTTAACTTTGAACAACTGCAGTATAACACTACTATATACGCTCAGATATCAGAGCTGTGCTTCCAATATTACAGATTCGTGTTATAATATACAAAAATAATTAACATATGCATCGGTGTAAAAAAAAAATATAATTAGTAGGAGGAATACTGTGCGTATATAGTGTACGTATATAGAGCTGTAGAGAGCGTGTTGTAAAATTATACCGTTATGGACGTTAAAAAAAAAAAACCGTTTTGGATTAAAAAAATAATAAAAATTGTTCGATATCAAATGCACACCTATATAATAATAATAATGTAATATTATAAATAAGCACGCGTATTACTATTATTATATGTTTGCCGGCATGCCGTTAGTCGGATAAATCGCGCGCGCGTGGTCGTCGCGTACTTACCTATATATATATAATATAAATAGTATACAATAATATAATACAATGTATGTTTTTTAATCTTCGCCTCATAAACTATTTATATATGTACATATATATTATACGATATAACTGTATACTCACATGTATACACGAATTGTATACGATATTCGTCGTCTTCGCCACATTAAATCCCTTAACAGTGCCCGTGGCCAATCGCATTTCCATCGAAAGGCATTCGATTATGCGCAGTCGAGGACTTATTGCTATTATTTTTTTTACTATATATGATATTATGTGTAAATTACAATACACTATATTATATACAGAGCGATTCACCGAGCACGTTCATCACCCGGAAATGTTATCCTTTATTCAAATTCTAATTTTCATTTATACAGTGTTTATAAATGTACATAATATTCTACTTAAAGACCGGCTGCATGATTACGATTTTTTTTTTCAAGTAATTTAAGGAGTGTTCTTGCACGTTGTGGCGATTTAAACCAGTTTTTTTTTATAAATAACACTATCCTCCATTTTAACCTGAAAAATTTTAAGTCGATAATTTTTTTTTGAAAACATTTTGTACTACACAATATAATATCTATAACTATAATCATAGGATTCACGAACAAGTGATCTCGAATAAAATGTATTGATGATTATTTTTTTATTTTGTATTCGATCTACAAATCATATTAAGCCTATAACATATAACCATCCACAATATTACAGTACTAATAACTCAGAAACTATAAAAATTTGTTTGAAGAAAAGTATGTATCACTTCAAGACACTCATTAAATGCCATAAAAATCTGAGAGCTTGAAGTTTAATAGTTTAAACATAAAAATTATCTTTGATGTCATACATTTTTAAGTTGAGTATATTCTAAAGATTAGGATTTCCACGATTAAATGATACATAATTTATGTATACGAATATACACTAAATTATTGCTTAGGACGAGAGTATAAGCAATAAGCATACTTTGTATGTAATGTATATGTATATATATGTATATAATCATTTTGTATATTACATGGTACGGCGCATTTCGCACATCGTCGTAATTATTTCATTTTTTTTATTATATTATTAATAATATTGATATTAATATTGACAATGCTTCGCGTGTAATAATGTCATTATGATACATACTATATAAACTCTTGCAGTGGTGCGACCAAACAATGAAAAATATAGTATTACCTATATAGGTGTGTTGATGTGTTATATTACGTATTATGATGTGCGTGCGTGGCTATCCACTATCTGTGTTGCAATACAGCCAAAATAATATTTATGAATTCGTGATATGGCCTGCAGCAAAAATTGTTATTATCAATAATTTATTGCTAATACATTGTTTACTATCCACTATCCAACGGTGATTTAATAAAGATGATTCATCACATTGTAGCGACGTGGCATGACTAATGGTCTAATCAACAATTAGTAAAAAATAAACTACCCCTTAATTCATATTCATTGGACTTATGTAATTTGCGCCAAAAACAACCCTTCCCAAAAAAATATATGTCATTTGCGCCACATCTAAAAATTTATTTTGGTAATTTGCGCCAAATAAAATTAAATAAAAAGGCATTAACTAATCTGAGCCACCTGTACCTACTAAAATTGTAATCTACGCCATTTTTCACCTTATTAAAATTATAATTAGCGCCATCAATATTATAATTATAAATAAAACAAACTCCATGCATGTTAAATAAGTAAATTTTCGTTTAGTAATAAAACATATAAAAATCAGTCATATTATAATTATAAATAAATGTATATAAGTAAAACAAACTCCATGTAAATTAAATAAGTAAATTTTCGTTTTGTATATACCTACTATTTTTGTAATATCGGTAACATATAATTTTTGAAATTAAATAACTATAGCTACTTATAATACTTAGCTTACTCACTTTTTTTTTAAACTTATAGCTTAATGACGAAACTAAGTGTTTTCTATCAATAAATTTTATTTTGTTGATAAATTAAATATTATTGAAAGCGTGGCGCAAATTACATATTCCATTTCGTTTTCTGTCGTGGTTTAAAATATTAAAATTAATTTGTATGTGTATCCCAAAATACATGTTATATTATTATATTTTGTCGCAAATTACATACGTACTTAAATAAACCTATTTGTGGCGCAAATTACAAGTAATAAAATTGGCGCAAAATATGATCTCCCCATTCATTTACCACTTAAATGTGGCTTGTTAATTACAAAATTACGATATCCAATCAAGCGATATCTAACCAATCTTGAATAACTAAATAATAAACAATAAAATCGTGTTAAATAGATGTTTTAAAGTAATTACCTCCTTGTTATGTATATATGACAGTATGTCTTGTGTCTACTGTATAGTCCAGGAGTGGCTAAATTGCTGCTCGCGAGCCGCATGTGGCTCTCGTCTTAGTCAGATGTGGTTCACGTCTTATCTATAAAATCAAAATTTTCTTAGTATTGTTACAAATTTTAATTTTTTGGTAGTCGTTTATTAAAATTTATCAAATTATATAATATGATGTATTTACAAATACTTTGACTCTTGGTATAATTGTATTTGTCCATGTCGCACGCGAACACATTCATGTTGGCCACCCCTGGTACAGACTGTAAATCATAGTTTTTGTATTTTTTAGAACATTTTACTAGTATGAAAAGTGCATATTTATTTGAACAAATCTAACCTAATCTGCAAGTAATAGTTGAGTGAGGGTTATTTTACATATTGTTATTGGGGAGAACAAAATGGTTTCTTTTAAAAAGTACATATAAATGTTACGTATATTATGCAACACAGACATATGTTCTATATATATATAGGTTTACCTTCTTATAAAAAAATTGTATTGAAGAGTTTATATAATTGTATATTTGTATGAGCTATAATATTCTTTACTACTAAATTACTATATTTTTGCCCGTCATTACTAGTATCTATAGGCCAATTACATTAAGTCGGCAAAGTATTCATTTCAAAATACAATTAATATTTAATTTATTATTATTATTTTTTAATTTTTATTCTCACACACAATATATTATATTATAAAGTTCATACGAGCAATACAATTCAATTTTTTTTAGACTTTTTATAAGTACATTCAATACATGTTATCAATTTTTTTGATTGATTTTTATATACTTACAAAAAAGTGATTAGAAAAATTAATTTGTCAAATGAAATATATTAATAATCTTTGTGTTTACAATATTGGTTTATTTTCTATTTTTCTATTTGCTTTGTATTTACAATTATGGTCATTCGTACACTCATAGTTGAACCAAATGGTTTTCTAACACGTAATGCGCTACTAAAAAATAAGAGTTTTCGTAAGGTGGAGAATCAGGTACTTATCATAATTGGGAATATGATTATAATAATTATGCCATTTAGATATTGAGTTTAAAACAAACTATAGATATATTTTTTATTAAATTTAATATAACCAATAATAGTAGGTAGGTGTTATTTATGATATAATAATATACTTTATGTTTAAATAATTTAACAACCTAAATGGCTTTATATGTTTTAAAGTTTTATATCTGTAATATTATTATAATTTATAAACGAAGTATGAATTTATTGCTATATTTTATCAATGTAGCAATGCGGCTATAAAAAAACGAAAAACTATTTTATTAATGTGTTAAAATCCGTTTATACGAGAAAATAATTAAACCATTTAATGGTAATTGAATTTAAATGGAACACAATTAAAAAAAAAATGAATATACCAAACATGTGTTACAATTTTTAATTTCATTAGCGTAATTGGTTTTCTGTATTCAGAACTAATTTAGCAAAAATATTTTTCAGCTATAAATCGTATACTGTTTAGTCAAGTTGAAATTGTTTGTATTTTAAAAAGTTTTTCTATTAAAATATTGGTGTTCATGGATTATATTTTTGAAAAATATAAAAGGAAAATGGTTAATAGTAAATTACATAATATTATATATTTTACCTGTAGTAGTAAATATTTTCTTGGTAAACCGAATGGTGTAACTCAGTAACTGATGGTAGAGATATATCATATAGCAAATGGAAATAATTTTTTTCATGAACATTACATTCTTAATTTGTTGAAACAGTTGAATTTGTACATAATGCGATGAAAAAAACTTCATAAAAGGAATGTCTTAATATTGTTGAAATATTCATTTTAATAATCAAATATGAAACAACGATACTTGTGTCGAAATAATATTACCTTGAAAACAGTAATTTAATAAGAATAAAATATTGCATAATCATACTATACAAAAATAATTACATTATAAAAAAATGTTTGAAGATGTCTTTCATTTGGAATTATGTATTATTAAATTGCATTGACAGTCAGACTTAAGTTCTTAACCTATCATATATTTTAAATCTATATTTTCTACAACATTGCATTGATTCATATTCATTTATAAGTACTATTTTTTTTTTTTAATAAAACTTCGTTATTCATTTGATCATTAAGTCAATTTTAATTAAGATTCACCTATAACGTCAAAATTAACGCATTATAATTAAATATTTGTGTATACGTTTAATTATAATATCGTAGGCGTCCTACTAAAGATAGTATTTATGTACGTAAAATATAGATGTTTGTTCCCTTTACTTTGATCTTTGCATAATAATGAAATAAAATTGTACATAAAAAATAATATGCTTGCGCTTTTTGAATTAAATAGTTGTTATTTAATGAATATTTTAATGTGACAAAATTTGTTATGTTATAAAAATAATGAGACATATCAATAGATATTTATTTTAAATTTTTTAAATTTTTTTATGATTTCATCTATACAATTTATTTAAAGCTAATCAAAGTAATTATTATTATATACGTATAATAAAGTATTAAAAATTAATTTCGTCATTGATATAACTATTAATTATTAGATCATTTATCATGAATTTATCAAAAACATTATAAAATGTTGACTCAATAGTGAATAGATAAATAAATATTCGTCTATACTCTATACTATCATTACAAATGCTTACAAAATATATAAAATGTACTAATAATATTTAACTTAGATTTAAAGTCTAATTCAACTGATTTATATTCAAAATATTATGATTTATTCAAAACGTGAATACTAATCATCTTTATAAGATGCAGTTAAAATGTAACTGAGAGATAATAAAATTAAGTTAAAATTATAGCATTAAACGGTGTTTAAATTCTCATAATTGATGTGGTTGGAAAATTAGCTTTTAGGATCCTTAAAGCCTTTAAATTGATATTCATTAAAATTATATAAGCATATTAAGGTATTAAGTCATATCACACGAGATTTGAAAATAAAATCATGTCAATATTATAGCAGTTTTAATTTATTTATTACTTGCAGGCTGCATAGAGTTAATATATCAGCATAAAATAATTCTCGAGCCGATTAAACGTTTCATTTTTTTTTTTTTTTAATCCGTTTGCTGTACACGCACGAATCTAATAAAATGCTGTTTAAATGAAATAAATACAAATTCATGTGAGAACTAACACTACGGATAAAACAGGCGATGAAAAAAAATTCAAAGAACTAATAAATATTCGCAGTGTTTTACAACGTGTAGTGTGCATTAAATGTTTGAAAAAAAATTGACACGTGGAAAGCTAATTAGAAAATAAAGGTTTATTCAGTGTGTTATAGAAGAGTATCGTTTAAAAATGATGTCATAAATATATACCTGATATTGGGATGAAAAAAAATGAACACGTGCAGTCGAGAAAAGACGAGTTTACAGGAAATTGGATTGCGAATAAAGAAATTGCAATCGTCTAATGCGTTTCTTATCGATTTTTTTTTGTAAATACGTCTATACATATTATTTTTCTTCTTTATCTCTGCTACGGCAGGCTATCACGATTGAAATTTCCATCCATTAGATAGACAGTCTTAGGAATTCCATTAGATGGCCGCATAAGCATTAAACTTATAAATAATAAATATAGTATAAGTACCTACCTATAAATACATAATATATAAAATGCACGAACCGTAAACATAGTTTATTGGCAATCACCAAAAATGAAATTCTCAATTAGGTATACAATCACGGTTATATATATTATTATCATCTAATATTTTATTTTATTTATAATGCTCAATGTACTTACGTTTATAATATTATCATCTATAACAATCGATACTGTTTTCATTATATAAATTAAATTAAATTTCTATATAGAGTTTTTACTGTATAGTGCATACTCAAACGTTATTTGGAGCATTATTTTATATATGTTCAAGCATTTTTTAGTTTATTAAATCAGATTTAATCATATAATCACAGTATACTGTAATAGATCACTACATTATACAATATACTTATTAATTACTTAATTCATTTCTATGAGTACTAATCTACGATCGACCTACTTAAAATCAATAAATAAATTAGTTTGTTAAACCTTTTTGAGTTTATTATATTATACTGTCGAAAATACGTCAAAAGTCTTACTTATAATTATACACTGCACCGGATACCGCAAGCCAACTCACTAAATTTAATTTCCTGTGAAAAGTTAAAAGCCAAACAACTATTGGGACTATATAGTACCAACGTGACTAGATTTTCATTAAATGTATTGATTCGTATAATCATATGTTATCCTTATCCGGTTAACCCAGAAATCTCTAGAACTTGTCATAGTTATTATCATTTATGCATGTATACTTATCTTTAGGAACTTAAATAAAACCATTAAAATAACTAGTACTCGTTTGGAATATTAAAATCTCCAAATAGACACATTATAGATTATAGTTCATAACATAATAATACGAGTGTTGAGTATGTAATGTTACGTAAATTATTATTATTGTGTATCGTCGTATTTGAGTATCAGACTAAATCTTCTAATACATAAAAATGAATGTTTGTTCTCTATAAAGGCTCAAAAAAACTGCAGGATCGTTTTCAATAAAAGTTCTATTAATGTATATAGTTGAGACTCAGAGGGTGTTTAAGTCTTATTTTTCAATCCTTATAAGATGCTAATGTACATAGAGTGGTTATTGGTTAACACATGAATTCAGTTTTGCCTCATAAAAATCAAATATTTTTTTGTTTATTCAAATCAGTTATCGGAAAAATTTTTAAACTCAGGTGCTGTATTTAAAAATTTATACATTTTCGCGGCCTGTGTAGATCAGAAATTCAAAATTTTGAATCTTATTTTAAAAATGTTTAATTATTATGTAAAAATACTACAACTTAACAGTTAAAAATTAGAAAATAATATGAAATTATGAGTGTTTGCGAATACTTGATGAATATACCTACAAATCTATTATTTCAATTTGAAGCTCAACAGGAACATCACGTCAACATAAATAGGTATTAAATGAATTGGTGAGTAATTTTAAAATGTTGAAAGTGATTAAAATTATTATTGAAGTTTCGAGATAGATTCAATACATTTAATTGATTAAAATAAAAATTTTGACTATTCAAAAATATTTTTACAAGCAGAGAAATGTGTTAATTCATTTTTTTCAAAATGAGAACGTAAAAATTTCAATTTCACTTTAAAAGACTTAATAAATATGAGACCAATATTAGGAATAAGCTGATTTTTATATTGTAATTTTATATTAAATTCATTTATACACATCAATATACCAACAAAAGATACTAGTTCAGAAATCCTAATTTCATTTTATAGCATAGAAATAGAATCGTCTTCCACTTTTTTCCCGACAAATTGTATATCTTTTGATGTAACATAAGACCGAGATCCAATAAATAAAATACAATTCAATAATTAAATTTTCATAAAACGTGTAAATTTAAGAAAATAGATAAAATTATAATTCAATTTAATTGTCATTTTGGAACGGGCTGTATGGAATAGTTGCGCGGGTCACTGGTTATCAACCACTGATTTAAACGATTGCTATTTCAGCTAGGTTACAGATCTGAGATCATATACCTACATCAATACGTATTAATATTAGGAATACTGTTTATAATATTTCTTACAAAATATAAATATATCTAATAAATACAAATCTTTAAATCAAGTAAGTACTTATAGAGTTATATGAACACAATCACTATGATTATTATTTTACATAATTTCAGATTTCCAATTATGATTTATTTTATTATTATTTTTCACTATTTAATTCCAGACATATTATATTTTTACAAACACAGACGAATACCAATTTTTATATGACAATTTTTTATGTCCAAATAAAAATAATTTAATAATATGTCCAGAATTAAATAGTGAAAAATAATAAAATCAATCATTTTAGTTTGTATCAGATATTTCAACTAAAGTTTGAAGTAGAACGGAAAACGGTAGAAAGATAGATAAAATTTAATTCAGGTAAAGTTGGGTAATATAGGCGTACAGTTAAAATAAATAGGTTTAATTACTATTCTATGTATTCGTCGCTTAGTACGTTAATATTATAGCGAGACGGATGAATATTATAGACATTTGTTTTCAATACAACGGCTCGAATTCTATACAAATATACAGTTGGTAAAACGTCGGCATAATTTTATTGGAATAATTACACAAAATTAATATATGTAGATGATTATAGATTATATACCCTGTTAGATAATATTAGTGTATAGTGTATACGTAGTATACGAACAATACGCGTTTAAAAACAGTATCACCGTTGTATGCCTTTAAATTATAATATTATAATACTTATATATTAATACATTAGCGTTGATCTAAAATAAAATACTAGTAGAAAAAAAAGAAAAACTGTGTATAGCAAATTTGCTTGCTAGATAAAAGCCACACGCGAATTTGAAGGTTTTCAAGTTTTCAAGTAGGAACATTATAAGAAAAAACCCAATGTTCGTAGGATGTGACGTTTAAAATGAAATCGATTGTCGAGATATAGTAATAGATACACACGAGTACTAAGAAAACGTCAAATCCAGATCGTAGAGTCGCCTTTTGGCTCATCCCCGAGGAGTTCATCTCGTGATCCATAAGACTTTAAAAAAACTATTTTTGTACTACGCCTATGTGGGTATATTAAACATAACGTATAACAGAATGCAAATTTCTGCAAGAATATCCACTACCTATATAAGAACAGGCCCGGCTAAACTGTTTAAACACACTTAGGTAAACCTAAGTTCATGATGATCATGCCTATATAAGTACACTATTTTTTCTATTAAATATACCATTATATGTTTATGCCATAACAAAATGAAAATCAATATACTTCTGTGTAAGTACATTATATATTTCTTTGTATAAAAAAGTTAGTTGTTTGTTTATAACAATTAAATAGATCAATACTGTTTTGGGATAGAAAACAACTTCCCTCCTACTAGTTTTAGTTACGTTTGTGAGTTAGTAGCGACGAATAACACCGACCAGTTAACTCAATTGCCAAATCGAATTCAATACGTACAAAATTAAAATTAAAATTATTACTGTGGATAATGGACAATAGTTTTTGTGTTATCAATGTTATCATAATAATAAGACTAATGACGAAAACAATTAATTACTACATTATGGTTTATGGTTAGGAAACTAATTCTGAATACTGGTAATAACTAAAATTAAAAATATACTTAATATTTGTGAAGAGCGTGACGTTACATTTTTTTTAAATTAATATGGTAGATACTAGATATAGATTTAAAAATACCTTTATGACAATAACACAATTCATCTGTTTCTACATACGTTGTAGTGCGTTAAACCATTTATTATGAAAATATTTTCAAAATTATTTTTGTATTAATCTGAAATTTATTTTAATCGTTACATGTTCACGAAATAATAGTATAATAGTATATGGCAATAGCGACCCGTGTCATGGCGCACGTGAAATAATAGAAATAAATTAAGTGAATTATTACATAATTTAAAAGAATATATTAATATTATAATCATATACCAGTAAACAGCAGATAGCAGGAGCATTTAATTTAAAAATTATTCATTCTGAAAGTTAATGGTTAACGGACAAATAATAAATAATAATTATCAATAATCGTCACTTGCAGATATTACACAACGATGTTATTTTTATCCTTTTTAGATCTAAAACACTACTGTCATAATACAAAAAAATGCGGGCTGACTGATGAACATATCGTTTCAACCATCTCTATTTTCAACAATTTTACATTTTACTAGATATTTATTGATATTTAAACTCAAGGACATATACATTATTTACAAGTTCAAAGTGTCATTTGTTAAAAATTATAACAAAACAATTAATATTTATTATTTTTTAATACACCACATAATGTGTTAATATCATAGAGTCTCCCTACCTCGTTGGCATTTGATAGACACAACTATGTTAAATTTTATATTTTTACATGTCTACAAAATTTATTATTTATAAAGGTATACTTATGAATGGGTACCATCTGTCTTCAAATATTGTTTAATATATACTTCAGACCCTTGGGTTTTGATGTAACCTAGTCATATACCTCGGATATACCTAGTCATATTTTATAACACAGGCTTACTAAATTAATCTTTCTGTGGTTCAACCTAAGTGGACATTAAACTGTTTCAAACATTGTTTTATTTTGCCAAAAAAATTGAATTTTCTGATCGTTTTCATATTTTATTTTTGTACAATATAATAACTATACCGATATGTATTCGTGCACATGTTAGTTACCTAAGTTATGTATTATTTTTCTCCATTTATAGGTCATAGTGTCAAACGTCATAAAAAATGTCCATAAATCCCTTTAAAATACACTACTCGTAATTCATGTTATATATTTTATATATAATAATATAATTCGATTAATTTGATGCATTTCTTTTTCAAATACCTATATCTATTTAAGATGGGTGTTTATAAACAAACAATAATAGTAAACGAAAAGGGTGGTAAATAAATTATTACGAAGATACCAAAATAAACCACCTCAATGAATACTCGTTTAATACGATCGATTTGCGTTAATAATATATTTACATCGCAAACTTTTTTGATGATATTTTCACAATATTTTATCTAGCTTGTGTGAGTGCGTGTGCGTGTGCGTGTACTATATATATATATATATATATATGTGTGTATATGACTTAAATATTTTTTTCATTTCGTCTCAGTCTTCAATGTGTTTCGAAATACTCGCGTTTACCATTTATATTACAAGAAAGTTATTAATGCTGCAGTTAACGTAGAATTTTTTCGATATTATTAAAAAAATACGATAAACATTATACTGTTAAAAAATTCCCATCCTTACTAAAAGTGCGATTACTGTGGTTTTGAAAAACATGCATACTATGCCAGTTTATTTTGAAAAGTAAAATTATGAAGAATTTAACACGCGCGCGCATGTCGTATAACAATAATATTATAATAATGTGTAGAGTAGGTATTATAGTAAACACAGTGGTTGTAATATTAACTCATAAAAAAAAAAATGTATTCATTAGAATAATGACTAAGTATTATATCTTAATTATAATTAAAATCAGTGCTTAACTCTCGTTATAATATGTTTATCGCACATATATATAAATTCTTCTTATACTTTTTTATGGGAATTCAAGGCTCTCGGATATCTGATATACACACACGTGTGCTGATTTAACAATATCATAAATTTATAATATATTGTTTGTCCAACACTCCAACATTGATTATTCATTAATATATTAGTATTATATTCAATGTTGCAATGATTTTTTTTTTATGAAGTCTTATATTTTAATACTGCAATGTAAATATAATATAAATACATCGACCAAAATGAGATTTTATCGTCCAATTTATTACTAATAAATATAACATATATATATTCGCTCGTGATCTGTTTATTTTATGTTAAACAAGGGTAATTTAAATATATGCACTTAATTTATTATAGATGATATAGTAAATTTCATTAATAAATATACTTTGTGTACAGAATATGTCATGATGTGAAAAGTGAATTATTAGGAATATTTATAAGATGTGGTATATCTATACATCTATAATCTATTATGGTCTATAGAATAATATAGTACTCGTATATCTTGAAGATATAAAAATGTCATTCCGGAAGTTTAAGTAGAAAAAAAACGATAGATGGAACGAGGAAGGAAATAATAACTCAGTTTTCGCAATACAAAAAATACATTATTAAGAAATCGTTAAAAAAAAATACCTGCGTAATCTCTTTACATGCGTTATTTTTGGTTATTACTTTTCATTACTACCACGATTGCACTGCATTGTTCTTGATTTTTGTTCGTATTTCTGGATCGATTCATACACATTATTAATATAATTGGAAATCTGCATATTAGTATTATACGCGATATCGATCGATATAAATAATGTCTCGAGTAGGTGTATAATAATATATTGTGTGTGCAGCTAATTATGAGTATGACACGAGCTTACAGGTGCTGAACCACAGTCATCGTAACTACTAGGTATGAGCTATTATACTTATACGAAATACATATAATTTCGCCAACTTCCAATAAAATATGGTATTAAACCTACGCGACGGAGCTCAAAACATTGGTCTTGTAAACGTCGTTATGTCGATCATTGCTATATCGTTATCCAGTTATATGTTCTCTACCTACATTGTACTATATATTATGTGCAACAATGGCCGCAATATTCCGCGACGTACGGCGGAGTAGCCAGGAGAAGGGTATTTTAGGGTTATACCTTCCCCTCATCGGCCGTATTTATGTAAAAATATAGTGAATATATAAAAATATACGATGTCATACTGCAAGATTCTTTAATTCTTTATATTACTATTATTTACTATATTATGACTGATTACTACAACGGAAAGCGTGTGAACTCCCCCCAACCCTTCGCTATAAGTTTTACCTATTTAAATCTTAGAAATCCATTTGAAAAAAATTTTAGCAGCGCACTTGCCTCGGCGACGAGATCAAATCATTGATTCGTAATAATAAATTATTATGTTCTTGTTGTTATTTCGTCTCCAAATGCGAATAGTCTTATCGGACATTGATTGATATTATATAACGTTATAATATTGTATTGAAGAAATAAATTGATATTACGTTTCCAAAATTCAATACTGTCGCAACCGTGACCCCGTACCGCGGCGGTGCTAATATAACGATATCGTCGTTGACATTGGGCGCACTGCATAATAATTCGGACACTTCTAAGATTTTGCAATAATTATTGTTTCAATACGTCTACGTGACGAAATCGTTTCGGAGAAATTAAATTTTAGATTTTTATTGATTTATTGGTCAATTCGATGTGTACTCTGCAGGTCCTTGACTTACAATCTGACACATACATATATTATGCGCTATGATAAGTAATAACTGCCAAAACGATTCATTAACGTCGTTACGTATGTGCAGCATATGTATATTGTGTTGAGAAATCGTTGAACTCGTATTATATCATGCTCGAGATAAAAAAAAATAAAATTATAGTCAATTCTTATATGGTAGGTAATCTGGAAAATTCTTTGTTTATCGAAAATAAATACGTTTTACCAGACAATATTAAACACCTATGCTGCAGTGATTTTAAATTATTTTTAAATCTAAAAAAATCACGCACAATAAGCGATATGTATGTATATATAGTATATATTATAGGTACACCTAATACTATTATAGCATCAAATTAACCGTGTGGTCTTAAAACCATGTTTTAAAATGGTATATTATACACGCGTGCTGCTGTTCCGACGAAAATCGCAGCTGGATAACTGTCCGAAATGTACAAGAATTCAATTTGTTTCTTTTTATGATTTCCGAGAATATTTCTCAGCCTGCTCACAAGTCTGACATTTTACATACCTATTCGATTTTTTTACGGTCTACCAAACATTTATGTACTGGATTTATTTGTTATTAATGGGTGTACAAAACCTAAAATATTGCTACGTAAATGAAACAAATTTAAAAAATAATAAACTAGCTAAATGCAAGAAAAATATCGTTGAACATGTCACAATAAACAAATTTAAAAGTAATATATTATTACCTATATTAAATGTAAAATATAAAAATTGTTATGTCTGATAAAATTATAGATAGCATACAAAAATATTATAAAATCGTATTTTTAAGCAAGTATAATGTAGTATATTATTCTGTATACGTTTTTGACAATAAATGAATAAACACCACAACTGATAACAGAATAATAATCAAAATTTAAAAATCTAAACTAGTTTACACTTTTAGGTGAGTTATTGTTAGTTATGTTCCTATAAGATGCGAACATTAGAAACTCCCATTCTATTTAAACAAAAATAGATTTCCATCCCATTTAATGAATCAGACTTAGAACTGACAGTTAATGTGTTGGTGTGATTGTAATTTGTTTTGGTAATTGCCGTTAATACCTTTTTTAACAACTACTAGTTAAAAATTATAGTTAAAACTAGTTTAAAATAAAAGATGTTTTAAACTTTGAAGGGTATACGTGGGCAATGGGCAATGGGCATTACATTTATTTTTTTATCAGGGAAGCGGATATTAATATAAAAAATAGTTATGGCTACAACACGTTTGGGCACAAACTCATAATAAAGGTGTACTTGGGCACTATTTTTTCTGATGTAATGCTTTTGGGATCTTTGTAGTTCATAATAAATATATAAGTAGTTTTTTTTATGTATGTTAAGTATATATACCTTTTTTTGTAAGTTATATATAAGTTAGACATCATATATCATAACATGAATACATGAATTAAAACTAAAAAAAATGATAATCAATCATTTTTTTTAATATTATACATGACTAAAATATAAACACAGTTGTACACAAAAATGAACTAAAAAAAAAAAAATAAATTGTAAAAAAAAGATGTCAAGTAGGTAATTGCTCTGAAGTATAGTATACGAGTCAGGTGTACTTTGTAATTGGGTAGGTCACTGTAATGGATATTGTGTTGATTTGAATTAAATTTAAAACATCACATAAAAAAAAAACTTTTGAGCGGATACACTTATATTATCATATAGATATATTGCTATTAATTATTATTATAGTAATTAATTTTACTATTTATAATAATACGCGTGGTGTAAATGATAATAGACAATAATATAAAATTAATCTAAAAGTTTTGAAAATATTAATGTGTGTATAAAATATAATAATGTATTATAAGCACGTAAAAGTTTTAAGTTACAACGAAAACTTTTTTTCGAATTACAACAAAATAACTAAAATTGTTATTCTCTGTTTAAATATTGAATTTTTCTCAAATTTGAGCTTCCAATCTCTATTCATACAACGAAAAAAATACGCTTATTTATTTTTAAATTTTATTTTATTTTAGTATTAAACACTTATGAATATGACTATATGAGGTACCTTATATTAAATTATTAAGTCTTAGCTATAGAATTTGAACAATTTATACATTTTAAACTATAAAATAATTTAAACATCTTCTTGATTTTGATTAATTTTGGCAAAGTTTAAACTTTGCTCATCACAGCACAAATGCTCATAAAAAAATCTTGTGAAATTTTGAATATTTTACATTTATTGGTTTCAAGTTAAACTAAATAAACAAAATTTATTTTATCAAAAACTAGTATTACGTAATAATTATTGTATTTTCCGAATATTTTGAAAATTGTTATAAACTTTAAATGTTAACTACTCAAAAGTATTAACTACATTCGTGTTAAAAATTGTATTTCGGTGAAATTTTTTTTTTAACCTAACGATTTTGAAAAATATTATGGACTTGAGAACATGATAAAAACGTGAGCGTATCTAGCAAATTGTGTTTATTAATCTATTAGTTGATAGGTTTCAGTATTAACAACTAAGTGTCTGTACAGTGTGAAGTCTTGAGATGTGAATAGTGAATACTCGAAAAAAACTTCAACAACATCACTAGTTAAATATACAGATAGTTGAATTTACATAATAAATATGTGGGTGGTTTTAACTGTTATATTGTGTTTGACATATTATGTGAACTATTAATGGGTCTCCCGTATTTTGGGGTGTCGTGATCTATTTATATTCCTAGCGATCCCTCTACAGTCTACATTTACGAGGTATATAGAGTGTCACTACTCACTATACACTAGTATATACGACAAATCACGACAATGTGTTTATCTATGCACCTTATAATATTTGTATTGACAGAGAATTACGCAATTAAATTTTAATTTTATTGAATACTGCAATACTATACTGAGTTTTTAAGACCCGAGAGACATGAATGCATAACTATAATCGTTAATTAATTACGCGTCATTTTATTGCATTAATCAATGTTACAATAATTATATTGTGTTGGTGCAGCACAGTGGCCAACACTCGTCTATATAGCTACCGCATACACAAACAGTTTTTGTTTTCAATTATTGACTAGGTAGGCAAAAATATAATACACGTACGTACGTATTTGGCAATACCTAGTATCATATATTTGCGTTTTCATTCGTTTCGTGCAGCGATATTATAATATAATAATCCATATTTGTCCAGTAGTCCTCAACAATAATCTATGTATTATCATATTATATTACTTAGGCATTGTTTTGTCGTGTTAATTTTGTTATCGTTTATACGTTCGTTACACATGTTATATAATAACAATATCAACGTGTCGTGCTCGCGGTAGGTAACTTTTTTTGCCGATATTAAATTCACACTCGCCCGCACGGTGTGATTATTTCGAGAAATTGCGCGGCCGATCAGCAGCAGCTGGAGACTAAACATAAATCACAGCGGCAAGTCGAAATCACGAACAAAACACACAACAATATAATAACGCACGCTGTAACTCTGCAAGACTGCAGTTACGAATTATGATGATATGATTATGCTCGCTGAGAACTGCTCAGTGCTCAACGGGTATATCGTAGACACGGCATGCGTATTGAATATTATAATATAATATAAATGTTTTATTTTCAAATTCTGCTTTTATATTCTACTTACTATTTCCACTAGTTGTTTTTTTTTTAAATATATAATATTATATATTATTTATACAGTATACTATACATAGTATATACATATATAGATCAAGTCGTCGCATACGGAAGTACGAAATTCAATTATTCTATTCGAGCGGACATCGCGTACATAATAATATGTACTACATATTATTATTTAATCTCTTTTCTTATATTTTTTTTTTTGAAACCACCCTATTACAAAAGTTTGTATGTTTGAACACCAAAAATTCAGAAACTAGAGGGTTAATTTCAATGAAAGTTATAAAAGTTAAATAAAAGAAAATAGTATTTATAAGTATCTAATTTATTGTTTGTCATTCTAATATAGAAAAAATAATAATAATAAAAAAAAAAAATTTACAATAAAATATCCTTTTTTTAGCTTGTAGACTTAAAAAATACTCTACTGATTTTGATGAATGTTTCTAAATTATTTTTAAAGTTATCAGGAAAGTTCAAAGCAAAGTCTGAACCAAATTCGTAAATATACCAAGTGCAAATTTAACATAGCCGAATTTTTATTTCCGTCGAATTAGTTAGAGCTGTATTTTATGTTAGTTCATTTTTATCCAGAGTAAAGTAGGGATATACAGCTAGCAGTATAATATATATAATATACAATGAACGGCGCATTTAATGACCTTTTTCCGTTAACAAGCAGTATGCTTTTGTCTTCTTGATAATATTATACATTTTAATTTACTGACCTTAAATCAGTTTATAAATCCAAATTATTGGTTACCGTGCCAAAAAACTAACATCTGATTTAACAGATCTTAATGCAACAGACATGCTAATAGATTTTCATGAAACACAAGGACCCTTTTTAATTTTTATAGCATTCACTTTAGGGTCTATTTTTGTATAGTAGGTATACCTACTATATATATTATGTTATATATATTTTAATAAAAAAAAATTGAATGCGTTAATAAACTAATATTTTTAAAATAAATGTGACGTTCAGTAAATAAAAAATAAAAATATAATATAAGTGCATATAGATAAATTAAGGAGTGGGAACTACTTAAGTATAGGTACCTATGTATAACATAATACTATACCTTCGAATATTAAAGTTTTGACAAGACTGCTAATACTAATATTTACATATATGTGTACACATACTAAATATTATTCAAAATATATACAAACTACAAAGTGTATATTCGAAACTTATTCCACTGAACATGCGAACAGTGATGAATTCAGACAACTATTTGAATTATCACAACGCGGAAGGAAATGTAGCTAAAAAGATCGTTCGTATATATTATATCTTCTTGAATTTGCATATTTATTTTAATTTTACATCGATCAATGTAAGTGTTATAATAACAATATTTTTTTTTAATTTTGTTGGTTTATTTTAAATTTACTCGTATAACTCGTATACCTACCTAGTTGACCGAAACAAACTACTAGCAAAACAATAGGAATAATTAATAATAATCAGTAGACATATTGAATCCGTCGACAACTATCATGTAATTTTAATACCAAGTTTTAAGCTATAATTTTGTCTTAATTATAGTTTATTTATTTATTTTTTTTATGTTATTATTATTAATGACGATAATATGCTAATTTTGCGAAAGCTGTGGTATGTATAGGTATTTTAATTTATGCTATGTGAGCGCGAGCGGTTATATCCATACCACATCGTCCATAACTAACTGTCCATAATATACCTATATAATATGTATTTATTTTATAGGTAGATATCGATCCTATTTGTGTTTACAGTATTATAACAATTAACAACGATTTGATCACTTTCAAAAAAATATTAATCGACACAATGTACACCGAGTACAACAATAATACCGTTATTAAAACTTAGCCGCACCCGAAATGTCGGCGCCCACCCTTACCTACTACATATAAATGCACCGCCTGGCTGCATATATAGGCTATATTATAATATATACTTGACACTTGTAATATATAACGGAGTAAATTAATAAATCGTTTACGGGTATCGATGTATAGTTATATATACTTATATACACGATTGCAATTATAAAATATCGACGGCATAAACTATTGGTATTGCCCCGTATACAAAGTAAGTGTATACAGTGTGTGACATTAACCTATTGGCGTATCTAAAGTTCAATCAAGGAGGGGAGGGGAAACGATCAATTTTTTTTGAACACAACTCTTAATACAGATCGAGATTCGAGATATTATTAATCAATATCCCACGGCCCACATTAATTAACTATATTTTTGAATATTGATATTCTTTTTTCATTTTATTTAATACATTAAAAAAACTATTGCCCTTCTGAAATACTTCACTGCCCACTACTGTGTATATGTGTAGGTGACTATGAAAATTATTTTTCCAACTATACATTATAACGTGGGCCTAGTCAATCGTATTCCGAAACTGAAATTAATACTCGACAGCTGTAGTCACTATCGTATTATACGAAATATGTGAAATCGTTTTAGATTGAAGTTTTTGTTTTTCAATCTCAAATCCGAATACTATATGTGCAGTCATATAATACTGTAGTAGTGTAGTGCATTATTTTTAAGTCGATAAAAAAATATATATCTTTATGAATATTAAAGCATATATAATCATAATGTACATAGGATTCGAAAATCAAAATTAGTCTTCGAACGTGCGATTATCATAAAGAGTAAGATGATGCGAGATTTAGATTTTTTCATGAAGGTAAAGTGTAATGTAGGGGAAGTCGAGGCAGAAACGTACTACTAATTTCTAAGCACTGTGGAATTTAGGTATAACATTTTAAGGATTTAAAATTGGATTGCGTAATTATATTAGGTACATAACTTAGTCCAAGGCATTCAGGTGTTTAATAATTTAGAAAAATAACTTAAAATATGTGTTTTGATAAATAAGAGAAAAAATATTAACATTAAAATACAAATTCTCAAATACACATTACGTAGCTTAATACAAAAATAAAAAAAACAATCTGTACTAACACTACTAACCTTTTAAAGCACTGTTGTAAAGTTTCATTTTCTCGTCTTTTATTGCTTTTATTCTATCTTGTAAATTTGAATGAGGCATTCGCATTTCATAGTCGGTTGAAGCTTTTATATAACTTAATGTATCATTAACTGCAGCTTTTAATTTATGACTAATAGCATTGTATTTTCATCCCACGATTACCGATTTGTTTTTCGCACATAGTTACGAACCATCTTTAATAAAAAATTATCAAGTCAATTATAAAACGTAATAATATGTATAATAATACCGTATGACTTACGTTTTTGCCCCATAGTAGGCGACTTTAAATTAACGGTAATTAAGTAAAAAGGAAAAGCAATATTCCTCCAAATTATATGATTAAATAATCTGTACTTACTTTTTCGGAATTTGAAACGATTTTTGTGCATATAAAACAAAATTACGTATAACAATGTTTGATTATACGTAATGAGTATGTGAAAAAAATGTTATTTTACATAATAATATAATATATTTTACGATGACAGAAATTTGAGCGGGAATTTAATAAAAGTGAGGTTAATTATAGTTGTTGATAACAACAAACATGGTATGGTCATGGATAAATAAACATTAATATTTTTTTTCTATCTTGACCAATGTTCAGAAAACCTTATCATACGGTTTTGACTCTCGTACGGTACTACCCCGCTTTCCCCTATATTATATTATATTGCAAATTCACAACTTTTACCTTGGTAAATTATCTACAAATGTATAAAGAGAACAAAATATGTACCTTAATAATACAAGCAGTAAATATATTGTGTATCATAATGGATTATTATTTTAGGAGTACTAAAACTTTGGATAATTTATGAATTATTATTAAAAAGTTGTAAATATAAATTTAATATACAATTTCCGAATTATGACAATTGTTTTACAAAAAAATGTATGATGGGCGTGGGGCATCCAGTATTTTAGACAGAACTAATTTTAAACTTAGAAATGCTATGGTCTTCTTATAGCACCTCATAACCTTACCGACTTCCTCCAATAATACAATTATGATTATGAGATTGATCGTGCATCATTATTATTTATTACTATCACGTATTGCCATATATATTTTACTGTTTAAAGTTTAAAGTTGATTTTAGTTATGTGTTATACTTTAAATAAGCACAAAACAAAATTAAATTTATTGAATTTATCAATGCTGTATGAAGAAGTTTTGCGCATCTCTTAATATAAATTACCTATCAATTTTAAACCTTTATGATACACAATGAACGTCTACAAGTAACGAACTAAATAACAAAACTATAAATGAAATATGATTATTTTTAAAAATGTACATTAACCATATCAATAAATATATTATCTATCAGAGTCCAGAGATGCTCTTAATAATTTTTTTTTTGAAATATATAATTTCTATACATTTTCAATACAAACGAAAATTCATAAATTTGATATTGAGACGAGTATATTCGTTTTCATATTGCAGTATACAGCTGTTCATACATAAAATGCATGGCATTTAGTCTACATATCAATAGCTGTTTACAATTCATTTTTTTTTTTAAATATAATTTTTGCAAAGTGTAGGTACCAACCTATATATACACATCACATATTACACATTACATAATGCATACATATTATTTGTTTTATTATATCTTTACGAATTGCAGACCTTTATGTTTAACTATTGGATTAAATTAAGTATTGCCTGCACTACCGGTATAATACATATAGTATAGAATTATGAGTTTCAATATTTTTTATTTTATTTTTAGTTTATCGTCCAAGCATATGCAAACGAAAAAAGATTATGATGATTAAATGTGCACGTGCGATCATCAATCGAAGTAGAACAAAAATCTGATTTTGAACAAATATAATATGCAGGAGCTTAAAAAAAAATTGTGATTGACAGTGACACCGCACACGGTTGGTGTGTATCAATAAAAAATGTCACATCGCGGAAAAAAATTGTAATTATTTATATACGCACGTGTAGCAGTCGTATAGTGTACCACCTATAATAATTATTGCAGGATGTTTGAAATCGTCAATGATAAGAGGACACGCTATTACACACGTGTTAATTGTTGTCTAGCTCCGACTCGCTGCAAACGGCACATAAAACAATATAATATATACGACTGTACAAGTACTTACACGTAGTATTATGCACGGCGAATTTGTGTTCGGCAAAAATAATAATGACGAAATCCTTTACGGATTCTATGCGCCCGAACACATTATTTTACTGTTTGCACAACGTTTCCCTGTATGACTGCAGAAGATATTGCAAGTGCACCTACTGCATTTAAAATTATATTATAATACCTACGCGTTATTGTTTGCGACCTTCGGTGCATAGGTACCTACCATATACGCGTGTATTTTATCGGCATTTGGTGTGATTAATACGGAATAACGCATCGGTGGCAATGATGTTGACGTATGACTATAATATGTAAATCACGCAAAAACCACGTCAACTCCAGCCATAAAACTAAACCTTTTGAAAAAATATTATCATCGGAGCAGCAATAACTAACAATATAATATATAATGTAATATGTGCCTACATAATAAACAAGGCGATTCACCGAGTATGCCCAAGCCTAATTCGTTAACGAATTTATTAAAATTTTGATTTTTGAAAATTTTAAATGGGCTTGATCATAATTTTGAAAATTTGTTTTGCTCTACTTAAGGAGGGTGCTACGTAGATACAAACTTCTCGGCAGAACTTTTCTTAGATCTTATAACGTAGTAGTACAAAAAATTATATGAGTTTAAAATGTAATAAAATATTATTATCTGTAAATGTATTTATTTAGAAAATTTGAGTGAGCATGCTTGGTGAATCACTCTGTGTGTACCTATATATATATACAATATACAATATACATACAATCATCATAAATCATATATTTACATTTTTAATTTGGGTGTTATAATTTTATATTTAAATATCGGGTTGGAGGGAGCGGTGGAGTTTCAAAACTCTCCGCTGATTGATTAATGTTCACAATAATAATATATAAAACATAAAATTAAACCAAATGAATGACAACATATTTTATATTTTATCATATGTATTAAATATATTGTTTGCAAAAAATGATTCGTGGAGGCTGTTTCGACACCCAAAATATCCCCTGTCTACGCCACCCACCGGCCATCATATAGTATATTATATTATACTGTGTGTATCATCGTCTGTGTTTTTTTAAACGATATAGGTACAATTATCTGACTATGCCAGACATGATTATATAACCACTGTATTCTTCAATTATTTGTTTATTAGTTATTACGCGTACAGCGTACATTGATGGTGTTGAATTAATATTGATGGATCTTGCGATAGTCGTCACTACCTATGCATAAGTTTAATTCAGAGTGTATCCCAATTTTTGTCCAGGTATGCGCGCATCTACCTGTTAAGTCTGTGCCAACAATAGATATCATAATTTTTCTCTATTATATTCGAACATTTTTTATCAAAATTCAAAATTCAAAAATATATAAGTTATAATTATTTTAATTTTAATACAACTTAGTTAATAGGTAAATAATATACTTGTTTTTTAAATTTATTATCAATTCTATATTTTGGCTATTATTGTCGTTGAAATTTAAATTTAAAATAATAATAATAATAATAATAATAATTTACAGAAAAAAGTTATTAGCAATCATCATGTATTTACATTATTATTTTGTTACGTTGCGTCAGGTTTGGCCATTACGTTTATGACATATTGTTATTACTTATTACCAAAGTCGTCGAATGTCGTAATTGTGGACGGCGTTACCTATAACCACTGAAGTCATATGTGTTTTATATGGTTGTATTATATTATATATTATAAGTGCCTATAAGTATGGTTTCACCAGCTGTTTTAAAGTCGACGAATATATGATAAATCATAATGTTGTAGGTATGATGATTTATTTTTATTTGCAAATGAAAATCCAATGTCCAAGCTAAACCTACCTATGAATAATACATAAGTTTTCCAATAATATCAAGTTTTATTTAAATAGTAAAAGTTAAAGTTTTTAGTATAAGAAAATACAATTTTAATTTCTCTTTAATAAACATAGATAAAAAAAAAACCATAGTTATACTACTGTCAGCTGATGTAGTTTATATATAAGTTTTTAATTTGAATTTGAAAATATTGTATATAATATGGTTCATAAATGTCTGAAAAAGAGAACGATTATACACTTTAAACTCGTATCATTTATTATTCGAAATGTATACATACGGCTATAGGTATAGGTTCTTATAGTAGGTGGATCCGGAAGTAGCATAACCACGACCCAGTATCACCGCACCGTGTGCTTCCTCACGTACGCCATTTTTCATATGTTCTTATTTGAGGTCAATAGCTGCAGTACCGTTTATATTTAAAATTTCTCCGGGGGAATAAGTCGCATGCTGTCCCCGGGATGCCGTAGAATTCTCGAGGGCAAATTCGTGTTCGCAAGTGTTTAAAGTACATCGCGACGGAAAAACGGGACAAATTTCTCATATACGTTTTTACGACGCAATATAGCTAAGATTTGAATCAGCGTGTACGTCGCAATAATATGCAATGGTACCTATTTTAAATCGTCACATTATGTGGTCTAGAAAGTTAAATTATTTTAATTGCACACGGACGAAGTAAACGCAGCAATTCGAAGTCATCTACGAGAATATAATTGAGTATATTATATACTTAATTAATAAATGTGCTTCAAAGAAAACCGTTTACTATAAGCATATGTATGTATTCTCCGACCGTCGTACGGGACGAACGCCAATCGTTTAAAATCTTTTAAAATTCCTGCACGCATAATGATGTCATAAATGATCGTTGCGTTATCTACAGTCTACACCATCTACATTCTACACGGTGTATTACGCGTAACGTAGTGTTGTTTCCGATCGAATTTTTTCTGCCATACGATATATTTACAACAGTACAATATTTTTAATTGTGTTCGTTTTATAGTAACATCTCATGAATTCCGTCTTCCGATTTCCGATAGATATTACAGTATACAATATTTTATGCCGACGCGGTAAGCTCCCGTATACGCATATTATATTATACACATTATGTAATACTATTTAACCACATTTTATATTTTACCCACGACGAAACCCGAAACCGCGTCGGCGCATATAATCCGAGTTATTGCAGTAAAACGATGCACTGTGCATCGATTTGTGGTTGCATCTAAATGTTGTTATTATATTCTTCATTTATCACGGAATGCATTTTCTAATAAACTTATAATATCGTAAATGTATGCATAAAGCTGTATTATATACACTGCATTGTTACAGAAAGCGAGATTGACCAATATTATATATATACACGTGTGTAGTGTGTAGCGCGCGCGTGTGTGTGTGTGATGGTGAGGAGGTATTTACGGGGGTTGAAATCCCCATCCAACAATATACTTACTAGGAATAATAAGTAGGCTGATTGTTGTTATAACTGTATACAGAAATATGTATTATTCTTTTACTTAAATTGTTGTGCGCGTTCTGTTAATATTTTAATATTATGATTGAGAAAAAAGAAAAAACTATGATTATTTTTAGTTGAACATTGAATAGGTACCTAACTTATGTTTGTAATCGCATCTATATTATTCGTTATATTTTATTACTGGCTCTTGCTCCAAATACAATATGTATATTATTTGTTTGAGTTACACACATTTTATATTAGGCCATACGTCAATTTGTTCTTTGTTCATTACAACCGATTTTAATTTTGAAAATAAATTTAATATTGTTTTCTGGGTTATTTAAGTGGTAAATTACGCGATTTAAAATTGAACGGCAATCGTCCCTTCGTCGTGACACAATATTCAACTATACTCAAAATAACTAGCTCATTATTTCGTGTAGGTATATACATTTAAAATAAAAAAAGGTTTTACTCGAATCGTCGAGTTTTTACCCAAATAAATCGCAGTTCTCTACATAGTAATCAAATAATTTTAACACCTTCTATACATACATTATTTCATCTCTCTATATACATAGTCAGATAGTCTCATACGTGCCCATGTTTAATAAATCGATCTTCTCGCGCAGCCACTATGTGTTTATAATGCATCAGAACCAGGAATTACCCTCGTGCGGCTAAATCACTGAAATAATAATTATTAATCATCATACATATTTGATCGGTTAGGAGTTTGGCATTTATCGCACGCGTTCACGCAAACAAGCGGACTAAAAGTAAACAATATATTATATATGTACATTGTATACGTTTACTATTTAGGTTAACTTAACACACAAATTTAAAATACACACATAATACACTCTGCGTAATGATGTGTGAGTGTTTTAGCGCCGCTTTTACCGCCATCGCATGTACATAATATAATATATGTATATGTATAGGGCCTGACGACGAACGGGTGAAACTAGGCCAAACGTAGGTATAATATATTTCCGCGACAATAAACGAGAAAATTACAGCACAAACACACACACGCACACCGAATCATATTATACGAACATTTTCACGTCCACCCCGACGCGCACGGCTGCAGTTTATAAGTTAGTTACGTCCAATAGCCGCTTTTATAATAATAATATAATATAATAATGACGATGATGATGACGATGACGATGACGATGATAATATCGTGCACCGGGCATAACCAGTTCGGACCCGGATCCCGCGTTGTCATCGCAATAAATACGAAAAAATAAATAAACACCACGTATTATAAAACTTGATCGTATATATATATACACGGTAGATACGGGTGCCGCGCGTCTGCACACGCCGAGGCGCCATCCACGAGACCTACTTCGGTCCACTGCTGCTGCAGCATCGCACGTGCGCGCGCACACACGCTGCAGCAGCACAAATTGTATACAAAAAAAAAATTATACATTAAATGGGACGTCGCAGCACGTAGGTATACACACCGGTAAGTCCGTCGTTGTACGTTTTACATACACAGAAACGTAGTACTATATATATATATATTTATTAAATGCCGGCTGTATAGTCAGTCTGCAGCAGTATTTGGGACGAAATCGACAAAATCGACGTGTGATTTGAGGCCCAAGTTTTTAAATGCTTTATTTGTAATTTTCGAGAAGGTATTATAGCGTGAAAAATAATATAAGAAAATATCGATCGAAATCGATAAACAATTTTCATAACAGTCTAAAGTCGACGAGCGGGCCAATGCTCACCAGCGACGTTATTCGTACGATTATAATAATATATACAAGGTCTGGTGTGTCGTCTGCCGGATCTACAGTCTGAACTCAATTTAGTCCCTGAACACGCGCACGTGCGGTATATACGAAATCGTATATTATATATTATGGTGTATAGAGTATATATTATTATTTATTATACATTTATACGTTTATATCGGAATACACGTGCGACGTCCCGTGTTCGCGTAGGTCGGCCTTTATCATTATTATCATTATATTATTATATATATTTTTTTTAACGGTTAATTTCTTCTTGTACACTGCACGCGCTTCGATCCCACGCGAAAACGACTCAACAAATACATAATATTATATAATGATATACATAGAAGACCAATTATTGTCTGTTGTCAGTCGGTATGTATAGGTACATTATTATACACTCGTGTATTCTTTGAATGTATTAATATTACGATCGCAATCTCGTGTGCAGGGCGCAGAACGGAATCGAATAACGAATATACACAATACACATTGTGCACGTACATTATAGAGATAAATTAAAAGAGGTTAGATTCATTATAATAATGCACTAATATTATATTACCCGGAAAACGTTTCTCTAAGGATGCACGTGCGGGTGGACCAGTACAATACGCACCAATCAAATTCCGACGACGAGTGTCGATCGGACGGATGATGACAGGATTCGCGCATAATACTCGTACTTTGCTATATCCGTTATTATTTATGTATACAGTATATATTTTAATATTCATCTTTAATTTTTCGTAGTAACATAATAGAATGTAACACATGCATATATAAACAATATAATAGATTTTTTTTTTTATGTCCAGGACTATAAACAAAAATAATATATCATATTATTATTATAATTTAAGTCAGCTCGACGGAAATTCGCCACGTCCAAATAGGTACGATTATTCCGATTGTTAAAATAAAAACCGTTATTATTTATATGCCCTTGTGTCGAGTGTCTACACTATACTGCATTGTCTATTAGCTTATATTGTCGTATGCAAATATTCTACATAGTAATAATACAATGCTTATATATAGTACCTATTATAAATTATAATATACGTATTATATTTTTCGAAAATGTTTTACGCACCCTGATTTTTCGGCCGAATCGTCGAAAAAGCCATATAAGGAAATCCTAACGCGGAATGAGCTGTTGAGATTTAATAATAATAATATATTATATCAGCGTGTACAACATTTGGTCCAGTTATCCTCATTTTTTATGCTAATATGTATAAATTCGGCAGCGAAGAAAAATAAATTATGATTATCATAACACGATTATTATTAGTATTGTTATACCTATACTATTGTATTCACTGCTTGTCTGCTTACAACGTGAACAGTTTTCAGATTCTTTAATTTATTATACTATTAACTTTCTAGTCTATTCAAATGTTTTTGCCTTTTTGAAATATGATATCTGATTCTTCTATAATGTAAAAAAAAGTCATCTAATAAATATTTAAACAAACATTATCATCATAATCATAAATATATAATTTTAAGGCTTTACTTAAATATCGTATAAGCGAGGCTTCTCTGGACGCTATTACCGTCGAGGATCTATAAAAGACAAGGGCGGAGGAAAGGGATAGATTGATGGATTTGAAGATGTCTTTAAAAATTAAATTTAAAAATGTTATCGATGCAATATATTTGTAATAAAAATTTCAAATTATCTATATATTATCTAATTGATTTATAATGTGACTATATTTAAACATTATAATTTAGATGTAAATTCATAGTCAGTATTGACGGTATAATTATATACCATTTAAAAACAAAATTTTGTGACTACTAATAAATACGTTCAGTATCTATTATTAATAATGGTTCTCATTGGTAAAATATACAAAAATGTGTAATTATTTTTATAGGTGTTAAGCGCAATTTTTAATCGAGTTGCCAACTTATATTCCTCCTCTTTCTCTAACCCGTAAATATATTCTGGGTCTACATTTTACTATTAGTGATTCACCGGGAAAATTTGTGAATTTAACACCCATACCGTATTGTCCAAATCGTTTTCATAACATAGTGAACCAAAAAAGTATAAAGTAAAATATAAATTATATAGACATCGCGGGTTATATAAACCATAGGTGCTATACCTTAATTTAAGTATCAACTACCATAAGTACTTATATTATAAGTATAATATCAATTTTATAGATAATGTAGGGTTTCGTTCTCGTTAATAATTTTAACAACATTCGTATATACTCATGCAGTTCAATGAAAAAGTGTAGGTATACCCAATTAAATGAAACAATAAGCTATATAAGGATCACCGTTTCATATATTGTTATTTTAAATTAATATCACTTGGATAAAGTGTATATATTGGATGTACAAACATACGTATCAACGTGAATATTTTTTCTATACACAGTTTAAATTTGTGATTCTTCCCATCAAAGCCGAGGCATAATAGGTACATACATATTCGTGTATAAACACAATTTTATTTTAAAACATTTCTAACAATCATATCTTTCCGAATTCATTGTACATTTAACACATTACACGAGTACCTGTAGTGTAAATGAACTCGTAAGCATATGCTGTATATATATAATAAACCTATACCTATAAGTTATAAGTATTGTATAACCGATATAATGATTTTTTTTTCAAAATATATGCACATAATGGATTAAAGATATATCTGAACGACTTAGCTCGAGAATTTAACATTTGGAGTGTTTGAACAGTATGACAGATGATTTTCGTAATAAAATTAAACCCTGTATGGTCGTATGGATATATCGGCCGACACAGCACAATATAATGTTTATGTTGTGAGGTTTGCCAATTATATATTATATATTACATATACAAACGGTGTCAGGCATCGCATAAAGGCAGCCATGTGGCAAAAGTCGAGTAAATTTTATGTGCGTAAATTATGTACATCAATCGGCAATATCAATTTATAGCAGTTTATTGCCATATTATAATTATATATTATTATTATTACATGTATACGAATATGTAAAAGGGAAAACGTATACACATTAATATGTAAATATTGCACTGGGCCGGAGAAAAATAATAAATTTTAACAGTTTATTGATCCCGACTGTGTATGTATACAATACACATACACATACACACATACTGTTTTGCAAGCCAATACCATTAGCGTTAATATTAAATTGTTATGACGTGTATCACTATAAAGTTTGGTCGTCTACGAAAATAGGGAGTACATTGTCGCGCACTTGTACTCGCCAGACAAAAATACAGATCAATTATTAAGTATGCGTGGTTAATTGGATTTCGAAAACAAATATTAATTTGCTGGTGAACCGCCGAAAGTCTGCACGTGCTCTGCAAGATCAACAATGAACGCCCCATGACATTCACGTTTAATTTGAACAATAATTACCAACCAAAATATATCAGTTCATATTAATCACAATTATTTAAACTGAAATTTTGTTTTGAGAAATTAATTTGTTGATGTTTATTTATTGAGTATACGATTTATGCACGAGCAATAAGCATATCATCATACGTACGTATTAATTAAATAAACTACAAGCATAATATAATTCAATTTCATAGATATATATTGTAACTGCAGACACTCCTCAAATATGTGTTTTATATTAATTATTATATATTATTTATCAACATTATTATGTTCTTTAAACATGAAAAAAATTTAGTGTAGGTACCTACCTTCTTACTCGATAAAACAATTTTCTGATAATTAAAATCAATTTTAAATGTATTAAAAATGATCGAATAACATATAATTATTATAAATACCTTATCTTGTAAAAATAATAGAATATTAGATATATGAATTAATCATTAGTATGATATTTTGCATGCTATTATTCTAATAAAATGTTTTAAAGGTGCAGTATACGTAACCTATAATATAGATTAGGTATATTAATATATTGTTATTTATTATGTTGAATAAAAACATAATTATTACGCATTATATGCATAAATTAGTTCAGACTATGAACAAAATAAAATTTAATACTAACCAGATTTGATACTATTTGTTATAAAAAAAATTATACTGAAATGTATAAAACTTAAGAATAATATCTAATAAATAATAATAATTAATAGTTAATACTGTTCCTGTACCATGCAACTGAGAATATTATATATTATATATATTTCTATACATTATATAATATGAATGAATATAATGTGTTTTTTAACTAACTTATTGATTAGCGGTTCCCGAAATAATTTAATTTATACTACCATCGATTATACATTTGCACAATAATTAAAAATATTATAATCTGCAATGATACTAACTATAAGATATGTCAACTTATCAAAAATACATAAGTTGGTAACACTTATTGTAAAAAAATGTCTTGTGTAAATTAAGTCAGTACCTACGTCCTATTTTCAGGTCATTAGACTCTAATTAGGTACAGTTTTTGTGTAACGGGTGTCCTGTATCAATATATATATATACATAAATACCCTTTGTTTCATTTCGTATAATTTAGTGAACATCAGATACTTAAACAGTAAACTCATATGAAAAACGAAAGTTCACGAATTGTATTCAACTAGAACTTTAATTCAAAACTAACACTTCTCCATTTGTGTTTATCACTTTGTAGCATAAACCTAGGTTATTAAGTAAGTATTTAAGTATGTAGTACAAATGATAAACTATAAATGATGCCATACTTATAATAAATTTTAAAATATATAGTGAATAATACGCAAATGTGATAAACGGCGAGTAATGTGAAATATTGTTGAATGAACTATATTACCTATATCATTATATTGTGTACTGTCGTTTTTATTTAGACCTAACATTATAAATAAAAACAAATTGAATTCGCATTACAAGAATTTTTTGTATCTCTAAGAACAAATATTTATATAAGAACTTATAAAAAGGCGATGCAAATAAATATATGCTTTTAGAGTTTTATAAATATTTAATATTGTAACCATCATTATAATTTCGTTTGCTGCCAGTTAAAATACGTAAACATATTATTATTTGTACCTTTAAGCTGTGAAATATAAACAAACTTTCTGAGATAAATAGATTTCACGGATAAACTCAAGTTATAATAAACAAATATATTTATGCGATTATCCATAAACTTCCTTGTAGACAAATTATTGATAAAAATACTATAAATGCTGTCAATTTTTAAAATTAAAACAAATAAAAATAAATTCCAAAATCTTCCATTCGCAATGTGGATTCTGCGTCTAAATATTCAAATGGCATCTGCAGATATCCTAGCTATTAATATATTTCGAAATTCAATAAAATAACTAAAAATTAGTTTTAGAATCGTTATTTTTCGTTTAATAACAAATTTGAAATTAATATGAAATTTTTTCTATTAGCTTCAGGTTCGTAAAAAAATGTGTTTAAAATAACAAAGTTGATCTCAATAAAAATTGGTGTCGAGGTAATTCCAAAATTATTATTATTATTTTTCTTCCTCATTATTTTGATAAGAACTGGTAAATTTTTACTTTTGATTACACAATCCAAAGGCCAACAGGATTCATAAAAAACACAAATAGTTGCAATTTATATTTACAATTATTGGTGCAAGTTTAACTTAAATATTATATCACATGGAGGAAAGGCATGGGACTTTATCTCTTGACGAATTTCATTACTAGCAAAAATTTAAATTCTACGGCTTACAAATATAAATTTAAGTCAATATGTAAATTTTCTAAATTAGGATGGCTGAAGAAAGCTGTACTTATTGTTTTCTCCTTTTATATAAAATGTTATGATATAGATTCATAATCACGAAAAAATAAAGAGCATATTCGTTATATGTATAAATGCATTATTCTTTGGAAAAATTATAAATAGTATATATATATATATGTATCGATCGCAAAGGAGATATAATTAAAACTTCCAGCAAAAGCGTACATAATATATAATTCATAAATAAAATACACTAGAAAAAATTCAAATAATCTGATATTTGTTTATCTTGTTTATTACGACTTAATATAAGTTATAACTACCTATAATTTATTATTGTCATAAGTCAATACAAAACTCGCTAACTTAGGAATGTTATCATTTCTCATGACGGGTGTGGGTGTAGATAGAACCTACTGGCTATAATTTTGTCTAATTTTATTATTATTTCATATTAAATATTGATTTGGAACTATAATACATGTCTATTATAATCCTAATATTAAACTTATATTATAATTTATGATAATTGACCTGAAAGTTAGTTAAAAACTAAACAATTATTAAATTTGAATACCTACAAAAAATTTTTCTGAGAAGGGCAATTGTTTCTACTTACCCCCTCGCCCTTGCAGGCATCATTAGGTTAGGGTTACTTTTTACGCGAGCACAAAAATTTAACTGTAAGCAGTTTTGTTTGAATAATAATAAGTGAATACTTTAAAGTATGCAATTTTAACGATCAGAGATTTTTAAATATTCCGTTATAAAATATCTTATACAATTCGTAAAAAAAAAAAAAATAAAATATATTATTACCACATTGTTTTAATCAATTTGACAAAATAAGTGAGTTTGTTTAACTTAATTGAAATAACCTAGCTAACGTATAACCTAAATTAAAATATTTGAATGATTCATTTGTAAATTCTGAAAACCAATTTTCAAAATACATATTAGTATATTTCTAGAATCAATCGGACAAGGTCGAGAGGAGAGGGAAACTTCACGGACATCGGCTAATTCCTACAATATCGACCTATAGATTGAACTTCACAGGCAAAAGTTGATATCGTATTGCTTGATAAGAAATTTGTACGACTGCTGTTTTTATATAATAATGTTTTAGTTATTGCAGTTATAATAGTGTAATACCAATATATTATTTCTGTCAATATTATTTGATTATGTGCTACAGATTGGCCAGTTAGGCGTGTTAAAAACAGGGTGGAGTCTTGAATCATAAATATATCTTTATACTATGTACGAGAGAAATATGTTTTAATGTGATAGTTATTGTTTTGAATTTTTATTATATTCTAATAATATTATTAGAGAGCATTACGATTATTATATTATATTGAACAAAAAGGTCGTTTATGGGTTATCATTCGTGAAAATAACTTTATCCAACTGCACTGCGATATGCGTTTACAATGTATAAATATAATACATAATATACACATATTACACGCGAATGTGCGATATATAGTTATAAATCGTCGAACTTTGTATACATATGTACACTTGCATGATATAGCACAACGAACAAGGTCCGCCAAGTGCGATTTTGGAATTTCATCACTGCACGCACTTGTACACACGGTACATCAAAAATATTAATTCATCTATATTCTATATAACACTAACGCATACCTACCTATATGCCATGTATTATATAGGTATAATATTTTATTTTATATTATTATGAATTATGATCGACTGTATGAATTTAAATATCGTTTGTAAGACGTGTGTGATTCATAATCGTTTTTTAATATTTTTTCTATAGACGCGTATTTTATACGTAAGCATAATAATATGTAATAAAATATTATTTGATGTTTACGCATGCGACACGTGATGATTTATAGAAATTTTTAATCGTGATTGCATAGTATTATAATAATGTATACAGTAGTGTCATTTTGGGAACACGGTACACTTTATGGTGTCGGGTTTTAATAATATAATATTATATTGCGTAATGCGTACCATTACAAAATTTCAAAAATTACATTCCGTATAATATTTTACAAACACAACGCGTAAACCTTAAAATTTATTTTTTCCTACTGTACTTCGTAGTTTTCAATATTTTCTATGTTTATTCGAGATCATGGTTTATTTTTTACGATACCGTATGGTGTATAATAATATACAATTTCTGTTGTATCAGAGTATACCTATTTTTATGCATTTGTAGAAAATAGAAATATGTAATATATCATACTATAGAATTCCACATTCTCGTCTGAAAAACTTGCTCGACAAAAAAGTTTTTTAAACAAAAACGTAGCTGTTAATAGAGATACCAATTATATTATAATAGCTATAGTTGGTATATTTGATATGGTTGGGTCACAGTGTGGACGATTCAATATTTTAAATAATAAATCGTTGCATTAGAAAAACGGTTTTAGACAGAGTTCGATCATACACTAAAAACTATACGTGGCTCTTTACGTTTGCTCATTATTATTTTATTCTCAACTTCTTATACAGGATGGTTCACTAAGTATTATCATCAATTTTTTATCCTTTAAAACATATTTATTCAAATTCTGATTTTTAAAATTTTTTTACATACTTTAAAGTCTAAGTCAATATTTTCAAATACTTAGTATTTTAATACCATTTAAAAAGTATTGAGTGACAATTAAAAAAAATATTTTGAAATGGAAAACACTCTTTTTTTATTATAAATGGAAAATCAAATAACTTTTTTTAATTTCGATGCTTCTAATTAAAATTCCAATGAAAAATTTCTGAATTATTAAACTATATATATTAAAACACTAAAGAGTGTTTAGATAAATATATTAGATAAAATAGTCCTCTATAATTTTTTTATATCAAGTACAAAATATACATTGCGATATGTAAGTAGTATATTTAAATTTGTATTCTAATTGTTATTTTACTTCTACAAATTTTACATATTATAATAATAATTACATTTATATTAATTATAGTTAACATTTTCAAACCTACTACCTATATGTCTTATTATCATGGGAAATTTTTATAATAATTGTTATAGATACTAATGTTCAAATTCAGGAACTACTTATTAAAATTATATAATTTCATAAACACCATGTTCTAAACACTTTACAGTAAAAAAAGGTGGTCTTTGTATGAAAAAATATATTTAATGCATATATTATATTATACTACCACAAGAAACTCCTTAAATTACATACAAAATCTAAATATTTTAAAATACGATCCTTAAGTATACTTATAAAGATTCTAAAAACTAACTAAAAATATAATTATGATGATGAGAGGTGAAGTGAAATCGGTGAAATATCTTTCTATTATAGTGTATAATTTTATGTTATATTCAACTATTGTCTATTAGTATTTTGAGTGGATTAGCATCCACTATGATTTGTAACTGTCTGTATTATAAATTTTATAGTTGTTGAATATTTTCTGATAGAATAATTTCTGAATAGTTTAAAGCGAAAAATTTGCTTGACGCATGGTCTTAGGGCTATATTAAATTTTTAATCTGTAGAGTGCAGCACATTTAGCTTCTATTACCTCGTCTGTTACAGCATAAAATACACCATTGAATAAGTAATAAGTAATAATTATGGATAAAACGCTTTATGCATATAATACCTGCAGTGACAGTTTAATGTTGAGTAAATTACAAAATTTTTAACAACATAAAAAATACCATTTAAATTTCAAATGGAAAATGAAATAATTATAAAACTATTTTACACAGTTAGGTAAAATTAATAAATAAATAATAATTTATAAGGAAAAGTCCAGGTAAAAACTATTATAATATATGTGTAATCGTAATAATTATTTATAATACTTATGATAATATTTCCGATTAATTTATTACTAGTAATGCTGACAAACTTTGCTAAATCAACTAGTTATTTAAAATCAAATTTATATAAGAATATAACTTAAGAAGTATTACATCTATGCTAATTGCTAATAGCTAATATACGAGTATAAGGAAAATCTGCTTTGATATGATAAAATGTATACATCTTTAATGTAGGCAAACACGCAGGATTGAAATAATTTGAACGAGTAGTATAATTATTGCGAAAGATATAAGTTCTAAAAACATATAAATTTCCAATTTCGATCTATTCGTTGTGATAATAATTGTATACATATATTTAGTATTCATACTTATTACTTTTTATAGGCTATTTATATGTTGATTTTCATTGATGTTTTTTTATTTGGCATCGTCCATTGATTTAAATAACTACGCATCTATTATATAGGTACTAAACATTTACAAAATAATTTGTTTAGTTGTTATGAATTAGACAATGTGCACAGTCGCACAAGTATAAATGTATGCATAATATTATTTACCAAGAAATATTATTAATGTATGATTTATTTTTACTGAAAACATTTAATCACATAGTATTTGATATTTTCCATAATTATATGAATTACAAAATCACCTTGATACTTTAATCAATTGTATATTTATTATTTATATCAATGAACGTTGCAAAATAAAAATTAATGAAATTCAACATAACATTATTTATTCATGTTATCAATTTTAATAGTTAATAAAGTGGATTTTAAAGTTTTAATTATTTAGATATTTCAGATTTTTATTAAAGAAATTTTATTTCAACTACATTAATATTAAAATATTAAAATATAGTAGTCATAATACGTCAACAACATATAATTCATACTTTATGTATCTATATATAATTAAATATTAATTTAAAAAATACCTACTACCTAAATGATAAACTGTGGAACTTCAATTATTCGCCAGGCACCTGATTAAAACCCTAACACCCTAACGAATAATTAAATAGACAGTTAATCGAATGTACGGAAAAATTTTGTATTTTGTATTTTTTTTATGAAAACAAAACGAATTTTTTTTTTAAATTTTGTACATTATTGTTATACATGTGTATAATTTTATTATAAAATACTGTCATTTTCATTTTTGTGTGTCAGATGTTCCATTTGTACATAAAATGTGTGTACATTTTTCCAACAATAATACATAGACTGCTTGACTCGACGACCAAAATCAAACTGATATGCGATCGAATAAAATAATCACATTATCGAATGAGTGCGCAGGAATTATCGAATTCTATTTTTAGTACCACGGACATTTTTAACAACGATAAATATTTTTCATTAATTTAATAATATATTACGCACATATACTTTTTGTAAACACCATTACAGATTGTATATTATAGTCTTATAAATGTTAAAAAAAAAAATAATAATAATAATATTTATTTTTGAATATAATGATCCCGCCGCTGTAGTAAATAACAATAAATAAGTTAAAAACAAAATAATGGTAAGGTAATTGTGAAATTCCTTCATTGGGTGATTAATTAATTGTAAATATAATATTATAAGTACAGTACCTATATATGTATATACAAAATTGTTCTAGCCATGCCAAATCCTTATAAAAATAATCGATTATTCAATCGATGTTTAATTTTGATAATATCTTATAAGAAAAAATCAAAAATTAAATACTGATATTTCGATGGCGCATGAATGAAACTCTTTAAAGCACTCATACTTAGAATGAAACAGTTATTTGACTTTATAGCCATATATTTTAGTGAAGCATACTACCCCAATTCCACTTATTGGCAATCCGAAATTATGTTAAAATAATAATAGGATAAATACTGTATATCAGTATAGTTATTATATACTCATAACATTATTAGTCATTATACATACCATGTTCGTCATCCGTTTGTGTGTATATCATATCAATGATCAATTATGGTATGCGTACCTATTTAATTTACTGAAGCAAACTAAA
This sequence comes from Aphis gossypii, assembly GCF_020184175.1. Classification (NCBI taxonomy): domain Eukaryota; kingdom Metazoa; phylum Arthropoda; class Insecta; order Hemiptera; family Aphididae; genus Aphis; species Aphis gossypii. The sequence continues at coordinate 16,387,338 of NC_065532.1, read as the reverse complement.
TTCTGGTTCTGTTGTGTGTCTCACTAATTCAGTTAAATATTTTTAGTAAAATTATTATTTGGTACATCGTAACGTTATTAATGGATATTCTATTATTCGCTATATGTTATTATTATTATTATTGTTTTTATGCCTATTCTAATTTCTGATGTTAAATTAGTCTTGGTCGTAAACTCTTTGTTTTATAGTCATATTTTATCGATATAAGGAAAAAAAACGACCCACGTTGATTAAATATATAGAAAATAATTGTTGTACATATTACAAAATATAACACGTGTACTGCAGTATACAAAGACTACAGGGTGTTCATTTTAATTTTGAGTTCTCATTATTTCAAAAATTTAGCATATTACACGTAATTCAGACATTATATACTGTCAGATTGTCGTATGTTGTTATTTTGTATACCTTTTTTTTCCGGTGCAATTATATTACATATTTTTATTTTAGAATGTTAACCTATATTTTTATAATTTAATAATTTTAAGCTCATACCTTTTTCGGAATATTCATGCGTATTATAAACGTTGAATAATCAATGAGTAGTTATTTTTTATTAAAATAATTTAAAGTTTAGCTAAGTATATAATATTAGCGGGACACCACTAATTTATTTATAACTATTTTTTTTTAATTTAAAACCCTCTTTTCATTTCACTCCTCTTATCTAAAAGTAAATTGCTTATTGATAAAAGTTTATTTGTTTAAAATTTGGTATTTATATATAAAAATGTTAATAATTATAGTTTTTCGCTTCAGCTGGTTATAAAATTAAAAACAAAAATTTAAAATACATAGATTAGCATTTAAAAACACAGATACCTGCACAGTATTGTAGACATTTTAATAGAAACAAATAAACTTAATATATTTTGCTAAAGAATGATGGGTGAATAAAACAATAGAACAATATAAAATGTTCTAGTTGCATATATTATTAAAAAAATAAAGTATCGACAAATTGAATATACTTTTGGTATAAAAAGTTTTGCTGATAAAATTATCATCATAATAGTATATGGATTTCAACGTTATATTATATTATATTTGTTAGCTAAAAAAGACGTTTTTATTTTTTGAAGAAATTAAATTCTATAATGGGTTATAAATTAAAAAAAAACCTATTTATTCTATTCTATATAAGCTTTATCGTTACTGCAGTATTACACTTATTGATTATTGCTGTGATTATAACTTGGGAGCTATGAGACAGTTTGTAATGTTATACATTTATAATGATGAACCCACTTAATAGTATTATAGTAATTAGTTTTATCTATGTTGCATTATAAACCCTTTTGTGAAGATACATTGCGGTATAGTAAGTATTATAATATATGGTACATAGTAGTATAGAAACTGTCAAAGTCTGAGACTTTGGGAGCAGTCTAAAACCAATAATTTCATAAAGCTCTAGTAGGATATATTATGAATATTAGTTTATCATACTTTCCGTACCGATATAATGTGTATACTAAATAGTAAATGCTAAGTAGTAAGTATACCGTAATAGTGTAATGAAACGAAGATACCGCTCAGACACTAATCGAAATGCACGTTGTGTTGCCTATTTTGATTTAAAAATTATTCAGGAGACAGAAACCTACTGACTTTTACCACTTATAACGTTACGATATTACAGTTTTCAAATATATTTTGATTTGCACACGCTGTACTGAAGAATACGATTGATTTTACAATAATTTATGATAATCGTGTATATAATATTATATACAAAATGATTCACCAAGCATGCTCTTTACATTTTTTTCTTCAATAACGTAATTATTCAAAATTTGATTTTTGGAACTTTTAAATATATTTAAAAACCATATTTTAAAACTTTCGAGATTTTTTGTAACACATAAAGAATATTCTACAGAAATACAATTTCGCTGTTTTTCAAATGACAATCCCTCTTTTAATCAGTGCATTATTTATCAGATGATTTTTCTGAAAATGTTGACGTCTAAAAATCATTATTTGTAGCAATTTTAAGTTATTTCAATTTATGTACTAATAAGGATAAAATGTGCATTATGATAATGTGTTTAGAAATTATGGTCATGCTAGTGTGAACATTTTAGTAATTTATATTAATCTATCAGTAATACTAATTAAAAATGGATCCAATTAAAATAATAAAAATTAGATCCGATAATATATTTTTGTAAACCAGGACTTTATATTATATAACGTTTTAATAACCGACAAACAATCGTTCGAATTTTGAATAAAGTGCATAAAATATGTTTAAAAAATTACCCACTAAATAGTTTACAGTAAAAAATAGGGTTCTCATTAGAAAAGAAAAAAGCAGAAGTCTGTATCACCACAGGACATTCCCTATAAGTAGGTACCTATCATGAAAAATCTCAAGAATTTTTAAATAAGGAGTTTCAAAATATTTAAAATTTCCAAGAATCAAAATTTGAATAAATTTATTATTAAACGAAAGAATACGGGGGTGAACACTGAACATGCTCGGTAGATCACCGTGTTCATAACATTTAAAATCGACCACAAAACTATACCATTCACCATATTTAACTATAATACGTTCGCGGAATTTATAATAACTAAATATATATGTATAAACTGATCGTAAAAAATGAAATGGTCATTTCTACGTGCTGTTGCTCCTTGACAGAAATTGGTTTTTGCCACCAGCCCCACACTGTTCGGGGTCGAGTGCGCGCCGGGTCACGGGTCCTTTGGCGCACCTCGAACCGCGTATATATAATAAGTAATAACGTACACAAGTAACCTAAACTGACCGAGTTGGTATATCGACGCCACTGACCCATATCGGTATACACTATCCGACTCGACTAAGACTATACCTATATTGTAACAAGTGCTTCGCCGTCTCGGGTGCATCGCGCATGCGAACGCTGCTCGACACGAACAGGTAGTTACGTAGCCTATAGGCATTGCAAATTCCTTCCCGACGATATTCGAGTGAAATTTGGGTAAAATTTCGACCCGATTTTAAGACGCACACGCTGACGCTACTTACACTCTCGATCACGTAATTGTATTTGTTTTGATAATAATAATTAGCCTCATATATATTTTATATATTCCGGTATTCGGCACTGTACAGTATAATAGTTTAAACGTCTTTGATTTGTGAGCGTTTTGCCGCTGATAGTTTAATTTTAGTTCCTCGCCCATAATACATATTATGCTGAACGCGTGTATATTATGATACACAAATAGGCAGGCAGGCAAGTACGCATATATTATAATACTGATGCATTAAACCGTAATTGAAAATATTAAAGTTTAAAGTATCCAAATGGATGAAACAGCTCATAATATGTCTGATGCAAATAATTTTATCTCGGTTCCGCTTACAACAAGCTCAACCATAAAAAGAATAAAATGTTATACAATTATGGATTAATTATACTCGTATTAATGATTATTATAAAGTTATATTTATTTTGCAGTATGTTATATAACTATGTCATATTATCATAGTTACTGTGGTGTTATACCTAAACACATCATACAGTATACACACACACACATTAAAATGATATTGTTATATTCTATATAATAATTTATGATAAATTATTGTTTATTTGAATGTAAACTGCGCAGATGTGTTTAGGAGAAAAAGAGTGACAATATATCTGCTTCTTAGACAGCTATAAAATTATTATACTTAACTACTTGTATTTTCTGAATTTGAATCTAAAGCGTTAAGCAAGAATGCGTTATCCGCGCTCGTGTGGGCATTATAAACACGATAACCATTGCAGAATATCATTTAAAATTAAAATTGAAACGAAGAATTCGGTTATGGTATATAGTTGGTGTAAACTTATCATTGTGTAAATCACTGTTGTATGTTAAACATTTCAACGTATGGTTTTAAAAAATCTATGATATTTTAAGAATTATATCATATTATATCGTGTTTAGAATGTGATATTATAAATAGTTGGTGGAAATTTCATGTTTCTGCAAATCTAAATATTACCACCAAAAACAAAATCGATTCTGTCGAAAACCGGTGCGTACCGTGAATGTTCTCGTTTTCCCGAGGTTTTTGTTACTTATTCGTAATTATTAAAAAAATTTGCTCTGATTTCGATATTTTTACCCCTCATCTAGACACCTGCAGATAACTAAAAAATTTACATCAGAAACCTGCGCCTTCAAAGCCACATAAGACGATTGAAACAAATTTTCTACTTCAAAACGTGACAATAGCGAATGCAAAAAAATACAAAAAAAAACGCACGCGTTATTGTCAAATCAATAAATTCGCTCTGGGACTTAAGCCCGCACGTGATCGCGACGGGGCCGTTTTTCATCATATAGCTTAACCTTATTACGAGCGCCTATATATATATATATAGGTACCTATATTCTTAACCATAATCCTTTTCGGGCAATGATGTAATATGTGTATCGTGATCGAAGTTCACGAGCCTAAAATAAAATAAAATATGTATAACGACGTCCAAACCGCTTTTTAATATGTCATACTATTATAATATATATGAGTCACGTCTACGCGAGGCGTTCGCCCGTGCACGTCGCGGGTTAGCGTGCGCGCGTATTAAACGCGCTCGCGTACAACTCACCTATATTATGTGGGATAAAAACAGGTGTCTCGGTACACGGCGGTCGTCGTAAAAATAAAAAAACCCCCGTGAAAAATATAACACATACGACGACAAAACGAATTGTTTACACGCACACACACACACAAACTATACGCTTTTTTTTTCTCGTCTAGACCACTGCCGCAGCAGCAGCTCTGCACAGTCTCCGCGCTATATAATATCGCAGAGCACTGCACAGTTCGTATATTATGTGCACAAGGTAGGTATATACGCACATACCGATTTATTTATACATATATATGTATATATATGCGAATATAATATAATATAACGGTACACGTATTCGGCGGGCACATCGTATATATATGCGAGTACCTACACCCGCAGACGGTCCATTCTCTTTATCATTACGATTATTATTATTACCGTATGGCGTATACCCATTGTACATGTATATGAGTCTCCGAAAGAGTGCATATATACTGTGTATAGATATTATGTACTAGCTGTAGTATAGTTATATATATTTATGTATAACGTCTATCTCGCGTGTGTTATTCCTGAGAGTCGTATTATATTATTATACGCTCGTACACGTGGGTACCGTTACATTGTAATATACGCTCTACATCTGTCCACGCACAAAACGCCACCGCCTGTCCACGGGCACCACACTATCCCACCTCGCGATTTACGCGCGCATACATTATTATTATCGTCGTCGTCGTCGTCGTCGTCATTATCATCATCATCATCATATAATATCCTCGCGCGATTTTCTATACGCCGCGATGCCGTTGCCCAGACGACGACGCCTTCGCACCGTAATAAGCCACGTGATGGTAACCTCGTTTTTGTTTTTTTTTTTTTTTTTTGTTACAAATTTGTTCCTCGTTTCCTTACGACGCGCCGTTCGTGCAGATTTTTTTTACAGGTACATCCGTTTCGTGGGCGTCAGCCGACCGACTTAAACGGCGTAGAACCCATCAAAATATCCACAGCACAGCATATATTATCTGCTTCACCACTTGCAGTCTACGTACACTGATTATCTATATAGGTTTATTATTTTGCGACGAGCTGCAGTATATTGTGTATAGTTGGTATAACGGATTTTGAAAGTACGAAATAATCGTATATGCAGCCCCAGTAAAACATATCTTTTTGTTCGAATTTTTCAAACTCCGTGTATATACGTACTGACACGTCCTGCGCACCGATATTTATTCATATTGTCTGTATCTTAGTATTTTATTATATCCATATTATATTTCTTCTCTATGATTTATAATATTATATAGGCACATCGATGACCGGTTGACGGTATATAGGGGCGTATAATACAGCCCAGCTGGGAGCGATTTTATGATTATTGATTATACCGACTTATCACCGCAGTTTCTCTGTCAACGATACGTAGGTATATAATCATAATATACGATGTATAATATAGTCTCATAATATCAACTATAAATGTGGAACAAATAAAATAGGCTCTCCGATCGAAATGGCCAAGCGGTGTCGGCTATAACACTATCATTGTCTACGGGGCGAACCGTTTATTAGGGCGCGCTGTAGTATATACGGAGAAAGAACGTCGTCTCATGCGAAAAGAACTTGTCCTGCGGCGGCGGTGGCGGCAGTTATATATACGTTCATATCCTGGTTGAGATATGAAAGTTTTTCTATTTCCGAAACAGTACTTCTGTGCCACGGACGCCTTTTTATCTACATCAAAAATGTTTCCGTTTCTATTTTTAATACACTTTTAGGTGTTCGGAAACCTAATATTTTTTATAGCAGACAACATTTAATATTTTACCGAAATTTCAATCAACAACTGTTGTAGTAGTAACTATACAGTTAATAATAACATACGCGTTTACAAAAGTATAAATCAAATATATATATATATATATATAGACTTTATTGATTCTGTTTCGAGGACGAATGAGAATAAGTGAATCTTAAGAGGAGATTGTTAGCCGTTTAATAGTAGCAAAAATTTCAAAATGTCCTCCGTGTTATATTATATTTGTAAGTCGTAGTCGGAATGGATTACGTGACATAAAATATAAAGTATTTGACTTTTAATATTAAAATCATTAAAATAAATAAATACCTATGAGAAATTATAGGTAAGTACTGATCTATATATTATTATAAATCATAACATACTACACACATAACTACGATGTTCTACCGGTAAACTATAAATTAATAATATTATATTATGTTTATACATAATATGGCATCAAAGAGGTCCATTTTCCGATGTATTATTCTCATCAAAAAGCACTTGTATCTTTCAAATCATTATTTTAGAAGTAATAATTTGATAATATTAGAAATAATAGGACATGTATTTCTATCGGGTATAACCAATTTGTAATTATTGTTAAATAAAAAATTACGGTAAGACAGCCCCTTAACCCTCAACTACTCAGATCATCACATAATAGCATAATTATTATGCTGCACTCATGATAAACAAGACAAGAAAAACGTTTATTTATTTTCAGTAATCGCATTCTAATTTTGAACCAAGCTATATAAATGCAATATTATGTATACAAGTACTGCGCATATACGAATAGTATATATTTATGTACTATATAATAATATATCACCGCTGACCTTTCCTCAAATTTAAACGATTTTCCGAATATACGTCATGTTGCACACGTATGTAGATAATAACTAATAACTATAATAAAGTTTAAATTCGACACGCCAGTGAAATTTGTCTGCAATAAACACGCGAGTTTAAAATGTAAGTAACAGCATTTGAAAATAAATTAATACTATAGGCGATTCCGATGTATATATTAATATATTATATAACATACTTACAGCAGTTTAATATGGTTTTAGATAAAATATCGAAAATAATGATTCAACAGCGATGACTGAACATTTGAATTACAAGCAGGACCGACGAAAGTCCAACTCGTTTTCGAACCTATAATTACAATTATTATGATAATTATTCTTTGGGAACAATTTGTTTGGGCACTACGACTACGTTATATACATAATATTATTATAATTGGCACAGGAAAAATCGCGATGTAGTACGTACATTGTGTTTCGAATGTTTCGATACACATTATCTACACGTCTTGTAAAGATTTCATAGTTACCTAGGTATGTGCATGAACTTTCAGACATTTATAATATTATTTGAACTATACAGGAAGTGGAAAACGAATGGCTTTGAATTTAAATATACCCATGTTTTAAAATGTTATCATATTACTTTCAACAACTTCTAATGTAATCTGAACCTCTATACGATAATAATATTGTGGTTTTGAAATTCATTTAATCGGAACGACGATAAATAATATTTAAAACGTTGGAAAATATCTGCAACTACTAGAAAAATTTACTATTATAATAATAATATTTAATATCGATGAAAAATATTATTTTTTCCGTAATTAATAAATAATGTTAATTTCTCGAGAATGAATTGCATTCAAATAAGTAAGCTACCGTATTTAGCCAACGAACAATTCTGTGCATATTTACATATAAAATAAAGGTAGGTAGTAGAAACATTGTAATTATGATCATACATAATTTAGTAATGAGGTCAATTTTTTTCTTCTATTTTTCTATTGTTTATTGATCAAACATTGTTAACTATATATAGGTATACCATAATATTATATCATCGTTTAAAAATTTTTATATTTTTATTCGTAGAAACATATATATGTATATTATTCGATTTAATAAATAAGACATAAATATAAAAATGACTTAACCATAATAATAATAATAAATGAATAAAAACAGTCGCAAGGTTTTAGTTAAATAATAAAGTATCTAATAAAGATATAATAAATACCGCTATAAAATATTCATGTAATCTTAATAATTCGCTAACGATACAATAGGTAGATACCATTATACTACTTTGCTGGTGGTATATAATATGTTAATGTCACCCCTCTCCTTTGATAAAGAGTTATATTGTTAAGCTCGCATGAAATGAGATACCTTCATTAATTACGTATGAAATAAATAAAAGAAAGTGGTGCAGATTTAAAATTGCGACAGCAGAACTCCCCAAAAATTAATCTGACCCAACCTTGTACTTGAGCCTTCAAAATATATATCTGTGCATTGTATATTGTGTTATATTAGTATGCTAAAATCATATTATCTCAACGGCCATTAAGGTCCATTTTTTTTCTGAACATGACCTATATTTATGTACAGTTGTAATACAAGTTTTTTTGTGAATTTAATTCTAATATACTATGTGTTGTCGAAAATGTATAGGTATTTTATGAAGAACCTGTAAATGGTTTCGATTAATTGTCCTTGAATAAAAATGTTTAATAAATTACACAATATAACTAACTTTTTTTTTTTAACTATTCTAACTTAAAGTGATTTACGAATATCTAAATTACTTAAATATTATATATTATATACTATATATAGGTACCTACTTATAAGTTTTAAAAAATATTAAGTTAATTTAATGTACATAAGTATACAACTTTAGGCATACTTATGTACTATTAAAAGAAGACTAATATATTTATTTTTGAATTAATACATAATGTAGACTTCTTACTGTTTAAATCACACATTTCTAAAATTGATTTATAAATGAGTTCTATAAGTGCAAAAAAAATATGGTCCTAAATAAATACTTTATAATTATATACAATCTAAGAGATATTTTCTTAAGTTTACGACTGGCAAATAAAATAACCGAATTTAAGATTGGTCAAACGATGAACACGTTAATAAAGCCACATGTTACACGTGGCTGCAGATCACGACGATTTCAGTTTGATTTATAACACACATGGCATAGTTATTGAACAGATTTCGTACGAAACACACACTCACACTAGCATACAAGTGTAACGTTCATTTGATGTGTAAATAATATTTAAGACATGATTTCAAATGTTCACAAGCTGATAAATATAATTTTTTTTTTAAATGTTCGTTTTAACTAACCATATATGTATATAAGCTACTAGCTGAGAAGATAATAGTGTAACTCGCCTCGAGGTTTTCAGTGGATTTGTGGTTTTTTGACTAAGTTATTGACGAAAACAGGAACTGTGCATGACTGCATCCAATATAATGCATATTTTGGATATTATAAGGTAATATTAATTTACATTTACTTATTATTTATAATTTATATTTAAAATTCAAGTATAGATCGTTTAACTATAATATTATAGCAAATAGGTTATTAAAATACATAATATGTATAATGTATACAGTATAATCATTATTATTATCATACGATATTGGCAAGTAATAATTATTTCTGTAAAATTGTTCAATGAGTCGTCTATGATATAAACATTGTAAAATAATAAACGCTATATACTTCGTTCAAATTTTTAACGAAATAATTGTATTCTTTAATATTATATTTTTCTCATGTTATATAATTCGTTTTATATAAAACTAAAAAATTAAAATCATATTTATATTAACAATATAGTTTGACCTTGAAAATTAATAAGCATAATTTGCTATAAATTATTGATTATCTTAATAATGTGATATAACTATAAAAAAAATATGAAATATGAGTATCGACTATTTATTAATGAAATTATGATCAATACTACACATTGCTGTAAAGTGAAACCTTTTTTATATTATTGTCATAAAAAACTTATTAAATTTAACAATCATAATTTTCATACATTAAATATCAAATTATAACTTTAGATAAATATAATAATTGAATCATTAAAATATAAATAGGTATTATGCTTATTTTTTTCCTTGTTTGATTACTGAAAGTTCAACTCTATTCGTTTACTTACATAAAAAATAATTTTGATACAATTATTTTCTATATCTATAACGAACTTGTGATTTATACACGAATTAAAGTATTATATTACTATTTTAATTTAAAACTTGTATTCTATCTTCAGAATACATATGTGATATGTATACTATTAATTGTTATGTATATTGTAAAAAATATATAGGTATATATACATATTACATATATTCCATAGTTTGATGAAATAAGATTTATTAAAATTGTACTTAAACCTATCGATTTATTAAACCAATTATCTGGTTAAAGTTTGAACTAATTTATTAGCGTATGAAAAAAAAAACGAATAAACTGCTAGTCATTAAATTAAATTTGGTTGTATGAAAAATACAACAAAGAAGAGTGCAGACATTGAAATCAAACAAATGTTATCGGACACGAGAATAGGTAAACATATCCTTATTGATTTGAAAACCAGCCCGACCAAAGATTTAACGTTTAATTTTAAGGACTAAGGTCGTTATCGCCTAGAAGTACACAATACGTTGGACATACCTATGTATGATGATATACAATATTATAAAATATATATGTTTACAATTAAAATCTGTTCGGTCGGCCAATTAATTGGAAAACACTATATACTATATTATGATGGTGATCATTATACACTAATTACAGCAATACACGTATCGTAAATTATGTATTTACGCGGTTAATTAGGTACACTGTGGTTAATAAACACGCACTAATTCAGTGTCTTAACTTTTCAAGTATAATAATATGTAAAATGTATTATTAATATACGTGATGTATTAATTTTTCGGCGAAATGTTTGTAGCTCGGCGCTCGCGAATTTGACGATCCAAGGTCTCGCCCTTGCAGCGATGGCGGCGAATCTCGAACGTCTATGCCAGATGGGTGGTGGTGGGAGGCCTCTCCTCTGGCTGAGCTCTTGTGTTAAATAATATCGTTACGTGTCAATTATTTTGGTGATAGTTTATAAGTATTATAATATTACGTATATATATATAATATTATGCACGTGTGTTAGTCTGCCCCACATGTAAACAAACGTATATATATTGGAACGTGACTGTTGAGGTCACTAGACTCCTCGGTCACTCGCGGTGAGAAGCATAAATATAAAATCTAGTCAGACGCAGTCGGTCCAGTCGGTGTAGCAGTATATATATATATATATACACATATATACTAATATTTAATATATTATTTATAATATCACATCTCATAATGTATTTTATGTATTATATACATAAGCTGATTAGTATAATACTGATTATAATGATTAGTAATCATCAAATTTTTCTTACAACTCAATAATATATTTTATACTCGTCACCATAGAAATCACTATTACTGCTCAATATACAGAATATACTTACAAAACGGTATTCAGCAAATTTAACTTGTATATAAAAAAATCAGAGTTAGACTTTTATGTAAATACATATTATTGTTCTGCGGCGCTTCTTTTATAATAATCGTAATTCTGATTAAATATAATATGTCGACGTTTCGAAATGCATAAATTATAGTATATAGTTACTCGTTGTTGTATTATATTTTTGCACATTTAAGTACAAATCGATGTAAGTCGCACGTTTCTAAATAACTGCAAATTTTATAAACATTTAGCTAATGTTTTTTTTTATTTTTAGTTTGATTAAATTTTCGGTTGTAACTATATTATTTATTATAAGCTATTTTGAGTTTAAGATCACTATAAACGATCGGCCGGATAGATGTATTATGTTCTGATTATTTTTTAAATTTATATAATTTTCTATAAATGGCAAATGCCATTGCAATTTTGTTTATAATAATTTAATTAAAAGTGAATAAAATGTTTTATGGTTTGTGTATACGCATCTTTAAAGTTCAAAATCTCTCTTACTCCATTTTGTAAATATATTTATCATAAACATATATTATGCATTTCAAATGCAGTCACATATTCTTTGCATATACTTTTGATATTGTGTGCGCATATTCTTTACTGCAGTGTTTTTCACGTAATAATCCGGGCTTTAAGCCTCTAATATAATAGTAATATAACAACGCGTTACAAGACGTATTGTACAAATACTGATAAAACGGGAAAAATGGTTTTGTTAAAAAATACAGTTAAACAGTCTTACAGATAGGTAAAAGTTAACTCCCTATACACATTTAAAAACGTTTGTATCTACCACACACACATATACACGTATATATTATGTTTGGTAGTAAAATACATACAAAGCGCTATACCGTTTCAGCTTTGATTATTGTATCACAAGTGCATATAGTACACAAATATGTCCTCTATAGGTATAATAATATATACAGTAGTGACTTCTACAAGTAGAGTTCCACCGCCATTATTATAATATACGAATGCGATACACTCGCAGGACTACATCAAACGACTAACTATCTTTTACAACTATATAACTAAAAGGAAATACCTATATGTCCTATATTATACTATATATATATTACAATAATATACTGGAGTGGATCGTGTCGTTATAATAGTATAATATGTATATATTATTATTGTATATATTATAATAAACATCGGTATTTCGACCGGAGTATAGTAGTTCTTTTTTTAGAAGAAAAAAATGTTTGTTTTTTGCGTTTTAGATCTGCTCGTAAACACTATCAAACCTGTATCATAATAAATAATATGTAATATAGGTATATATAATATAAGTGTTTGTGTGTGTGTTAAAAAACGAAAAATAAATAAATGCGAAATCCGGTGAAAAAAATCTTTTAGGAATACCGTAGGTATAATGCGTATAATACTGTATACGAATGTACGTCATATGCGTGTGTGTGTTATGTAGAATCTGCGACGAGTAATGGTCGATTACGGACAAATAAGTAAAATAAATAAAAATTTACCTCCGCGACTACGACCCACCTGTACGGTCGAGCGCAGGTTTCTCTCTTGGCACCGTAAACCGGTTCTCCACTTTGGCGATGACGCCGGCATCGCGGGGCGCTCGCGACGATATAGTGCGCGTCGCCGTCGTCTGTCGTCATCGCCGTCGCGGTCGTTGCGATGTATTATTATTATCATTACTATTACTATTATTTATAACGACGAACGGAAAACGAGCGGGAAAAGAATCGCAAATTCGCAAACGCATAACACTCGCTAACAACCCGTTGGCCATATTATCGTAATATCGTGTACAAAGGAATTATTGGTCTATGCCAATATGACGTGTATTATTACAATAACACGTACCTATGTATAATATGTTAACTACAACTATGGTCACAACGTACGGTCGCGCGTGTAACATTGTAAATAATTGTAATGGTCAGTGCAGTTGAGAGACGCGAAAACAGGGTATCCCCTGCAGTGGTCGAGACTACTTTCACGAGTTTGTCCGGATATGCATTCCACTGACGCCACATGTTAATATTACTTTATAAATGCGTACATCGTACAAGGTAGGTTTGGTTATAGCCTAACCGATATAAGTGTCTAATGCAATTTTCGCTCGTATATACGCGTAGTATATATATATATATATAATATTGCATTATGATGTATGTAATCCACAATATTATTGTACGGAAAAAACCCTGTATCCAGGCCGTAGACACGGGGGGGGGGGGTTACTGTTTAGGGAGTTCAAACCCCTCTCATTCACATAGTATATTGTGGAAAATATAGGTACAGGTGTCTGACTACTTTATAATGTTTTAAATACTACTTCAATATAATTATGAACCCCATCTCACATAAAAAAATCCTGTCTACGACACTGCCTGCATTCATCAGTTCTCGCTGCAGGGATGGTCTATTATTACGTTTATCCTTCATTTAAAAGGTTATTACTTATTAATGAAATGTTAAATCTAAATAATAATTATTAACTAAATTATTCTATTAAAACGTGAGTCTCATGTCTGAAGACGTAAACTCAATACAGTATTCGTTTTTTTTTTTTGTGAAAATAAAAAAATTGTATACACTTACTAAATATATAACCTATATAAGATCCTAAAGCTGAAGATCAATATAATATATTTATATAACGATGGGTGCGAGAGCGAGGTCGCAGAAAGTCTGTTATGGGTTACAAAATGTGTAGCCTTGCTACTAGGTACTGACTGCACTAGATGTATTATAGAAGTATACGTATCTAACGGTAGGCATGAGATGTGTAAGTGACAACTACGCATTAATTACAGTTAATAATATATAGCTATAATATTCGCACGTAAACCATTTTACATGAAATATTATGACTTTTGACACCTAGTGCATAGGTGCAATAATATGCACTTATGAGAATATAATTATAACTTAATAATAATAGAGCCGTGACGTGCGCGCTTAAATAGAAAATTACTATATTTAGTGAATATGTCTCGTATATTATCGTGGCGAAAATATAAGTGAGGTTTTGGAGGATATTCGCTATGGTAGTGCCTCAAAATAATCTTGACAAGCCCATCAAACAATACACAATAAACGGTTGATGGTATATTTATACATACTTAACACATCTCTCCTATACGGGATTATACCATACGTCGTATAAAAAAAAATCGAGTAGGTATAGGTACTTTATAAAACCCCTTATAAGAATGTTTGCCACACTACGGTCTTATATTATCATATAATACATTATATAGGTAGGTATTTTTTTTAGACTTCCATATCGTCATATAATAATTAAATATATCAAAAATATATATTTGTATCTTAAGTATGTGTATATTTGTGTTTATGTGTGTGTATGTATATGGTTAAACGACCTCTACTACACCGTTATTCGTTTATAAACGGAAACGTGTTAACGTTCTAACGTATGCGCGCACTGCGATGTATTATATTATAATAATAATATAATATATGTGTGTAATAAATCGTACGAATAATTCTTACCGCGTATACCGAGTACTTATCATCGTATGATATGTATGATTTTCAATACGAATATATATATCGTTTTACTATTATTATTATTACTACTACTAGGTGCTACCTATATTTCATCCAGCAAGGTTAATTGCCAAATGTATTTGCGATAAGAAGCTTCTTGAACTTCAAGTTCATAATATTCAGTACATATTTATACACATATATATTATGCTGATTTAATGTATATGTATATAATATAATAATATATACGTGCACTGTGCAGTGAATAAATAACGACGATAACATTATAACAACGCGCGCACCTTCGGACAAATATTACGCAATTCTCTCGAGTCTCAATTTCAAACTTATATAATATTATGGTATACAATGATATTATAATACTTACATGCGACCCTCAAAATGGTACTAGACTAGACTATAGACTGTATTCAATATTTATCTCTTGCAGGCGTGTGAAGACCTAAATTCCACATGCGGTGCCTACGTTAGTACTTTTGTGTACGTTTCTCTATACTAGTAACTGCAGATGATAAGCATATTATACAGTAACGATAGCGAATTTGATATTGCTTTAGAAATATACAGCATTTTACCACTAAATGTGTTAGTAATAACACGTTTAAAATTACCTACTCAGTTATGCAGGCATAAATAACGAGTCATGACTGTTGTCTGTTCATTTAAATAAAATATTTCTTTATATATTAAGGCCATACAGTGCATAAATTAAATAAATATAATTAATTAGGTAGGTACGTTTTATTAGGTTTTCGTCTTACTTCATTAAAATATTTTAAATTAATTTGAACCTTTTAAAAGGATAATATTAAATTCATGATTTGTATTTTATAGCTATATAGTCACGTACATAGGCTTTTATACTAATATACATTATAATCGCAATTTATTAATTATGATCTCCATCAGAAATTGTAAAATAAATTTAAGCAATTTCATTTTTAATTACAGATAATTAATTTTCTTCGCCATTATGTAATATCGCGTAACAATATTATAAATATTTTATTTAAAGTTTTCTATATATTGCACGTTTTAATTGTACTCGTAGGAGTATTAAATAAAATACAGGACTCTTCGGAGGCTTACATTTTTTAGGGTCTCAATTTTAAAATGTCGGAAGATGGATAGACACACATGGGGGTTACATCCTGCAGTAACTTATAAGTGCGATGGTTATGTATGAGTATGTGAGTATGCAAGGAAAACAGAACAGTTACATGGTCTAGAACAATATTTGCATCGACATCGTGTCAAGTATACATATACCAAGCCATATACCGTGTAGAACTTGAATTCCGGGAATCCTGCGCAAACTGGACACATTGTTGTACGACGTTGTTTCGTATAACCTGTTTGTTATTTCGCGAACTCTGACCATTCAATACATTATTTTAGTGGCAAAACCAACGGGGATGGGAGATCTCGAATCCTCAGCCACCTTATAATATTCGTATAATCGTATCAAGCTATGAAATGTATTATATATTAATGTATATTATCATAATAGTAATAGGTGTACGTGTAAATATTGGCCATAGGCACAATACAAAAGTGGAAAATGTATTATTTTACACGTATCCCGATATCGTATTATCGTTATGGTTATCGAGCTTACAGGTCCGTCACACAATTGCCAATAGAAATGGGTTAATGCGCGTGAGGTCCTCAGGATCGTGATCGCCGTTCTAGGAAAATTATCACCATCAACAATATAAATAATATAGTATACTGCTATACTATATAGAATATAGAATATAGATATACTATAATTTGTATTATTATGAGTTAGGTTACAAGGAATAGAAATTAGAATAGATATAATAATGGTTTTTTGGTCGATCGCATACTATTTTAATTGACGGTAGAAATAATAATCTGTGCCGATTGATTTTTGATTTATAAAAATAGTGGTAAGTTGTGGTTGGGCGTAAAAGGGAATTGCAGAAAAGTGCGCTTTTACTAAACGCTTCCAACACCGTTGTCGTTACATAAGCTGAAGTCATTTTCTATTTTGATTTATACAATATACGAGTGTGTCGTGTATCTTTTATAGTACTATATCTATATTATATACACCTATTCTGATTTAAATAATGAAGTCTACTATGAGGAATTTTCCTTTTAGATTTTATTTGGGTTTCCTCTTCACAAGTCAAATAAGTCAATCATCGTTATTGATCGAACTTCCGGATATATCAGAAATTATACTCCTTAATCCTTAGAGTTGGATAAAATTCTTATATGTTTTTAGCACGAATCGCTAAACGCTTAGTTTATTCTTTTTCAGGATTTATTTTGATTCTTCACTTAAATGACTAGCTGACAGTAAAATTGAAATACGTTTTATAAAAATTAGATGTTTTTCATAGTAGTTTCCAGGTGAAAGAATTATGATCAGCACAAGTGTCAATAAAATGATTCATAATTAAGTAAATAGGATATAGTATATAGAGATAAAAGTCTGTAATATATATATAATGAATTCACTAGTTTTCAACAAACATTTAAGAATAATAATTATAAGTTATGTTGAGAACTCCTCTACTATATACGAGGAATTTTTGCAATTATATTTTATAATTATTATTAAATTAAATAAACTACATATAGCAATTATGGGAATTATTTCACATTAACAATAATTACTAATTAGATTTTTCAAACTTTCTTATAGACGATTATTAATTTTAATATTACGGTAAAACTATACATCCGTAAATGTACGTAGATACCTATTGAGTATAAGTTTTATATAATTGATAAATCGTGAAGTCGTTCTATAAATTGACTCTTTTAAGTAACTCTTTCCACATTTTAAAATAAGGCGAAAACAAACATTTAATGGTACTTAAATGCTTTTTAATTGACGTGCACAACTTTGTATTTTGAGTGGGTTGTAGGTATAAGTTATTATTAAATATTCATGGCAAGTTAGACAATTTGTGCCGTTTTAATTCGTTTAAAGATTAGGCAACAAATACTCTATTTTGTAAAAAATATGTTACATTTTTATTTAACACCCACGAATTATAAGGTCTCATAAAAATATCTATTTTATATTGAACACAGGTAAGCATATAATCAAAAACAAGCTGAATAGTTAGTTCATGATTTGTTTAGCTAACATTATTGTTACCTAAAGGCGAATAAATACAATAGACAATGTAGGGACACAATGAGAAATACACAATAGTCAATCTAACATTCATCTGTTCCGGCTAACTTCGTTTAAAATTTACCAATAACATCCGCAGGCCAAATCGTGTCAATACTTGTAAATTAAATTCTTTAAATATTTAGTATTCTTATATCACTTCTGAGCACATTATATTTTAAATGTAAATTATAATTATTATCTTATAACGGTAACCATAATCAATAATCATTGATCATATACGTACCATTCAAATAATATTCATAATTTCCAATATTTTTGTGAATTATTATACTAAATATTACATAATACCGACCGTGCAGTATAAGAATAATTAGCATAATTTATTTTTGATTCGTTATAAATTATAACAATAATGTTAAAATAATAAATAATTGTGTAATATTAAAAAGAAAAAAATGATTATAGATACTCATAATTAAATCGTACGACTATATGAGAGACTGGATGGAGTATGGAATACAGAGACTATTTGTGTATATTAAAAATAAACATTTATAATATTAATCATTAGATACTAATATTTTAATACTTGTAACTAATAAAGAATTTTAGTTAAAGAATTGAATTATGATATAAATTAAGAGAGTGTAAATTTAGGTACAGTAGGTACCTATATCTAAATTAGAATAATATATTACCTATCTAATAAGTTTGAAAATTCTATTATATAAAGTTTAACAAACCATAGATTGGTGTCAATTATTCATAAATTAATAGTATAATTTAAGTAATCTTTTTATTAAAAATTTAAATTAAAATTTTTTAATATAATATAATATTATTATATTTATATGTAATACCTATAGGCTATAAATGTACTAACAAAAATTTAAGCGTAATTTATTAATCATAATAAAATATTTGAATGTTAAATTTGAGGACAATCTTTTTTAATTAGAATAAATAATTGCGAAATAATGTTTTAATAAAGTTATTAAGGAAATACTAAATTGAAGGTCGATATTTCAAAATGCATTAAATAGTTGAGGAAAATTCAATAATGATATAAAGAAATATTATTTTAGTTACTATGTAAATATCTCCCTGATATATAAAAAAAAAAAATATATATTTACAGTATCAGAATATATTAAGCTATTTTATGCATTAAATGTTTAACTAAATGTTTTTTATAATCAACCCTATTTAACCCTTGGTGACAGTGACTATTGAATTTAATATTAATTAAGGGTTATTATTAACAATTAAGCAATATGTTCAAAAGTACAAAACTATAATTAAAATTGAAAGAAAATATTGTACTTTGAATATTAACTTTGAATTAAAGAAATTGTTATTAAAATAAATAAGTGGGTAAGTGGGTACCGCACTGCTGTACATTAGGTGCCGTATGGATCATTATTATATATTATATGAGTGTCAATTTTGAATCCAGTGATAGGTAACATTGTATACGAAAAACGATTCTGAACGAAGATGATTTTTCAGCCTAGGATATAATTTCCAGTGGTTGGTGAAAAAGGTGGTTCATGTTTTAGAAAAATACACCAGAATTTAATTTCTTTTATAATTATTATAAGCTAAACTTATGGAAAATATCGTATTGAATTTTTAACTCTTTGCTACTTATAAAAAAAATTTTATGAATTATACCAAAAAAATAATTTGCAAATGTTCATGGTTTTGACGAATTTTTGTCAATATTTGAAAATCAAATACTAAAAAAAAAAATTGTGCGTATGTATTCTTATAATTTTTTAATTACTATAAGAATAACTTATGAGGAACTTTGTATTAAAGTTTCAAGTATTTTCATTGGGCCAAAAAAATTTTATCAACACTTCAAAAAAAAAATTCTTATAAAAATTGAAAATTTCAGTGGTCTATAAATAACTCAAAAAAAGTCAATTATTTTTTAAAATTTAACTGTATATAGATAACACTAACATAAACATTTGGTGAAAAATTCAAGTATTTACAGGGATTAGTTTTTAAATTACATACAACCATTTGAAAAATTCGATTTAGTCGAAAACTGGTTATGCATAAAAATTCCCGTTTTTCCTTAATTTTTTTTTGGTTTTTCCCTGTGCTTTTGAAAACTATTGGGAATTTAAAAAAATGACCTCCTAAATGCACTAACTAGATTCACTTTCGAATCGGAAAAGCTACTGAAGTTGAAAATCGAAGTATTATTTCGACACGTTCTCGTGTACACAGACACACACAAAAAAAAAAAACACATAACATTGTAAAATCAATACATTCATCGCTCCCCTCAGAATCTAAAATTATTTATAATAGTATAATGCATTTGATTCATTTATCCTTTAGTTATCCTAATAAGTAAATAAATAAATATTAAATCTGAGAAGAAGCACAATAACGATTGCCATAAACTTATTATTAATATATTCCGATTAGTGAAAAATATTACATACTAGTTATAATAATAAAATACATAATTTTAAAACCAATATATTTATTGCTCTGCTCAGAATATAAAATAAACTTATTTATATAATTATTATAATATCTTAAAAATATATCAACATATTATTTGTTTTCTTTCTCAAACCCATGTTACACATAGATGAAACGAATTCATGTAAAATCGGCTTTTTATGATATTTAAATAACCGTAACGCAAAGTAACTTATTAAAAAAAATTATGGATGATGACATTTTTAAGAATTTAGTATAACGGATTTAAATTTTACTATAAAGCTGTATAAGTGTATAACTTGAATTCACTCGGTAAAAAATTGAAAAAATGTAAAATATGGAATTATATCAGTTTTAGTGAATACATTAGATCACGCGTGGGCAAATTTGAATCTATGTACTTATTTATCTATTGCTTTGTGAACTAATTAGACCCGCAATCATCGTGTGGCATATACGATATTATAACATTGGTATATTTTTGAAGTGATTCAATTTATTCAAAGAACAATATCTGAAAAACCAAATCAAATACTAATAAACTGTTAGTAAAAAAACTCATTTTACATTTTTTTGTATGCATATTATATATTATATAATATGTATTGAAAATTATTTGACTTTAGATTGGATTTTAAAAATAATATAAACGTTGTTAATTTAAATGATGTTATCCTCTAAAAATTGTAGGTACTCTAAGATTACTTATAAACATAAAAAAAAAATAATAATTTTGTGTTTGTTTATATTATGTTTGGGAGAACCAGTCTAATAGTTGTGAGCTTAAGTATTAAAATTAATTAACATTTAACCTATTATCAAACTTAAAATTATAAGAATATAATCTGAGTATCTGATGTTAATTCAATATTTCAATTTTGATGTGAATATTAGATGTTGAAGTATGTACAATTTTACGATTTAAAAATGCTTACATCTTATTTTAAAATTGGGACATAATAAAAAATTCCACTTCAGAACATAGATAATATTCTTAACTTTAATTTTGATAATAAGTCAATTCACTTTTATACAGTCTCTAACAACACAAGGTTGGTTCTAATGAAAGCAAATTTGGTGTGTCGTGCGTGGGTCAGAGAGAGAAATAAATAGTGCTCTGACATCCTCTTAATAAATAAATTATCACGTTATATGAGTTTGTGAGGTTATCCAACTAGATGATTAGCTGACCAGTGGTATACATATAGACCTTATAAATTCAAATTATTCCTTAAATAATATCCACGAAAAATACTTTCATAGTACAAAATGATATAATGATTAATAAACGATTTATTTTTTTATCAACATTTTAAAGTAATCTAATATTTAGGTATTAGCTAAAATAATTTTACTCATCAGTTTATTAATTTTTAGATTAAAGTTGTTTAAATGACCTACATTCAAATAATTTACACCAATAATAAGAAAAAATGTAATAACTGATATTAACCCAGACATGATTAAAAAAATATGTATCAGGTAAATTAAAAAAATTAAAAATAAGATAATAACTTTAAATATTTTATACGATAATCATTAAGTATCTTAGTATATCTACCCACTTTCTAAAAATCAAAACAAAATTACAAAAAAAAGTTTAATGAATATCTATTAGCTAAATATGTAAATAATAAATACGAGCACAATTTATCATCTTTTTTTGTGGCTTTCCCGTAAATTAATTATATAAATGATGCAATTTTTTTAAAAAAACTTTCTATCGTTTGACTACATACGAATCATTATGCACGTACACCGTGAAAAAGCGATATGTACTATATATTATAAATATATGTATACCTATATTATTATATTCTCTGCGCGTATGTGATAAAAGTATGCTTTGTGTGCAAAATTAATGCTGCTGACAGAAAATGTCTGAAAACTGAAAAAAAATATATTTGTACGAATCATTGCAATAATAACACTAATAACTCTATACAACAACATAAAAATATATTTTCTATCATAATTATACTTGGAATTCAACAACGACAATGATGGGATACCGCTCGTAATACGATTAGAGTTCGGTAAAAATTGTATTTATAATATAATATATATATTATATTTGTAAAAGGACCACCCAACACATAATATATATGACACAATACGATATATATATATATATACCAGATACCTATAAATATATATTTTAATATATTATATATAATATATATGAGATATATATGTAATAAAATCTTAAATCTAATATTTGACGACCAAATGTTTTTGAAAATATATATTCCCTACGAGGGCGTATACAATAATGATGGTATAATAGATTATTACGATTGTGTATGACTAAAGAAAACAAAATACAAAATAATAATAATAATAATATAATATGTAACCGTTGAGGGTATATAGACCTACCTCAGAGACACAGCAGCAGCACACAAAAAAAAGGGTACCAATAAGTATTACATTTAGTTTGTAGTCTTTCTATACCTAAAAGGGTATTAATGTGCACAACCTTATATACATATACATGTGTGCGACGCATGCCAGTGTATAATACTTATATACAACAGTATAAAATACGATATTATTTTGGTACTACGATTAGGCCACACGCGTCGGCCTTCCAAAAACGAATGCAAACTACCTACCTATATATTTAATATTATATAATATTATTGTGCATATATACTCGCGGCTGATATAAAAATTACGTACGTATTAAAATTAAAAATATAATACATAATATATTACTTTATCCATCCCGTGCCTAAGCACTAGCTACTGCAGTTGGTGCGATAAAATAATACAAATGTGTAATTAATGATTATAGATTGTAAAAATTTATCGATGGACATCGGACGAACGGCAATAAATAGTACTATGCTATGGTATACAGGGTAAATCATTAAGCAGCATACTCAGTCTATCTTAATCCTCAAATAATGAGTTTATTTAAATTAGATTTTTGGAATTTTTTAGTATAATATTCTTCTAATCTATTTAAGGATAATATTTTGGAGTATTAAGATTTTCTTATACAAATTTGGGAGTATTTTATAGTGGTATACACTTTTTTTTTTCAAATGAAAACAATATATTTTACTGTTAATACTTAATTGTTAAGCATATTATAATATTAGATATAGTATGAAAAATCTAGGTAGGTATTAAAAAATATGACTAATGTATATTCTATACTTAAAAATTGCTAAAATCAGAATTTGAAATGTGGGTTAGCATGTTTGGTGAATCATTCTGTATTATATTTGAACGTAATAAAATATTTTAAAGCATTTTATTATAAAACTTGTATGAAATTGATAACATATAGTCATTCTGCTGTAATAATATAACATTATGATATTATTTTATTATAATTTATTATATTTAAAAATTTATATAGGTACCTATACTTCTGTACAAATATTATAAACCTAAGAAATTTGTAAGTTTGAATACGCTAATCCCAAAAACTATTTGACCAATATCTTTAAAAGTTATAAAAATAAATTCCTGGAGACTCAGAGGGTATTATTAAGTTCTTTTTTTAACTTCTGTATTGGTTTTTATACGGCTCACACATGAATTTCGTTTTGTCTCACGAAAATCTAAAATATTTTATTCGTATACAGGATTGCCGCCATTAGTTACGGTAAAAATTTAAAATAAAAATAGTATGTACTATCCGATACATCATGCTTTGCTGTGGATTTTATTTTTAAATATTATAAAATAATATTTAATTTATTTTTTCGTTATTTAAATATACAACATTACAACCAAATGTAATGTTCTTAATCTCTTATGTGTATATAGCTTATACACTCAAAAAATAGTTGACTGATTTTGATAAAAGTTCCACAAATTGTTCTTAATTATATCAGAAAATTTTGATAATACTCAAAGCATACAAAAAACAATACCAACTGTTATCCAACCTGATCTACAAACGAATTGTCTATAGTCAAATTACATCACAAAGCAAAGTATACCGAATCCAATTTGCCCATAATCTGAGATACGCTAAAAGTGATTCACTGATAAATTGCTGTATTTTATTTTAATTTATTTTTTCCCGGATAAAGCCGTGTAATATAAATAGTATACTACTTGTATAAATATAAATCATGGTTCGAACTTAAATGCTCGAAAAATTCACTGTTAATATCATTATAATATGTGTGCAGCTACAGGACTAAAAAAAGGCATGATATGTACTTAATATATTTTTATTTATTTTTGGATTTAGAATTCATTCTTGAAATATTTTGAATTTCGAAAATTAAAACATAGTTATTTTAAATTTAGTTACATACTATAAGTAGTAAAATCAGGAAATATGGCCTTCAAATAAAAAATATTTTAATATATTATGCAAAAAATATACACAGAAAAGAAAAGAAAAATTAGATATTTCATTAATTAAATCTTGAAATTAAGTATAGTTAAATGGTAATAATTCTTCTAACAGGGTCCACAGTTCACACACACCAAAAATACATGCAAATACAATGAAGTTAATTTAATCTAATAATTATTACTACCTAAAATAGACAAGCGTGACCGGCCAGTTAGCATATAACCGGATTGGTACCTACACGATTATTATAATAGGTAAGCTTTTATTTGAATTTTTTTTAAACTGTGTGAAAAATTGTTCAATTATATACTTATATTTATATCTCGGTGTTACATTATATAAGCCCACATAAGTAACCTACGTACTTTAACTATAATTATATAAAATATAATATGCGAGCACAATAAACAATAATAAAAGTGATAATATTAATAAATATACTAGAATGAATGCAATTTATTATCAATTATGTAATTGTATCTATTACAAGCTCGATAAACTTTAGGTAGGAAACCGATGACCGACATGGTGTTATATTTCTATCTGTAAAAATTCCATAGTGTTTTTTTTTAAATATTCCTTTAATTTTTTTTTTACATCAGTTATAAACAGCATCAAGTTTCTTAGTATCTGCAGTACGTATAATATATACAATATAAACATTATAAACACGTTTAATTAATTAATTATATGCAATTTCTTGTTAGTTATTTATTATGATTATTACGGACGCCTACCTAAAACATTTAAACCATCTAGTTTTTTTTCAACAGAACATTTATTATTTAGTTCAACCTTATCCAGTGGTATTTTTTTCTAATTTATACTATACTTAGTACTTACGTTATTCAACAGACTTCTGATTTAGTATCATTTAGTATATATTATAAATTGTAATAAATATAATATAATATAGACAATTAATGTAGTTCTCTATCAAAATCATACAATCTTTTAAAGCTCGTTTTAAAATTTTACTAACTCATTTCAAAAAGTATTTTTGCTTCATTACCTTATTTTGAATAAAAACGCAAATTAATTTGGGGATTGAGTTTCTTTTTGAAGACAGGAAATTTGTATTTATAATTTATCTTCTAAAAAAAAGTTAAATAGTTTTAGTAGGTATAAACAATTTCGATACAATTTTGATATTATTTTATCGATTAAATTGTAATTTATTTGTATTGATAATTTGGTTTTTTAACCCGAAAAAGGTATCTTAGCGGTAGTTAATGATTTTAGTAATTATTGAATTTTCAAGTTAATACGTTATTTTTATATTAGTACCTACAATCTATGATTGAATAACATAAAATGAAGAAAAAATTATTTGAACCGGAAAATCATTGAGTCTCGAGACCTAAATTCTATTAATGGAAAACGACAAAGGCTAATAACTGTAAATACTAACCTTTCTAACTCAAATTAAAAGGATAAAAGTAGATACTTTTTTTTCATAAACAAGGAATGAAACGCGTCATTGTTATTCATAAATACAATATAGTTTTATTATATAGTAAATAAATAAAAATAAATTGAATTGAAATTTCTAAACGGAAATTACAAGAAAATATTGTATATTTTATGGTATAATTACACACACGTCATACACATTAACATTTTAAGACTTAAGTTATAACGCTGTACTAACTATGTATTTTACTTTTTTGGAATCTACAAGCCAACGTCATTCACTCAGTCATATCCAATTATCGATGAGCCATTACAATTGCGCGTATCGACGCGCTTATATTTCAATAAAATTTTACTATACTTTTTTGTGGTCATAAAACATCTTCAAATATCCCCTCCTATCATCTCCCACCACAAAAACTATGCTAGTACGGCCATGCACTTAACCACTGTCCTACGCGTAAATACCCATGAAAGAATTGCGAAAAAATTACTGACCTTCTCAATATTGAATAGATAAATCAACACATAATAATTGTTATACCAAATAGACTATTCATTTGTATACTACAAGGTTGTTTCTAAAAAATTTAAATCAATAAGTATCTACAACCTACATTTATATAAGTCCTGTAATACGGTCATAACTAATGCTTGTATATTTGTATTTATTTATTTTTTTGGCTTTATCACTCTAAAGTAACTTTTACCTTTAGTCACCTGTATATTATGTATTTTATGTTGTATTAATATACCACCTATCTACCAATATAAGTTATAATGCATTTGAACTAAAATATTCAACTTCTTTATCTTTATTAGATTATTATTAAAAATAATTATAATCCCTTTATATGTTTTTTTTAATAATCTTAATAATTCAATGAAATCTTTGATTAAAATAATTCTGATAATGTCATCGAAATAATATGTTACTGTGAAATATTGAATTTTTCAACAGTATAATACTATACTAAAAATTTAACAATTGAATACGTATATAATACAATGAATTGTATAGTAAATACATCTTATAGAGAACCTAAAAATATAAACACTTAAAATATATTGTGAATAATTTATTACTTATTCATTTTATTTTTTAAATTTTAATGATAATATCTATATGGATGATTTTTTTATTTATTGGTGCATATTATAGTTACCTATAGTTTTTGGGACGTTAGAATATAGAATACCACCATCTTGCTTTTGTTTCTTTTTGTATTGCGAGAAAATGAAGACATTTATATTAAGCGCTCTTTCTCTAACTATATATGTATGATATATATTATGATATATATAAATTAATTAAATAAAAAAAAAAAAAATTGAATAATTTATTTAAAATTACCTTATCTGTTAAAATAAAAAGCTAAAACACCATGTTAACTTTAAGAAGAATACAAACTTAGTACGTCAAAGAAAAGAAAAACTTTCAATAAAAGTATTATATTATATTTACCTACCTACATATTATTATGCCAAATACGAATAAATAATTCAATTACACAAGTTTGAAAATAGATCAGTATGGTTCAGTAGTGATGTTCGATAACCTCATATAATAAATTGGTTTGTTTTTTTTTTAATTTTCAAAAAGGTACTTACGTAAGCTATATATAGAGCTTTTCAAACCGTATTTGCAAAATAATTTAACCTTGAAAATAATTTATTAAATATATGAATTAAAATGAGTATCTTTCTTGTTTTCAATGAGTGTTTGAGGTCAGAAGAATAGTAAAATATAAATACACTGTATGTCTGTATATATTATAATGTAGTATGATATAATATAATATGTAGCTTGTATGCAGTTCACAAATAGGTACATAACAAACAAATACAACATTTGAGTACTTGTTCAATCCCAATCCGGTCAAAATAAATGGCTAAAAACCTATTTGGACAAGAACCCGATCAAGGCCTGGTAATAAATCATAATAGTAAAAAACAAAAATAAATAACGAGTGAATAGTTGCAACAAAAATGGGATATGGCTTAGTTTAATGTTGACTTTCCAAATCAAAATACATATTGTTTATTATACGCTAAATTACTTAGATTCATAAACAATTAAATACTATAACACTATTTATTTTATAATATTAAAAACCATGTTAACTTACTTTCTTAAAAAATGAATTAGAAATTTATGGTAGTTTTTTCTTTAAATGTTTCATTGGTTGCCTGATTATTTTACTGAAAAAATAAAAATAAAAATAGTTATTGCTTTGTAATGAAATGTAATTAATTATAAGTAGGTATTTGGTTTTAAATTTTTAATTGTACTTTTAAAACTATTAGTGTTTATGATAAATCATTATTATAACCCTACAAAACATAATTTGATTAAATTATTGTTATTACGTTCGTTATCGTCTCTCAATTATATAATACATTATCGAATTTAAATAAAAGGATCGATCCTGCAATGGTAATGCGAGAAGTTTTATGTTTGAACTGGTTTTTATTTTTGTATAATATATCCTTAATATTGTTAATAATATAATAGAAGTGATAGTTAAATTATAAAATTAAATTTGAACATATTATATACATTAAATTTACAATTTTACATATTTATTGGCAAATAATACTGTCTTTAATAAACATAACTCAAGTTATTCAAATAAAAAAATTAAAATAATTTTATTTAAATAATAAAATATCTGATCTATATATAAACCAGCATAAAATGTTAATCATTAAATATAAAAACTATTTATACTATATACTATTTAGTTGTATATATGATATCACTTATATATATATATATATATAATTTTAATATGCAATAAGTAATGATCAAATAAAAATAAGAGTTTCTTAGAAATTTTTATATTTTTATCTTTATCTAAAAGATAATTTGATGTATTTTTAATTAATTAATAAAACATAGAACCAGTTTATGACTGGCCGGTATTAAAACTTATAAAGTAAAAAATATAAAACATATATATAGGTAGTTTCTTATTGATTTATTTACATATAAATAGAATATAAGCGTGTTGTGTATACCTAACCAGAACCACGAATTTCAATAATTAAGTTTTTAATACAAGTAGACTGTACAGTGTAGATTATAGTGTATTATAAAATAGGTAAACCTATAAAATAACTACCCACCTGCATACTAATTATTATAGCCAAAATTTTAAAAATAGAGTAAAAACTCATTTGGTATTAACAAATATTTATAACTAACACAATTAGTAAACAAAAAAATTGCATAAAATGAACTGGTTATTATTTTAAAATTACTAAATAATTTCCAAGTTTTTATTGTTTTAAAAAAGT
Organism: Aphis gossypii; assembly: GCF_020184175.1. Lineage (NCBI taxonomy): Eukaryota > Metazoa > Arthropoda > Insecta > Hemiptera > Aphididae > Aphis > Aphis gossypii. Next base: position 16,357,401 of record NC_065532.1, on the reverse strand, counting down.
TTGATATTATAATATACATGTAATCATTTGATATAAGTCATATAACTATAAAGTAATATGACATTGACAGTATATACATATAACCTACTTTGGTTTATGTTCATTTAATTTCAGAATGACTAATAGTATAGGTACAATAATAATTATTACAGTAAGTAACACCTATTGCGCTTCAATTAGAAAAAAACTAAATACAATACAAGCTATAATTTAACAAAATAACAAGATAATTCAATACATTTCCAATCACTAATATATTTTTTAAATATAATTATTAAATTAAATTGTGAATATAGAACAAATAGTTAAATTCATAGACATATAATAGAATAATATATATATTTTATTATACGTCAATGATTAAATTTAATAAATAATAAATTATTAGGTTTTATCGGAAGAATAAAAGAATAAATTTAAAAAAGAATTGGTTAAAGCTGAGTAAAAAAAAAATAATACTAATGCTACTTTTAAAATTAAAAAATATGTATAAAATACCGTGTATACGAACAAAATAACGAGTATAATACTAAAAGATAAATAATTTTATTGGTGATTAGTGGCTTAAATTTAATTTTGCCCGTGAAAAAAAGATGAGTTATATAGAACATGATAACAAATGTAATTGAAAGTGTTATTATAAAATAAGATAAAATATTTCATGGCCATTGGTAAAACAAACGAATTTCATTAATGACGTAAGGATTAAATAACTATATTATACAATATAGGTACTAATCCAAACAAACGGAATTAAAAATTGTTTAAATAATTGTTCTGTGAGCCGTAAGGTATTGTGTTTTATTATTTCCTTACTCGAAAAGTTAATAATTTAACTAACAACTAATAACTTACATCATCTACTATAATAGATTATAGATTAGTGCAGACTTCTTTGAAATCACATATATATTAAAAATCTAAATGTGTAATATGCAATACTATACACATATATTTTATTGTTACCTTGAACAGTGATTTTATGTAAAAAGTATTACGTCTATTATATTGTTTAAAAATCCTAGTGAAATCAACTAGATACAAACAAATGTGATACTACACATTGTCTCTTATCTCCCAACATGTTTCATAAAAAAAAAATATAACAAGTTATGGTTCAAGATCATTTCAAGCACTAATCACAATTCGATAATAATCATCAATCGCCGCATGTTTTTAAGTTATTAGAAATAGAAAACAACCTTTTTAAAAGAAAGTACAATACTTAAATTTCTAGATTCAACACAAAAATGTAAATATGTAATAAATTGAACTACTTAAGATTTTTATTCATTTTTTATTGCAACTATTAATACTTATCACTTCGTTGGAAAATCAACAATGCATTTCTAAAGCACTAGTCAAATGATAAAGTAAACTGTTTTAGAATTAAAATATATGTATTGTTCAATAATGTTTATAAATAAAAGTAACACTACAATTAGAAGTCATTATCTAGTTCAAATCAAACACTCCTCACTTAATAACGGGTAGGGGGTTATTGTAGCCATTATATTTAATACGGAAGGGGATAATGTCTCAGGTTGGCCCTGGTAGAAAATTTATATCGAGAAATTAACTTAAAAATAATATTAACTGCAAATAGCAGGTGACGTCTAGTAAACTACATATTGTTATTCTTAATATTATTACACAAACTTCGAAAGAAACAAAGGAATAATCTTAATTAATATAATTATTATTTTCAAAGTCATAAAAAGTATTAAATATAACACGTAATTTTACATAGACAACCATATACTAACTACATTTTTAATCTTTTATATTATTACTTAAATTACAGCCAATTTTAATAATAATAAAAATAAAAACTTACTGTCAAATTATTAATTTATTCATTATAAGTTACCTATTTCATTATTTTTATTTTTTATCAACTCATATCACTTTAAATAAATTATCATGTTTTTTTCCCTATAAACATCAAAAAATATAGTACAACGGAAACCAAACTATAATTAGTAACAGTTTGCAACTATTATCATTAGTTTATAAGTTTCCAATCGATGAATAATGTCAAAATACCTCATGTAAATTTTGTTATATATTAAAGCCTAACGGCTAGAAGTATAAGTTTTAAATATATCGTAATAAATTAATATATCAATAGCATATAATTACTATGTATTAATTAATATACAAAGAGATTAAAATGATGGAAAATTATAGAAAATTTAATAAAACTGTTTCATAACGTTGTAAATTTGTAATAATCAAGTGATTTAATATTATTATGTTATATTAGCAGTTTTAAAAATTATATAATAAAAAAAAATTGATTTGTATTAAAATTTAAAGATTAAGACAAGTATATTTTTATAACGAATTGTACGTTCTCAATAATTATTATTTATTTAAACGTTTCTGCGTATTACATTGACAAATTTGTTAACTTTTACAGTCAAAATAATACATAAATACATATTACGATATTGTAAATAATATGGATACCTAGTACAGTATAATATATCACATAATAATGAAATCAATGCAGTCAAAGAATCTGACGAATTTTTGCTTTTTGTTTGTTAGGAATTTATCTTGAGGTGTCCAAGGTCTCATGCATAAGAATTAGCTTATCATAATGTTTTAGGTAATATATTGTGTAAATTTAAAAAAATGTATTTTTTTAAAGTCATCCTAAAATTTAGAAAATACACATCACGAACTCTAAAATGAAAAATTCAGTAGGGTAGTTATATCAAATAATTTTTCTAAACATAGTTACTATGTTGAAATACTTTCTTATGTATGAAAAAAAAACAATAAACTTCACTAATATTAGAAAATAGCATAACATTATAAAATTCATTTCTTCTATAATTTTTCTAAAGAAACGTATAAAAAATAGAGAATGTGTGAAATTATCTAGGACCTACTATAGGACAACCATCTCTATGAACCCATCTGACCATGGTTTAGTTTAATGAACTTTCAATATAATATATAGGTAGGTATATAATATATGCTTGTAGAGAAAACAATTCAAAAGTCTTGAATTATCATTAACAATAGATGTCTAACCTTGGACTATTTAACTGTAAGAAAATAAAAACATTAACCGATGAATGATTTGTACCACACAGGACGTGTGAAATTATATATTCCTTATTAATATTAAATATAATTATATAATATCAACGAAATAGTCTCAAATGTATGTACATATACGCACAGATGGACACACACCCAAGCACGCACATTTAAATTCAGAAAAAGATTAAGTCCCGAGTAGTTTAATTAATAGAAATTAGAATTATAACTAAGCAATTTCATTGTATAATATTCAATAACATAATAATATCATCAATGAAATACCTACTTGCTATGATACGAAGATATAAGAATATTTTTTCAACCCTTTATTTTCAAATTAAATTCATTCAATAAATAATAACATAAGTAATCCGGGTACTTTTTAATCACATTTTATATAGGTACTATATACTATCATCAGTATTATTGCAAAATTTAAAATTAACCAACAATTACATCATCTTAATCAATTAATTATTTTTTATTCGAGTTAAAATAGGATGTGCAGAAAATATAATGCTTCTGTATTGTGTCTGGTTTGAAAACATAAGGAATTTTCAACTGAATTGATAGAACAAGAAGAGATTAACATATGTAGTATAATTATTTATTAAAAAAAAGTTTAGTGAATCATGATGTTTTTAAAAAGTTAGGGCTCAAACAAATAAACTCTGTACATCAAAATATCAACTTTCACCAACAAAATTAAACACTTACATAATTGAAAATACATAAAAATAAATTTAAAATATTAACCATATGAAAAATTTAAACATAATAATAATACATTTAATACAATATATAATATACATAGTCGTAAAAAATATAACTAATAATTTGTGTTCAGGATTTTTTAAATTAATACATTTATATTTTATATTAATGAAAAGGCTACTAAAGTGCAAATAATAGGTCTAAAAATAAATAGATATTATATAGAATTTATGATTATATTATGATGATTCAGGTATATACAATTTAAAATTATATTAATCGTAATGAACTAAAGTGATATATCATATACATATTATATACAGTGTACACATATCTATATTTATATACAGGGAAATTATTTTTGTAAAGAACATTCATGATCCATTTTAGTGTTTTAAGAAATAATAGATTATGGAAGAATTTATAATAATTAATCACATTTTATATGTAGATTTATGTGTACTATACAGGTGTATATATATTATATATATTAAATCTAGAAATATATACAATTTATATTTACAATTTATGAGTTAACACAAAAAAAAACCTAAAACTAAATTATATATTATTATTATAAATTATATCCCTCAAATCGTATAAATATTCTTTTTTACCAAAAACAAAAATAAACATTGATAATTGAGATTATTTGTGTTGTGTTAAAAAGTTTAGGTTAGGTGTATCCTGTATCTACATATATTTGAAATTCTGTGTATCCTATAAGTGTTCTTGAAAGTGAAAATATACAGTTGCCGGCTGGCGCTAATAATAAAATACATTTATGTATATATATATATACATTATATAAATCATTAAAGTAGTTGAAGGTTAAAAATAGTATAAATTATATTAGTTAGATGAGTTAAAAATTGATGCTCAAATTAAATGTAAAGAAAAAAATTAAGAAGTATAACCAATAAGAATAAGAACGTATTAACTGCAATATCACCATGGTAATATAGTGTAAATATATAATACATAATATATATGTAATTGAACAACTAATAGACGATATATAAGAATGATACATTTTAATTTGAGTACAAAATAAAAACATATAGGTATTTCTATATTTATCCTTAAAATATAGTAAAGAAAAAATGAAAACTTAAATTCTAAATACTTAATAAATTTATTTTATTCATGAGTTTGAATGAATCAAAACAAAATTATCTATTGGTAGAAGAATTAATTATTACATAAATATAGAGTAATAAAATAATATGAAATGCCTGTAAAAAATTACTAATAAGAGAATGAGAACAAATATTTTTATTTCAAAATGTGTGTTTAAAGATTATAAGGCTGTATAATATTGATTATTGTAATGGCACTTTTTAAGTGTAAGAGTGGTGAAAATTCTCCACTTTCTAAAAAACAAAATATTCTATAATATGAGTAAGTAGGTAATTATTTATTAATTTACCAATTATAAATATTTAACATTAAATAGTTATCAATGTAATATTGGTTTTTAATGTATTCTACGATATATGATTAATTATTAATGTTTTATGAGCAATACAATTGTTTTAACAATATGGGGAATACGAACATTATAATATAACTTCAGATTTTAATCTGACTTGTTAACAACATTTTATAGTACACTAGTTTTTATAATTTATTTTATACAGAATAATTTTAATATTTTAAGAAATTAAATTATTGTAACAGTTATTTGACGAAAAAATGTATACGCACTACAAAAGAAATATAAAAAAAAATATCAAAATTTGATCTCAAAAATAACGAATTATAATAATTTCCCATATAAACTAGAAACTAAAATCCAATTTTCATGGTATAATAGATTTCACCAGCATTTTTTTGTGAATTCTTTGACATACGAGTGAAACGAAAAATAACGAGGGCATTCAATGTAAAAAAAAAAATCAACTTTATCGATATTCTTTTTGTAAGGTTACATACGCATGCACATGTATGTCACGTAACAATATCTTACATAGTTAAACGAAATAATTGGAAGAAACGAATGAAAAGTATAGGAATAAAGTCATATGAGAGAGTCATTTCAGAGACAAATCTAACACTTCATTATACAAAACCTATATAGGTACTATAAGTTTCTTACATTACAGAACATCGTTGTTGCCGTTCAGTTAAAATCGATAAACAAATTAATATTGTGAAGATTTCATTAATAATTAATATTATTATTTATTATATTATCTACTTTATTCCGAATAACATATTGACACTCAATAACACTTCAGTAAAATCAGTCATACAACATTTTATTTGGTAATATTAATCTTTGTATAGGCTCAGATACTTATTGATAATGTATACATATAAAGTCGTCTGAATATTGTATTAGCTGATAATATATATGCATATAAAATAAATTTACTAAAAACATAAATATACCTATATTTACATCATTTTTATGTGTATGAGTACTGGGTAGTACTGAGTAGGTTAGGTTGTTAAGTTATCGAGAAAATACTTCAATTTTGAATTTTAAAGGTGGTTTTCAATAAAAAAAAATTGAATTTAGTTTGTATTTTGGAGAGGTTAAAATTAAAAATGTCCAGTAATTTATTTTATAATAATTAATGAAAAACGAAGCTAAATTGAATTTTACTAAATTGATTTCTTTATTTTGTTATAATTCAAAAACGAACAACCACAACTTGAAATTTTCACCAAGTATTTACGTTATCATTTTCTTTATATGTATAGTAAATTTTCAAAATATTTTAACAATTATTCAAATTTTCAAATTGCTTATTTAAATGTTAATAAAAAAAATTTTAATAGGTAAAAATTAAAAAAAATTGTATATAACTATACAAGATTCTTTATAAGTTTTACATCCTAAAAAAATAACCAGAAAACCAAATTAATTTTATGTGCATTTGAAGTACAAATTTTTATGACTGGATAATACTTCATGTGTAATAACTATTTGTAATGATTTTTGTTTTTTGTTATACCTAATTCAAAAACGAATAACCATAAAGATACTAGAAACTTTCAAAAATGTTTATATTATCATTTTAATTGTATGGAAACCTTTTCAATATTTTTAACCCATTTTAAGTTTTCTTTTGCTTTGTTCAATATTCAATTTTTTTCTTTTATGAATATCAATGAAAACTTATTCGCTTGAAGAAAATTCTTGAAAAATTAATAAAGAATTCACATAAGTTGTTCTTATATTTGTAAACTAATATTAAAGATACAAGGGAAGACATTTGTTTATGTGCATTTAAAGTTAGAATTTTTACGAATTATTTACGAAATTAAAGAATTGCAAGCTGATTGGTAGTTAAAAATTCATAAAAACTTTTCTTTTTATATTTAAATTTTGAAAATTTAATACAAGATTGCTATAATTCATACTGAAACCATAAAATCTAAAAATATATATATAAAGGAAATTAGTTTTTATAAATATATTTCAAGTTCAAATTTGAATGAAATTTATTTAAACAATAAATTACAATTTATAACAAATTTGTATTTCCATTAATATAATCTAAAAATATTTTTCACGGGTACTTAAAACTTTTACATATATTATATTATTATGATTTTCACTATACGTATAATGACATTTTTTTATTTAAATTTTTTTTTTATATTATTCAAGTCAAAATTATACCAACTTACCGTAATAATAAAAGTAAAATAATTGACTTAAATTTAATAGCTGTATCCAAAAACAACACATCAAACCATTTCCGTTGGAAATTTTTTTTTTGTATATAATAATACATCATTGAATTCAAATTTGACACACTCATAATTTAGTAACTCACTCAACACCTAATATACAGCTACAGATGTAAGTAGATACTCACTTAGTGGATAATTACCAAAAGAGCTTATAATTAGATGTATTATGTAATCGTATATTTATGAATAAATTAAATAATAAACTGAAGTCCATTATTAAACAAATAGTTCAGCTACATTTTAAATTGATTTTTATAATTTTACAAAACTATACAGTTAGAGGAAACAAATTAACAGTTAATTATTAACATATTCTATGTCTTATATTTGTAATAAACTAATACCTATTAGAGATAACCCCTAGCTGGAAAAGGTGTATTTTATTACAGTTTGTAAGTAATAAAATATTCAGAATATAAAAATTTGAAATCAATCTTTTTTACATTTAAACGGTACTTATTAATAAAATGCGTTCAAAGTTTGAACCACTCTCTTAGTTACTCAACTGTATAAATACAATATGGACAATTAATAATAATTTAAGTATAATATAGTGAAATATTTATAATCTATTTATATTTGTATATTAAAATATTAAACATCCATGATACATTTATCATATCATACCTATATAAATTTATAATATAATAAAATACTATTGCCAAACCTAAGAGATAAATTTACAGCTAAAAATATAAAATAATGTGTAACGCTAATATTGTGATACCTGTTGACTATTAATAATAATCAATATTCTAATATGTTTTAATCTTAAATATTAATTATATTGTATATTCTATTTGTTCTATTTTTCCAATATCTAGCTGTTATCTATTAAAAATAAATTTTTATTTTGTAAGCTATAATTTATGTTATGTAGTATAAATTAGTCGTTAGCATTAATAAACAAATAAATAAATACTAATTTTTTACTAAAGAAATTATCATCTATACATCATTACTAATCATTCTTAAGATGTTGTTATAAAATTAGATACTCTTCATTATGACAAATTGTAATATATGTTTAATAGTAATAATCTCCGAGTACTTTAATTTAATCGTGAAATACTGTTTTACATTCTAAAACATTTATAATTACTAAAATATATCTTGGTTATATAAGTGTAAGAGCAGCATAAAATTATTAATGTATATATACGATAGGTATTAAATAATTATAAATGAATGATGTTTAGGTACTTGGGTAATTAATTTAATAACTTTGAGATATGTTAGTCACTCTTGAATTTTATACGTACCCATTTTGTTGATTTAATAATTGTCAACCAATTTACTTAATAAACATATTATAAGTAAATAACTACTTGACACTTTTAATTCAAATATTAATTGAGTTATAGTAAAAATTGATTGTAGAATCATAAATTCATTATTTATAATATTTATGTATAATATATAATGAATTATGAATTTATAGGTAAATAATAATACTTATAAGTGGTAAAACAATTTACATTCATTAGAGTAATTTGAACCCTTCGGACAAACTCAGATTTTTTAAAAATGAAATTTTTAACTACCTACAATATTTGACCTATTTATTAATAACAATGTCAAAAAATAAAATTAAATGGTATAGTTTCTAGAAAATTAGGTATTTAAAGAATTTAAAATATTCATTCATTACCTATTTACAAAATTTCTGAATTTAATAGTTATTTTATGATGAAACCGGAATATTTGACATGCATGTATCAAATGTTGAGTGTTTGTTTAAGTTCTTGCAAACTTATTGTATGTAAATAAATGATAGATTTTCGTCAGTAGATAGGAATAGGACAGTAATAGGAGTGATATCAAAGTGGTTGACCAGGGATATTACAACTCTAAATACATCTCTGCTTAAACTATTTATGTATTATTATTTTATACTTATTACTTAATAGTTCTAGATTCTAATATTATTACTGTACAAGTATAGACTGCATAGCTGTATGGTAATATAATAATTCATAGTTATTGTTTTTCTCATATTTTTATTTATTGCAAAATTCTATACAAAAATAATAATAATTTTAGTATTGTGTCATCATTCGAAAAATATGTTATTATGTTATTTTTCTATGGAGTATTCTATGTATAATAATATGACGTAAGTTGGACTTGCCATATATTTTTCCTTTAAAATATATTATAAATATACGAGTTAACTGTATAGTATATAATACTAACATTTTTGATCGAATCAAAATTTAAATTTAGAAAGAGACAGTGGATTAAAAGAAAAAAATAATTGGGATCAAAGACAATAATGTGGTCATACAATAACAGTACGGTAAAACGTCTGTTACAGTTACCAGATGCTGATCGAAACGATAATATAAATTGTATTGTATAATGATTTTTTTCCATGGGAATGATAAAAATGTATAAGAGTGATCACTTATAGTGGCTTTAGATTGATTTTAAATAATACTTTGGCGATCAACTACTTTGTAACTACACTAGGAAAATATTAATAATGAAATACTTCACTGTTAGGTATTAGGGTGTTCCTTAATTTTCAATTTCAAAATATTATTGGTCTCACCCTCTAAATCGGTGTGTATACATATGAAAATGAACTTAGGTTAATCAAATAAAGTTAAACCGTGCCGACTTGAAGTTAAAGTTTGAGCTTAATACATGTTTAAATAATTTTAGACAACTTTTGTATTACCGTAATTATTTCGTAAACCGTTATGAAAATCGTAATTTTTTATTTTTTTCAAGTAAATTAAATTTCCAATATATTTTATAATGTAACATTTTCTGATAAATCTATTAATTTATAAGATGCATAAGCTTTAATCTTAAAATTCACAATTTCTCCACAAATATATTATTTACATACATACCTAATAAGTATACTTAAATTATCATTGACTAATATCTTTGTACTATTAATATTATGTGCAATTAAATGCAAATATATAATAATATAATAAAATCCAATAAAATATTTAAACTTATTTTAAGTTAGGTATCTTACCTATTTAATATTTATACCATGAATCTATATCTATAATAGCATTCTATGATATTATGTTATATTATATGTATAAGGTAATAAAAGTTTGTAATATTACGAAATAATATTATAATATATGTGATATGTTTTTATCAAAAATTATTTCAACCTGTACGGCTGTACCTTGTATAACTAATGAAAAAAATTCATAAAAAAATATTCTTAGAAATATAGCAAATGTGATGGGCAGACTAGATTCTCCATTCAGAATTGTTTTTCATTCTATTAAATTATTTAACATTGAATTAAAACTTAACACACCTATAATTAGTGACTTATATACTTAACGAAGAGGTACACTAACACCTTGTAAACTGCAGAGCAACTTATCGAGTTTTTAAATGTGAAAAATATAGGGCAGCACTATGCGGGACAAACAAGAGTATGCTGAACTAGCTAATTTTTAAAATATTATTACCTGCCAAAAAATTAAAATGTTAGAAAAAGTTCTTGCCAAGTATTTTACAGTAATATAATTTAATGATAGCTATAACTATATAACGATTTAAACCTATAAATAAATAAAGCTATTTAACAGTTTAAATTACTGTTTGAAGCTTTATACAAACAATAGAAACTACAGATATATAGTCTAAGTTAAATTAGTTAATTGTTATAACTTTTAAAATATAACAAAAAATATCAAAATGTATATTATAATATTGTACTAAATTGTGTTATAATAAGGGAACAATGCATAACAATAAATAGTTTAACTCACATTACTATTGACATTAAAACATAAAAATCAATGTTTACTTCAAATGTATAAAATAATATCATTTATAAAAAATCAACTTAAGCTGTATAAAAGTATAAATAAAAACTACACATTTAAAAGTGAACAAACGAATTCGATTTAAAGCGAGTTTATCAATATTTTATTATAAATTCACTATATTTTGTTACGAGTTTTTTGAAATTTTTAATTTACACAATCGCAGACAATATATAAATATCTGACACTGGAATTTTGTTCAAATAGGTACTTTAAATTTTTTTTAAAAAGTATAAAATCAAATGTACTGAATAATTTTAAATAATTAAATAATATGTTTTACATTATGTTTTTAAAGCATTTTACATCGTATCATTTGGTGTAACTTTAAATGACTCGTCTGTTTTTTTTTTTTGTAAAAATTTATAAATTTGCAGTTTAAGTAATTGTATAATATAGGATAAATACTCACATAGGAATGTAGAAGAATATTGATGTTAGTTTTTAAGGTTGTAGCTTTGGTAAGTATTACCGTGTTAGTGATAACTTTTCTTAAATTTGAGAATTACCATGAATATTACAATAATTGATAAGAGTGATCAAAACGAAAATATTATTGTAGTAATGTAAATAAGGCAAAACCTTTTATTAATAGAATAGGTAGGTACATGAAAATAATGTTTATTACCGTAAAACAATTTTTCGGCTATAAATTATTTTCATAAAATTCACTAAAGAATAGTTATTTTGTAATTACTAGTCACTTATCATACACTATAATAAAAATTACCACAAGTGAATACTTATAACTATAAATCGCAATATAGTAAAAAGTTTTTATTTTTAAATTAAAAATAAGTAAACGAATACGAAAATTTACAATCTAAAGCGGGACTCACTCTACGCCGCGTCTTGTCGTGAAATGTTGCCATTCTTTGATTGGTCCAACTATGCGGTACGATGTGGTTTATACCATCATTTTCACGGTTTCAACTATGATTACCGTGAGGTAACCTCGTATACCGTGAAGTTGAAAAGTTTTCAACGAGTGGTTACTAATTTTAATAGCGATAATAAATTATTACATAATATTATTATGTGACCAAGTTTTGGTAGCGAGTGAAAACAGAATTCATTCGTGGTATATGGTGGTAGTCCAGTATTCCACGATGGGGTACACGACACTGTGCGGTAATAAATATTCGACACGATGTAGTGTGAACCCGGCTTAATAATTAAAGTTAACCACTAAATATTTAAAATCATATTTTGATTTAAAAATTGTATGTATATATACTTTACCTTATATTTTTCCACGTAAAGTACATTATATGTCATCATAAATTGTACACCCCTTTAGGTACTATAAATCAGTGCTTTTTAAATTTTTTATAGCTGAGAATCACCTAATATAATGCAGTACCCTCATTTTTTTTTCATTTTCTTTTATGGTGTTGGACAATTATCGTTCTTTTTTTGTTTAACAAAAGTGTTTATATTAAGTTAGGTTATTATTAGGTTTAAGTATTTCAATAAGAATTTTAGTGTTATTTTTGATTAATAATTGACGTCAATGACTCGACTTTATATTGGTAACCTTAACATCAGTTGCAAATATTTTAAGTTTTTATCATACGCATATTTAATAACTTAATAGTTACATAATATTAAACGTTATATTAATAGGTATTAGGTAGGTACTTCTGTTTTTTTTCCAAATCGAAATTTTCTTAGCGTACGGCCATGAGCTTTTCGTATACATTTACCGGACGAGAACCACCGCTAAATATAATATGCGGTTTATACTTACATATATGTAGATTATAAACGTTTGTTTATTGTTTTCATATTAAAATATTAAAATAAAATTTAACCTAATACATACATTACATACCTACTTACATTCTTAATCAACTATTATTTAGGAATAACAATTACACATATTGCGAAAATCTGTTTTCAAAATTACTCAACAAGTTACTCGCTTATAAATTTTTAATTTCTTACATGCGATACATTTATTGTGTTCAAACTGTAGTAGTTTTCCGTCAAAAATTTATATCGTGTATTGTAAAAAAAATAATAATGTTGGTAATATTTCATTGTGCGGTATATAAGTTATACCGCGTATAACTGTCAATCTCTCGATCTCGAAGTGCCCAACTTCTTGGACCCGGTAACCTAACCGAAAATTACCATATTATGCATATTATATATCTCCACCTCTTGTATAGCTGATATGCCCACCGAGTGAACTGTACGGTACGTAAGTTTGAGAGGAGGAGGCGGCGACACTGCCGACGATCGCACGTGCTCGTGCTTTGCCGATTATCCGCCAGGTACCGCTTTGGCCGGTGCCCGCCGCCGGAACCGCCGTCACTGCCGCCGTGCGGGTGAGTGTGCTGCGTGCGTGCGGTTTCGTTAGAGAACGAAACCGGGTAACCGGCGCAGTCGTCTCTATCTGGTTCAGTGTTTCACATTGTCAGTGTGTTAGGAGTGCCGCCACCGCAGCGGTCTGCCCGAAAGCTACACGTCCGTATTTCCGCGTACGGTCGCTATAATATTATCATACTTACGTATTATTACGACGACAAAATTGTATCGCATCATCGGTCGTGATCGTATACAGCAACCGTCGACGTCGACCCTCGCGATTTAATTTTATTGAATTAGAAAAAAAAAACGGGCGCAAATTGTTAAAACGACCGGAAGCAAAAAAAAAAAATTCTAAATCTGTCCGAATTATACCCGCGGAAAAAAAACGTAAAAACCGCCGTCACCGCCGCCGTACATACATCCAGTTTACGACGATTTATATTTTTATTCCGATGAGAGGGCTCGATTTTAGAACGTCCGACGCGTTTTTTTCGACCCGCTGAATCGTATTAATTTTTTTTCTTACCGCCAATATCGACCACCACGATTAGCGACACCACCGCCTCCACGACCGCTACGACGATGATCATATCCAAGGACCTGTTCTTGTTGGGCGATCAAGACTACCTGCGATTACCTAAAGACGACAAACAGTCAAAAAATGTGAACAACAAAACCATCAGGTCAGTCTCATATATATATATGCATATTATCGAATTCTATTTTTGAAGACTACCTACTTACCATATTAGTTAGTGTTGCTGCGCGTTTAAGATTTCGCGTTTTTCGATACTTATTATTTTTGGCCGAAGAAAACCCCACTCGCATCTGCAATTCATCCATTATCTCTTATACGATGGTGATAATAATAATACAAACAGTAATAGAATAAAAAAATGTAAATAGGTATACAAACAATTTTGAGTTTCGGTATTTAAAATATTTATAATACTACACAGGTATATAATTTATAAATCCGTAAAACACACTATGAAGTGTACACCTATAGGCTATAGTACCTACCCGTTATCCGTGATATTCTGATAAGCAATATTTTAAATTTAAATACAATATCTTATTTTATATTTATACACTCGTATTCAATTTATAGATAGGTACAACTTAGTCGTACGCGCCGTCGAACACACACGTCTGTAACTTTTATATCATAGTAATCGACTCCTCTAAAACTCTTAAAATCGTCATAGACATTTTCCAACCCTTTTTCACGGGCCAGAAGTGGAAGGTAGAGACGTACAGAATCCGTGACGGCGGGGACTGGGTCAATAACCTCAGCGGTCGCCCCGGCACAAATTCTACCGTACACATTTTTTTTTTAAATAAATTTGTTGGGAATTTACACGCTTAGACTTATCATCATGTTTAGGCATTAACGTCTGTTTTTTTAGTACCTAATTTATTTTTAATAATATATACGTGGTGTAACGTATAATTATACATACATGACGTGTATACTTATATTTATAATAGGTAGGTAGGTTTGTACATCATATAGGTGCTCTATTCGATCCGTTCGTCGGGGACACAAAGTCCTTTATTACAACGCGAACGTATTTTTAGAATGGAAAAATGTTTGTGATGATTTCTATAGTTCTAAATCGTGCGTAATATTAAGTATTATACATTATGCACGATCGTGCTCTTATTCGATCACCTCGTTTTTCCATCAGAAGTTAATTAATTTTTGCTAAATCATATATGACAATTATAACAATGATAATTTCAATAGAGTAACGCGAAAACAAAGTTCAAATACATAATACTTACTGTATTTTACAGTTCTACGGGGACCTCTCGAAATAAATCATTAGAATACAATTAATACACTGTCCACACATGCGCGCGAACGACGACAGCTTTTGTAAATTCACCAAACCATTACTCCGCGCCGGTGCCGCCATCACCGTGTTTTAAGTGCATAATTGACGACGAATCGCATTATACAGTAGTGCGTTCGCTATATACGTATATCTTATGATACGAATCCTGGGTTATATTCATATTATTCATATTATTACCACTATTATGTCGTATTAAATTAAATTATTATTGAGAGTATTGAAGTGGTGTGTACTGTGTATATGAAGGTGCTTGAATAAACGTATCGAAAAACCCCCCCAAAAAAAAACATTGGTAGAGAAAAGTTGTTAAAAATTAATGGGTACGATACCTACCTATAATAGTAGCTCTACCATGATGCAAAAAAAAATACTGTTGTCAACGACGCAACGTATGTTTTTATACGTATATTTTCTAGACAAAAAAGTAATACTATAGTAATAATTTAAATATAACAAATTAACGAAATAAAAAATTATCCATACAGAATATTATCATCTTCAAGATATTTTCTCATCTCCATGATTTTATATAAAATATAAATTGTACACATTATTTTATAGAACTGTACAAACGTATAGTCCTTGGATGAATATCTATTGTAATACGACTCGAATACGCGTACCTAACGTCTTTTTTGAACCTTTGGCCATGCCATATTATACGAGGACTATATTTGGACGCCCCAAAGTTGTAGTTTCGTTCACAAATTGCGATTGCAGTATATTATGTATACATATTAAATGCATGCATATTACACTCCTGAAAATATAATTTTAATGTAGTAATATCATTCACTGTTATTATTGAATAATAAATAGGTAACAATAAATATATAGTTACACTATATGTATGATTTATACCCCCAATGAAAGGCTTATGTAAGATTTATTTTCAAATGGTTTTTTTGTATAAATATCGCGTGCTTTAATTGTGAATTATAAAGAAAAACTTTTAATTCCTTTCAACTGGCGCGGCGCTCGGTGCAAATCACTAACTTCCAGACGGCTTTTCCCTTTCATTTGACGCGCGCGTACGCACTAGAACAAACGCGTGGCGTAAGTTAACAGACTATAAACGAGTATAACCTAGTACGTAGTAATGTATAGTTTTTACTTTTATTGAGTGTTTTTGTTTTATGTTTTTTGTATAATCGCCGTTCTTATTCTTATAAATCTAAATTATTTTTTTTTCAAATATTTAAACAATAGTTGTGAGCGAGTCTGCGGTTCGCTTACCCGTTTTTTGTACGCGTGCAATAGGTGTGTCACGTGTTATTATTAACCAGTCTTTGGACTAAATCGCTGTTTAATTTTCATCTCACGTACCGCGACTACAGCCATAACGCGGAAAGTGAAACCGCATCATTCTGTCGCAAAGACAATAAATAAATATATATATATATATTATGAGATAGAAATACGAAAAACAAAATTTAAAAATAAGACGGGCGAGGCAAACAAGTGGTGCGCCGCAGCTGGCATTATCTGTAAAATTTCGAAATTTTTTTCTTCCAACTATATCTACCTACCAATGTTGTCCTAGCATGAGGTTGAACAATCACGAAATGTAATACTATTGTCGCCTTGGCCTTGTGAATACACATGCATTTGATTAAATTTGGTTTGATGTGGGTTGAGCAAGTAATATTATTATTAAATACATATATATATTATTAAAACATATAATATATGAATGTATATTGTATATATTATTAAAATATATAATATATAAATGTATATTGTATACATTATATATTACGTATAAGTACGACTTAGGTTATGTTAAGGTTGACACGTTTGAAAGGTGTTTATTGAAATTATTTAAATCCTGGTCAGAAATCGTTTAGTAAAAAATGTCTGTGTAGTATTTATTAAGTAGAAAAGTTTTAAAATGACTCATAATTTGTTATTATTATGATTAGTCAAGTCTATAAAAATTAGAATTAAATTCAACAGTATTATTCTTAAGTAAACAAGAGTATTTTAATGATTCAATTTAAATGATTGCTTGTATAGTTTTTATTTTTGAATAATATATTATATATACCTACTACATGTAAGAATTTATAGTTTATACCAATACTGAATAACTTACACCATCGCTTTAACTTAGATTTTCAAATAACTTGGTTTCGACGAGTTATGTTAATAGTGGGATCATTTTAGGTCACAAAAATAACAGTTTACCTCTAACACTTCAGATAGGTATACAATGGATTTTATACGTATAAAAAAGTTATTATGTCCAAACATACTTCGATAGTAAAGGAAGATAACGTGTGTATGTAAATAGATAACGTATTTGTTGTAGTTGTTACGTCGTGTTGAGTGCTTTCATGTAAAATCTAAAATATATACGATAGATACAATAGAAGATGGTTATCGAAAAACAATAAAAATTTAAAGTCTATATTTACGAATAAGTTGCATTATCGTCAATAAATTGGTGTTATTTAGAATATTCCATAAAAAAATTGCTTAGAGGTAAAACGTTAAAGTGACGAATATATTTTTAAATTTTTTTTTGTTCATATGGCTCTATGTTTACGCACGCGATTTTGAAGGGACATTAAAATAATATATAGGTGCAATATATAATATATACCTATATAATGTATATCAAACATAAATTACTAACCATCATGTGATATGGACTTGACAGTTGATTGTAACCGGTTGTGTCGATTTTTGTTCGTATTTCTAAACGATGTTTAATATAAATAAATTATTATGAGATGTGAATTTATTAATCGTTTGTGGTTCAACGTGTAACACGAAATGCCTCGTGGCCCCCGAGCGTCTTCGTTCCCTTCCGTGTATACATTAATACATATTTATACATCTATAGTACCTATATATATATATATAAAAACTTATATTACAATCACATACATGTACCTAGTATATATGTTTTAAAATATAATTATTAAATAATTTTATATTTTAACGTTTGGCACGGATCGCGGATGTATTTATTAATCAGTACAAATATACAGTTTTATTCAACTTGCTTATAAATACATATATAATTGTATATAATAATTTACCTCCTAATTTTCTAACGTTCAAGTTTAAAATGTTTTTCTTCTATACTTTATTTGTTTACACTATACGTGTTAACGTGTGTGCTTTTTGCTCGTAATATATAGCTCGCGTGGTACGTATTATAATATATACGTGAATGCGTGCTTACGTACATATAATATAAATATATATATATAAATGTGTGTGCGAGCAGTGTTTTGACGTACGGTCAAAAAGTTATATTTTTATCATCGCTATTTTCGTTATCCGATAAAAAAAAAATCTCGAATTCACGGACGGACACACGGAGTAGGCTAATTCTTTTGTTTCTTCCATGCATTCGAGTTTTATTTATTTATGTATTATGTATTATTATTATTTAATTTACTATAATATCACATGCTGCACGTTTTTTTTTGTATTCATTGCACGGAAGTCGTTTCGATCAACTATAGCCATCTAGCACAATATGATATAACAATAATATTATTTTTATTAAGCGTATAATATGTAATATTTAATAACGTTATTGACTATGTATTATCTAAACTATAGTATATACTATATTATATTTCTATGACTCTGTATGTATTTGAGATTATACTCATAGTTTGTTTTTTTCAATTGCAATCACATTGATTTTAATATGTTTGAAAAATAGACGCAAACTTTTTTAATATAATCTGTAGCAGTTAAAAATCGCACACATTATTCATTCCCTTGCAGTGCAGGTTTGTATATAATTTCGTTCCCAGACGAAGACCATGCGACCAAACATTATGTGTATGAATTCAATTTTTTTTAATTCAATCAAAATGCCGTTTGAATGTCTAAAAACGCACATAGTATAACTATTATAAATATTAAGTATAAACACTTGTCCGAATTTAAAACTAAAATTGAACTTGATTAATAAAACTCCAATTAGATGAAGTGTGCAGTATCCCTTGAATATAACAAAATGACGAATTTCGGCGCAGACGATAAACTCATCGATGTATGTTGATTTTTTAAAATTAATTTTTGAACAGCGGCCAGACGGTTGACTCGTCTTCTTGTTGTTGTATATTAATATGATGTTTTTCTTTAAAAAAAAAATTTCGAGCAGAATTTTAACAATTTCACCACGTCACACCGCATTGTCGGGCGCGTGTTATTCGTATTATATATACATTGTGTATAATATATATTACACATATATAGAGCGGTCGAGAGCCAAAGGACGCGTTTTGGCAAACGGCAAATTCTCGTGTAAATGACCCCGAGGGTCGCGTCGAGTGTCCAATTCATTATACATTTCCAATTTAAATTTCATTTCCTATTCACTGTATACACACCATATACATAATATAATGTACACCACCGCGACCGTCCATGTCTCATTATATATATATATATATATATATATAGTATATACGTATTATACAACTTTTGCGATCCGTCGCACCGGGATCGACGGCCGGTCATTACATAATTGTCGTTATATTATATATTATTTTGTGATATGTTCTGTGTGCAGTTACCATCATTATATTATATTCGTGTGTGTAAGTGTAGGCGCTATATTATAACGACTGCGTGCCTTGAATTGTCTTAGATAAAAAATAAATCGACGTTATTAAAAACCTGACTACGTGCAGTTTCGCCCAATAAAATAACTGTATTTTAGCACACATTTCTCATCGCCGAGAATATATTTATATATATATTTAATATATAATATTATAGATGATAATTTTTTTTCTTTCTTTTTCCTTTTCGTATACTTATCTGTAATTCGCCACTCGACCTTCCCATTTGTTCCGTTATATATCCTCGATCTATAGTGGTTATATACGTTTTATTTTATAATATCTTGGACGCGTGCAATCGATACATAATGTATATTTACCAATACATAATACTCATATGATGATATATTTTACATTAATATGGTTAACTTATGGTTTATACAGTAATTATATACACGGCGTATGTATAATAGATCTATACGCATTGGCTTAATAAAAATCATAATACGTTAAACGTACGTATCTTCCGTCTTTTCGACTTAATGTAAACATCTATGTAATATAATCAATTTACAATTTAATACTTAATAATAATATTGTATATACACGATTCGCAGACGATTATATTAGCGTATAGACCGGCTATTTTTGTCACATTATGCAAACCGTATTATGATATTATATACTATATTACCTATATTATCATGTACAGGTGTATACACACGATACGCATGTTTTATTATTACGGTTGATTGACGAGTAGCCGACAGCGAAACATTGCGCGCATTTCGGGCGTGCGCCGTTGCAGCCTGCAGGTATATTATAATAATAAAGATGTACGCGCATGTAATCAGATACCTATTACCCATATATACATATATGTGCATAATATATGTAGATGTATATATTATATATTTCCCTTACCTATTATATATTTTTTTCAAAACATCGTCATCGATGTACGACGCGCTCGTATATGCATTATTATAGTAATGATGAATACTGATAATATGCATTCGGGCTCCGGCCGTGAAATCCTGGACTACATTATATATTATTATTATTATTATTATTAAAATATACGAAAACGTCCGTTCTTCCGAAATCCCAGTTTGCGGCAGTAGGCTTCAAGCGTATGTTTGTCATAATGTACCATATAGACGTATACTATAGCTTATATTTTATTATACGGGTTACGGGTAGAACACTTTTTTAAATTATCTATTGTATTAGTATTATATTATGTATTACAAATAATTGTAACGAGAATCTTTTCGACATACAACGGGTACCTAATTTAAAACTGATTGGAAGGACGACTAATACCCCTTGTGGCTCGTGTTCGCCGGCATATAAGGATTTATACTGCAATCTGCAGGAGACGCGTGTAATACATTTAAGCCTATTATCGCTAAGTACGCTTACCGCGGTAAAGATGGTAGGTATATGATATATAATTTCGGATAATTATGAAATAAGATTTTCAGAAAAGAATTAGACTGCGAAATCATTGAAAATAAAAATAAAACACGAATCTTGCCAATCTCAGTTTACCCCCACCCCCCTGCTCGACCACGTCCCATCGCCGTCACCGTTACCGCCACCACGAGCACGCTGCACGCGCTCACACCCATTTATGAACGGCCTTGTCTTCGGCGCTCGAAAAGAACTTGTAATATATAGACACGGACAGAGATTTCGTAAAATGTCACTGAGTGATGCCAGAGGGGAGGGGAATAAAGGGTACACGGATGGACGACAGTTGCGGCGGCGGCAGCGGCGGCGGCGGCGGTCACCACCCCGCGGCTGGCAGGTCGCCAGACGCCGCGGCGGCCACGTCGTATATATATATATATATATATATATATATATATATATATGGTCGAGCGGGGTGGTGCGTGTGTATTCTTCAGGGGGACCGCGCGCGTGATCCGCGAGTTCAGTAACCTCTCAAGGCGAGTTGCGCGCGCAACATGCATGCACCGCCGACGACGCGCCATTACAGGCACCGTTCACACACTGCACCCTTTGACGGCGAGAGAGACGAATGCGTTTCTACGTTTTTTTTTTTTTTTTGTTATTTTCGTTTTCCCTTATCGCGCCCGTGTTGTAGCTCGGAGAGCATAAAATAATATCCATATTATATATATAGGTGCATATGAATAGTACTCAAGGTTAGGTTTTTTTTCCGCCCGTACCACGTGAACAATGCGCCGTCGCGTCTCAGGGTCGGTCGACCGTATATTCGGATTAATTAGTTATTATACACGTGCCAGCATTACAATACTATACAATAGATATATGTGTGTATGTTTTGGTACGCGAGAGCATAATATTGAATGCAATCCCCTCTGCATCATCACCCTTCACGTCCCACACCGCGAGTACGCTGCTGCAGAATATGCAACGACGATGCCACGCACGCGTTGCATTCGACCGGCCGGCGGCGGCGGCGGCGGCGTAAGTGTATAATATATATATATTATATTTTATACCTATATAATAATATAGTCGACGACTATGACGATAGTAATGGTAATGGATAACAATATAAATGGCATACCTTCAATGACAATGTATAGTGATGCTGAGTGGTTGATTGATGTAGAGGTGCAAAAGAGAGATGTCAGCGACGTAATAATAAAAAGTAGAATAATATTAATAACTCCTAGGTAAACATATAATATATGTTATATATATATATTATTATTGTGTGTGACAGTGACAGAGCAGACGGGAAAAACAAAAACTTTATTATAATAGGTACCTACCTCCTACTCGACGACTGCACTGAGTATAATATTATATCTATATTCTATACTATATATAGTATAAAATATTATTTTCACTGTTATTCGTGCGTTAATTAGAATTTCTTTCACTCTATAGACTCTATATCACGTGTATGATATAATATACCTAATAATGTGCACACACAATGTTCCGTAGCAATGTCACTGTTTTGACTTAAGATTATTTTACTGAAAACTTATCTAATATTTTAATGACTTACAGTATCTAAAAATGAAATATACCCTCTATGGTAGGTTTTCACATAAATTTTTATACTAAATTTATAAGACGTAAAGTAGAAGTAGGTAATGAAAAATGTAATATCTTTTTAAGTATATAAGTATAATTTGATTGTATTATTATATAGTATTGGGTAAAATTATTTTCACTGGACACTCTGTAGGTACATAATGTGACCAAACGATGTACGAAATTGAGCGTGTACGTATACACGTTAAGGAGCTATATTACTCACATAGTATACGTACATATATTTATGAATATGACGTTCGAAGAGAACCTTGAATAACGAATACAATGCAACTTGCAATCTGCCATCATAGGCTACACCGGCGTGACGATCGGGTCGGAGCAAATATCGTTATAAAAAATATCAACTTTAATCCGTTAATCACTTTAAACTTTTGTTTTCTATGAATATAATTTATTTTTATAACTATTATCTGAAAATTGATATTCTATATAATTTAAACGTTATTACATATTACCATAATACGCAATAATATTAATTATGCCAAAATGATAATTTATCTAACACAAAATACCCATATAACTATTTTATTTGGTAGAGTTCAAATATAATAATATCAAATAGTTAATACGTATGTTTATAAGTATATTTAAAGTACCTTTAGGTTCAAGTATAGTCTATATATTAATACGAAAAATTTTGATTTTGTTATTATTATTAATTCTTATTTTTGACATGTTCAGTAGTATAGGTACCATACTACTTTTTGATTAATCAAAAATCTTTTTTATCGAAGAAAAGAAAAACAATTTATATGTGTAAACGCGGGCAATGAATTATTATGATATCAGGATATATTAATTATAACATGGATCGCTATTAATAGGGGAAGTCGCCCATTGATAATACACCGCACATAGTTTAGACTCTTTAGAGTATATATTATTTATTTGTAGAGAAATGATTAAAATGTTTTGTTAATTTTGTTAGACCAGCAATTTAAATAATACATTCTCTCATAACTATATGATAAGTGGAGAGTATATTTTTAAGTTTTGAGAAATGTTCATTTTACATGGAAAAATAACATTCATAAATAAATAATCATCAAAATATATTAATATACAATATTGTAAATACGAGTTAAATAATATTATAGCAGTAGTGGCTGCATTGAAAAATTAAGTTGCAGTTTTGTCGGGTTACTATATGTTAGGGAACAGTGACCTACACAGGGAGATTTTGTGTGTTCACCCCCACCCCCACACCACTGGACCAATAATTATTTACCCAGAAAAGATTAAATAGATTGACAATGTAGTCGGCGTACTATGATATAGATATTTATTCTGAAGAAGTCATTACTAGTTGGAAAGAAAATCAAGAAAATTAGATACAAAAAAAAAAATTCTAGTGAACGATTCAAAATAAAAGATAATAATATTTAATATTATATAATAACATTTTTGTGCGGGTGGCATGGTGACGGCAGACAGTATATATAGGCAGGCCGTATTGCAATTCAGCTCACGTTATCGTAGGACAGCCGGAAAGGATGCTCAGACGATGCAGGCGGCAATGTAGGCGAGGGGGTTGTGATGCACCGCCTCTGAAATCGCTTGACTTTCCAAGGGGGTAACTCAACACGTGTCCCCGTAATCGGCTGGGTCATCGACCTCTTGTAACAGCGCTGCCGTTGTCGGGTCGGGTTAATAAGTTAGCTTGCATTGTATAGATATCAACCTACAAAACGATCATCCACACGCATGTGCATCCGGGGTCTAAAAAAGCACTATATATTAGTGACATATAAATATAAAATTAAAACTGATTAACACTATTTGTACGATTATACTATTTGAAACACATTATATTATTATGTATTATAGTCTATTAATTTAGTTGTACCTTTATTAGAGCGAAATGACTATGTAACTTGAAGATATTTTTCAGTGTATAATTCTCATAGTAAGCGTGAAGTAAAAAATCATATATTTTACTTAACATATTTTTAGTTTCAAGATTATAGTTTTGGCCTTTGGGTATACAAAATTCACAATATTATTACTATTACTTATATAGGTACTCAATAAATGTTAAGATCATCAATTACATTTTAAAAATTACCTACAATATGTAACTACAATTTGCACTCTTTGTAAACTACTCGTAATTTTATATGCCAATGTATTATACAAGCAAATAAATGATATCAGGTAGTCCCTGAATTGTAAATCTCTTCTAACTATACTTTTAATCTTAGGTTATAAATTTGTAATTATTTCTCTACAGTTAACGATGCATGTACATCGTCATCAAAATTATATTTTACATTAATAAACAGTCTTGGGAACGTTTTAGACCACGAGAGTAGTGCGTTGTAGTTTCCAATTTATATTTGTCCCAGGAATGACTCTAGGCGAAACCTTAGTACATCTTAGATAATATATAATGATGATCTCAATATATCTTTGTTAAAGTTATTTGAAACCGCGCGTGGACACCATATAATATATATTATAGATATAATACACGTTTAAAAATTCATTTCCAAGGTCGAAGTAATTGCATTTAACAAATGCAAATAATTACTATATGCAATGCGCAGTTTTAAATGTTCGAAATTGCTGAAACGAAAACAAAAAATTAATAATAAAAATAGCTACGATTACGGTACAAGGTCTATCGCATAATAATATAATAGACAACAGTCGTTATATAATATATCATATACTCTATCATCTGTGTGACTATGAATATGTCACTTTATTTTCATTCTACTATTAAATAATAAGTTAGACACATATATTGTTAAGCTATGGTTGCTCATAATAAAGAACAGCATCAGCAACCTAACCAACACCAGCGCACATGTATTTTATCAATTATAGGTAATAAGTAATGACTCTCGTCAAAACCGTTCAAAAAAATATTAATAATAACTAAGATATTCTTATGAGGAGTATGAAATAAGCCTTTTTTATAGGCCACGCTACAAACGGAGATCTACGATTTCTCGAATGAATAATACATTAGAATTAGATATTATTTTATATTATATATATTATATATACACTCTAGATTGGACGTTATACTGCTGTGACTCTGTGTTCCTAAATACACTTCGAAAAAAATAATTATCACATATATCTTTCTTATTGTTTAACACTATTTAAGTATACATATTATATTGTAAATTGTGGTTTTTACATTTTCTTATATATGATTTGTAAATTTCTAACCATTTTTTTCAGCAATGATTTTCAATTAATTACATTTTTTATATAAAAACGGAGCACGATCAAATCCACCAATAAATGTATAATAAATAATAATACAATAGGTATATGGTTAATTTAATATTTGATTGATTATTGTGCAATCGATGTATAAATTAAGTGATGTTAGAACATATTTACCACAGTGCATTATGGTTAAATAAAAAAAAAGTGACTTATGGTCTGATTGAAGAGGAAAAAGAATATTTTTGTACTAGCATAAAACATGTCGAGTCAGTTAGTGATATTGTACCGGTCGTACCATAAAAATTAGACAAACAACAACTTGAATACATTTTATATATTTACCCAATTACCCAAAACAATTCAAATGAGATTTGTTATTATTTATCATCCTTAACCATAAGTGGATCTATACATAAAAACTCAAATAAACACAACTATTATAAAAAGCGACGGAATTTCAGCAATGACGTCATAGTTGCCGCTACTAGCATTTTATCGAACGCGTGTGCAAACAAAAAAAAAAAAAATAGAAAAAAGTGAATGTCATCGGGGATGTGGTGAAAAAAAATAATATAATAAAAAATAATAATAATTTTGAAAAACCGGTCTAAACTACACACGCGACCGACTATACACATCCGCAGGTCTCTCTTTCTGGAAACGATTCGTCTTGCCGCGCTGGGGCTGGATGCATCTTCGCGTCTACGATGAAAACAATAAAAAGTCGCTGCTGTCGTTCGATGCACTGCAAACGCCGATCAGCGCGTGAATATAATGTTATATAGGTATCATTCGTGTTTATAATGGTCTCCGATCACCAGCTAGTCTGTTGTATTGCTGCAAAAACTTTTGGTTTTACTGTGGTATACATATATTATAGTGCCACAATCAAACTAATGTAAAATGTAAGTAGGAATTTAATTTGCGAAATCTGATTTTTTTTTTTTAAATTTTGTTGAACTTGTTTCGAGTAATAAAATATATGTGTACAAACAAAAGGAAAGCGAATACTCAAGAGTTGTTTGAGAGAAACGTAGGTAGGAACGAATCATTATAGGTAGTACAAGTACATCATGTGTATTGTGTATATAATACATTATTTGAATTGTATTTTGTTACAGTATGTAGACGACAAGATCTAGCCAAGATCCTATTCAGCTTTTAAATGAGAAATATCGTTAATTATTTTGATTTGAATCTGTTCCTGTAAAATAATATTGAGAACATATCACTTAGAATAATAATATATACCTGTATTTATTATACTCAGTTATGTACAATAACATAACTTTGTGTGAAAAGATAAGCATTTCAATCTGTAGAGTTTCAAACCAAACGAACATACTGTTTACCTTACATTTCAATTTTTATCTGTGACCGCTATAAGATAATGTATACACATAATACGCTGTCGGAAAGGAAAGAACAAAAATAATACCTGCTAAAAAGTATATTTAGTTCAAATTTAATAATAATTTGATGACTTTTCATACGTTTAAAATGAATAGATATTAAATAAACTTGCCAGTGTGTCTAATAGAAATTCATATAATATAGTTTTCCTATAAATATAAAATGTATCTTTTCTACAATTTCTTAATTAAAATATAAGTGACACATAAACAATAATCAATTGCACACCATTTTATAACTACATTAATTTTTCTTAGCAAATTTATTATCGAACTGTGGTGTGAATCGTGTGATAATGTGACATACATCAATAATATATTATAATATTACAATAAATATAGGTACATTGCAAAAACACACTATTTTACATAGGTACTCATAGTTATAAATTAAAATATGATAGGTATACCGATTATCGTTTTGCAATGTAATTTTTATTGTGTAAATATATAAAATATAATATCCTGTAATTAGATACATTTTTTGTTTTTGTGTACAGAGTATAATATAATAACTATAGATACCACTGAAAAAAAAAACGAAACATTTGTAATAAAATATTTAATATTATGAGTTATGACACTTGCGATTTTTAATTATTTATTTAAAGTGTGTTATTTACCAAGTGCTCTTTAATAACAATATTACGTAATGTAATATATGTGAGTCAGGTGAATTTATTTTCCAATTCGACACAAATTAATAAATTGCATACATGCATGTTATCTTTATCGTTTTTTTGATTTCATTTTCTCTATATGACATCGAAACGTTTTATGAAAGTAGTTGCAAGTTGTCGCTTGTATTTTATGACCAGTTACAGATCTTATCGTGTATATGTACAATGTACATTGTACATAACTAAATCTAAGCGATTTACCTTCTTTTAGAGATTTTTTTTCATTGATTTACAAAGTTCAAAGCAATTTTCGTCGAATGAGATATAAGAGCTTTTCGTAAATGCTTTTATGAAGCTACACTGGAAAATGTTTTTCCAATGAAACCAATTATTCTTGAACAAATTTATGGTAGGTACTTATAAGTTTGTAATACTTATACTTTTTATACCAATAGGTAAACTTAGGATTTGCAGAGTATATACATATTTCATTTTAATACTACACGATATATTATAGTCGGATGTATTTCCTAGTATTGCCTATGGACTAATGATTATAACTACAATATACAATTACATATAATATTATGACTAACATATAAATAAAAATAATAATATTTATAAAATATACTATTCATGTATTGACGTTACATAAACGACTGTTATCACTATTTATCGTCGGTCTTCCAGCAAGATCTTTCTTCGCTGTCTGTTCGAACATTTTTCTATTGTTATCTGTACGCTTGTAAATATCTATAAAAACGATAATAATAATATAATCCAGAACTGTATGGAAAAACTCTATTTAGAAAAAGTTTTTTAAATTAGCGCGTTCAAACATCCAAACTATTCAGTTGTATGATATTAATATGATTTTCCGGTAATAAAGTTCGCTGAACAACAAACTATTAAAAAATAATATTTATTATTAAATGATACTTATGCAACAGCAACGAATAGATGATGGGGTTAACCTCGGTACGTAGTAGAGAAGGTGGAGTTCATTACCTGCCACAATCGGTTACCTGATAATAGCTTCTATATTATATTATTATTATTATTATAAAAAGTACTGCATTATTATAAACATTAAACACACATATTATGTCATATATATAATATATAGCTGCAGCAGCACCCTCGTGTAAATTATGCGTTTTACGAGTACTACCGCCACCCGATCGACCGACCGTTTAATAATAATAATACATAATAAATAACGATAATATATAATAATATGATGTGTTATTATTTGTTGTATTCGTTCGCATCCGCCGTCGTCATATTATTACATCGTAATGACGTAAATAAAAAATTATCGCTCAATTACGAATACGTGGAACGCGTGTATGCATACATCACACATGCGCTATGTAGGTAAATGACGTGTACTGCATAAACATAAAGTTAGCATACGAATATAATCAAAATGTACACCTTTGCAAGTATAAGCTGCAATTTTTGTGGGTTTTCACTGTACTATTATACTAAGGGCTCATTTTAATCTAGCTGAAGGATATTCCAGTAAATGAATTTTCTTTAGACTTATTGCTTATGTAATTACCTATAGTAATTATTTTAGTATTTATAATAATATTCAGCGTTATACCTATTTCGACCATATACTTATTATTTTCACCTTTATAAGATTCTTTTCTGCACCGATGCATTTATACTCTCCACATTTCATCTAATAACAGTATTTTCGGCTTAATTTTTTTTAAATTTCCAAATAGCTACGAAATAACAAGGTTAGGTTAGATATATTCATAATATTCCATTTTTACACCAATGGCTTAATGTATTAACGAAACTGTAGATTGCGGAAGAATGCATTTACATATTTCGGTTTTGTATATTGGAGTACTGCAGTATACATGTATACTATTTCGGATTTCCGTATCCATATAATACAAGCATCTTCGGTTCAGTGTTCACATCATTAAGAGGTTATATATATATATATATTATTTGCATCGTACATCAGACGATATTATATGCCACCTGCATAAAAAGTCTCAAATTACGTACATGTTACCCTGCTACGGTCTGTGCATCTGCAGATGACGTTACTGCCATGTTACAAACGAATTTTATAATTTTCTTGATATATTGTTACTAGCTACTAGCATACCTTTACTATGACCATACCAATATTATAATAATATATAAGAGATCAAAAAATAAAAATGAACGAAAACCAAATCATGTTTATTCTTATTGAGCCAATTTTTATGTATCCTGCAGCGCTATGCACAAATCGTATAGTCTTCAATATATTTGTATAATACTATATTATAATACTTACGTATAATTTATAATTATTGTTTATCCTATACATTTTTAATAAAGACTTATTTGTATATTATGTTATTATAATATTCCCAGCCCTTTTTAATACATATAAATCCCTGCAGTATAAGGTTTATAACGATTTAAACACACATTATAAAATAGAATTATATTTAAACTTCACAAATAATCGAAAATTGTTTCGCATATGGTTCATGAGACAACGTTTTTCTATGATTTCGGGTCGGTCGTGTCGTGGTGCGTGCGTCTGTTATTCCCAAAATAACGAGCCAGTGACGATGAAGCTCGGTCGTAATTGATGCGGTTCGCTCGAATATTTGGCGGACGGTTTTTGTGTGTTTGGGTACACGTTATGTGTCTGTGATTGTGCATGTGCGTATGTGAACGCGCTTGGATTTTGTGTTTTTTCCTTCCTTTTTGCACCGTTGCCAAATTTCTATATGCTCGGCAGTGGGCCCGATAACCGGTTGAGCGTCGCCGATTGGATGGAAGCAATGCTACATAGGTTAGGTACCTATACCGAAAAAAAAATATAAATTGAATATTGTGGATATCATTAAATCAAAATAATAATAAAATAGTAGAGACGTACCTAATGAAAGAGAGAGAACAAAAGTTCCATACATGGTTTTCGGCGGGAATACTAAATGGTCGTCTTTATACCCGCCTCCTCGTATTATTTATTACCTATTATAAACATGATTATGGCGGGCTATATTATATGCATGGTAGCTACGATATTTTTAAATTTTAATTTAGATATTTGACGGCTGGGTTATAGACGAAACGTTTCCGTACATATTAATATACAATTATACCATAGTTTTTAATCCAACTCGCAGAATATAGTATGTACAAAAAACAATTTACTGCAGTGGTCAGTAATCGCGTGTTTATTTTACCAACTCATTAAGTTAAACGCTAGTATTATAATTTATTTCTTATTGGAATAACCGTATGGGTTCTATACAACCGCAAATATCAAACATTAAAGAATCAGACTAATATTTAACATATAGCTACAGTATGTTTAGACAATTTTCATCTATTAAAAAAAGATCACGATATTAAACTTTTATGTTCTCACCATTACAATTTAAAGCTTACCATATTAAAATTAGCTTTCATAAATGTGATTAAAATTTTCAATATGTTGTTAAGTTTAAACAGTGAAAATTTCACACATTTAGTTAACGATTACTTAATTTTTGAAACAATTGTGTTACTTTATTTTTTGCAAGTATTTTTCATTATACTCATGTGCATGTGCGTTTTTGATACGAGTACAATATAACATTGAAATTATTGTATTTTCATTCTTGTACAAGTACTCTTACTTTTGTCTACAGCAGACATGATTTTGTCTATGAATCCAGACTTGAAATACGAGATTAAAAAATTCAGAGTGCACTTACTATTCGTTTACACGCAGACACACACACACATTTGAAACAGTTGTGTTTTAGTGGGTATATCGTATATATTGTGAATGGTTTCACTTTTTTCTTCTCTCCGTCTCTCTCGATCGTCACTTCTGCTCGTAGAAGAGTTCATTAATCCTTCCGACGACGCCGCGTGGTAGTTGTCTTTTTTTCTTAGTCGTTTCGACTACCCCCTCGTCTCCATCGCCGGCTGTTGTGCCGCCACCACTCAGACCAGGCGCGCATAATAATAATTATAATAATAATAATAATAATATAATATAGTTAAATGAATTCCTATTTAATTTCTGGCTCGCGAGAGCCGATCTTTCGATATATATGTATTTTTTTTATTATTATTATTATATTATTATTATTATTATATTTTATTTTGTTGTGGGACCACAACTGGTTTCACGGAACACTGACCTTGACCCCTCTCCCGACGTCACCTCGCGCCGCCACCGCGCCGCCGCTGCCAATGGTATGCACAATCGTCGAAGTCGTGCGTTTTTCTCTCTCTTTCTCTCTCTCTCTCTCTCTCTCTCTCTCCCCGTGTGCTATGTATATATAAAGTACACGTCTCGGTCATTCCCAGATTTGGACAGCCGACCCTTTTAGCGCGCCCATCCATATATATATATATATATGTATAAAATGTGCGTATAAGATATTAATTTTCCATCACTCGCTCGGCTTATATTATATATATATATAGAGAGAGAGAGACGCGACGAGTATTATAGGAACCGAAAGACAAAATATAGAAAAAAAAACGTCCGTCGAAAACCGGTTTCTTTTTATTCGCGCGGCGACGGGCTTCGAATACCCGCTGAGGAGGGAAAAAAAAATTCAGAAACAGTCAAAAATTCTCTCGGGTTCGCGTGACCGCCGCCCTCGTCGTCGTCCCGCGCGTCTGCCCCTGACGATGACGGTATGCCGGCCCGGTGCATAATAAAATAGTTTTATACGTATAATGTATACAATATATATAATATTATTATATACGCGGACGATGCCGTATTTTTTCTTCAAGGTCATGTCGTTATTACAACACACGCTCGCGCGCGCGCGCGCGCGCGACTTGCATCTATTTGTATTATTATTATTATTATTGTGCGCGCGTGTGCCAGTCGATTTTGTCGTCGTATGACACTAAACAATAAGTGGCGGCGGTGTGCCGTTGTTGGAAATGAAAAAAAAATTGTTATAAAAATGCATAATGCGCGTATATACATTGTTATAAATTGCATGGATGACCTCTGCGTCGCGCACATGCGCCCGGGCCAAACGTATAATATATGGTGTAAAGGAAAATCCAACAACGCTGCATTATTATTAGGTACCTACATATTATAATTTATGTATACCGTCCGGTTAGTTATCACTGAACATTTTATAGTAAGACTTAACTTAATCGAGTACCTATATTGACTAGCAGTCCCGAAAATATGTTCATTACTTCCTCCGAGAATTGAATACCTAGGTAAATATATATAACAAATAAATCATTGGTAGATTGATATGAGTGCACCATGAACTGCAGTTGACGAACTACTTCAATCGATGCAGTACAAGGTGTATAAATGCACAAGGGCATGCCGAGGTCGAGGGGCTGTTTTGGGTGCGTTCAAACCGTAAATAAACCTCGACAATTGGGTTTATTTCATTTTTCAATAACATAACTAATCCATACGTTTAACTATTACAATCAATTAAGGCTTAAAGTTCTTTATTAACTTAACATTTGAATATTAATGACTAGATGAATAATATATCTTAAAATATAACAATATGTTGTGTATTATAGTATTATACTATCAATAATATGTAGATAAACTGCAGCGGCAGTAAAATATAACAATTAAAAATGTAGAGATAACATTTACAAGGACGCCCTATTTGCAAATACAGCTACGGCCTACGAGTGATCCAACCCCACCAAGCAACGAGGCTAGATTAAAATGACAGTATAATATATATATATACGTTTTAGAAATTGTTGTCTAGTCGTAACCGAGGCCTAAAAAAATTTGTCTCCCTCCCACCCTATTAAAAATAATAATATAATATCATCATGATTCGAAGAGTTTCTTCTTGCACGAGCGCGCACTGCAAGGTTTTTGTGCGTGCGCGTATTTCGTCTGCCGAAATCAATGTCAGTCCTTGCGCGTCACACACACACATACTAATACACACTCATAAGATGCAGCGACAGCGAACACGACCTTCGACAACATTAACATAATACACTAAAGCTTTAACGTCATAATAATACTATAATATAATATAATAATAGTAACGATAATAACAATAATAATAATAATAATAATACATAGCGCATATCTACGATAATTGCGACTCGAGACAGCGACACAATTTCGACGAATTGTATTCTCGTTGTCAGCAATTTAAACGGACGATGCATTTTCTACCCCCTCAGCAACACAATAATAATTATTATATTATATTATATTATACTGCTCTGTATATCGTTCCGGTACTCTCGCTCTCGGTATTCGTGATGATATACAATGTAATCATTACAATAAACTGATTATAGTGCGAGAGTGGTATTTTGAGACTCTAGAATTTCAACGTTCAGTAAAATTACACACCTATCATACACAATAGTCACTTATAATATTGTTTTGTATACTCGTATTTACAGAGGTGCATCCGAAAAAAAGAGTGCATTATATTATAGTTAACGATGTCTTGATATAATACGAATATTTCGATAATTTTCTTTTTTTAAATTCCATGTCTTTGCTGTAGAAGTTATACGTTACCGCAAACGTTACCGAAGATATCGTATAATCCTTTTGTATAATCTACGATTTATGTATAGTATACCTACATTCGATACATTATAGAAGTATATTGTAAATATATACAGTATACACCCTATAGACTTACGAGTATCTTTACATAACATTATTATTATATATTTTATACCTTGAAGAAGAAACTGCATTGAATTATTGCAGCGTATATTAGCCATGTTTCCCTAATGCATTATACTGCCTACTAATTATCAATTGACGAAAAGAATGTCCAAAGAATTGTGTATATAGTATATATGAAACTATTATACATCTGGATAAGTAGTAAACAACAATACATTATTTACCATACAGTTATTAAAATACATACGGTTTTACGTATACTAAAATCATTCATGTGCGGTTTAAAATATCTAACGTAGTACCTACTGATAATTTAAAATTGTTTTGTATTGAACGTGTTTTTGCTGTGAAATTATATTTTAAAGAGCTAATCTTAAAAAATTAAACGAATTCCTAAATTATATGTATAATTAATAATATTATGTACAACAATAAGGTATAATGCGTGTTAATTACTTCTTATAATTTTGTATTGCAACGAATTTTCGATTAAAAAATTTAGTGATATTGTTTATAAAATGATACATCATAAAATCTATACATTGTTCAACACTAGTTGTATTGCATGAACGCCTATAACTTAAATAAGTATAGGATTTATAAACCATAAAACATAATTTAAAAAAAATTAAAAACTTACTTTTATAAAAGTAAATTGTAGATACTACTTTGCAGAGATATTGTGTAATTTTATTTTATTTTTGAAAGTAAAAAGGATTATTTTTTAAATTATTTTACCAGTTATATGTTATATTTGATAAAGTCACGAGCCATAGGTACTTGAGCAGTATTGTATTACCTATACAACTGACTATTATATTATTCTCCAGTCAATTATCATTTGGTGGTTATGAGTTTTGTCTTATAATGTATGTTAATGGTTTCACACCTTATGTTTATTCAGTAAAACGATATCACTCACACCCAATTCCATTATTAGTACCTACTAAACTAAATTAATAATTGATGTGGTATGAAATATGAATCGATAACAAATTATTGTTACAGTTACGGGATTTCATCGTAATATTATAATATATGATAGTTCATCATAAAACCTACATCGATGTATCACCATATTCATAATATTATATTGTTTATCAAACGCGCAATATAGAAAAATACTCGTTAAAATAGTCTCACTCCGTTTAGTATTTCCTTTGCTTCGGGGTTAAGGTTAAAATTAACATACACTGTCCTATACGCGGTAAAATTGAAAGGGGAGAACTTCATCCATGAGTTTATATTGTATAGTACGCTATTTTTTAATATTCAAATGTTAAGGTACCTAATATATAAGTACGATTTAATGTCGATCGTTGTGCGAGAGATTGGTTCACGTTTTTAGATGTAAGAACATAATATATTATTACGAAAATTTGATCATTCCGGTTATTACACCAATTTAATAGTGAAATAATAATATAAAAATCGTATAATAAGGAAATATAGAGAAAAATATGATAATGTAAATTATATTATTTTTATTTTTATATAGAAACCTCCTTTGAATCACGAGCAAGACAAAATGTCGACCGAATAATAACAATAATGGCATGCATATTTTATTTTAATATATTTAAAAAAAAATAGTTACAGAAAGCATATTATATACACCAAATTCCTGTTAACGTATTATTCTGCATATCCGGTGTATTGCAACCGTGACGTATAAAGACGAATAATAATAATATGCAGTAGAGTAACAATGTTTTTTAGATAAAACATTATATTAAGTATACTTACGAATGACGTATTAAGCCGTAATAAACGGATGGGAGTATTTTTTTTATTTTGCAATTCGTTGTATTTTAAATAATGACGATACACTAAAATAGAATGAAACTATACATAGTTGTAAGTACTATTCGGTACTGTTAGGTAGGTACTATTGATAACGATGATGATTATCATTATCTTAAAAGTATAGGTATACAAATCTAATAAAACATTAAAACTTTATGTTATATTAAAATATATTATATAGTATCGAACCTTGAAGATTAATATTTTATTTACGAACAAAGTTATGTACTCTCGATTAAGGCTATTATTATAAATGTGCTTTTATTACCGGGCGTTCGTCCAGTGCCGAAATTGGACAAGTGGAAGGACGCGTGAGAACGACCTTTTTCTCAATTGCATACATCACAAATTTCTTTTAAAAATCTGTTGTAATTTATATGTACGTATATATTTGGATTTTTTTTTACATGGCAGCAATCGAACATAATGCGATGATAATAACGAAAATATTATAATTTAGTCCTCAGCTGCAGACGCCATTGTCATCGTTTTCGTTCGTCGTGTACTGCGCTGGCCAAAATACAATTGAACTCTCCAGAATGGTGTGCGCGCGCGACTGTTTGAATGTTATAACATGAATAATTTTGTTATTATCATGTATAATACGTATATTTATATTATATTATAATTTTTTTGAGTTCACCGTCAGTTGGGGCGTTGACTTATTTTCCCATCTGAAAGCACACATACGCCATTTTATTATTATTATTATTATTACGCATACGATTGTTGCCAAATTTTCGACCAGAAAATCATAATATGTAAACGTATCTGCTTTATATTTTTAGCACTTGAGCCATCATCGTCATTAATATAGCACTTGCGTATTGTTATTCTCAATCCGCAGGGTCATACGTAAATGAGCGTTGAGAAGGGGCCTAAGAATGTTTACTAGATAAAGTAAGATACTTCGTTTCAGTAACAGTTCAATTCTTGAGTATTAAGACTTTATAGTATATATTAGTATATAATCTATATTTTGCTAGTACTCTAGATTAGGTACCTTCAGAGTAATAATTTCAACATTCTCGATCAAATTCATCGCCGAACTCTTTAATCACCACCCCTACATCCATAATTAAACTCAAACACGTTAATTTTGATCAATTTGCGCGATCGTTCATTATTGTATATAATATAAAATAAGTAATACTACACGTGACGACGGTGTGACGATTGTGATACGAAAATGCCGACAAATAATCAGTTCGAAAATAATATTATGTACCTTTATATTATATTATAGCTGTACAATATCGGCTATCGCATAAACCACCATATTATATCAAATATTATAATATTTATTAATAATAGGTACTATATAATAATTAGTAATAAATAAGTAATAACTAATAGTTATTAAATGATATAATATATCGACGTATAACACGATTCGAATAGTGATGGCAAGGCACGTGGTGGCGATGAGTAAGAATTGAGCGGTCAACCGTATCGAAACGGACGTAGTGTTTTAGCCGAGTTACGCAATGATCGCAAAAAACAAAACGTAGTGATCGCGTATATTATATTTATTCGTCTATTTATTATTTAATATATTTTTACTCATGAACCCCGCACGTTGAATGAACGTACTAATTGCCGTTAATTACTGCGACGTGTCGAATGCGACTTGAAACGTAATAGACTATAGTATTATAGGTAGGCAAATTATTATGTACAATAACCATAATAGTAATTAATAACATATACTCATCACGCGCAGTCTTAATCCCGGAACATGCGTGATTTTCGGTTATTGTAAAAAAACGAAATTTCTATGTATATATTTTAATACTTTTTATACAAAGCGCATTTCGTCGCGCGTTTCGTCGGTTTCACGATAACAGCCACTTTATATACGTTATATATTATACTACATAGAATTTTGTAAAATATACTATGTGTTTAAACACCGTATTGGGCCGATCGGTTTTTTCGCACCAACGCAATGGCTCCTTATTACCTGTATAATTTACGACGACAATGCCCGGTAACACGTTACTTTTTTGTATTCAAGTCTTCTCGTCGATGCGCCACACATTATATTATTGTTTTACGGAACACGCATAATTAGTTTATCGGAGATATATTGTTTTGTTTTATATTATCCATATTCCAATTAAAATGTATAATTTTAAAAGTTTCTATATTGTTGCTTGAACTAATGGAGAGGAAAGAGGCTGAGGGGGAAACGTACGTGATTAACAGTAGCACTAATTCCTGTAAATCTAATTATAAATATAGTATAATATAAAATGCCATGTAATAATTATTTCGAAAATAAAACATAGATTATGGTTGACAGACATTCAGGTCAACAAAAGAACGCTAGGTATATGCATTTTAATTTTAATTTTAAAATCTGGGTTATTTTAAAAAAATATATCAAACTCTCCTCTCCTATTCTACCAAGTTTTAACTAACTGATTTATAAACATAATTATTATATTATATTATTTATATTTAGTTGCCGTTATAATCTGTGATAATTAGATACGAGGTTTTCCAAGGTTTCTCAGTTATTTTACTAGATAATTAGTTTTTACACACATAATGTACACGAAGATATAGCCGGTATAGTGGTATATTTATTACTATATATTGTATACACTATAGTGACTATACGTTTTAATGGCGTGAATAACAAAATAAACAAAACGCTATGTATTCTCAGCTATAAATTAGTAGATACCCATACGTAAGATACGTATATAGCATGCACAATGCGTACTAAAAAAATATTGGTGTGAAAAAACAAATTGAGTTTCACACTATAATTGTAATGTATTATTATTAATTAACAATACTGCTTATAGTTGATGACTTATTACCAAATACACAACAAATTATATTATATTATATTATACAAGTATAATAGTCATAAATATAATATATTATAATATATTATCTCACTATAGTAGGTATAACTTGTGCGTGGATGTACCTGGTGCATGGCTGGCACTGGTAGATTTTTAACATTTTTCTTGAGAAGGGTGGGAGATACAGTACCCCTGGACCCCTCTCCGTAAATCCTCCACTGATGGCTGCCGGCAAATACCAGTATGATATCTGATGGATATATGTACTTGTATTATTAACTAATATATTATATATATACGAGTAAGTATATTATTATTAATTTTTATGACTAATAGTACTATTTTCAGACACTGGGATTTTTTTAACTACTTGGAATTATCTTTTGATTATATCATGTACACAATTATTTTTCGTCCGAATGAAAAATAAAGTATCGTATGGTTGCACTTTTTAATATATGACGAAAAAACGTAATTTTGTCGTGAATATACATACGTCATACCACTTGTAATGTGCTATTTCACGATAGTGTAATTATCGTGCTAATACAGCTGAAAATCCCGACGAAGCTGCTATAAGTAACAATAAATTATTACAATACCCATACGTCCGCGTTTTGCCCACACTAAAATGATATGACTCGAGTTTAAATAGTATGTATATATAACACACGCTGGATTATATATGTATTGAGTACTATAGACTAACATCTCGATTTTTTGACGTTTACCGCGCGAGAGTCGTGTATGTTCAAATATATATATAATATAACACATATGTATACTGTATATACTTGGCATTCGGGAAACGTGCTATAGTATTTAAACAGCGTCATTTGCAAATCGTATGTATTCAGCGCCCTTGACGATGTCCGGTTCAAGGTCTTCCGCCATTTTTATTTCTTTTTTTCTTCTTTCATATAATGATTTTTATTTTCATTCTTCTCCTACAATTTTTTTTTTTTAATTAGCCAATATTCCCCCTCAGCGTTATGGCCACCATTCCCGCGTGGTATTTTTTTTAAATTAGTGACACGATGCCGAAATTTTATTAGCAGCCATCAATTTGATGTGGCGGCGAGCCCCACGTTGACCCCCACGGTCAACTGGCTGCCGAAAATCGTTTAAATTTAACGCAAATAGTTGAACGACCGACGACACCAAATTGCTATAAATCCGTCCAGATATAGTCTCTACTGAAATACTAAATACGAATAACATCAACATACGAAGATTGTTTATATTATATTTTTACAAGAGCCGCGCGCAGAGAACAAGGTTAGGATACATATAAAAGATATAAATGCAAAGTTCTCAACATTTTGTGGTCTATATTTATGATGAGAAATTTTTGTAAAAAAAATATTATTCGATGTCATCTCCATTACCTTTAAAACGTGAAATTTCCACAACCCTATAATATATAATATTTATATATTTACACACGCATATTGAAAGCTGCGTCACTGACAGACTATCGTTGTATACACTTAAAAATAAAATAATATATATATATACAATATACATATATCATTGATGCAGTGGTAAACGATAACACGCCGCCATGGTTTAACGAACTCGCGAACTGTAAGTGATAACCTACGACGATAACGCATGTCCACTGTATGGCCATGGCTACTTGCGTAATGCATATATTACACCAACATATATGTACATAATCATAAATTGTAATTAAAAGTAATACTATTTAAATATAGTATTATTATAATATAGTTTCGGAGTTTCGGATTTGTATATTATGCATTTGCTTAACTGCGCTTGAATCTCAATTTTATCAACTGAGTGTACCGACAGCAGGACAGATTCCTGCGACATATTACAATAAATACACTTACAGCGATATAAACATTTTAGTGGCAAGTTTGATTTATCTTTATAAGTATAGGGTAGTAGATGATAAGATAACGATTACACAACTCAACAATTATTATGCATTTTCAAGTCATCTTAGAATAGCATAAAAAATTACCTATATATATATATATAGTGCGCATCATATCCTCTACAAATGGGTAGCTATAACCAATTCAAAAATTCGAATGCAATTTTAGTATAATATTTGTAGTTAATTAGTAAAATACGTATAATTTACATAATCACTTAAACAATAATATTATGTCCTATATCTTCATGCATAGAAGTATACTAGGAAAATACTTAGGTATTTTGGGGATTCAGTAAGGTATAGCTTTGATCTTCTTCCCAAAAAAACAAATTTCTTATTTAGCGTTTACGTTTACATTATTATAATAATAATTAAAAGACTACTCAATCGTTGGAAAGTCTCACTTTAATAAGAGAAAAGAGTTTTTATACGATTTACTTCTTTGATAACCTCTCATAGACACATAGCAATAATATTTTAAATGATAACATTACCGTGTATGTGTGTTGCGCGTTGAATTCTCGTATACATTATAATTCGTACAAAAATACACAACAATAACCGCTAACCTAAATAAAAAAATTATTATTACCGTCACTATAGTATAATAATATGTAATATATATGTTATAAAGGGGGACACGAACCTTTTGAAAACGAAATTAAAATGAAAACACCTCGACCCGATACACACATAATATGATGTATAGGTACAATCATAACAGCAAACTGCCAAAGTGTATACGTAGGTACATTATAATATATATACATTTTTATATTATTATTATATTGTGTGCTGACACGATGGGGTAATAGGGCGAGGGGAGGGGGCACAGGATGTGTTTTGATGAATCGTCAAGGTCGGGACTAGACAACGCGACTAATGTTGGGGCAGGGTATGACTGCAGCAGCAGCACCGCGTCGGTACATTATAAATGCGCCTTGTATACAATAATAATATAATGCGCGTACAATGCACGCAGCGGCGTCCCCCTTCCCGCTCGTCCGCTGTGCGCCGCCGCCGCGTTAGTAGACGCCCACCCGACGTCGCCTTGGATACGTCCGAAAAACTTTTGTCGTCGTTACCTACTTACACATACCAACTCGCCGCACTCGCAGCCGACGAGCGACCGACCCACCCGTTCGATGACGGTTGCTGCAGATCCGTCGTCGACGGTCCACTGCTGCGCTAATCGCCCGCGCTGTACCTATACGTTATTATCATTTCGATCTGAACTACCTATACCGTTATGGCGTTACAGTCTATGATCTAAGCCGATCAGAGACGGACCGCACCGATAATCCGCAAGTGATTCCAAGGTAAATTGGACTCGAGAGCGCGCGCGCACGTTCTCTCACTCCTGAAATCGATGTGTAGAATATCATTCGTTTCAACGCTTTCGCAGCAAATCTCCACGATTAATCGTATCAGCCCCTATAAAACCATGTTTTAGCTTGGAAATTTGAAGGAAAATATCATATCCGTGATTTCACCCCCTCGACTCCTCATCTACACGGCTACGTTTTTCACCAACAAATCAGAAAAGCGTAAGCAATTAGGTGCTGAGACTTACGAAGTTACGATAAGACCAACGCGCCTTTGCGCAAATCACATAATATGAGACTCGGTAACTACTGCGCGAATACCCCAAGTGGAGTAAATAGTATAATATCTTGGAGCTTTATAGCGGTGGTTTTTTTCTCGTTCCACGAAGAACAAACGAACATTGGTAACCTTTTAATTTCGTAATTTGATGAGATATTATTTGATCCCAACTAAAATTTAAATTCTAATTCTAACGCGGAAATAAATTTTGATAATTTAGGGCGCTTAAAATAGGTAACGCGACATAATATAATATACTGTAAATATTCGTATGACACGGGGGAAATGCAGGTAAAAGAATAATAACAACCTATACATCGACATATTATTATTAGTAGTACAGTAGTACCTAATAGGTATATTTTATAGAAGACGAACGCGGACGGTGTGTGAAAAACGATGACGCGCGTGCGCATATATCGCCGAGTGCCGGCCGAGTTGAACGTCCGCCGCCGCGGCCTCACGCATGGTAGTGCGGTGGCGGCAGCACCGGCACACGAAGGGCCCGTCGGCGATGTGGGTCAAGGTCACTGTATCGCTTTCGCGCTCCGCCTTCCCACCGCTCGTCGAGTGGCGCGGGACTGGCCGCCGCTGGGTGTACCCTCCTTCCCTCCCACCGTCGAACCGAACGACCGACAACCGCTGCTGACAACATCAATCCGCCCGGTCCACCTACTCAAGCGCGTATTCTTATACATATATATATATAATATACGTTCATTTATCTGTTTTATTATACACCGTCGTCCGATGCACACGCATCATTTATTTCGTCGCAAGTCCATTTCGTACACAGCGCTATTATATTTTACCCATAAAGAATGGAAAAAAGGCGTCCA
This sequence comes from Aphis gossypii, assembly GCF_020184175.1. Lineage (NCBI taxonomy): Eukaryota > Metazoa > Arthropoda > Insecta > Hemiptera > Aphididae > Aphis > Aphis gossypii. The sequence continues at coordinate 16,313,498 of NC_065532.1, read as the reverse complement.
CTATTTTGTCAAAAAAAAAATTATAAATACGTTACCATCGTATTTCTTTACGGTTATGACTTGAAAATATAGTATTTGGTGGTCTTTTAAGCCTTATATTATCCAGAATAAAATAATATAAATATAATATAATGATGCTGTTTCTACACGTGACCGAATACGTTTTTTATTTAGACGTGATATTATAGGCATGTAATTATCATATCACTATAAGTATATATCATTAATTTAAGTTGTTAGACATTGCACTGAGACTCATTCAGACCCACGATGTATTAGTTTCTCTTCCTATAGTATATTTGATGCCTGAATTATGAGTAATACTTACCTGATTATCGGTAACCTAAATATTTAAAAAAAAACCAAAATGACGTATACTTAAATTATAAAGAAAAAATTGGATATCTTTCGTGTCTGTATAATATATAATTATATACTTCGCGGTATTTTACGTAGGTAGTCAATAATAATAGCATCTGTAGGTATACTACATTTTTGAATATTGTGACTATATAATATAACATAGTACATTATAGTATAATTTATTAAATTTAATGTATATACCATGATATAACTCAAAATAAATATTTGTTTGTAATATTATTGTGCTTACAATGACAATATATTATATATGTACGATACATTTTGTATTAATGTGTTATATATTCGAGTAACATTCGTATATGATTTATTAGAAATAAACTTAAGTTTAGTACTTATATAGTTATATGACGTATAGTGTATATGACGTATTTACTATAAACTGCTCCTCGGTAGAGAGTGGAGACATCAGAATGCGATTTCGCTCTCTATAAAAGCAAAAAAACACTAGAAAAACACTCATAATAATAAAATATTTTTATCATCTTAATCATTATATTAATATCAGCTTTATTATATTCTTCTATCTTTTGGATAATATTAACGCTACGATAAGATTTTATATAATATAGGTACACTTTAACGACTTGTGTTTACTAAAATAATATAAAAATATATTATGGCCTACTTTATATAATAATATATTATTAAGTATGTGTGAAGGTGCGAATATTACTTACGAGGTTACTCGTGGGCTATGCTATAATGGTATACTTTATTCGTTTTCTTCGTGTATCGATCGTTTTATTATATTAAGATACATCTTGACTAGGATACTGCTACACCATGTATAAATATAAGTTTCATTGTAGTAATTCAAGTAATTGTATATTATTATTATGAGATTGTTATAGATATTGTGAATGCCGTTAAAAGACGTTGTTGACTCATTTTCCGCAGAACGTTTTCTCGTATATCTTTATATTTTTATTTTTCTTACAATATGTTTCATCAGGGTTAACGTGTATTATTTATTATTTTTTTGTATTATATATAATATACAGTACATACTGTACATATTATGTAAGTAACTGAATAAACACTGCGTATAACAGAAATATTTATTATCTAAAATTAAGTATATTGTATGTGTAATATATTAGGTATATAGTTATTTATAATTGTTAATTACGTACTAATTACAAACAATTGGAGTATTGAAAATTTAAAACGATAGATAGGTTAAGTTGTATCACTTAATATAATTATTACAATTATAATATTAATTTTTATACGCTTCAAATTACGCTTCATATTTATATACCTATATAGGTATTATACAAATTATAACAAGTAATAACGCTCTGCAGTGTATATTATACAATATAATACAGGTTCATTAATAATTTATTAATTTTAATATTGTATTATATACCTATCCTGTTTATTTTATTATATTATACTAAAAACTATACAAAAGCATATACACGAGATATTGGTTGGTTTTTCTTTAGTATACTATTTAAATATGATGAACATAATTTAATAATTTTGTATTATATTAGCATTCGTATATTTAGTAAATTGTCATATTATTTGGCATTAAAAACTTCTAAAACATTCAATACTGATTAAACTCATTTATAAGACTAAACCGGAAACTCTAAATTTAAGTGAGATCATCTTCAAAGTTTAAGAATCAAAAATTAAGTATATATAGGTATTAGGTACTACTGTATTTCAAATGGATATGCTAATTTATTTAAAATTGATCTGGTTTGTCTTTCGTGATTCGTCTGTAGATTTACGGAAGATTATAAGAATAATAATTAACTTAATGTGATTTTAATACTAAATTTTGAGTTTATCGAATCCTTAAATTTTTTTTAATTTAGAATATGAAAAATTTTTGATATTATCAAAAATTATAGAACAGATTTTAAAATAATTTATGAAGTATAACAATATATTATTATATTATTATAACCTATATATCATTAAACTCAAACATTACTTTTATTTAAAAACCTTTTAAATAATAGTCTTAAAAATTATCATCAAATTCTTGAAAACCATAATTTGCTTTACTATGTAGATAAAAGTTTCCGATTTCTTTTTAACTAATCAAAATATCAAATAGCGTGAAATAGAGTAATATATACATTTTTCATTTATGATTTTATATGATAATGTAAGCAAAATTATAGCTTTTATTTCAGTTTTCGAGTTCTGTAGTAAAAATAAAAGCTGTAAAAGTATTTGAAAATACTTATAAAAACTTTTTATAAATTAATTAATAAAAACTTTTGTCTATAGACATAAATATATACATGTATTATGTATAGTGGTAAAGTTTTCAAAGTTTTATTGGTCGATATAAAAAGTATTTTTTACTTACTCATAAATAATATAACTTACTTTATACTACCTTGTATTTTCTTTTTAGAAGTATATGAAAATTGTAGCCATAAAAATTCAAACATAGATGTATACTTCTAAGTTCTAATCTTATTATATCAAAGTTTAGCAGTTCTAAATCGACGAATTTGATTTTAAAAAAAATGGTATTGTAATATAAAAATGAATGCTATCATACTGAATAAAATTACACCTATAACACAACACACTCTGTAAACTTTTAACAATTTAACACGTATGACACATGACACTATCGTTTTCTGTCAATATTTTTATCATAGTAATTTTTATTAGTTCCTTAACTTCTTTTTAACTTTGACTGTTGCTTATATTTGTTTATATTTATATCCATAACGCACACTAAACCACTAATAAACTATTATTTATGAGCATATTTAAAGAATTTATGACAAAAAGTGGTGTGTATGTTAGAACTTTGCAAATATGCTTTACTTATCCACTTAAACTTTAAATAATTTTTATTAAATTGTAAATAATAAAAACTATATTTAACGTTTGATATTTATGTACAAAAACATTTTCAGAAACAAAAATTACTTCGAAACAAAATAATAGAAAGTTGAAATAGTTCTCTCGAAAAAAGTTTTCGTTTTCATAGTCTGAATTGGATTGTTATGTCGAAACACCTAAAAATGCATTTGTCAAAAATTTTATGAGTATGTTTTATAAATATTTAACATTTAAAAATTATAAACAGTGGTCATAAATACAAGAATTGAATTGACAGCTAATGTCTGCATTTTCAGTGTAGGTATATAACATATTTTATTATATAATATAGATATTAAGTTTTTATTTTCTTATGTAAATGTATATTTGAAAGTGTTTAGTATAGTTCAATTAACTTCAGATGTACTGAGTTATACACAATAAATCTATAGATAGGTACAAAATACGAATAATATATTTTATTGTATTTGTAAAACTATTATGAAATCGTCAAATTCTCAGATTAAATAAAGTTATTATTGTTATAAATGGTCATCTGACGATGATTGCATTTTATTTATATAAAAATATATGCTGCGTGCAAAAATGAGTAATATGTATTTTTCAGTAGAATCATAAAGATAGGTCATATACGTGAATTAGATAAACCACACTGGTGCGTAGTGTTTTTTTATTTAAATACAAAATACAAGCAAATACGTGCGAATTGAAAAAAATAAGTCCTCTTTACACGCATAGAACTCGATATAATATAGCCATTTGTTTTTAAATGTTTTGTTTTAAAATTTAAAATATTAGTATAAAATTTCTCAGATTGTAATACTTAGGCACCTGGCTATAATATTACCGCGTGCTCCTCGACGGTCGCGATTTGAACACAATAATAATAATATAGAGTTTTGTTTTGTTTTAAATTGTTAAATAATGAACTGTGCCATGCGCGAGGTCAATTAGTAAAAGTTTATTTATGTACCGTCTACGCGGTAATTATTATTCCGACGACAACGACGGGCAACGCTCTATTTATTGTTTAATCCTGCACACTGCTCACCGAAAACGTTCGTATGGGCCACAAATATAGATTATAAAAATTAAAATAATTATAATATTATAATATCATTATCTACGACACGATTCGCGCGTCGAATATGCGTTTTAATAATATTATGTGAAAAATGCAGTCGGGCCAGCGACCGCAGCTGTGCGAATAATAATAACATGCGGCAACATTGCAACATCGATTTATAATAATATTAAATATATATTATACGAAAGAAACTAAAAATTCCTGAGGAAAAACGCAATTTTATTATTTTCAACTTTCATTTATATCCCGTGTACATATATATATAGTACCAGTACATACTGGCTATTTACTGCAGAAATGTACGACTAAAATAATATTGGCCACCATGGTTTGTTGCATATAATAGGTATATAATATATCACTATCATCGAATTTATAACATTTTAAAAACAAATTGTATACCTACAGTTTATGCATAATTTATGACTAATAATATACAAAAAGTGTATATAATTATTAACAGTCGTGTAGTATTATAGCTGTGTTCGGTCTGAGTGTATGTATTAGTCGATGACTTAGCGCACGCTCACAAAAAATTGATATAGATATAGATAATCTAATCCTAATGTTATCTTTTTCATTTTCACATTTGTAACTACAACAAATATGATATATCTGCAGATAATACAATATAATATCACTCTGTATAATTATGTACATAACAACAATCAAATCATAAAAGCACCCGGGATTGAATCTAAAGTTAAACTTTCATTTTTTTTTTTTGTAATAGTTAAAATATATACTTATACAGTTATATGTAATATAAATTAAGAATATAAATTTAACATTATATAATATCGTGTCAACGTTTTTTTTTTTTTGTAGAAACAATTTGGAGATATTTTTCAATAATAATTAAATTGATTTGATTTCAACCTATATGTTGTGTACCAACCCCTCGATAATAACCATAAACTGTATTATAATGTGACGTCGCCCGGATTAAAATGAAATAATATTATGTATTAAAAGTTAGTAAAACATAGTACACGATTTGGAATAATAATCGACAGACCATGATAATATCATAATAATAATTAAAAACCGATATGCCAGTTTAACGGGAAAACGACAGAAGAGCGTAACGGCGATCGCGAAATTGACTTCGTTTGATAATAAATTATATTATAATAATATGTATAATATTATACGCGTTTTTACATGGTCCGTGAAGTTAACGAGAATATTAAAAGCACTACCGTAATTCCCGTTATAGTGCCAAATTTCAAGTGTTCAATTAGCTAGTGCAATACACCGATTCCGCGTCATCATACAATTATGATACTACTATACTACGACGTGCTGCTGCCTGTTACAGTAATCGCGCCCAATCACGATGTGTACAATATGATAAGCTAATACAGGCTAACAGGACGTGTGTTTGTCTACGCAAATCGGTTATTAATATTATCGTTTGAACGCATACTTATTACGTACAAATAATAAATTTATCGTTACAATATTATAAACTACATGCGTATAATAGGTACCTATAATACCTATATTTTCTATTTTGGCGTGAGGTATACGTTCTGTGTACTCGACTTGAAACTCGAAAAATCGTATTGGGGGAGGAGGTACGTTTAGACGAACTCAGGACCCACCAAATCTCCCCCTCTCTTCGACCACAAGTCGAGCGCTCATAATATTACATTGTTACGACGTAATAATAATTAGTGTAAGTCAGTAAGTCGTTGCCTATTAAATTAAAAAAACAAGATAATATTTTTGTTCGTCTCTGCAATAACGATACGACGAGGACGCGGCAGTCGTCGTAAACATAATATTATAATGACATTACGATATTATCGAACGGAGAGAAAAAAAAACAATAATAACGCGACGACGAAAACAACAAATCTGAGTGCGGCGCGGGCAAGGAACAGGACGTATTCGCGCGCGCGTTCGAATCTGGCACAACGCGCTCGGCGCGATGCGATCCGCCGCGCTGGCCCGGTGCCACATTACCACGGAACACAATGTCTTGTCGTCGTATCGGTACACGAACCCGGAGCCTAGCGTTTTTTTTCTTTTTGGCACGCACCTCTCTCTCCGTCTCTTCACATCGCACACATCCACCGCCCCCCCCCGATTCTTATACTCTCCGCTGCCCCACCGCCGTCGTCTTCTTTCTTTTATATCGTTTTCTTCGGGTCGCTCCCCCCGTCTTACCGGTGCATAACTCGGCCGCCGCCACTCAAACTCGCGAAAATATAAATCAAACGATGTTTGCATGTGCGCGCGTATTCCAAAGACGGCGGCGCGCCATCGTCCATGTGCATTCGCGTAAATAATAATAATAATAATAATATATTAGGTATATTATAATATACGCGCGTTTTCGCGCGAACTGTGCACCGCGCCGCGAAGGCGTCGTCACTCCGACGAATTTACGTAACTATGTTGTATTATCGTCGTCCCGCCGCGGGGTCGACGGCCTCATCCGCTACACACGCATGTAATTCTATATATCATAATAATAATAATAATAATACCATATCGATTTTATATTTATTCTCCATCGTTAATATTATTATTATCATTATTTTTAAGACCGAGACGGTGGGGTCGGCTGTCTCGACGATAAAAAAAAAAAATTACACTATACTATGTGTAGCGATTTCCCCGCTGCTACCCGACTGCAGTGTCCGTCGTCCGTACGCGTACGTAAAAAGTAATAACGTATACCTATATCATGTAGATTATCACACATGCGTTAGTGCACGTGAAAATATATTATTAATAATTATATAAAATATATATATATCATTATTATAATAAGGTGGAGGACACTGCCACACATATTATATTATACACACACCGTTACGGTCGATTTCGTGGAGAGGAGAGGTCGTTGGCCGGCCGCCGCCGGGTCGCCACACTGGTAACTTTCACTAGCGCCGCGCCGCGCCGCCCGGTGAACCCCACCGCCCCGTCGCGTTTCCGTGATGCAACGGTCGCCCCCGTCAGCTGACTAAACTCGCGAGCGTCGTCGTCGTCGTCGTCCTTGTCTCTCCTCGCGTTTCTCGTCGAAGTTTTCTCCGCGGCGGCGAGGGCATTTCCTCGATCTCGCGCGTCTCGTCCGCGAAAGATTAACTCTGCAGATTTTCACGGGATAATCGCTCTGCCGTCCGCGACGAGTCAGGGGTGATTGGCACACTATATACAGACGTAAAACGCGGGCAATAAATTATATTATATCTCATTGGGAATACAGAATCTGCACGCATATTGTTTTATCGAAACCAAGACGTTTGGAATATAATTATTACTGTACTCGCGAGTGTGTTGCGACGAGGTGAAAAAGGTAAAAACAAAACCGACAAGACGTATATGTGCATAATAATAATAATAATAATAACAATAGTGTAATATATAGCCCGGTTGTTGTTCCGCCGCGGTTAGCCGGTCGTTGAACTATGTCCCAGATTCGTGTGTAACCGCCGCTGCCACCGCCGCTTCGCCTATAAAACCACCGCCACCCGTCCCACCACCCGCGTAACACACACACACAATGGGCTCGTCCCGGTCGCGTGTGTCCGTCCTTGCAGCGCCCGGAAAATCGCGCGGCGTCCTTGTCATCCGTCCGCCGCCGACCCGTCCGCCAATCCGCAGTATCGTATACATACATCATAGGATCTCGGCGTTGCGATCTTCTTGCGGTCCGTACTCGCACATCACCGCCGCGTCCAGGTGTCGGGAGGGGAAGGGACTCGTCGTCGATTAGGTACTATGTATGTACACCGGCGAAAACGGTGACAAGACGCGCTCGTCGTCGGCCGGATCCGTCGTCGGCCGTTGACCCCGAGTAGTAGTAGTGTGTCTACGCGATGTTATATTATTATTAAATATATACGCGACGACGCCGGCGAGACCCACAGTGGGTCGGTGGGTGGAAGGTGGTGGGGAGAGGGCATTGTTGCAGCCGTTGCCGAATAATATCGTAATTATAATATCGCGATACCTACTTAATATAATTGTGCGGGGCGCCCGCGATTGTGCAATAATATAATATAATAACGGTCTGCCAAAACACCGACAGCAATATTATTAGATGTATATTATAGGTATACGGCGTGTATAGAGGCGTACTGTATAATAATTCGAACAAAAGAGGCCCCCGACAAGTGGCGACCAACACACACACAAACGAGTATATTATATTTTTTTATTTATATTATTATTACTGTTTTTAATAACACACCGCGTTACAACCACTGCCGGTTACGGTATATTTTGTTAACGCTCGCCATCGTCGTAATAATAATAATATAACACATATATGATAATAATATTGTATTATATTAGGTGGGTGGAGTGTAGGTACACTATATACATATATACCTATACGTGTTAGTTAGGTATATCGGTGGAGGAGGTGATGGCACTCGCGCGGATACAGCACAAGGAAATCTGGTGTGAGCGCGGCCGACCTGCGGTCCTCCCCTTCCCCGCGCCCCGCGTTCACATCCCTCCGCGCGCGTCTCGTCACGTCGCCGCCCGGGAGTCACTGACCGATTATGATCGTCGCCGCCACCTTTTCCTCCTCGTCGCCCTCTCCTCCGCCGCCCAGACATTTCCCAGTCGCCCCCCCCCATTCCACTACCCCCTCCGCGACTTATCAATCCCACCCCTCTTCGCTGCTATATACGTGCATAATGCGTATATGTATATACGATAATAATATTACACTGTCCTCTCCTTCGCCGCGAAAATATTTACCGAGCGACCTACTTGCCCGGCGCACAACGATTATATTATTATAATATTATCATCGCACACCTTTATTATTATTGTTTTTTTTTTATTATTATACATATTATTTATTTTTTCTCTCTCTCGCTCGCTCCGCATTCGTCTATATTATAACCACTCGCGCGTTTTGTTGTGCGGTTTTTTTTTTTCATTTCATTTCAGCCGAGGATACGCGTACACACCAGTATTATAAATATACGTTGCATGGTGTTATAGGTGTATTATAAATCGTCGTGCGCTGCTCCGCATTCCGGACCCATTGCCCTAGTGAACGGCAACGGCGGCGGCGGCGCGTTTCCCCGCTCGGTCTCCCCCGTCCGATTTCACCTGTATATAATACGACGACGACGACGACGACGACAAAATATAATATAATAATAATATGATCTGTAACAATAATAAATGAAATAAAAAATACCACTCCGGCCGCGATGCCCCGCCACTGAATATCGCGAGTCGTTTACCCGAACGGATTTTCATAATTTCATTATTATTATAACTACGCGTAATTACTGTATAATGTTTGACTCGCGTGCACGTTATAATTATATTTATGACACATAAATAAGTATACGGCGGCGTGCCTCTGGCGGAATTTCTGTCGATATTTTATTGTACACATAAGTCGCAAACATCGTGTGTTTTGACGACGCTGCGCAGCGGGAATCGCGATTTTTTTTTTTTTTTTTTTATTACTATTTTTTCTTCTTTCTTTTCTCGATGAACTTTGGCGTTATAATATATTCGGTAAGAGTGCCGCCGACTTATAGACGACGACGACGACGACGACGACGTCGACGCGCGCGCGTTTATTATTAAACAAATAAATACATATATAATATATATATTATAAATAGAGGTCATTGATCGCGCTTTTTTTTATGCAGATAAACGCGGACACGACTGGTACGCGCACGCCGCACGCTCACGCGCGCTTACCTAGTTATATAGGTACTTATCGGTTACCTAGGCACTATACTCGCGTGTATTTGTAAACCGTGTTTTTGGACCTACGGGTTTTCGCCTCACGACCATATTATTATTATTATAACAATATTACGATGACGTACAAACGATCGCGGGCTCGAGATCGCCACTGACGTGCTCGTTTTATTATTGTCGACATTTTCGGACTCCGTTATAGAAATTTAAATCGACACGACAAACGTTTGCTCGTAAGTAATAATAATATTATAACATTATAAACGACATTAATCGTCTCGGTAGCGAATTCACTGAATCTCGTCCGCGCAAAGCTCATCACTAAGCTGCAGTAGTGTACGATATAATAATATATATAGTAAGCCGTTTCGCGTTTTTAATTGCAGCGGATTGTTAAGTCCACACACGTTCGTTTATATATAAATATTATTTTGCATAATATTTGTAACTACGTTTTACGGTTCGTTAGAATTGCGATTTTGTCGTTATTGCGGAATAATTATATTTACTATATACCTATATACGAACGGATATAATATATTATAATATTAACTGTGTGTGTGCATAAGTACCAAAATCGTTTTCCGAACCGTACATATTCATTTGAACATTTAGAGGTCGTTGAACCGTCTGCAACACTTTTACTGACTAGTTTTTCTTTAAGAATACAAAAAAAAAAACCGAGTCGTCTGTGCACGAAATGCAATCTTATATTATATAGAGGGCATCATATCGAAGTATTGAATAATGCAGGTCGGTTTAAATGTAGTTAGTTACTAACCTGACCAGCTCTGAAATTGAATTAATTTAAAATTTACGTTTCTTATACATGAATATAATAATATGCATTATTTTTGTATCACAAATATATGTATAATCTATCTATATTATATTATACTTTCGTTTTTATACATAATATAGGTATTATTGTTTGTTTACGTTTCGTTTAAATTTTAAGTTTTATTCTTTTATTATAATTATATATTCAATGACTTTATTATATGCAGCTTGGTCTTATAGGAGAAGTTATAAATAAAGTTCTTGCACTACACTGTTTGATTTCTTTACATATAACATTTATATAAATTGTAGAAAGTTCCGCTACAAGTATATAATATTATCTTACGTAGTAATACGAGTTTCAGGATTTGCAGTGAATTTAAAACAGTAGAATTAAAAAAAAACTACATACTCGTTATCAATTATTGCAACAAAAAATTGCGATTTTCCATCTATATAAAATAATTTTATGTAAAGGACGTTGACCGATTAAAACGTTTCTCGTGAAAATCGCGTAGATTATCATGAATAAAAAACAGAGAAATAGAATTGACCGCGGTGGCTATATGCACCTATATAATATAATTATTCATTTTTATCGAACTATATATTTTTATCTCCGTCTCGTTTTCCGGAAATTGTATTTTTTTTGCCATGACAAACAATAGCAGCTCTCACGGTCCGAACGGAATGTCCCCGCGCCCAGACTCAATCGCGATATATTCACACACATACTTACACACACATATTTGCAAACTCCAAAACGGATTTATCAAAAACGTTATGATATATATATATAAGAAAAAAAAATTCGATGGTTAGCAAAAATATAATACCGGCCAGTCGACTACACGGGTAGTCGATAAAACGTATATAAACATTTAATAATAATAATACAGTTCGCACGGCCTACATCCGCCCAAGTGTTGCTGATGGTCTTTTATCAGTGGACCAATGACTAAATAGTTTTGAAATATTTTTTTCCTCCTATCGCATTTTAACGGGCACACACCACTCACGTACTACACTATTTTAATACAGTGCGTTCGCTGTTCGCGGTTAGAACACCTTGCAGCGCTCGCGATATAAAATGATCAAGAAACTTCTCGCGGATTGTTTGTAAGTTGATTTTTTTAATTTTTTTTTTTTTTTTTACTTGTCAATTATTGTTATCATCAAGTAGTACAATTCATACAGTCGTTTGTTCGGAATTTACATATATTTCCAATCTCTATTATATCAGTAAATTTCATACTTACCTATATGTATTTATGTAGTCTAAAAATAATTTTTTGTCAGTATTGTAGGGTATTCGTATTTAAGGTTAAGGTATTTAAAGATATTTAAAGAAAAATCGTATTCACACAGTTATAGAAAGTGTGTTGCAATATTAAATGGCAAACCTTAAGTATAATATTATTATCATGAGCTTTCTTCAGGTAAACTTTGACCTCTTCTAAACCAACGCATTTATTATAATATTATAGGTAGTACCTCTGGCTCCGGATATATATTATTTATTTTTTATGCATTATAATTATAAAGTTAAATTAAATCGATCTTCAGTTTAAATTTTTTTTTTTTATCAACTATGCGAGATATTATGTTATTATTATTTTATTATACTCGTGCAGTGTATATATTATATACCTATAGTGCAGCGCGTACCAGCTATACGTCCCGATGAAGTTTAACCGGTCTTGTCAGCAGGTCATCTGAAACGAAGAGAAATAGAAAGTGGTGTAGAACTCACGGTCGTTTATTAATATATTATTATTATATATCTTTAATATGGCTTAAAGAAGCGTGTATATATGTATATATATTGCAACCGTCAGTGCATATAAGTTATTGACTTCGTGTGACGCTTGCCAACTAGAAAAAAAATAATAATAATAAAACGGAAAACGATTAAAACGCATACATGATATAATAATTATACTTGGACTCGTATACGCTTGCCTAGCCGTTATGATTGCAATCAATACATTTTTATATGCATTATATATGTAGCTGCGACCGTGGACTATAATAATAGTAAACAGTCAGATTGTGCATAGTTGAGGAATGCATGTTTTAATGCACTATTTAACGTTATACTATATACGGTACATGATGTATATACACTATACATATTAATTGATATTTAAATATGTCGAGTTTTTTTTTTTTACAAAATACTAGCTATAATAGTCGTCTTCGTTGGTAAATTACTGCAACTATATGCTATACTGCGCAAATAAATGCGGTGTTGAAACGATGTTTTTTATACATCAAAGGACGCGTTGTAAAATATGTATTTCGAAAAACACAAACACACAATATTATAACAACTTAATATATTATGATATTACGAGAGACACATTGATCTTAGAAATCTGTCACAATAAAATGTATATTATGCTCAACGCGATAGACATCTGCTACATACAGTTATATTTTAATATCTGCAGATTAAGCCTACGCGGTCTAATAATTTGCTGTATACGGCGTTTATAGCAATTTAATTTTTTTAGATTTAATTACCGACAACTTATAATACTATGTTGTAATCACAAATAAAAACTCGATAAGTGTAGTTAGGTTATTTTATAATACAAATAAATGTTTTTCATAGATCCGACTGTAATGCTGAAATACGGTATATCGGAGTTAAACGCAACATTTCAAAAGAAACCGTCTAGGTATATTGTATATATACAGCGATAAACGTAACGCAGAATCATTCGAGAGACAGATTACTCGTTTAAAAAATACATACTCATAATACATAATAATATCACTATGATTCATAATGAATCTTCGGTTCTTATCGCCTTATTATTGTTTTCGCCGTATCAGCGGAATGGGTTAGCGCCATCGCGCTCATAACATTATAACTACTATATGCAGCAGTTCTGGCGCGTATAACATATTTCAGAAATTTAAAAGCGTATATTGAAATCGGATAAGGTAATTGTGAAGCTATATCTCATTATACGATACATTATAATATCGACTCTCGCGCTGCAGTAGGTATACACTATGCCGTTACGTTATAAATGTTGTTGTGCGCGTCCGACAAGATGATGGGAAGTAGGCATTATAATAAATATTGTAAATCGCAGCTCGATCTGCTTTTTACATCGCAAAATCACTGCAGACGGACAAAATATATGCGATGAATAATAACAATAAGTGTATTTATCGTCAAGTCGGTGGCGTATACATTATTATTTATATATATATATATGAATTTAATGTAGTACGCATGGCTAGATGGCTGTATAACGGAGAAAACAAAATACTGCTGCTGCGCATTTGCTGCACTCGTATAATACATCACGCGAGCTGAATAATAAATAACAATAATAACAATAATAGTAGTAATTCGGGAATAAATGAAATTGCGTATGGTTTTTTAATCGGTGTTAACTAATGCTAAATGATTGCGAGACCCGAAAATTCGCAATGTCGAATCAAAATCGGTCCATACACACACACACACACATAATATATTTGCGTGCGATGTTTTCGTCTGGTAAATATATATAGCTGGTTCGTTGACATCTGCTGCAGCGTTATATACATTACGTGGGTCGGTGAACTTATTGTAATAACATTTTTGTCTCTTGATCAAATAATCGAAATTAACCGTGGTCGGTCGAAAAAACAGTGAAATTTAATAAAAATATATATAAAAAAAATATTACGCACTACGTCGCAGCAATGCTTAAATTCGTACCGTTTGAAACAATTGCATAGTACAACTGTAATATAATAATTATATTGTGTTATAACGATGATTATAAATTATAAATACTGTTACAGGTTGGAAAACGGGGTGAACGTGCAAGAACCTCCAGGATGTATGCATCCGTTGCCAGCACACCGGCCGATCGAGCTGACTTTCAGCAACCTGACGGTGACGCTAGACGACAAGAGACACGTGCTGAAGAACATCAGCGGAGTCGTGAAACCAGGACAAGTGCTGGCCGTAATGGGACCTTCGGGTGAGTTTGATACCACATATACATTTAGTTATAAGCTATATATAAATATATAAAATAGCTACATCGATACGATACGATGTTATACATATTTTTAAATTAAATAGGTACTAATTAAAGTTTAAAAAGTGTCTAAACCATAAAAATATAATACATAAATTTACATTATAAAAAATATAAGTACTGTTAGTGACTATAAAATTATTAAATATTTTTAAACCAACAAATGATAAAAAAAATAAGCTTTCTTGAATGTATTTACCTCAGGAGAGTAACTGTTTTAACTTTAGAGCTTTCAATTGCAAGTTCCAACCATTCTTATAAATCAGTATCCTATAATATAAAAGCAATAAACATCAGTTGATCTTAAAGATTTTACTTCCCTACCTGTTGAAGTATATTCGATACCAATTTTGTTTATAATGCTATGCCATAACAAAAAGAAATTAAGTCCAATACCCTAACCAATACGATCGCATAAAATTTGTCGCTAAAATAAGGTCTTAAATCGAAAAATAACAGTACAATAATTATTATATTGACTGATCTACAAAATGTACAAATTTATACATTTTATCATAAAATTAATTATGTGGTTTTATAGTTTTAAATATTTGATCAAAATTCTTATATAACCATTACTTGGTTTAAGTTTCATGGCTTGGGTCCACATGCAACTAACTACTAACGAATCCAATAATTTGTGTAATAATATAATCCATTTCTATATTCCATTATTAACATAGGTAAAAATGACAGATTATGGAAATTAATCATTATTGCTATTGTATGCTATAATAATATAGTTGAATATTTCACAAAAATAACACGTATTTTTTTCATTATGATAACATAATGTATAATAATAGTTGATAATTAAATTGTTTTCACGTTAGGATAAATATCTATTAGACGTAATCAGATGTTTTTAACGATATTCAACCGTAGGAAACCAGAATTTTATCAAAATATTACTTATATTTATATATAATATATTATACTATATAGGTGAATGTATTAATAGTATATTAGGTAAAATAATAGTATTGAATAATAATTTTAACAATAATTTCAATTTGATCGTTTTGTATGTTTCGTAGGATGTGGTAAAACAACTTTGTTAAACTGTTTATCGGGTCGGACAAAGTTGGATTCGGGGTGCATACATCTGAATCGCGAACGTCTCAACAAGCGGTGTAAGCGGCGCATCTGTTACGTATTACAACAAGACATCTTCTTCCCGGACTTGACAATGAGACAAACGCTCGAGGTATGGCAAACGCACATAAAACGCAATATTTGGACTCGCATATATTATATTTATCAATAATATGACATTTTTATGGCGGCGATAATTATTATAATAATAATGATAACGCCGTAGTCGTGCTATATTATTATAATATCATAATATTATGCGTATAATAAGTATAATAACCAATGTTATAAAGTCTCGTTTTATTTTCATGTTCGCGATCGCAGTACGCGGCACTGCTGAGACTTCCCGATTCGTTATCTCACAGTCAGAAAATGCAGTACGTCGATCACATCATAGACGTGCTCGATCTGAACAACTGTCAAGATACAAGTATGTAAATCCGTATATATTATTATATGGGCACAGAGTTCCGATTAACAGCGGTGCGCGCGCTCATATTATATATTATAATAGATCGATATAATAAATTAGATTAGAATAATCGTTGGAAATGATACATATATGTATATGTGTGTGTGTTTGCAAGGCACACACACACACACACACACGCATGGGGACTACTGAACGAGTGTGCTTTGTTCGGCTCTGTATAGCTATGCGGTTGCATAACCGATCGAGAGAAATAAAACCGCATCAAAAATACAAAAAAAGCGAATAACAAATATGTATATGAGTATTATATACGCTAATCTATCATAAAGGTTAGCCAAGGTTACCCTTAGTATTACACTATATGTATAAGTGTGTGTGCATGATGGCCGTGCATTATCTATACCTTTATTTTAAAATGTATATAGATATATTATATACGTGTAACACTGTAATATATTATCATGCCGTGTACTCGACGTCGTAAACAATGTTTTCCAAAACAAGAAACGAACATCTCCAACGTTTTGTAATTGAAATCACACGCACGTCTGTTGTTTTAGTTTTTCGAGTGTATGTGTGTGTGTGTGTGTGTGTAATAACAGTTTTGGAAAGTCGTAAGACGGTAAACTTGATAGTAATACCGCGCCTTTTGTTTTTAAAGTCATATATTAATATAATATTGTATACGTTCTCGAAAATGTATGCAACTCTTATCTGTACAGAGTTTAGATGTTTTCTTCGAAATCATATTATTCAGTTTACCGTTTTCTTGTAAAATGAATAATTCACCGTCAATAAATTACCGTACCTTGTGATTCGTAGTATTATGTTATATTGGTATAAGATATTATGATATTAAATTATGTCTCTATATGCCGAGTGCTGGAGCAGTGCTGCAACAGGCAAAGACTATAATATAATAATATAATAACGCTGGTGCAATAGTAATATTAGATCGCATGTTTCCTTATTGTTATTATTTACCCACCAAATATTTTTTATTATTTTTTTTCCATTACTTACAACGTACGTAGGTATATTATGTTAAACCATGTTCAACAATAAAACTAACTCTGCTATTGAATAATATTCTAAAATATTAACTAATTAAGCTTATACAATTAAAATATGTATGCACATGTTTTTTTAAGCCTTCTAATAAGTATATGAATTAACATTTAACTAATCTCAAATGTGTTCTTTGTTTGATTCTAGTTATCGGGGACTACATGAAGCGTGGTTTGTCTGGGGGTGAAAAGAAACGAGCAAACATCGCTTGCGAACTCTTAACCAATCCCGCTCTAATGCTGTTAGATGTGAGTATAAGATTTACTAGTTGAAAATTTACTAATTCGTGTTAAACTAATTGGCTCTCGCTGTTATAGGAACCCACGACTGGATTAGACTCTCATTCGGCTTACAAACTGATGTTGTCGCTAAAGAAATACGCCGAAAAAGAAGGAAAAACTATTGTAGTTACTGTACACCAACCGTCGTCGCAAATATTTCATATGTTTGACCAACTACTTTTGATCTGTAATGGACAGGTACGGTATATTAAAAATAAAAAACAACATTAAAAATGTTTTTATTTTATGTATTGCGTTATGCTACATAAAAATTTCCTTTATAATATATATATATTGCAATTTAAGACTATTGTTATGTTTTATATATAGACTGCATACTTTGGTGACATCAATAAAGTAGTAAATTTCTTTAGTAACATTGGAATGACGATAGCCCCACATTACAATCCTGCCGACTTCATTCGTAAGTTTTATTAAACATAGCGCCTTCATTATTTACAGTCTGTTGAAGTTATATTTTACTAAGACTGTGATATAATTTGTTTATAGTGGAACAAGTAAAAGGCACGGAAGAAATGAAACAAAAGATAATAACCGCCGCACAACAAGCCCAAGACGATTATTATCAACAAGAATTGTTACATTTGAACTGCACGTGTGACAAGTACCTAAACAACTATCGTCACAATCATAGCAATGGTATAATTATTATTATTTATTGTAAAAAATCACTGTACATTGTCTTAAATGAATAAATCTGTAAACGCTAAACAACTAATATTCTATATCTAATGACATCAAATCGTTTTCTTGTGTACAGATAACTATCAATGGCCCATGAACGCTACCAATGGTCATATTTGTACAGCATTCAGCGACTCGTCTACAGACAGCAATGAAAAATGTTATACTACTATTAGAGGTGTGTACAAAATTTAGTTTTGTAAAGTAACTAGCAAGCATGCTTACGTGATCGACATTGTTTAATTTTTGCTTTTACTGTAGTTCACGAAGACGAGGCGAGAACTTTATGGCCCGACAGCCAGAGCCATTCTTCAACTTCTACGTCTGACGAAGACTTTACTTGGCAATGGCCCACCAGCTTTTGGACACAGTTCAAAGTAATTACATATCATTAAAAATACTATGAATATAATAAGACTCAGGATTTATATGGTACTTTGTTGTTTAGGTTTTGAGTCAGAGAAACTTCCAAGAAGCGCGCCCTCAAATGTTGAGCACTCTGAACTGGGTGCAAACCATTGCGCTCGGTTTATTAGCTGGTCTGTTGTGGTTTCAATTACCTCGTACAGAAGAATCGTTGCATAACATTCAGGGGTGGATGTTCTTTTCCACTACTTATTGGATGCTTTTTGCTCATTTTGGTACACTGTCGTCTTGTAAGTACCTACACAATATATTATTACAATACTCGTGCGAAACGACGAGACACTACAGAATTATAATATGTACATCATATAATACATATATGGCTATATTATTATATAAATATATAATACACCTATTTAAACATTCATCAATAATTGTTATTTTATTGTTTATACAGTCCCTCCCGAAAGAGAAGTTATTAATAAAGAGCGCCAGAGTGGAGCGTATCGTTTGAGCGCGTATTATCTGGCCAAAATGGTCGGCGAACTGCCGTTGACAATCACCTTGCCAGCTGTCTATCATCTGATCTCCTACCCGATGCTCGGCATGCATAGTTTTAGTACATTCTTCACCCTATTAATGTTTCTACTATTAAACACCATCGTCGCTCAGGTAAATTCGATTAGAATACATTTCATGGTGCGATTTATCTGATAAGGTACTAACAAAAATGCCTTTTCCGTCAACAGAGCGTCGGATTTTTCGTAGGAGCGTTTTGCATGGACATGCAGGTCTCAATTACAATCAGCGCCTTGTACACACTGGCCACACAACTTTTTGGCGGCTACTTGGCGACAAATATTCCTAGCTGGTTACAGTGGATGCAGTATCTCAGTATGGTACATTACGCCTATCAAAATATGCAAATCGTCGAATTTAGCGACGGGGATCCAATCATGTAAGTACCAACCATGTATATGCGTTTAACTCTATATAACTGATAATACTCTAGTCTTATTCGATACTCATGCAATGGCGCTGAAATCCACATCACGCCGGGGGGCGAAGGAATTTACTTTAATGGTTCACAATGGGATTTAAATTGTTTCCAATTTTTTTCGAAGTAGTACCTACTACCTAGCATAAGAGTTCTGAAAAATTGATTTGATCAATAATATCGACTCAGATTAAAACGTTCTATAATGTTCTATTTCACAACATTTGTTAAAAATAAAAATGATCTTTAGCTACACTTTATTTATCGATAATTATTGAAATATACAAAATTGACGTCGTTTGTATTTAAAATATCAGCATTTAGCATTTGTAATATTTATCTATACTTAGATAATTAATTGTATCTAATTAGGTATATAATAAAATATATTAAAATATATAACTAGTGATAAGCAAAATATTATAATATATAAGGCCAGTTTTGGTTCTCTTTGAAACCACTGTATACCTACTTGTTTTACCACAATATATATTCACTATAACTAGCTATAGTACCTATATTTTACATCTACTTAACCTTTTTCGTGTTATATACTAACGTATTATGTTGTTCATACAGGTGTGCAAAACAATCCAAGTATGAGGCGTGTGAAAACTCTACTTTTATACCAGCGTTGGACATTGTAAACGCACAAGGTGCATCGTTCCCATTATGGCTGAACACAATGATACTGTTCGGCTTCCTTATCGTGTTCAGATTGTTAGGTTATCTAGTATTGCGTTTCATCCGAAAACCAAAGTGAATACCTAAACCGTTAATGGCTGTGAGCGATTAACATTTTTAATTATTAATCGTTTTATAAAAACATAAATATGGCTGTGTCATTTTAGACATTATAATATTTTTTATCTCGTTATAAATATTAAACTTAGAGACTCGTTTTTCAACTCGATAATACCCCGAACTCATTTCCTAACGCTAAAATTTGGTGCTTGTACCTATTTTGATCGGATTTCGGGAAAAGCGGTGTGAGATGTGTTACACGTATTTATATGTCGCATTGTTTTGATTTTTTGTACTACATCGTAATAATGTTTTTAAATGTTGCATAAAAATTATTTTAAGACTTTAATTACCTATTTTTTTAATTTTTAAAAATTATTGTATAATTATTGTTTTATTGAGTTCGAACATACAGAATTTTTTGTCACTAATACCTCTGAGATGAAATTTTGTTATTCTGTTCGCACAGATTTTTCGTTACTACTTAGATAATCACATTTTTAATTTTTACTTTAAAAATGCTTTATTAATTTTAATTGAATCACTATTCACCGTTATTTTATTTTATAGTGTATGAATTATACATTTTTTTTTAACTATAAATATTGTATTTATTTTAAATTTTTTTTGTTCTTATTTATTACCATTTAAGAGGTACAAAAAATGTTAATTTTGTTAATATATATATATATATTTTTTTTTTTTGTAATTTGATAGTTTTTGTAAGCAATAATAATTTCTAACTACAGTTTCTGTAATTTTTGACTGGCCTGTATAAAGTCATATTTGTTTTTATTGTAATACAATATAAAATTTCTATTATTGAAAAAAAAACATACAATTAAAATGTTTTATTTAATTTTTTTTATATTATATATATATATTAAATATTCATGTTGCTATATTGAATATGATGCATTTGAATATTTAATGAAATTATTACTTCGATTATTTTATGTTTACTACTGCCAAAATAAATATAATATATTGGATATTCCATGTATCTATATGTCGTATAGTTATATTTTATTTTATGAGAACAAAAGAAATCATCTACATACTATTTAATAATTTAAATATACATTGATATAATTTATACTAAGACATGAATTATATGTATATTAATGCATGTTAGGCATTGAGTACTTTTTTAGCAGGCAGAGACCCAAAATTGTTGATTGTGGGTAAAAGCAAAGATCCTAAGAATAAAAAGTAATTCCTGATATATTATCGAAAATCTACAAAAATAATTAATAAACATTTTTTGTCTGAGTAAAATTGAAAAATACAACCTCAAAATTTAAAAGACAAAATACCAATAAAATAAACTATTTTAAAGAGATATATAAAGTTTAGATTCTATACGCTTCTTAAATAGGAGCTAACAACTTATGAAATATACAATCTATATACTTATTCACTATATCAAATTGGTATGTTTTATGAAAATGTATGTGTTATCTGCAATTAAAATAGCTATAAGCCTATAATTCATGTCTAATATTTAAAGCCAATAGTAAATAGTTTTAATATTTACTAAATGGATATTACATTTAAAACTTGAATTAACTAGGTACTCTATGGACGTCATACAAATAAAAAAGTGAGTTAGTAAGTAACAGTAAAATTAACACTTTTATTAAAAAATTTAATTTACGGTTTTTATTAAAAAATAAAGACAATTTTTATTTAAAAATTGTATTTACAATAGTAAATTTTACCAGAGAATAAAAATAAACGTCATTAGGTTCACATTATTAGAGAAAATATATAATGTACCTACATAATAGTACTAATAACATTATGGTAAGCTTTTAAAAACGCTCTTTGTTATTTAATTTGAAATGTATGGTAGGTATACTCAACTATACTGTCTTATAAAAATTTATTGATTAGCTTGTGAGCATTTGGTGTATTAGTGGTTAGTTTTATTTCAATTAAAGAGCTTTTACAGATAAATTGATTATCACCGTTAAGCATTTCTTTTAATGCCTTCCGAAGTACCTAGGTCAAAGTTATTTATAGAAAATTATCTATTAAAACATAAAAATAATTTAGTGAGGAGAATGTTTTTTGTTGTTTGGAGACCGTTTAATTTTTTTTGAACAGACCATGTGTATATTAGTGTGTTTTATTGGTTGAAGAATTATTATTACTATTTCGATCGCTCTGTATACATGTTTTTTGAATAACCACAGAAGATATTGTTAGCGTGTTTCGAGGAATAGCGATAATGCAGTTTAACTTTCTTGGTAGACTTCGTGATTCGAAATAGTAATAGAGCTATGTCGGGGAAACGGTACCTCTAGGTGTTCTGCCACCCGAATTGTAATTAATTGAAATTGTTACTGTTAATTTTATAAGATACTTCCTCCAAATGGCGCCGTATTGGTAATTGGTATTTTATCGATGTTGATACGATTTTATTGGTTTTTATAAATGGAAAAAAACTAAAATATGTTTAATGTACAATATAATCAGAATATTTGCAGAGAAGTGTAAATGTAATAAAGCGGGTTAATAAAACATTACAGTTTTGAATTCAAATTTAAACGCCAGAATTATTTGAACGAAGAATAACGATGTTATAGTTAGGTATTTTGCTATAATTCAATAACAATATTCGTGAGAACTTTAAGTTTTTACATACCTGTATTATAAATTTTACTATACGCAACGACATTTTCTAAATACTTAAAAACATTTTAAGTTACTGCCAATGTTTACCACGAGAGTGTATTCATGCCGTTTTACGGTAAAAGGATGTTGACTCAATAAAGTTAATAACGATAATATATCATATAAAAGTATGTGAGTACTACTATAATAATTAAATATGAATAATAAGACTTGTTATAATATCGTGTGTTTAATTTATTTTAATAATATATAAAACCAATACGTTGCTAACACTAATAATAATAAATCAACAACTTTGGATAAGTTATAATATTCAGTGGACTGTATTATAATATAACATCACACAACATAACAAGAATTAACATACATATACGTACGTTATAAATAATGATAATAATTACATATATTATAAAGAGGGATGTAGGCGCCCACCTACTATATAAAATAAAGGTTTAATAATAATAATATCGATTACAATAGCAGTTGATAGTATACAAATTAATATTCGCGTATCAATAATATGATAACGCGTTACGGTGACCGGACCGCTGATCGTAACCGTTTCGCGCCGACCGTCGTCCGCATCGACCAACTCGAGAGCGGAGCCGCGGAGGGAAGATAATATTATATTATTATATTTAAAAAAAATGTCCGTAACAGCCCGTGCTGGAATACGATAAAACGTTGCTCCACCCGTGTGCAGAAAATTAATAGGTATAATTAGTCGAAACACTTTCACAATATTCCGAACTCGCGCCACACGAAATGCCCGCTTACAACCAAATAACGATAGATACGACCGCGTTTAAAAAATAAAAAAAGCCACCGACGACAAACAGAACGACCCGAAGCGACGCGTAAAAAATATAATATACGGTCCGCGACGGTGGAATCGACAATGACGACTGGTTTGTAGACGATGGTCAACAACCTTGCAATCCCTGTGTCTGGCGACGAAATATTATAATGTTCGATAAAAAATAATAATTGGTCGCCACCAGAGTCGGTACCGAACAAGACTAATACAATGTTTTCGGCGGTAAAAATTGAATTGACTTAACGCAGTACTAACAGTGAAATAAATTACTTCAATAGCAATAATAGAAACTTGTCGGGAAATATATATTGAGTGGTACAGGCTGAACGTAAATAGTATGTTCGGAAACACCACAGCTCCGCATGATAAAAATTATGTGCGGAGTTACAGTGTTAAAAAATAAACTTCGTATGCGGAGTTAAGGTGTTAAAAAATAAACTTCGTATGCGGAGTTGAGATGTTAAAAAAAAACCTCTTGTGCGGAGCTAAAGTGATATATTACAAAATGGCCACGATGCGTGTGCAGTTACGGTGCACCGGAATTGTGTATACAATTACAATAGCATTGAATTCAAACTGAACACATTCATCACCGTTACCTATTCGACAATATTACTGCATAGTAGAGTTGTATCCAACTTAGCATTCTTTTTTTATATAACACTTTATGCTTTCACCCTGAGATACCACCAACCATATTTTAAATAAAAAATTTTTTTAAGTTCACACCGTAGACTCACGTAGGTGTGCAACGCAAAAAATAATTAAAGTTTTAAGGCAAGCACACGCCCAGACGTCAACATAAATAACTGCAAGTAAATCATAATGTGAACACAATTTAGTAAGTTTACTTAATGAATAAATATCTACAAAAATATTATTCAAACTGAAAAAACAATTAATAATTCCGTACACTAGCAGAAATCGTTAAAAATCAAAAGATCTTTATTTATGTTTTATAAGTTTAACACGGCGTGTTAAATAGGCAATTTAGGCCCATATTCATAACATCGGAGTGTTCGTATCGTATCTATTTTATAGATAAATCAAATACTATAACCATAAAAAACAAAAAATAATAATACCTACAATAATTCTGAAGCTAACTTATTAAGTTAAATTATTTTTTATTAACTTATTTAGCTTATGGTTTACCTGAGATCAGGGAATTTTGTCCTTTGGATTTATGATAGTTTTCGTATAACCGTCTACAAAAATTGGTTATAATATTTAAGAAATTTAAATTATAAAGTTAGTTCATTTAACATTTTTTGGTTTATTTTAAAATATTATCCATTTAAAGGTACTATGAATTTATTTATTTTTACTGTTTTGTGATATTTTCAGAAAGATGTAATTACATTTTAAGTTATATGAGGTAATAATTAAATACTAATAATATAATAAATAAAATAGTGGGAAAAAATCACATCGACATTTTGAATTGTCATTAAATAATTTAAATTAATAAAACTAATCCTGAGAACATTCTATAAATAATATTCATGAATTCGAAGAAAAAAATCACATTTTAAATAAATGAGAATTTTTCAACGAAATTTCTAAGTATAGATTTTATTGACAACACATTTATATCGATAACAAATACGTGTTTATACTTATACTATGTATTAGAACTTAGAAGAAATATTATGTGGTAGTGTAGTAGTGTACAACTAGTGTGTACGTTTTCGGTTATTTGATAACAATCTTATGAGAAATAGCCCCCCCCCTAGTTGCGCTTATGCAGTCATAAATATCTACAGTTTTGGCAGTAAAGGTAATATAAGAAATAAGTTAATAATTAAAGGGTTACGGGGAAAACGATAATAAACAAAATATTCCTAAAATGTTCAGTAATTAGATAATTTCTAAACCGGTATTATACCTATCATTGATTGTGATCTTTTTTCCCTGAATCGATTCACATGTCGGATTCGCTTAGAAACTAACTAATAAGATAATATATTATTATCTGATTTTTTTCTTTTTTGTGACTATGATAATTTTTCCTCGTAACCTTTCAGTTATAAATAATATGTAATAAATTATATTCAGTTCTTATTATTTACTGTCCAGAAAAACATCATATTTATTTTACGTCGGTGCCGGGTACTTATGTGTATTAATTATTAAAAAATAAAATAAAAAAGTTTATAAGTTATGTAATAAATTATACTTATTACTATTTATTTATACTATAATATGCAAATGCATTTAAATATAATATCTATATTATAATATTATAAATAATATAAAACTAGTAAAATACTGTTTGTATAGTCGTAGTATATATTTCAAAAAATTATCATATTCGTTTGAAAGTATTAATAATATCTATTCTTAATTATTGATATGTAGGACTACTATTAGATCATCGCTTAACATCAAAAAGGCTACAATTAAACAATCGCCTATGCATGCTGAGCTCATTGTTACACAGAAATACACATACCTACCTAAACATAAAATTATTAATATATAAAACCCTTCTAAAGCTCATCTGGGCCTATGGGGTAGCGCAAAAAAAAATCAAACGTACAAAGAATTCAAACTTTTCAAAATATTTCCCTAAGAAAAATAACAAATGCCCCTCCTTTTGTTTCTAATCTTACACTTCATAATGATATAAACATTAAAACAGTACTCGATGAAGCAAAATGTTTCTACAAAAGATTTCATATCAAATTACTTACTTAAATTATTTACCATGATGATAACAGAAAGGTACAGTCACTACTCACGACAGTAATGTACCCAAATTGCCTATTCAGATCGCCCAGCGATCATCATTTGATCGAAAAAAAGATCTAAACATTAGTAGATATTTGATATAATTAAAAGATATTTATCATATTCAATTAGACTTAAAATATTTAATTTGTTCTTGTAATAATTATTATTCTCAGTCGGGATTCGTAATGTAGTAAAGAGTATTATACACTATGGTGAACGGATAATGAAATATGTCGTCGAAGTTTATCGACCAAGCCGTGTGAAGAAATCATCGATGAAGTAATAATTGAGGTAAGCGCGTTATTAAATGATCATAAGCTAATATTATACATGTATTATATCAACAAATATTAAGATGTTTAACTATACATATCAGAATATTTAGATGACTTTTAAAATATTTATAAATCCATATGACTACGTTTAAATTTTATTTCAATCAAAAATAATCATAAATCAAAGAATCTATTGTACCACATATTTTGAAAGTTAAAATAATACTTTAAAACAAATTTTAATATATTTTTATTGCTATTATAGTGAATTTCTCTAGTAGATAAGTTTTCCGAAAACATTGCGTATATATTATATTAGGTACTGAATACTGATATTTAATTTATTAAATATATATATATACATACGTATACTATATTTTTATTTATTTTAGGTCATAAAATATTATTGTTATAATAACTTGCGACGATCGTCGCTCCAGCCATGTAGTAGGGTTTCATCTGATGCCACGTTATCGACGTCCTTCGCAATGCCGAACACTCGTCAGTCGTCAACCAGTCGAGGGCCAGACAACGTTGTAAAGTTGACTCTCAGTGATTCACGATCAATCGCACATCTGCACTCACTGTATAGTGTATAGTGTATACCATCACGTACACCGCTCTTTGACTCGTGTTTTTTCTTCTTGCAGCCACTTTGAGTCACTACTATCTATTTTTTTCCTTCTAAATATACATCACGTTTAATAACGGTAGTTTGATTAAATTATAAGATCGATCAATTTCTGTCCGAAGAACCACTTTGGTCTACATAAAAGCTTTAAAATAGTTACACTTAAAAATCAAAAAAAAATAATATTTCTAAATCTAACTATTTTTTCTCGTTTCTCGGTGCTTTTGTCGAACCGCACGACCCACACCACCAGGTGAATGGCAACCCTTTTAATTCCTTTTGTTGTGTCTGCTATTTGAAGGTGTCCGTTATTGGATGTTTCACTGTACTTTGATACTGTAAATTTAATCATAATTTACTATTCATATTTTATTAGATGAACATTCAGGATTTTTGTTCGCGGTAGAGGATTTCTAAATGTGTTCTACTTTTCTTAAAATGTGACTAAACAATTATTACAAATTTTTAATATTCACATTTTTTAGAAACATCATCATTGGTTAATGTAGTAAATTTTTAATATATATTTAAATAATAATATTTTTTGATGATGTGGATCCGGTAAATTCTATAAGTACACTCACTTAGAATAAAATTTCTATGACATTTTTTTAGTTAAATACACTTATCTTTCTTGCATCTTTCGCCAACGACCATACCACGCTGAATACACCAGTTCTCGTCCGATCACTGAAGTTAAGCAACGTCGGGCGTAGTTAGTACTTGGATGGGTGACCGCTTGGGAACACTACGTGCCGTTGGCTTGTTTTTTGATTTTTTTTTTAATTAAATAAAATTATATGATTAATTTACAATTTATAATTTAAGCAATATGAAAATATAACCACCAACGAGATCGATGTCCCCCTTTACCAGTGAGAACTGTTATAATATACGTTTCCATAAAAATTTAAATAATTTAACTGCTTTATCCTACTCATATAATATGATATATTATAAGTTTAATAAGTTAAATTGCAATAGATTCATTTTTGAATTACAAAAAAATAACAAAATTGATTTTGTCAAATTTGTTATGCACATAAATTTATGTTTCCTTATGTATATATTTCTTTTTTTGAGTTATATCTTATATGTATATCACAATGGACACAATGACACAATTCACAATAATAATAAATTTATACTAATCAATCGCTTGCATAGAAATCAAATTAACTTGTTGTTTAATATCTATAGTTTTAGATTCGCATTGGAAACATTGTGTCATACCTATATCATTTGTGTTTCAATGACTAATAAGTTATAATATACATTGTCTTAATATGTCGACATTGTTAATGTAATTATATTCTAGAAATGGCAATTTGTATTGTTTGAACCTTACTCAACAGCTGTCGTAAAATGAGTACTTAAACATCGTTGCGAAATGTTATCTTTGTAATAAGTACAAACACATTATATGACAACAAAAGTATAAAAAGTACCTTACCTATAATCACAGTAACTATAAAATAATAAAAAAAATAGACGACTTGATAAAAATTAAAAAATAACTACAATACAATAATTATTAATCTATTCGTGTATAGACAAATTATTTTAATAACTCCAAAAAATCTTTTCAAAATAAAAAATGTATTTGTTTTTATTAGGCTAGTTAGTATTCTGTTAGTAGTCTCAGGAAAACATATTAAATAACTTACCTGTAAAGGTATACCTATATACTTTTTTTAAATCGTCGTGAGGTTTTTAGATATTATGAATTAATGTACATCTATTATTTTTACCAAACATTTCTTTTTTGTTCTTATGTATTATTGTATGTATAATATATTAATATTTATATTTATTATAATATATATAATTTAATGGACATTTTCAATAATAAAATTAATTTTATTATTTACTAACTAAACAAATGAGGATTATTCTTCAATAATGCTAAAGCAACGCCAAAAGCAGAATCTTCTGGTATTTGTAGACTTAGTGGAAGATTAAAAATGAATATATTAACATTAAAACAAATATAAAATACTTGATTGAAATAAAAATATTGAATAATTTATATTTTCTAAGATAATTAGGTATACAGAATGATTCACCAAGCATACCTACTCATCCCCTCATTTTTATTCAATAGATTTTGAACCTAAGATATAAAAGTGCCATTTACTGGACGTATTGTTGATTCGACTAGGAATGAATTGGGTTTTATTTTTTTCTTAATCCAGTAAAAAGAATTTCAATAAAAGTATTTCTTTGGTGTACTGGGCATTTAGCTTAAAACATAACTAACATTTTAGGGGTAAGATGAAACACAAGTTATCAGTTAGGTATAGGTACTCAATCATTTATGATAATAACTAAACACGTGTTGTTGGTATCACACTTGTAAAAGATTGATAGTATTATCGGATATTTGAAAAATTAATAATTTGTGCATATAACTGCATTATGATGAGGCCGAAGTTCAAACTATGACCTGACTACTTAGTACTTAATAGAATTATATAAATTATATTTATTATTAAAAATTGAAGTATCGTCTAGGTTGATTCATTTTTAATTCTCTATTAGGTAATCATATTGTCATGTTACGTTTATTTCATACCAAACCGTTCAATTTGTCAACATTACGTTCTTTCATTCCTAGGTAAGTAGGTTACAAGTCAACATTTTCAATAAAAACAATTGGGGTTTAAAATCAATCATCTCACATCAAGCCAACTGTTCAATATCTTTTAATTTAATAAATTCTTGGATTTTGTTTTATTTGATTTAGTACCTAGTCTAATATTTCATGGGTATTCTAAGTATATACTTACTTAATTTATTAAAATATTTTATTTTATATTGTACTATAGACAACCAACTAGAAGTTATTCATCCTTTATCAAAAATGCGCCATATAAAAAACCGATACCTCTACCATCAATCAATTTAACTAAATTAAATCCTACATGGATGCTTGTTGGATCTGTAGGATATATTGGATGTAGATATTTAATTAATGGAAGTAATATAGTCCATTGCCAACATAAAGAACTAGAAGGAACATCAGACAACCATTTTGATTGGAATAAGTTATTGTCTTATTTGTCACCAGATATATTTAACTTAATAGCTGCTATTGCTGTAAGTATATTAATTAGTAATTACTTTGAATATTCAATGAAAGAGACCCATGCAAATTTTTTTTATCATATTATATATTTTTTATTAATTGTTATTAATAACATTTACCCTTAGGCTTTTTTGGTACCTATTCTTGTCGTCTACGGTCTACTACACTTAACTATACCCCATATGTTTTTATATTTAATTAAAATATCACAACAATGGGTAAAGAATCTATAGAATATCTATTGAAAATATTTATTATGCGATACCTTATGATTTTATGTCTCTTAGAAAGCATTCTAATGAGTCATCTTTATCATTTTTCCACCATCGCTCTGCTAAAAAACATAAGTATCAATTTGAATAAGTTAATTTTCCTTTAAAATCGTAAAAAAGTATTTTTTCTAATTGAATATTTAAATTGAAATTTTTGGCAAACAACTAACATAATTATTAAAAAAATTATTAGGATTAAATTTAATTTTTTGCCAGCGTCGACTTGATGGGAATGACTCGATATATGTAATATGTATAGTAAACAACGAGTGTACGGTACACTACATAGGACAAAAATACGTTTTTTATTTTTAATTATTTTCAGGCTGCATTCATTGTTGCTCTGTGCAATTTAAGTATTCCAATCAACTTGCAACATGTTATAAATACTATACTTAAGTTTGCTAAGGATGAAATACCATTTGATTTTAAAAAACTTACTGACCCATTATCCAAATTATTAGCTCTCTATTTAATGCAGGTAACAATTTAAAAATATATTTTTTTTTAAACAATAATAATTTATTAATAATATTTTATTTAGGGCCTATCGACATTTATATGTATAAGCATGCTGTCAAAAGTTGGAGAAAATGTTGCTATACGTATGAAATATAATCTTTTTTCATCTATACTTAAACAAGAGCTAGAATTTTTTGATAAAACACGTACAGGTGATATTTTGCAAAGGTAAATTATTCATAAAATAAAAAAGTAGGTAAATACTTATTATGATAAATTTAAATATTTTATATAAAATATAACCAAACATTCTTTACCTATTAAATGTGAATCGTATTGAACTAGAAATGAAATTCATGATAGTATTGTAATATAATCATACAATATGAATGTTTTTTAAGAGTTCATATTTATTCAAAATTTATTTTTGTAATAATTATCAATTCTTTACTTGTAACCTAAATGTTTTAAATATTTATTCATAGATTAACAACAGATGTGCAAGATTTTAAAAGTTCTTTTAAACTTGTAATAATACAAGGCCTCAAAAATGTGACCCAAGTACGTTAGTTAGAAACAAATTTCTTTTAAAAATTTTGTTGTATAATTTATTTATTTATTTTTTGCTATTGATTTTTGTTTATAATTCAGTTAATTGGCGGAGTTTATGCTCTTTACAACACATCACCAGAAATGACTGCAGCTGTAGCTATTATTTTACCAACTATTATTGTTATAGGCACATTTTTTGGTTCTATTTTGAGAAAACTTAGTAAACTGGCTCAAGAACAAGTATTTACATTTAAATACAACTAAATTTGTGTGTGTATAACTTATATTTATTATATACACAGGGTACTAAATCTACAATTATAGCTGAAGAAGTGATTGGAAATATGAGAACTGTTCGTGCCTTTGCATCTGAATCTACAGAATGTGAAAGATTTTTAACAGAAATTGAAAACAATGGATTGTTGCATAAGAAATTGGGTTATGGTATTGGTCTTTTCCAAGTATGAACATCTATTTATTAAACTTTTAAAATTATTGAACTATTATTCAAAAATAGTATTTATTTATTTTTTTTTTTTTTGTAGGCAAGTTCTAATGTATTCCTTAATGGCATTGTTTTGGGAACAATAATTCTTGGTGGACAACTTATGACAACCTCTAGTCTTGATCCTGGACAGCTTATGTCTTTTCTCATGGTTACCCAAATGCTTCAACATTCTTTAGGGCAATTTTCATTGTTATTTGGTCATTATGTAAAAGGTGTCTCAGCAGGATCTAGAATATTTGAAGTAAACTATAGACATTTTTCTGATTTTTACGATTAAACTTAATAAATTATACTCTATTGATAACAAGAATGCCCATTTAAATGCCAAAAAAGTAAAAAACTGTTCTTGCATACCTCATGATGAAAACACTATTGTATAGTATGTACTGTAAGACGACCAGCGACCATTTACAACACATCTGATTGTTGCATGGAGTCCAAAATTTCAGTATACGAATTTGAGCATTTTTTAACTGAAAAGAGTATAATAATTACCTTATTTTTAAACTATGTTAATATTTTTATACATCCAACTGGATTAATTTTGTATATTTATATTTTTCAGTATATTAATAAGACTCCTAAAACGCTTATTAATGACGGAATTAAGATTCCACATCATTCTTTTAAACCAGAAATTGAATTTAAAGATATCACATTTTCATATCCAACTAGACCTGAACAAGTAAAATTAACATAATTGTAAATAGAGTAATGAAAATTAATACTTTAATATAACCATGACTCACTATTGTGGGTCATAGAAATGTATTGAATGATAGATAATGAAAGTCCATTATGTATGGAATTTGATTCCATCAAGTTTCAGGACTTGTACCACTTATAATTGTTCAAATGATTGCAAATGTTTAAAGTTACGAACACTGATTTTCATGAATTTATGTATCAAACACTAATACATAATATCTAAGCAACTTACTACAAATAGCTAAACAATTTTGTGATGACCTAAGCCCCTTCCATTATATTTTTTTAAAAATTATTTATGTTTAGTACTGTGTTCTTAGTTTTCAATTGTGGGAGGACTTAATCAACTTAAATGTCCTAAACATCATCCACCCCTATGACGTATGCTAATAAAGCCATAACATTTTTATTATCTTGACTTTGATACATTTCTATCCAGGATATTGTATGATTGAGAAGATAATTTATTTTACTCAAACATAACTTTATAGGTTATATTGAAAGATTTCAATCTTACTCTACCTCCTGGTAAAGTGGTTGCTGTTGTTGGATCTTCTGGAAATGGTAAATCTACTATTGCTGCACTTCTTATGAGGTATATATTTTTGTTATTTCTTTTAAATAAATTACTACTACTTTTATTTCTGTATTGTTTATAGATTTTATGATGTTAATTCAGGAAGTATAATTATTGATGGTGTAGACATTAAAAAACTTGATCAGACTTGGTTGCGTAAGAGAGTAATTGGATTAATTAATCAAGAACCAATATTATTTGCAATGTCTATCTTAGAAAACATACGCTATGGAAAGCCAGAAGCAACAGATATTGAGGTAAAAAAACTTATATTGATTGAGTTTAAAATTAAAGTATGAATTGTTATTTTAACATTTTAGGTTATTGAAGCTGCAAAAATAGCAAATGCAGATTCTTTTATCACTTCTTTTCCTAATGGCTATAATACAATTGTTGGGGAACGAGGTGTAACAGTTTCGGGAGGACAAAAACAAAGAATTGCTATTGCAAGAGCTATTTTGAAAAACCCAGCAATACTAATATTAGATGAAGCAACAAGGTCTGTTAAAATATCAATTATGTATTTTAGTATGTAGTAAAATATGAAATATGAAATTCATTATTACCTAACTTAGGTCAAGCCTCGTTTGGGTATATGCTAATTTTGCATTACATTTATTATGTAAGATGATGATAACTGATCAATGTTTCATGTGTGAGTGATTGTCAAAGACCAGTGGCATAACTAGTAATATTCTGTAGGGGATGATATAGATATTTTTTATTCGTAAAAAAAAACATTTATAGGTATCTCACAAATTATAATTCATTATATTATTATAAAAAATAAGGTTTAGGGAGTGATTTATCACCTACATCACCCCCTGTAGTTTCTAATTCTAGTTTTGAACAGGCAAGTAAAAAATTATTTTTAATTATATTAGACAATTATTAACTATCAGTTTCCACTCTAAACCAACTTTGGCTTACAAAAGTAATAACACAATAACTTAAAAAAAGTAATAAAAACCTAAACCTAGACTTAAATTAAGTATATTTATAAACTGATATAAGTATTATTAACATAAATATAAATAAAAATAAACATGTTAAAAAATAAATGTATACAATTTATTTTAGTGATTGTAAAAATAGTTCCTTTATAAATTATAAACTATATTTATATTATAATATTATACCAATATTCTTGGTAAAATGTTATCAATTTTAAACTCTATTTTTATACTTTATATTATAAGATAACTATTAGGCAATATATATGTATTATAACCATAAAAAAAATGTTTATATTTTCATTTATAGTGCACTTGATACAGAATCTGAAATGCATGTGCAATCAGCATTAGAATCAGTAACAAAAGGGAAAACAGTTTTAGTGATTGCCCATCGATTAAGCACTGTAAAAAATGCCGATGTTATTGTAGTTTTGAATAAAGGTGAAATTGTTGAAGTAAGTTGTTAATATTTTAAGTAACTACTTGAAAGTCATAATTATGGAAAATGACTGAATTTAAAAAAAAAATTAGATTTTTCTAATACTTTTTTATTTTATAAATTTACTAAGTTCATTCCATTTTAAATAAATAAATTTTAGTTAACTTATAAATAATAAAATTTTTATTCTTAGATTGGGGACCATAACACCTTATTGGGAAAGAAAGGTTTTTATTGGAATCTAATGAATCAGCAGACATCAGACAAAGCAAGTGCTGCATAAATTATATTACAAGGCAGTGTTAAATTGAATCTGTGTTTAGGTAATATTTTTAGTTAGTAATGGTTGTTTTGAATATTTTAATGTTTTTAGTTTTGATAAGTTTATACTTGTTTGTTTATAAAGTGTTATAAAATTTTAAATATTCACAATATCAAATTATTTTTATAGCATAGGTATTATATTGAATAATTTAAAAAAAATTATTTTCTATCAGAGGCGGTTTTTTACAATTTTTGGTAAATTATTATTATGGTGGCGGGTAGTTTGTTGGACATGTTTTACTGATAGAAATTTATAGTTTTCATTTTGAATAAAGCAATAATCATAGTTTAAAATCATTGAATTATCAGTTAATTGTTAATTTTTAGTTTTTAACACTTAAATTCTAAACTGAACTACTGTAAGAATTATGTGGATGTACCTATCTTGTACTAATTATGATAATTTAATACTTTTAAATCGCCTCTGTTTATTACTTCTTGAAAATTGTTATTTTTTAATCATTGTTCTGCCTTTTTTTTTTTTTTTTTTTAAATTATATTTTTATGAAATTTTAATTGTTGATTATTATCTATTATGACAGTATTTCTCAACATTTAGTATGCTGAAAACTATACGGTGGTACACAAAGAAAATGTCACTTAATATAATAATTGAAATGAATCATTGTTAACATTAAATGTTATTTCATATTTTGTTAAGTTAATATAAGCATCTAATAAATATACAGTATATTTATTATTTAATTAATGTTATAGGCAAAAACACAAAGAGTTATTAGGTTAGTGTAGTGGTATGTGAACATTTTCAAACTGTGTAGGTGGTACGTAGTTATAACAAGTTTGAGAACCACTGCGTAATGAAATTTTATAAATTTATTTAATGTGCATCACTTTACCATTCTGCAACCTGCGGTCAGTCATACAAATATATTGAAATTTGAAAGAGGAATGTAATGGTTCAGTCTAAAATTGTATCACAAGAAAATAGAATAATATGAAATGATAATTAGGCTCTAAAATACTCATAGAAAACAATACAATTTCATGTATTGCAAATAATAACAGCAGTTGCTTTGATTCAGAAGAAAAAGATATTTAAATTCTAATTACAGCACATCCTCCCTTTTTGGCCCAAGCAAACAATGAAATATCAAGTGGCAAAAATATAATTATTTTTTTATTGTTAATATATTTTTTTTTTACTATAGACAAAATATCAGTGTATTAAAAAAATATTCATTCATTATATTAGTGTTTTAATTTTAAATTCAGTTTAAATTTACTAAAAAATTGTAAGTACATATATTAATACCATAAACAGTTTCAAAAATATTTGAGACTTTTAATTTTAAACATTATTACTACTATTCATTAAATTTTCAAACATTAATTCTTTTTTTTTAGGTACATATTACATATATATGTATATAATGTCCTTTCAATACATCAATGTTTGTTAGTTTTATGAACATATATACATTGTTTCTTTGCTATTAGTTTGTTTAGAATTTTTGGTTTTTCAATTGTACCAATTCTCATCTCATTGTTATATCCCATTATTTTATTATACACTTGTCTTACACGTAGGGTTGTGAGTTTAATCCTAGAACTTACAAAAAAAAAAAAAAATACTAACTGTTATGTTAATTTAAAGTTTGTTAGACTTTATCACTTAGACATCCGTAATCCGTTGGACTGTAAGCTATGATAAGTGTTAACTAATGTCATTTTTTGCATTAGTTTCTGTCACGAACTGAACTAGAATATCTTAGTTCGTGGTTTCTGTTTTTTTTTTTATTAAATCAAAACTAAAACTAAATTTTTCATTAAATGATGTTTTTAAATCTAATTTTCCCTCGGAAAACGCATATACGATTTTGAGGATCCAATGACGATAATATTATAGAAAAATATCTGCTGCGGTCTTTGTATTGTCTGTACTTAGTATTTCTTGACAAAATATTTACATTTGAGACAAATGGAAATTATCGAATAATAGAAAAATTCTAATAATAAGAGAATTTATTCCATACACCGACTAAAATAGAGGTTAGGTTTATCTCACTCTGTGATTAGAGAAACTACGATATACTAGTGATAATAGTGATTATTGATAACATCCATAAGGCATTGTATTCCTTTAATCCATTAATTATAATGTAAATTTAATCCAAATAACTATATAATAGTAATTATAGTATATAAGTATTAAGTACTCTATTTTCATAATTTTATAAGTAAGTATTTTTATACCTAAACTTCTATTCATTTAGTACCTTTGTAGATTAATAATAGGTAGGTATATAAATTATATTTTCAATGTTTTAATTATTACTGTTAATTATAATTATAATATTACATAAGACAATGTTCTGTTTGTTTTTAGCTTATAAAATAAAAATTATATAATGTTGTTAAATTGTTTGGCAAAACAAATTCGTGCTTTGCCGTCAACATTCACGGCAGCATGTCGGATGTCTTCAGTGACAACTGAAAATGCCGAGTTCAGTAAGTGCAATAGTTTTATTCGCATATTTTCCTAGTTTTATCAGTGTTTAAACAATTATAAATTCTCAGCTGAAGTCGAAGAGCCGCCAATGGTATATGGCGGATACACAAACTTACGCCAGGCATGGGTGTCTAATCTGGATACTGTTAAAGAAAATCCTTCTACAATTATAGATTTGCATCCCCAAGTGTTTGGATCGAGACCAAGAATTGATATAATACACGAAAATATTGTATGGCAAAGAAAATATAGATATGTTGTAAGTTTTTATTCTTTTATTTCATCAAATATTTTCCACTATAATACAAGTCTAACAATTCTTATTTATCACCACAGAGTTACGCAAATACCAAAGTTACCGCTGAGGTAAACATGAGTAGTAAAAAACCTTGGCCACAAAAGGGCCAAGGACGTGCACGACACGGTACAAGACGTTCTCCACTATTTAAAGGTGGATCTGTTATACATGGACCACGCTCTCATACAACTCATTTCTATATGCTTCCATTCTACAAAAGAGTCTATGGGCTTACTTCAACATTATCTGTTAAGCTAATTCAGGTATGTAAATCTCATGCTAAATTAATTTGCATACATTGTTAACAGATATTTTTTTTTATTTAGGATGATTTACACATAGTGAAAAATTTGGATTTACCTTCAGATGATCCAAGTTACATAAATGATTTAGTTGATTCCAGATTATGGGGACCGTCAGTTTTATTCATTGACGAGTAATTATGATCACTGACTGATAATATTATTTTAGATTTAAAGAATTAGGTACAAATTTATGATTTTAATAAACATTTTTACAGTACTGATACAATGCCAAGAAACATTAGCTTAGCATTAAACCAAATCAAACACATGAATCTGATGCCAGTTTATGGTAAGTTTTTACAATTTAGGTGTATAAATTAACTTAAATGTACATAATAATAATTATTTTAGGTTTGAACGTGTACAGTATGCTAAAATATGAAACACTTGTCTTGACTGTAGCTGCAGTGAAAAAAATTCAAGAACGACTTCTTTACCAGTTACATAGGCCTGATGTGCATCAAGCTACTAAGAAGTTCATGTTAAATATGCAGAATTAATATTAATAATATTGAGAAAATAACAATCTTAAAAATTTATTATACTAGTTGTTTTTTAATAAACTATCACTGTAAATCAAAATCAAAAACATTATTGCAGTTAACTCTGGGTTGCCTTTTTTTTTTCAGACTTATCGGTTAGGGTTTCAGGTCAAATTATCTCTCGTACAAATCTCGAGTACAAAATCTGAAAAAAAAAGAATAAAGTACCATGATAACAATGAATGACTGTTAAAATAGTAAGTCAATACAACAAAATTACATTTATGAAATATTTATGGGGAATTGCCCACAATTTCAAATTTAAATTTTGACATCTTGATTGGATTTTATATTTATTTATTCAATTTTTTTTAAATTTTATTACATTAATTACCTATGCAATTTATTTAATTTTTGTTTATTTTAACACATTACTTAATCATTCATTATTGTATACTGTTGATTATAATGTAATTTATTTTGTATTTGTATTATTTTAAAAATTACATATTATGATTACGATAACATATTTTTAAATATTTTCATGGGAGATATTTCCTTTAGAGATATTTTTAATAGAAGGTATTTTGTACTAGAGTTATTTAAAATGGGATATATTTTGACCTGTCACTGTTGGTCAGTAAACTTAAAAATTAAGGAATGCTTTCAGGTCAATACAATATTTGTTGCATTTGTAATAACCCAAGTGAGTGCTAAATCCATTGAATTTCTTATTTTGTACTACAAACTATTCAAAATACTAATTAGAAAGCACAACTTGAAAAATTTTAATCTATTAAAAGAATAATTAAATATTTTTTGATCTAGTGTTTGTATAGGTTTACTCAATATATATATTATTTTTTTTCAAAATAGTTATAACCAATTAATTTTAAGTTTTTAACAGTAGAATGCTTTAATGATTTCTTTAATATTTTAGTTATTGAAAAAATAAAAAACTTTGGTAAACTTTGTACAGTTTGTATATTGGTACTTACTTAGAAGTTAGAAAAGTTTTGTTACAAAATGGTGATTACCAATATTAATTTTACCTGGTTGCATACAATGTGATGTTTGGTTATTGCACTTTTACATTATCTTTATATACTTTAGAACCACAAATTTTTTTTCCAATTTTTAAGTAATAAATAGGTATAACACTAGTTTTACTTTAATAGTTGTCTAATAAAGACAACAAAAGTTACACCGACTGTATCTTAATGTTTGGAGTTGTTACTCGGACGTGGGAACACGATCATTTAGTTTACAGAAACGTACTTTGCTGTTATTGTCAGGCAACACCTGTTCGATGAGGTTAGAGCACGTTTTCCTCAAATATTTAAGAGAAACTATTGCATAAATTGAAATGACTGCAGGTTAAAAAAAAAAAAAAGGCAAAAAATAATAAAAAAAAAAAAATTTTAAATCGTATTTATTATTTATACACCGCGATTTGTCGTCATCTTGACACGTTAACGAAAACATTGAAATATAAAAATATCGGCTTACAAAATAAACTTAAACAAAATTAACATAATAGTCTACACAGATAATATCATACATGATTTAAGAATAAATCAACACTAATAATCAGATACATTGTATCGAGTGTCGCCGTCTTGTCGATAAGAGCTAATATAATATTATATATTGTCAGACAAAATCACTTGCAGTGAACAACAGACAACGTGTCGTCGTCGCGCGTTCACGTCGATCACGTTTTCGAGAACATGTTCAGGATGGCCGCGCAAATCTTCTGGGGATTGGTCTCGTTCGGGTAGTACTGCATGGCCGCCGACACCTGTTCCTCCGGGAATATGGACGCCAGATGGTAGTACAGCTTTTGCCTGGCCTCGTGGTACCCGGGAAATATCTGCGGGTCCGAACAGCTGGCCGCCACCGTGTGCGGCGGCAAGTTCATCGGCGGCTGGTGGTGCTGAACGGGCACGGGCGGAGCGGACGCTATTCGCGTCACGTTGCAGTGCTGGCTCTGCCGCAGGTGCACCAGCCGCGGGTCGTAGGTCGGGTTCAGCGTCAGTTGCCGCTGCAACTTGTGATGTAAGTTGCCGCCGCAGTCCGGCTCGGGATCGGACGACTCCGCGGGATTGGCCCTGCCGCAGTACTGCACCGCCGCGCTGTTCGAGCCGCTCGGCGGCGGAGTCGTCGTCCACGCTCCGCCGCCGCCGCCCATCCAATGTGGGTGGTGATGGGTCGTCGGGTGGGCGGTGCCGGTCGTCGGCGGCGGGACGTTGGACATGGTCCGGGTCAGCGGCTTCTTCTGCTGGTTGTTGCCGGAGCCGGACTGCTGCAGCGGCAGACTGACCGACTTGCCCTTGATCTGTCGGCCACCGGCCGAGCCCTGTCGCTGGGCGTGCTCCATCAGCCGCTCGGTGACGGACTTGACGGGCTGCAGACCGCGCTCGGGGTGGCTGAACTTGCACTTGTTGCCGTACGTGCACTTTTTGCCGTACGGACAGGTCTCCGAGCTGACGGCCGTCA
This sequence comes from Aphis gossypii, assembly GCF_020184175.1. Taxonomy (NCBI): domain Eukaryota; kingdom Metazoa; phylum Arthropoda; class Insecta; order Hemiptera; family Aphididae; genus Aphis; species Aphis gossypii. The sequence goes on along the minus strand of NC_065532.1, from coordinate 16,271,941 downwards.
GACCGACGCCCGGCGCTTTGCTCCGGAGAAACACGTCGAGGGTGGGACCCGAACGGCCCAGCGGATCGTCCGGCGGCATGAACCTGTGAACGCAGCAAACGATGACGTCTCATTAAATTCACGTTCGCCGAGAGAAACGTATAAGGTACGCGTGTGTTATTGTCAGTCGTCGTCGGTTGTACATACCTGTCGTTGACGAAAGAATACATGAGTATGTTGTTTTGGACGACCGAACGGAACGCCGGACTCTCGTTGGCCAGATCTCGATAGTTGTCGTTCGATACGACGACGCCGTCGAGTTCCGAGGCCAACCGCAGAATGTACCGATCGTCGTAGCACACCATGCGCTTACCGCCGATCTCTCTGGAAGGGGTGAAAACCAACATCCTGGCGCGTTCCAATTCCGTCAGGATATCTTGGTCTATACGAACAGAAAAAATAAAAAAATTATTACATATAATACCACGATATACGCGCGTTTCTCATAGGACCTAAAGTTATAGTAATTAGTAGTTATATAATAGTTTCTTTTACTTCAGAAATAACCCCGTTTCTCATTTAATATTGTTTGATTACGGGAAAATCCCTTTTGAAATCGAAATGAAATGACATAAGGATAATACAGTTATATAGATATTATACATGATGTTATTATGACATGTTTTGATTATTTTAATTGACAAATGACCAGCATAAGTGCATAATAACTGAAAATATATAAGAAATTATAAAATTTAAATTAATGACACTGTATGCGGTAACAAGTAACTTAACCTAACTTTGTCAAAATATATAATAAATCACCCATGCATGTACTAAAATCCAATTTTCTAAACGCCCCCGAGCTAACAGTGTACAAGGGACAGCATATGATGGGTATCAGGGACATTTCAGCTGTAGTTCGCCACTTACCGATAATCCTCCTATTGTCGGGCCTCGAAGCTTCTTTTCGCCACTTTGGCACAAACACCGTGATGTCTGTATGACCTCTCATCCGGAACCAATCGACGCAGATTTTGATGCCTCGACACGAGAACGTCTCTTTGTTTCCGTGGCTGAAGAAAGAATAGATAAAATCCAAACGTTAATAATAAATAATAATATTATTATATTACTAACTATGATCGTAAGGAATTATTATATATGACTTTCATACCTCATAGCGACGTTGCTGCCATCGATGACGACATGCCGAAGTTTAGGCGGTTGAGGACTGAGTAGCGAGTCGTTAGAGTTATTTGACTGAGCTTCTTCGCCGTCCGACTCGCAGTGCAATTTGTGACCACATTGCGCACCGAGCTTGATCAATTCCTGTACGACACGTTAATGGATTAAACATATGAAAAACTACAGCGGGTATATAATTATTGAGAATATGTAAGACTGCAGTGTCTGTAGTCTCGTATGCACTGCACGTCGAGTATAATATTAGACATTAAATACGGACCAATGACTCAATTTTTTTAAAAACAACGAGTAACGACCCCCCAAATTAAGTATTATGATCGCGGCTATATTACATATATTGTCTTGAGTAGGTACATTACGCATAAGGTTACTTTATGTGATTAGACCATAAGGCCAAAATACTCAATTTCAGGTGAGAGGTGACTACCAAAAGGGTTGATAATAGACGCACAAACTAAAATACCGCCAACATCCTGCACGTGATGCAGAAATGACTGATTCTCAATCACTTATACAATAGATATGACTTCATAGCGAAGATCATAATATACATTGTCTGTAAACTTACTGCTAACAGTTGATCTTGCGTGGGTTCCGGGCCCAGCTTGCTGATTGCTGTCTGCACCAAACGTTCGGTGTAACCGAGCTTAAGCGCAAAGTCCACTCTCGATTTATACGCGGCCGCGCTCACGTAATCCGCGTACTCGGCACCGAGCGTATCCGACGTGGTACGGCTGATGTCGTGATGGCCACCAAAGTGCTGACTGCTGCTAGTGTCATCGTCGCCGCCAAAGTCCGAGTCATAACTCGAATCGTCATTGCTGCACTCATCCAGTGTCTGCAGCTGCAGTTCGTCCAACGAGTCCACGTAACACTGTGGAAACGAAAACGATTCAGTCAATACACAGCAGTTCACCGATAATATTATTGTTTATTATAAATCTATATATAGTTATCTTAATGTTATAATCGATTTAAAACACGACCGGTACATCAAACACAACATTGCAGAGTTAATAAATAGCAACGCAATAATATTGACATTTGGCGCGATAAAGATTTAAGACGAAAAACTGAAATCGTAAAAAAGTACTACCCCTCTACGCATTCGGACCGAACGATCATTATAAACCTGCGGACGCGTAATTATGAGTTTTCTTTAAGTCACTGCAGATGAGGAAACCTATGGTAATGATTATTTAAACAATTAATATACTAATTATTATGTGCTAAGTTTTGTAGATAAGATTTTACATGTCAATTAAATAAAATTTCTCGCAATATAGCCATAAACACGTGAGTTGAAAAAATCAAAAACACTATAGGTACGAACGATATCGAAATAATTAACAAGCGAAAAACTGACGAACAGGTGGTCGCGACCGGCGCATCCGGTTCGCGACGAAATTTAAAGACCGCTACCTACGGTAAAAAGAAAACTGCACGAAAAAACGGAAGCAGACTGCAGCTATATGATGTACAAGTGCGGGAGACGATGTCCTGCCTTTGGATCGGGATGGAAACAGTCGTCTGCAGCAGACTTACCCGAAGTACGCCGGTAAAAGTCATGGTTGCGAGTCGGTATCAAAAGTCGGCGTATAATGTGACGTGCGACGAGCTGCGTGTTGTGTGACGGTGCGCGACGCGAGAGACTGCTGCACTGCGCGACGGCCGACCGTGTACTGATGCGGCGGCGGCGCGCGGTGGCGGATCCGGATGAGCTCCGTGTCGTGGGGACTGCCGCCGCGCGGTGGATCCGGGAGAAACAACACGACACTGACCCGAATCGTCGTCGTCGTCGTCGTCGTCGCCGCCGCCGCCGCGCTCGCTCGCTCGCTTCCGGGAGTGAAGGTCTGCTGCGGCCGCCCACCGTCACGGGCGGTTACGAGCGTGCGGCGGCGGCGGCGAACGCACTTACACACGCGCGCGGGCGCAGAATATTATTACAAATATACGCGCGCGGCATGTGTGTGTGCGTGCGCGCGCGTGTCGACGGCGTGCGATGTGCAACAGGTAGGTATGCGTAAAGTGAAAAAAAAAGGGTTAACGGACCCGAACGCCACCTCCGACGACGACGACGTTTTGGAGGGCGATCGCGCGGGGTCAGGTCGTCGGTTACCGTATATGTATATTATATTACATATTACACCTACTCATAGACGCGATAACAGCCCATATACCTAAACCATATTATAAGTATATATATATATTATATATAGGTGTAAGTTTGCAAGAGAGGTACGTCGCGCACTTGTAGCATCTATAGCTAGGTTATATATATATATATATATATACCTATACAGTATAATAAATTAATATTTATAAATACCGTTCTTGCATGCGGATAAGTACAGTTAAATAATTCGTTCGAGATAAATTTTGAGGGAGGACGCGCACTGCAGTTACCTGCACCGGGTCCGCAGTAAAGTATGTGCAGACGCGACTGTAAACGTCGTCATCACGCGCGGGGGTGCTAAAATTGCGCACACCTTGCACTACAATTCGCGCTTGAATACAACAATTGATAATTAATGCCCAATAGTCAGTAGGTATACATTATACACATAATTTTTACAATACATAATACATTATATACCAGTATCATAATCTAAATAACGATACAAATCACAATGTAGGAATTCGATATTCGTGAGTAAAATCGACGAGATTTTAAATTTTACATTTATTAACACCTTTACATAAAATAGGTACCTATTATTGTTAAAAAAACAAAAAAAATTAGAAAATTTTAATACAAATTACGAGATAACGAGCCACTGCAGATGAAAAATTGCATAAATATAATTTATAAATATGTCGAATAACAGGCTGTCTGACGAGGATACATGAGTATATTTACATTATGTGTCGTAAACAAACAACAAAGAAAATTAATTACTTCAATACCACGAGTAAGCAATTGCTGTACAAAGGCACCGCTAAGGTTAAAATTCTGGAGAGCACCGGACACCAACTGTTAACCTAGAATAACCCTTATTGGAATCCACCTCCATCCTCGTCACAAAACATATCAACAAATATTTAATTGGTTATTATTATTTTTTTTTTTAATGAAATGAGAAATGAATAATTTTTAACACTGTGTTTTACTTATTTTTTATGTATGTGACATTATTGTGAATTGTGAACCATTCATAGAAACAGTCAAAATTCTAATATACAACTTTCTGCACTATTATTATTTTATTGCTTTTTTAATAAAGAATTACGATGGTATAAATTTATTTACATATAGCATAAAAGATCAGGTAACTTAACCTAACCTAACCTTTGACTTTTAAGAGTCATTTTAAGTAATTATATCTATAGATAACACCGAAAGTATATTTTAAACAATAGAATTTTGTGTTTTTGAAAGAGAAAATAATTTTTTTTAAATCCTTATACTGATGTAGCTCAAATATTGCTTCTGTGTACCTACAGAGGTCACCAATTAATTAAACATTGAATACGTTCTTTCTTCACTTAGAAAAGGATAAAATTATATTTAAGATATATTATCAAGGAAGAAAGTTTGAATTCATTAGCCATCACGGATATATATATATAAAAGCAAAAATAACGATGATCATTATAATGACTATGGCAGCGATTTAATTAACGAATTCTCTAATCAACAGTCACGGCGTAATAAAGTTTAATTTTTTTTAACAGTACACTATAATTAGAAATTTTTTTATTTCACCAAAAAATAGTATACCTATAACTATATGTTTTAATTGTTAATTTTTCCGAAGAAAAAAGGAAAACCATTAATATATTTTTGTATATAAAAGAGAAACATAAATGTAAAGGCGGAGAAGAAATAGGGAAAAGTAATGTGAAATTAATAAATGAGATCATGAGACGGAGAACTAAACCCTCCATAATTACGTCATTGAAAAATATACAAAAATTCCTCCTCTCTTAGTATTTTAAAATCTGTCATGACTCCATATGAGTTTTATTTTTCATATTACATTGAATGATATTAAGTAAAAATATTGAGGGTTGTCTAGAAAAATGCCATAGCAAAGAACAGGTGTCTATGTCCCTATACAACTAATACACGTAGGCAAAGTAAGCTATATACCTAATTAAAGTATAAGCCCATAAAATTTCACGCGGTCCCTAGCAGCAAGTATTTTACGTTGGTGAGCAGGACGGCCAGGACGAAACGGAATTTGTTTTGCTCGGTAAAGTGTATATTTTAAAACTGCATCATCACGCTCGAGCACGATATTCTTAATTCACAAAAACTGCATAAGAAGCAGGTAAATTGCAGAAGATGCGACACAAATCATATAAGTAGTATAGGTACAGCACTATATATATTGTATCCGGGTGATATTTATACAGTTAAGTACACAATCTGATGTATAAATTATATATGTATGTATGTATGTGTATATGTAATATGTATGTATGTATATATGTATTTGTGTGTGTGTATGTGTGTACTTACTCGTGTTATATATGATTGTATAAATAGTTGTTTTTGCAGCGCTGTAGTGTACTTACCATAATATTATGTTTACGACGTTTTTCCGCGACCATTGTATATCTTTTGGACTAGGTATAACATGGCCATATAAATTAAACGTCACAGAAACTTTATAGCCACATAATAATATAGTCTAAGTATAATATGCGGTAAGCTAATCTATAATTTTAATGCGACACGCGATGTGTCAACGATGGTGGTATTTCATAAATATTGTTCACGATTAAGATTATTTTTCCTCTTTTTAAGAATACATCGGGTAAAAAATACAACACGGAAATCGATAAATTCAAATTTCAATGCACCACCTATTCAAATTCCTCAAGAATACAATGCCAATTAAAATACCTAACAAAATCATAAATTACAATATTATAAATGATAAGTAACGATACATTAATTTTTGGCAATATTTTGTTTTCCAAAAAAAAAAATATATAAGATAATTAAAATAAAATATTATAATTGACGTGTTTAAAAATTAATCTACCTAATACTAAAATGTACACATCTTGGGTTTTCGACTTAGCCAAGATATTATCGTAAACTATGATATTATTTAATCTACTTAATTTATTTTTAAACGAGAAAATAATAAACTATAATACATAGTGATATAATATCACCTATATCTATTATATCTCTTTAAAATATAAATAAAAATTCTTACTAAGTTTATGTTTAAATAGGATATCAATATGAAATTAACTTCATACAAAACAAGGATAGTAATCTTATTCGGGAATCTGATCATCTGAACAAGTATAATAAAATAGTAGTAATAGTATAAACATATTATGAAATTATTGAAATATGAATAGTGTTATAAATGTTAAAATATATCTTCAATAAAGAGATAATAAAATAAAAACTAAATAAAATAAATTCTTCAAAAGTTTAATAAACTCAATAAAATATTGATATTTTGTTTATATTTGAAAAAAAAAAGTTATAGTTTATACGTTAAATAAAATAAATTTATTATCTTGCCATTTACGATAAATAGGTACTGACCGTTAAATAAGATATAACATGTAAATTTGTTAAATTTATTGAGTAATATTTAACAACCTAACCTACACAATACACATTAAAAACCAAAAATACTTAAACGAAATTTGAGTGTATTATACTATATTATATTCACACATTTGTTAAATAATTTTACGTGACTTAACATACCTACCAAATATAAAATCTAGAAGTACGTTACTCTCCGTTTAAATAGGTTTGTTAAAAAATATATATTTTTTAATGCATTAAAGTTCCAAATTATACCAGTGAGTTTTCAATAAAACTAAAAATAATACACACACACACATATATATATATATTTAAGTATATCTATAGTTCTGCTCGTTACATTATACTTGTCATATAACAAATAAAATAACTTCCATAATTTCGATCACTATACAGTTCACCAATATTTTCCACCTCACGGTCACTCCTTTCCATATCCTAAAACCCAAGCGGCCAAGCTATAGATAGTTAGTTTATTTTCCATTTTAATATATATAATCGTAACATCTTCAACACTTTCTCTGTATACTCATTTCTTATTCTATATTTTCTTTGTCATTCGAGAGAAAAATAGCTCAAATTGTTTATCACTATCACAATATATAAGTCACGTTATATCTTATTTCTATAATATTATATACTATTGTTTTACATACTATCACGCAATTTTAATATAGTTTTGCAATATAATAATTATTATCATTTGTCTTATCAAAGTCTGTGATATACGGCCGTGTTGATATATTTTTATAATACATGCTTAATTACCTACAGATGAATAATCCCCGCACATTATATTCAATTAATATAGCCATTATTGTTAACTATCACTTTTCACAAAACCATTAAAATTGTACATTAGCACATTAAAAAAATACTTGCAGGATTACACGAGAATGCTATCACCGCCATTTCACTCAAGACACATCCTTATTACTTTTATTTAAATACTCTCATACACATTATTATAATATGTTGATATTTCTATTGTTCTTTTCTACTACACTACTATTTTCATAAAATCAACTTTTATTAATTTTAATATTTCAATCTAAAGGTATATTTTTAATTTTTAAAATTTTTTAATACAAACTAAAACTATGACTATCTTTCATAAATGGTCAATGGTTTGGGTTAAAAATTAAAATAATACAAGGGTATACAGAAATACAGTGCATTGTATAAATATGAATGTGTACCTATATAATCAGCACAAAATACGAATTATTAGGTATTTAAAATAATTACATTTTTCTTCCAAATTATAAACCCTTTTTAAAATGCATAAGGAAGATCAAACAAATTATGCTACTATAATTTTTATTTAAAGCAAAATAATCTTTTAGTACATAATAATTTATATTATCGTCCATCACCTTATTTTTATGTTTAAAATTACGTATTTGGAAATATTTTTCAGTATTTTTAGTTGAAAAAAAAATATATAATACGATTTACTTTGTCGTAGAAAATTAATTAATTAATCATTTACACGGGGATACGTCTTATAGTTCAATATAAGTTAAAAAATAAGTATATATGGTTTCCTTAGTTGACGATAAATATGATAATAAATAAGTTAACAAATAAATAATACAAATACTGTAGATAATAAATATATTTAAAATTAAAATTATGATTATACTTTGCAAAATTGTACAAACGTTTCTATTTTGCTTTCATACCATATTATAATAATAACGTTTTGCACGGCCCAGTAGTTTTTTTTTATGTTATTATAACAATTGCATCAAAACAGTTGATTTTAATCCTCAGAGAAAGTGTCCAAAGTGTTCATCAAGTAAAGTCAAGTATAGCCAGATATGACCTTCTAAACACATTGGTCCATGACAATATGACATTCGATAACGGATAATATTTATATTTCAAATTTTGTAAATTCGTTAAACATAATATACCTATATAGTCTGTAAGTATTTAAGTTATCTGACTAATAGCTGGTTAAAACCCAATGACTGAATGTAATTGCTATATACCTAGTATAAGTATATATATGTACACAATTTACATAGTACGTTATGTCTATAGTGTTTATATTATTTCGATTCTGATGTCTGATTTAACAATGTAGACTGCAATGTAGACATTTGATTGCAGGTACATACTTTAAAATGTGTGTGTGTGTGTGTATTATGTGTTATTACAGTTGACCTCGGTATCACGAAGTTTTAAAGGACAAAAAAAAATTCGACAATGAAACTTTCGAGTTACCCAGACAATTTAAAAAATACATACAATTTGAAATAAAAATGTTTATTATTAATAACATAATGTTAATAGGATTATTTTAAACTGCTGCAATTATATCTTTTTTTACTTTTCAAATCCTTTCCAACTTATTTTATAATTTTTAATTTGTCACCAAAATTTAAGCAATTCTAAGATATTTACCGTTGTGACGAAAAAACACTCAATAAAATATGAAAACATAAACTGTATAATTAAAATCACGAACAAGTACAATTGAATACAACTTAACACTAAATAAAATCAAGAAAAAGTAAAATCTGTGAACATCATCGGTTTCTAGCTGAACTATAATCAAACATCAACGTTATTATATAGTGTGTATAAATTATGTTATTTATTTTATATTTTATTGACTTGACATTGGATACTTTATCTAATGTCATACATATATTCGAGTTAGTGAATCGAAGTAGGCGGTGTTCAACAAGTGGGAATTTGACATAGCGAAATAAATTACCACATAAGTCTAATGCTAAATGATTGCGGGGACTGAAAAAAAAATCGATATACAGAAACTTTGAAATACTGAAGTTCGAAATAGCGGAATACACGCAATAATACAAAGGAAGCATAATTCCTATGCAATAAAAATGTAAAAGCCTAGTTTGGAAATCGAGCATTGTAAAAACGCCCACTACCTATACTTTCCATCACATTAACAAAAAAAAATAACCAATTTATGCGATTGAAGATCACTCAACAAATATGAAGATACTGCATTACAATTTACAATATTTTATATCAATAAGACATAAAATAAAAATCGCCATTTTAAAATTCAATACATTTATTTTAAGAGGTAAGTACATAATATTATCTAAATATAATTTTAAATTGTTGTAAATAAGTTTATTATTTTATTTATTAGAAAAAATAAAATGTGTACACTATATCCAATAAGAATTTGAAGTACATTTTATTTAATTATTTCTAAATACAAATTAGCTTGTTTCACATAAGAAGCGCTCGCCTAACCAACTAACCCCCATTGAAGACATTCCTACGTTATAAAAATGTAAATAAATAGGTAATATGCGAGGGATGTACATTGTATATAATTCTTTCTAATGTAAAATCTCTAGCTGCAAATATATTGCAAAGCTGGTGAGACGTTTTCCTATAGGTATCTACTTTCTATAATTATTTTAATTAACTGATAAATTGTTATATGAAAAAGCTCACCTGGAAGATTCGGTATTAAACGTGGTATATCTATAAACACATACTAATAAGTCAGAGTAAATGAGTAATTTATATAATAAATAATCTTATATTATCAAACTAATTAAAAAGTTTTTTTATTTTTATACATATGATGTAATAAAAGTAACGATATAACTTATATATCTTATACTCTTCAATATCATGTCTACAGTATATTCCAATATTCATACATCTATCTAGAATTTAAATAAGCCTAAATTTATCCACCTTTTCAGAATTCAAGATTATATAAATTAATCATTTTATCGTCTAGTAATGTAATTTAAATTATAACACTCAAATATTTCAAAAAAATTTATACCATTTTATATAGTTATAGAACGTGTACACTAAAAATATATTTAAATAATGATTTGTTTAATTTGATTGAAATTTGAACAAGAAAACATTTTAAACAAAACTTACTTAGGATTGTTTGCACTATACACATTGTGAAATAGTGATTTCGTTAATTGGTTAAATATTATAGTAAATATCAAAGTTATTTAAAATAAATCAGTTTATAAAGTATCAATTATTCATATATGTACATAAAAAGAAATATATCACCTTGGTGTGCGCTAAAAATAATCAAAATTAAGTAGTTTATCTATATAGGTAAGTGTACTGGTTTTTTTCAAGGTTTTAATAAATACATACATACAGGAAAATAATCAAGCATAGGAAATTTAAGAGGATCTTTATAGTTCATACAATAAATATAAAGTATTGTAAGTAATCTAGAATTTCTAAAAAATATTAGGTTTTTATACAGTTATTTATTTTGCTAATTGTTTGTGTTCTGCAATTTAAACCTTAAAATTGGTTTATCAATACTGACTAAATTCAGTCAAATTCTATAACAAACTATACTTTTTTTGTGAAACTATAGGTACCTATAGTATAATAAAACCTACAATTTCTGTAGAAGTCACGCGCAATTAATTTTTTTAATTTGAATCGAAAATAAGAAAACGAACGCTTCAGTTGAGGCAAAAATAAACTATATTGTACAAGATTCGTGTAGGAATCGAAATTACTATACGTATACATAAGTATTTAAAAAAATATATCTTTTACTAAACATAATAAGTATATCTGGAAAAACTTTAGGGGCGATCGGGGAGAAAAATGTCAAAAACACACCCGAAAATCTGTACATGTACCAACCAAACTAGACACCAATCCAATTACGGACGTTCTAAACGCACAGATGGATTATAAAAACGATTTAGGCCATTATCGAAAGGGAAAGTAAATCACACACACACGAACAGGATGTACTTGGGCGCCTTTCACGTGCTTATAAATAATATGTGTACAACGTTGCGGCATTATGTTTTTATACATGAATATGAATTATGAATGCTAGACTTATAATATCTCTATTGTGCTTTTATGTGTAACAGGATTTAGTGAAATATTGATTTCTAGGTATAAGCACACAACAAACGTGATAATTAATCGAAAATGTGCATTATAATATTAGGTATTATATATTTCTCAATTTCTGATCTGTTCATAGACTCCGTTACGCAACTCAAACGTACCTATACAAAAATTAAACGCTCGGACGCTGCGGTGACACAATATAATAATTATTTATTATTTTTTAATAATATCTTTGATAGACGGTAGTATAATAACAATATATTATAACATCACATCACTTCCAATTTAAATACCTACCTAAGGCTATGGTTATCCAATATTGATTGTGTGCACATCACATTATTGGTTTTCGACGACAAATATTATATATTAATATATTATGCTTACTGTCTGCTACTAATTAATGTATTATAAATACACGTACGTGTAATAATATTAATTGTATTGTACTTACATAATAGCATAATCAAGGCTAAGTCATGGGGGCGGGCCAAAATTGTACTTACATTTAAAATTTAAATATATTAGGTATATGAATATATTTTTAAAGATAATAATACAAATATATTTTATCCTCTTTGCGCCTAATGTCCATTTTGTGTTACTTCCCAAAATACCAGACCAGCTGTTTATAACATTTGTAATCGTATGATTCGTATGTGGCTGATGTCCATTTCAATGGACATTTATATTTACCTTCCAGAGCCATATTTTATTTTCAATTTGTATGATATGATGTTATAAAATCAAAATAGATATGATAATGAACAATAATTAATATTAACATTTTTATGATCCATTTGAATAGACATCCGGTGACCGACACATTATACGATTACAAATTTTAAAAACAGGTCAGGCGTTTCAGGGGGTAAAAAGTTTGTCCATTTGGGTAGTCAATTTGTAAATAAAATCTATTTTATAATTTTACTTAGTAAATCAGAAAACATTTGGATACACATATACAAGACACGTTTGGGACATTTGGTTACACATAATATACGAATAATATATAATACATAAAGTATTTACAAATTCAAAACATAAAAACTATTCAGGTCCTAGGAGATTATACTTTATTTCAAGCAAAGAAAAGGTGCTAAACCATTCAGAACATTCTATAGGCTCTCCTCTGAAAATTAATAACTGGTGTTGTGGGAAATACACTTTCAACACTCAAATCTCTATCATTGTTAAGACACTGTAGGTTGTAAGTACCTCAGTTCCTACCCAAAATACATTACAATGTCGTATTTTTGAAAATATTATATTATAATATATATAGCTGTAGCAGCAATGGCACATTTAAAATGTCTTTGAAAGGCACGACGATGTGACAAAAATCGACAGTGTCAAACGCCCCAGTATTTTATTAGTATTATTTGATACTTACGGATAAAGTAATAATTAAAAAAAACATAAAACTATAATCATATAAATATAAGCTAAAAAAATAAAAGGGGCCAAGGGGGAGTTATATCTCCCGTAAATACCTACGCTACTACTTGCTACTGTATAATTGTCACCTCATCGTCTGGATGACAAATTATAGCAATGACTTGTTTCGAAGCAAAGCGAATCGAATCGTGTACTATACAACTAAAGCTGATTATCAAAATGTCATTATATATTAGGCTTTAGAACACAAATCGTTAACTTAAAGAGCCGGTACGTCTCTAAAACACTAGCTATGTCTAACAAAAATTCCCACAGCGATATTTATATTTTTAAAAACCTTAAGATCGAACCTTTTATAAGACTTAAAAAACACCACCACCTCGACGACACCCCTCAAATCACATGTATACAACAATTATGTTTATTAATGATTTCAACGTCTCAACGGACAACGACATATTATGTTGTCATACGATTCAATTTCATATTTGATATCAACTATATCAATATGAAGATTAAGTAATGAATATACAAAAGAGTGTATAAAACCTCCTACAAGTTAGATATATTTTAATATAAAATTAAAACACCTTCTTAAAAAAAATTCTGGCTAACCGCCTGTTGCCCGTGGGAGTGACCGTCTTCATAGATAGTATGTTATAATAAACACGCATTAAATTATTTTGTATGATATAATAATATTATCTACCTTTAACCGATCGATCAAATGATCGTCCGGTGCCTTGCCATCGTATTCGTCCAACTTGGTGACGGCAAAAACCACCGCCGCGGACGTATCACTACCACCGCGGACGATCCGCAGCTCACACCCGAACAGGTTCCTGATGGAGTCTATCCGATCGACCACCAGACGACCCTTGGAACTGTCCACCGACAGTGTCGCGTTGGAGGCGGTGGTTGGCGACAGTGGTCCTGCGTGGTCCATATTTTGACACTGTCATGATTCTGCGATCAAGCAGCGGCGGAAGCCGCTTCACCGAACATTTCACACATTTTTGCTGTCATGGGCGGAAAATCGCACATCGGCCAGTGACTGTTCATCGTCGTTAATTTAATATTGTTTTAACCAGTCCGAAAAAACGATTTAATAACGATAGGTAAACGGCTAAGATGCGACGGTAGTCATTACTAGTAATTTATTATTATCGAGCATGAGTTTCAAGTACCTACTAGTTGTGGCGACGACGATGGACCGGGACCGAAGACAGCGAGAAATAAAATCTGTCAGTGGTCGGGCACGATCGTACCTTATCGACGTATTCGCGACGAAATCATTGAAAAAAACCGAGTATACCTATTATCGTCAACAACGTTGCGACGTAAAATTTCGATTATTACAATCGGCAATATAATTATAGCGTAATAACACAAATAAACGAAAAACAAATAATACGAAAAATAAATAAAATAATTATTACGATGGAGTGGCAGACGAGAGTCGGTTATCACAGCTGGTGCGGTTATCGCGATATTCGCAATGTGTTATTGTTGTTGTAGTACCTACAACACTTACTTTCTGTCCGACTGGTGCGCGGCCATTCTGCGCATGAACACCTACGCAACATAATATTATTTACTTCACGCAAGTGCATTGTGACCAACCGTCGTCACTATTTTATACCACATCGACATCGCCAGGCAAGCAATAAAACGTTTTAACTATTAATAGTCACATAAATATTATTTATTTTGTCATGGTGAAACATTAATTACAAATTTTTATAAATACATCAACATCATACTAAAACTATATCTTAAATAAAAATTTAATTGTAGTAAAAATTCTAAAATGTATAAATAAATCTATTAAAAATTGTTAAATAATTCACAAGGACAAGGATGACTAAAACTTACATTACAAAGTAGATCTTTCATTATGGACCCAACATGATCGTTAGTAGCAATAGAAGGAAAATTGTCAACAAATACATCTTCCAATTTAATTAAATAATTATGGAACTCATCATGAGACATTAAAAGCTTACCAAAATTGGAAGAGTCATTTGCAGAGTAAGATTTGAAGAAAGTTAAGAGAAAGGACTGATCTAATGTTTTTTGATGATTTACATACTCTATATAAACCTGGCATTCATGTTTTTCTAGACATTTCTTCATAAGGTATCCATACACATATGTATAGGCATTTCTCTCGGGAATATTTAATTTCCTGTAGTCAACAGTACCAATTTTTATTGATTTAAAATTAAAAAGATGATTTTGTTCTTCGGATACAAATAACCGGTTTATTTGTGTGCTTGGTTGTTCGTTGACATGAGTAAGGACTTGATCTAGATCTTTTAGACAGTTAGCACCTAGGGAATGTTTAAAATACTGAAGGCAAAATATTTCCTTAAAAGATTGAATAAATTGAACAGGTGTGGGATTTGTGTTGTTATCGTGTTGCTGTCTAAAAACCCCGAATAAATTTTCCAGACAATCTTGATTTAAACGGCCTGTATAAACATGATATTGTTGGATTTGAGAAGAATTTTAGGATTTCCATAGCATTTGTAGTGCACTAATAAAGACTAACCAACCATTAGTGAAATTTGTCCGGTTAGTAACATCAATATTATTTTTTTTGTTTATAACTTTTAAATTTGTAAACATTTCAGTCATTTTTATTCTTTAATCCAACAACTGAGGTGATACATTATTAAAAGGACTATTATAAATGTTACTGTTAAGAGTTTCCCTGGAATTAAATATGTCGAACAATTTGTCCATGTCATTTATAAATTGTATTGTTTTTTGAGAGTCAATTAGTATTAATCCACAATTTAATGCTCTGGTTATACTAGCTGCAACAGTGGCACTAAAAACTTGAGCTGCTAATTTTACTTTCATTTTATCAAAAAGACCGGGATAAATATGAAAATGTCAATTTAGGTGCCATACAGGGGTTACATTTACTATCATAATTGTAAAAATTATCTAAATGTTTTTTGTCAACTAAATCTTCATTAATTTTGAATAAATGTTTAAAAAACATGTTACATGTTGATTTCAACAGGTGAGGGGGATCAAACATATATATAACTTGCTGTCCATCAACTTCAAAAAATGGTTCTTCAGGAGAAACATTATAATTTGAAAAGCAAATGAAATTTGACCCTTGATCAGAAATGAAGCATTTAACATTAAGTTTAATTTCCCGTAATCGGCAAATCGTTGAAAAAATAATAAAATTTAGATCTGGCCCAGAACAGCTATTAGAAACAAGGTAATAAGCAATAAGTTGTTTCCATTTTTCCAATTATATTTAATTCCTCTAAGCATAAGGATAAGAGCGTATTTTGCAGGTTCATATTATGTTCTATAAGCATATGATTGGTTAAAACCAATTATCTCATCTTTGGTAACATTGTAAAATAAATTTTGTTTAATTGACATTTCATCAGCACATAAAAAGCAGTCCAAAGCATCAGAATGAAAACTACTCATTTTGAATTCTAAAAAGTGAAATAGGAAATCATTTAAGCCAGGTTTTAAATCATACTGCGAAGTTACTCTTTTTAAAGTGCAAATGGAAGGGAGAGAAAAAGTTTTTTGAAACAATTAAATACCATAGGACTAAGAAAATATATAGTTAAAGCAAATTGTTTTAATTGTTTAGAATACCAATGTCCACTTTTAGATCTCTCTTTATTTACAACATTATTCTTGACAAGAAGGTAGACTGATGGAGATAAATATTGTTCACACATCTTCATACAATGTTCAATAATTAAAGTCTGCTCCAGTATTTTTTCAAGTTCCTTAATTATACACAGAGCCTTGGACAATCTTTGTTGAAGTACACGTTTCCTTGGAGTTTTGGCAATTAATGAGTTAGGAGTCTAAATACTTATGGAACACGTATCAACTACTGATGTATTACTTGAAAATTATGTAGATGAAACTAAAAATAAAATTAAGGTGAATTATAATAATTAATTAAATAAAAGATCATATCAAACAAAAAAGTCTATTTGTAATCAATATACTAGAAGTTGAACATCTTGGTGGATTGTCAATTATAACACTTTCAATTTGGGTGTCATCATCTAAGGATATGGATGAAATATTAGCATGTTGGTCATGTTGTGAAGATTGGTTTTCTGTACAGATAATGTTATCTAGGTAAAAGAACAAAATAATTTTTTACTATAAATACTAATGAAGACATTTTATTTACACATTCAACTTACTGTTAAATAATGTTGGTATTGCTTGATTTGTCAATCTATTTTTTTTATTATTCGAGTACATCTTGTCTTCAAAATGAAGCGAACACAATCTGTGATTTCTATTCAAAACATCAGGGTCAATGGTTGGTAAATTGATTGGATTACAATTTTCAATCCAGTCAGCACATCTATAATTATTAAACATTTGGTAGATACTAATACAATTATTTGTAATGTATGATAGAAAATAAACAGAAATGTATTTGATAGACATTGCTTATTACCTAACACATAATCATATAATGACTAAATACAATTAAGATTTAAATTACAAGAAATAGGTGAGTAAATTTTTGATATTTCTTACCTTGCATGATCTTTGGGAAATCTATGAAACTTTGTTTCAATATGTTTTTTCCCAAAAACAACGCTGGTGCAATTCGCCAACGAACATGTATGGCCGCCCGAATACATTATTGAAATTGGAAAGGCTTTGAGTTCAAAACTAAACGACTAAAATTAAAAATTATGCTGAATGCCTGAATTGCTGACTGCTGATTGTTTATGTACGTTCAAAATTATAATGTCAATACTCAATATCTACACGTGCTCATCTATAGTGATAACATTAAAAACGTGTAGATTCAGTTACAGCAACAAAAGAGAATTTTCAATTATTTTCAAATCTTGGCTATACTGATAATCCCATACATTTTTCACTAATTTTCGAGCCTTCTGGTTATTCAGTGTTTATAATATCAACAATTTATACATCTCGACAATGAGATAACACTATCACATTACTATCATCAATTTATAATAAATTTTAAGTACTATTTTAAGCAATTAATTTTATTAATTTCGAATTTTGAGCATTGGATATTTACTGCTTGTAAGTTTCAAACTGAATTACTATAGTACTTAATGTATCCTACTAGCAATATGTAGTTAAGTAAATAATATCAATTAATTACTAAAACATTTAGTGTCACTAGGTGATTTCTATAATTTATCATGGGTTGAAAATTGCAAAACTTTACAATGGACAAACTTACTGTTATTTCGGGGACGTTGTTCTTGTTGGCTGATGTGTTTGCAATCGTCAGTTTGGCGATGCCCGACTGGATCATTACTGATGTAGGAGGTGAATATTAGCTTGTTTACTTTGTTTGATTTCTAAATACAGATATTCATTTTTGTGATCCGAATATTTAAAAAAAAAAAATGGTTTTTAGGCGACACTAGATTGGGTTTGATGTGGACGTGTATGACCCTTTTTAACAGGCCACAAGTGTGTTTTACTCCTGATCTGAGACTCGAATGGTTATTGGCTTTAGTCAGTATTTTCATTGGGTGTATATGTATAACTACAACCATCATTTTGTTGGCCTCTTCACATTGGGACCGTAATGTCATACCATATGCACGTTGGGTAGGATTTACTGCCAGTAAGTTATATTGAATGTGTTTAAAGCTTACATAGACTTACATCTATTTGTTTTTTCAGTGGTACTGTTTTGTTTTGCTGCCGTTGTGTTTCCCATGGGTTTTCATATACCCGAAATTGGCGGTCAACCATATCAACTACCAAACAGTCATCAAGTTGGCATTTCATACATTTTATTTGTATTGTCACTATGGGTAACTGTAATATCTGAGTTATTTGCTGGCAAAGTGTGTTTACCCCATTTCTAGAAGTACTCATAAACTACAGAATATTTTGTTGTTTGTATAATCTACCTGAATGATACCAACTACCAAGTTTGAAAGCTAGGAAATAAATTAAATATTATGCAAATAATATACAGATATATACAAGAAGATCAAACTGGTTAGTTAAAAAAAAATAAAACCAAGAACGCATTGGAGGTTACATAGCAATAGCTATAAAGAAATCATGTCAAAAATACATATTTCTGCAAATATATTCATTGGAGAAAACAGAAAATATATCTTGTTAATTTTAAAAGCATATTATGTAACTATTATAATATGAGTAAAATTAATTAATTTTTGAAATAATTTACTTAGTGTAAAAATAAAATTGTAAAATTCATGAAATAATAAAGTTTATTATATTATGGTAATTATTGCTAATTGATATAAATCTAACTGTTTGTTTAATTAACTATTATATTCCAAACCTCAAAATAAACAGCTACAGAACTAAACTTGTTTATGTTTGTGAACCTCGGTAACAAAATCTGGTAGATCAAAATCATGTCAGAGAACTTTGACTGTTACTTGTTAGTAATAGGTTTGACATTTATTGGTTTCTGCATTCTGCTTGATGAACAGAATCCAACCTTGAAATATGTAATTTCAATTAAAGTTTACTTAATACAAATAACCTGAATTTAATTACTTGTAAATATTCAATACTAATATTTGTGATCTTATAGTTTTATCCAGTTAAAGATTTTAGTTATCATTTTAAATCACATAAATGTAATAATTTTACAATATATATACATATATATTTTTTTTTTGTCATTGTCTTTTACAGTAGGTAGTAAAAATGCTAAAATTCTTAAATTTCAATGTAGGATTTATGGTAGAATAAAACTGGATCTAGAGTACTATGTACTAAGAATGTTAATAAACTAAATAAAGTAATTAAATATAGAAATTTGCCAGTTGATAATATTATATTTTTAACAAAAAAAATTTTGTTGCAATTCATAAATTCATAAACAAATTTCATATTACCTCTAGTACTGATAATTAGAAAATAAATAATACAATTTAGGTACATGCACAATGTAGAGAAGATAGGTTTGGTTAGGTTAGGCTTCCTGTTGCAGAAAAATGGACAGATCAATTTTTAAAATTTGAATATAGTATAAAAGTTGCCACAAATAATGAGGTAGAGTCTTAAAATAAACTTTTAAAGAGTTTTTATTTAAAAATGCTGAGTGACAAGTTCTTAAATAATATAATTGAAAATATAGTTTTGCCGTCTCAACTCAGAATCATATTTTCAAAAAACATTTGTTACATTGACATGGTTAATGACAAAGTACGAACAATATTTTTGTTGCACAATAGAGTAAATTCCCTATTTTTTAAAATTATTTGTGGTGTAAATAATGTCTATGATTTCCCCTAAAATTTACGTATAGTGAGAGTGATATTTTATCTTACAATAATTCAAAATGAATATGAAATATAGTCCCAATTGCATTCTTAAGATATGAAAAAGTTAGCAGCTATATTTCACATTTGAATTAATAAATGTTGGATAAATGTTAAAATAACTAAAAATTAATAATTTTAAATTATCAATAGTGTCACTGTCTATTTTTTATAACCATGCATTATTTTATTAAGCATCGGACATCGAATGTTCAATCAAATATTTATACATATCTACATTTTTAAGGACCAAGTATATTACTGATAATTTCCTCTAATGTTTCGATCTAAGTTATATATAATACGCTGAATATCATATTTAAAATGATAGTTGGAACATTTAAAATAAAGATTAATTCATATTTACATGAAACTCATTCCAATTAAGATTATGTAATATCTAATAATTTTAGGATTTAACGTGAAATAATATACAAGCTAATTATTATAAAATTTTATAATAACTGTCAATTGATATTTATATATATACATATTACATGTTTGAGAATTTTACAACACAAATAATGGGAAATCAACACTAAAGATACCCAAAATATATTGAATGTAAAAGCTAATTAATCCCAATATTTGATCAGTCCATCCCATCCAGCAGTTGCTACTTTGCTAGGTTCGTGTGGATGCCATAATGCAGCAATACACACATTATCGTGCGCTTTCCATTTTGTATACAAACGACTTGTTTTCCAATCCCAAATAAATACTTTTCCATCAGCATCTCCCGAGACTAGGTAACTAAATCAATAGATAAATCATAAAAATTAAACAACATCCAATGTTAGAAACAAGTATAATTTATAATATGTACCTCATATCAGGTGAAAAGTCTAACGAACAAGCATATCCAGCTACCATATGACCAGAAAAACTCTTTTTTCTATTCACTTTGAAACGATTCATTGCCGAGAATATAACTATTTTATTATCCATACTTTGACAAGCTAGCCACTTTTTATTTGGTGCAATTGTTACACTTGGCATTGAGTGCATGGTTGGATCAGCTATATACTTCATATCTACTGGTATATCCCTAAGTAAAATTTTCAAATAATTATTTTTTAATTCAACTAAAATACTTTTATCTCAGTTTTAATTAAAAATCAATAATATTTTAATTTTAAAATGTTCAAATATTTGTTAAGCTATATAACCATACTAAGAATATAATATAATATTATATTTATTACCATTCCCAAACACGTAAACTTTTATCGTCAGATGTTGTGACAAATCGTCTATTTTCATCAACAAAGGTGATACTGTTAACTGCTCCCAAATGTCTTTCATATTCTTGAACAATATTTCCTGATCTAGTGTCCCACTAAAATCATGTTAAAATATATAAATTACTAACATCATCAATATTAAACTTTTGTTTAACAAAATAAATATAAAAATATATATTTTTCACTTACACAAACAATTTTCTTATCAGCAGTACCAGCAACAAATAAATGTTGTTTTTCTTCTTCCGGGTTGAATTTTACACAATATAATACTTTATGATTCGTAAAACTTTTTATGCAATCTCCAGTTTCTGTGTCCCATAGTTTAACATACCGATCGTATGCTAAGGAAATAATAATCTTTGTTATTCATTTGTAATTAAAAAAAAAAAATCTTAAGAAGTGTAAAATATAATTTAGTATAATAAGATACCTGCTGATAAAAATTTTGTGCCTTTATTGTTAAAACATGTATCTCTAACTGCTTGTGTATGACCAATATAAGTTCGAATACATTTTCTATCTCTATAGACATCCCACAACTAAAAAACATACCAAAATTTTAACACAGTACACAAAGAGTTTTTTAAAAAAAAAATAAATAAATAAAATAAATACCTTAACCCTACAATCCATGCTGCAGGACATAAGTAAATGAGCAGACCTTGGAAACCATCTAATAGCTGATATACCTTTAGTATGGCCCTGCCATGTATGTATATGTGCTTTAGGAAGGAAACATCTATCAGGAGGTGCATTTGATTTAAGATTAACGCCAACATCTTGTGGAATATGTAAAAATGAACGTCCTTGATAATCAACAGGATCTTTAACTATAAAAAAATTGTTCACATTTTAAACTGAAATTCATAAATTTAAATTTAAAATAAAATTACTATGCAGAATTGATTTTTCTTTGAAGCTTTTATCTTCAACTTTTTTGCCTCGTTTATGTTTTTTTGCAAGGAATTCTTCAATAGCAATTGCATCTTCCTACAAATGAGCAGGTATCAGTAAATTATCAATAAATTATGATTAACAACAAGAAAAAAATAAAACATTAAAATGAATAGAAAGAATTTCAAAAACCCTATAATTATTTAAAGCATTTCTTACTCCTTCTGGTTTAGATATTTTCTGTTCATCAACATAACATCCCCAAGGTCCTAGATAACCATCAATATCTTCTGGGTTGTCATTTTTATGACGTTTTCTTTTATCAGCTGGCCTTTTCGGCACAGATTCAAAAACTGTTTTAAATTCATCAGAATCATCAGGCTTACGACCAATAATTTCAGTAGAATCAACTGTAGGATCCAGAGCATAACCTATAGTAGTATAATTAATAAAATAATATATTATAAATATTTTACCACTTAAATACTTCAATGTAAATGATTTATTAATATTTCAAAATAAAAATTATAATAATTCTTGCCTTTAATTTATTTTTAACTCACCATAACTATGAAATGTTCTTCTTTGAGTTTCAAACATGAAATCATTAATATGTGCTTTTTCAACAAATCCAGTCATCATGTTTTTAGGTGCTTTTTGTTGTTGTGTTAAGAAAGGATTTTCTGGTCCTGCAACTGGTGTAAAAAGCTCTTCATATTTCATATTTCGAGTGATTTCTTTTGTTCCGACATCAAGATACTGAACTGATGTATCTGGCCCCTAAAAAATAAATATAATATATTGAGTGAAAAAAAAATATAAAATAGATACATTAATAATTAGCAAATTATATAAATAATATATATTATATTTTTAATTTTGTAAGTACATTAAAAGTGCTTTTTTATCAATACTATAAAATACAAATCATTGTTTTAATAATTTTACTTGACGAAGGATAGAAAAGAATTCTGTTGTCATTATATTTTGTCAATAACAAATTAACAACTATGAAAAAAGTTGAAAAATAGCAAATATAAAAATAACACAATAATAGTGGTATGCTATTATGTAAAAAATACATAATATACATTATTATTTTATTATAGATAAGATTATTAAATATAATCGATCAAAAATGAAAAACACAATTTATATTTTTTTGGTAATGGAGGAGAGATGGATAAACCCCTAAACCCCCTTTTTTCATTTTTTTTTTTATTACCTACAATATTATGATGGTATATTTGGATAATTATCTAATTCTTGAAGAACAAATAAATGATATAAGAAATAAATATCATAGTGAGTATGAAGTTACCGAGTTAGAAAAATAATCAAAAGAACCTAAATTACTCAAGAAAACAATACTTCATATTTTTATAAATAAAAACTCATGGATGAAACCTAAGAAGTTTAAAGTTGATAATTTTATTATTTATATGTAAGTTGGTTTATTCTCAACGGCTTACAACATCAAAAATGATAAAGGCTCTAGCTTAAGAAAAAACATTGATTCAATTAGGTATAAGAAAACAAACCAAGTATTACATGAAAATGTGATCAGACAAAATACTATAAATTTATTCATTGGTAACATACAATTAAAACTATTAATTGTATATAAACAAATAATAACAATAATATTATAACAATTATTTAAAAGTAAAAGAAATTTCTGATATTACGGTAATTGTGATAATCCAAATGAGTAATAGAGATTAACGTAGTCACAAAAACCCATAAAATACAAATATTCATCTATATTATAAGTAAAATTATACAATTTTAATAGAACAGAAATATTTTTAAATTAAATAACATAACTTTACTTGTACTGTACAATATAATATATTTTACAATTAAAGCTAAATTTAATTTCAAATAGTAAAAATTGAGACATTTTAAAAACTTACAGGTGGTAAAACATTTGGAGCTGCATTTACTGCAAACTTTTCATTTAATTTAAGAACACTAATTGAATCATCAAAAGGTGTTTCTGGAGACGTATTTTGCGATGGATCTTCTTCGTCACTACTACTACCATATTCTTTTAAATTCAACATTTTGCAGTATTTGTAATCGAATTTTGCTCAAAAAAAATATATGGATATTAACTATTAAGTAACTTTCTGATTCCTGAATCCTGATACAAGTGTACAACTAGATAAGTAAGTTAAAGTAACTTGTAACTAACTGGCAAAACATGTAAGTAACTGTGTTTACTATTTAGTACAATTTTTATTGATATCATTGGTATGGTATCAACTATAAAAACACGTTAAGTAGCAGCGCGGCGCTTCAGGGCTAAGGGAATAAAACAAAAATGCGCACTGGCGCGATCTAGTTGATTAACCTCAATGAGCAATGATCCACATCCCGTTTACATACCTATATAGTGTATTCCTCACTGAACTAATTAGTAATTTAGTTCAGTTCAGTGATATTCCTTATAATATAATTCTATTCTGTGATATAATATTATTGTAACCTTTCTATTTATGTCCTTTTTTTCTACACCAGTAATCAGTATAGATTACCTTGATCATACCTGTTGACTGTTGTATACCCACCTCTGTACAACACAGTACAGTACAATATTTGAGGAGGGAGATATGACTAAAATAGTTTTTTCCTTCACTCGAAATACTCAAATACATGAAGATACCATAGAATAGATCTATTCTGTGAAGATACTACCAATTTACTATAACTTCATACCTTATGTATATTATACATAGGGCTCGGATTTTTAAGCATAAAAAGCAACAAAAAAGGCACATGATTGTCTTAAAAATGCAAAAAAGAAGCATATTTATTTTTAAAAAATGCATGACCAAAAATTAACATGAACTAGTTATAAAAATGAATAAGAAAATTTGAAAAATGAATTTAAATTAAAAAAAAATTATTTACCATGTATTTTCCTAAAATTGATGTAGTAAAACTGACTATTATCCGACAGAATACTTTTATACATAGAAAACGAACTATTTATCTACTATCACTTCGGTTCATACTTTATAGTTCATACAAGAGGTTTAAAATTAAAACACTAAATTTTTCTTAAATTTTGATATGGTTGATATCAATGTTAAAGGCATACTGACCGTAATATAGGAACTGCAGGCTATATTGAGTAGATCAATAATCGATAGGTACCTAGTACCTACGTTTAATACATTTATTAACAAGCCGATAACGAAAACAATAATAATCCAATATAAACATTTAGTCCGCATTCTAGGTTTTTACATTTTTTATAATTTGTTTTTGTTACAACAGCATAATAAACCCATAAAAAATCCACAGCTGGAATAATTTTTGAAAAAGCATTTACATAAAAAAAAAACTGTGAAACGAATTTATGTATATAAATTAAAACTCTATTTCATACAGCCATACTTATATAAAAAAAGAAGCATATGCTTTAAAATACGAGCCCTAATTATATACCTATGTTCATAGTAGATGCATAAACCTTATAATAATATATTGAATATGAATTAAATAATCCATCATTTTTTTATTAATCATTTACAAAAATTGTAGCCTTTCTTTTTTAGCTATTTCGTCAATAATTTCTTCAACATCCAATCTTGTTGTTATGAATATGAAACTTTGTAAGCCCGTTAAATCTAGACCAAAATTTAAATAATATTAAAAATTTAAACAATTAATAAATGCAACAAATATTTCATTAGTGAATAGGAAATATTTACCTCTTTTACAGAAATTCTTAAATGTGTTTTTAATCTTTTCATACAAGTTAATGTAGTGATATAAGCTAAAAAAAAACTAATCTCCTCCCATAAATATGCCACTGATACCACAGAAACATGTTTTGTTCAGAGTTCAGATGCTTTAGTATCAGCACATAATATAAGCCAAAGTATATTATTGTGGTTACACTAATACAGGTAGAAATAAATATTTTTTAAACTTATTTAATACTTGTATTTTTCATGGGCATTTGAACTTTAAATGCTTATAAAAAAAATTATTTTTTAGTAAGAAACTTTTAGTATGAAGTACTTATGAGGAATAAAAATTCATCATTTTATACAATTCTAACAACTTATACAATTATTTGCATTTGTTCATTATTTTTATAAATGTTGTCATGATTTATACTTCAAAATACTTTTGAATAGATATATCTAATACAAATTTATAAGAAACCTTGTGTTGAATTTTCAAGCTTTTTAACCCAGTTATTATTATTAATAAGTACTTATAATAAAATTTTTTTTTTTTAATTCTAGATTTATTTGATATTCATTTTGTCATCAAAAATGTTTATAGAACCAGATAATAAAATTGACAATTATCAATTATTATATGAAATTATAAAGCAAAATAGTTTTAAAAGTAGAAGTACTATTTAAGAAGGTGACTGTACATATTAAATAAGTTTAATGCGATAAATTTAAATTAACAGTAAATAGTATTACTCATGTTTTTTTAAATTTGCAAATTAAGTTTCAAATTAGGTTTATAATCACTAACATATTTTTTAGGAAATTTAAAAATCATAATTGTATGTTTGTCCATTATTATTAATAAATTATGTAATAAAATAAAATATGTAAATATGTACATTATTCAATGTATTTTTCATTTTAAGAGATGAGAATTTTAATTAATAAGGAAAAAATGTACAAACTAAAGCTTTTAATAACTAATTTTAAAACTTTATATATAACATTCTATTTTGAAACAATTTATTTCCATAAATTAATATTTTAAAATAAATAACATAATAAAATGCATAATCAAAATGTAAAAACAATGTTATACACTTAAAAGTAGTAGGTGTCTAAACAGTCTAAAAGAATGTAATGTTTCGAAAAAAAAATATATATAAAAATGTAATAACAAATATTTATAAATGGAAATTTATTTATGGCGCATCAATTTTTTATATGCCTCAAATCAAAATGCTTGCCACATAATCACAATTAAACCAAGCGTATTTAGTGTCCGTAACAGGAACATATAATGTTCATGAGTATATATTTTAAAAATTACATGAACAAAGAAAAACAACTATGTAATAGAATTCTGATATACCAGAATGTTATAAGGTAATACATTTTACACTATTTTAAAACGACGCCATGCAAAGTGATAAATAGGTTTGGTTACACATAGAGTTTTTATGCAGACTAGAACAACTAGGACAGCTGTGTAATGTGGCAATAGCAGCATTTGGGTTTTGTTGAGAGGCATGTCCCACACAGGTTGATCTCAGCTGGGGTATTTGGAGTAAAACGATACAGTTAGGTCATGGTTCTTCAACGAACATGTCTTGTTTGAATCTTGTTGCCATTCACCCAGTTGTGTTAGATATTTAAATTCCTTATGATTTGATTTACTTGGCGATACCTGTTTGATAACAACAAGTTATTTAATTTAAAATATTTGAAATTGCTTAATAATAGATGTCAAGTAATTTTATAATTTTTATATACCTCATTAGTAAACATGGTGAGCACGCATTTTTCTGGTTGGAATGTTTTCAGCACTTTTAAAATTAGTTCCTTGTAAGAGCTTTGAGGAACATTAGTTTCAAAACTAACATAAGAAAATTCTTGTTGTGGAGTTATATGAATAGTCATATAATGTCCCTAAAAAAACAAAAACACACATTAATTAGGAAACATTAAATATTTATCATACATGATATTTCTACTAAGAATAAAATGAACAATGTTAAAAACATTTAAGAACTAATAAATAGTATTTAGTTAATCCTACACTTCGATCATAAAAACAACGACAACCTGTTGACGGAACCAAATAGTTGAACAATTCCGGAAACACTTTGATGGGTTGCTAAATAACAGCAGTACTAATGGAAACACTGTAAAATATGAGAGAGTGATTTATCAAACAATAGAACCAGAGTTGAAAAAATAGAACTTATCATTAAAAATTTTAAAACCCCAAAAGAAGATTAAATGAATCCAGAACTATTTAAACTGGCTGGAAAAGATTTTGTGACATAACTTTTAGTAAAAAATGTGTGGAATAATAAATGCACTGGCATGACAAACTGAAAATTTTCTAGAGGCAAAGAAAAATATACCTAGAGCTCAACCACCACTAGACACAAAATACGGTGATAGTTAACATAAATTGATATTATTAATGCATAATAATATAATACAACTAATTGTATTTCAAATAAGTATAAACATAAACTTATTAACTAATTAAGTACCATAATAATTATAACATTTACAGTTAAGGGACCTACTAACTACTACTCACCCCTTTATTTAAAAAAAAACTCAGATGCAAATGCCTCTGAAATTATGGTTTGCCAAGCCATTGAATTAAATGCCAAAAGGTTATAATTCAGGAATTATATGTCCAATTTTCAAAAAAGGAGAAGTGAAGAAGATAACAAACATTCGAAGAATCTCGTTACTGGACACAGCATTACAAAAATACGAAGTGTTATGTATACAAAAGACATATTTGAAGAGCACCAGGATGGTTTTAAAAAAGGAAAATCCGCAACATATCATACATTAAGAAAACTTAAGGAGAAATATTACAAGTATAATAGAGACCTTTATATGTTGTCTGTAGACTTAAAACAATCATATTACAGCATTAACCACGGAAAATTGTAGATATATTCTAAGAAACTTTGGCTAACAGGATATATTAATAAAACTAACACAAAAACAATTATATATTACTATGTTTTCAAAAAATACCCAATAAAATCCATTGCAGCTGTATACAAAACAGTATATGACATTTTTAATCAAAAAGAAGTTGGAATGAACAGGACATGACTGACAAGCAGAGGGATCACTAATTAAAAAAATCGAGGAAAACAAGTGAACAGGAAAAATACCTGAAGAAAGTTAATTCAATTTATGTTAGATAAGGTAGTGGCATTCGATAGAAAGGTGAAAAAGTGTATTAGAAGCGCCGATGGTACTAAATAGACTACTGTTATAACTGTTATAAGGTTTAGAACAATAAAAAATAATCATTTTTAAGCAACTGCATAATTAAAACTAGTTTAGATACAATCTTACCTCCTTTGCAATACCATTCATAGAATAACCACAGGGATCAAACAAAAAATCATCAATTTTCATATTAGGCAATAATTCCGATATTCCAGAATCCTAAAATAATGTTCAAAAACAAAAATGATTATTTGAGTTAATTTAAATTTATTAATTTATTGTACCTGAGTAGCTTGATTTGCATTAGCTGACTGTTCTTTAGTGAATATTTGCATAACATCTGGATCCAAATTTGTCATGAGTATCTCCAATGTTTGATCAGGATTTTGTTTTTCTTTTCCAAAGCATTCAACTGGATGTAGAGCATATAAATACCAAGAGTCGTCTGTTTTTGATGAACGCAAACACCTAGCCACTCCAGCTGTAGAACATGTTTTAATAACAAATTGTATTGATTGTATTGTATTAGCTTCTGAAGTATAATATTTACATACTTCCTTTAAATATGATATTTAAAGATTCAATTTCTAATTTAAAGTTGCGATATGTATCTTTTTGAAGTTCAGGACGTTCAAAGTTTTTACGAGAATAAAACACATCTTCCACTTCATCAAATCCAGTGAATTCATGCACGTTGAGTAGTAATGGTTTAATGCATTCTATCGGAGTTGTTGTACCACAAGTCTTCAATATGAACCGGCGTTTTGTAACAAACATGCTACTTTCACTGAAAATAACAAATTCTATAAATTATTTTAGTTATAAGAATATATTATATATTAAACTATATAATGAAAATTTTTATATCAGTAGCATTGAGGCAATAATTTTGATCTAATAGATTTGTGGTTTGATTAGATCTTTTTATTTTATTTAAGAATACAAAAAATAAAACGTTGATATTTTCTTTATCATCAGGGTTTGTAAGTTCAATGTTCATGCACTAAAAATGCATAAATTAGCATGCACCTATTATACTGAAAAATTCTGAAATATGCATTTATAGGTACTAAAAAATTTAAACTATAGATAATATGATGATTATGATGATGTTGAAATATCAACACATTCTGATAACATTTGGAATATATGTAGGATATTTAAACCTTATATTCAATAACAAATTCTAGATAAAGTACATAAACCAAATTATAATAAAATTAATTTGAAAGCAGTGACAATATAATATACACACTAGTCTTTAGGTAAGGAAAGGGAGTTAAAATTAAAGTGCTTTATTTATATTATATTAATTTTAATATACAGTTTCCTTTACAATAATTTAAAAACTAATCAATAAATATTTTTGATTTAAATTTCAGATTTAATTAAAATGCTTTTTTTTAATATGTTACCTCAGAACATAAGCATCAATCTCGTCATTGCTGGTATAACTGATTACTTCACAACATGCAGCTTTTAAGAGGTCTTCATACTTTTCTCTAAAACAAACAATAATGTATTAATTAAAGTGATTAGGTTTAACACAAGATTATTTAGCGATATAATAATATAATAGCTCATAAAAATTTTTATCTAAATATATTTATCTATATTTTTGGAGAGGTCATTACATGATATTTAAAGTATTATTCATATTATGTTAGTTCCATCATATTTTATTTCTATAATTTATCTGAGTTCATATAACTCTTATGGGCTTAAGCAACAATAATAGCATAAATACATACATACTATTATGAGAACTGAAAATTAATTATTATTATATATAAAAAAAAATATTTAAAACAAATAGATCATTAAAATTATTCTAACAGTAAAAATTTGAAAAATCATTGAATTATTTAATAATAAGCCTGCAACTATTATGTATTGTTATAAGTTATTGAATGTTTTATTAAAACCTTTTTAATTATGTAATGTGATATGCAATAGGAATCATACATACAATGTTGTTAAATTTTATTACAGTTTTGATAATGATATACAACATAAAGAGTACTAAAGGTAAATCAGGTTATATGCGTATTGCTTATTCAAACAATTTTATCAGTTTTGTATTGAATAAAATATTTTATCATAAGAAACATTGAAATCCAAAGGGATAAAATTTCCATTTTATATGATTATTGATTAAAAAGATAAGATAATGGCTATGAAATTCCATTAAAAATAGATCAAAAGTAAATTATAAAATTATACTGATAAAAGAAAATTATTATTAAAACCAAATTAAAAGCTTACATTTTTCTCATATTTTTAAATACACATTTGAACTACAACACAGTAACTGGGAAACATTTTCTGAGAGAGAGAAATGTTAATTATCTTACTATGAAACTATAATATTATAAATGAGGAAAAAGTACTGTACAATATACATATTTGTAAGTTTTTTTATATTAACTAATCAATGATTTTTTAATATATGTAATTTATTACATTAGTAATACATTCATAATAATACTAAAATAATAGTTATTATAATATTAGTTAATATTAGTTTAGCTAATATAAATGAAAAAAGTGTTTTCCTTATAGCTTCAGGATTTTTGTTGCAAAATAAATTTTGAGTGAATTTCTTCTATAAGTAAGTCTTTGTAACCCGTGGTGGCATTTACTACAAATTATTCTCATGTTAGGAAGGCTAATCAATAAAATAAAATAAACAAAATTCAAATGGCTATCAAGAGATGAAGGAGTAAAATATTTTAAAAATTATATCTTGTCTAGCAATGCTAATATAGGTATTAAGTGATAATTTTCAAGTTTATATGTTTATTCATTTATCATTTACAACAAAAAAACAAAGAATTCTGCAAAAACTGGTGGTATATAAACATTCCTGTATTTTTGTAATATTTTTTAAATTTATATATATTATTTTGTACAGGCTTAGAATTATTTATTTTAAATATTTAATTAGCCATACAAATCCTATTCCCTAAAATACAAACACACATTACTATAAAATCTATAAATAAAATCAATGCACCAGTCTAAAAATATGTAATAGATAACTAACTTTTGTAGTTGAAGAAAGAAAAATGAATAAACTAAAGGTATATTTAAGTATTACACAAAAATGTCTTGCAAGGCTAAATTATTTTCAGAAAAAATTCAATTATACTTATTTTAGTGTATAATAGATTATAAATAAGATGTGATAACATTATTAATAGCTATATTTATAATTTATTTAAATTGTATAACTGCCCTGGATTCATGCTTATCTTTGTTGTCCACCTCCCACAAGTTTACTGCACAAACTTATATTACTCAAAACAAAGTTATGTCTAGTTTTAACCAACTATTTTAACTACTTTATAATATGTGATTATAAGTTTAAATAAAGAACAATTCCTTTAACAAAAGGAACTCATTCTTTTGAAAGCTATTAATATTTATGAAAATACCTATACAACTTATATAACACTAAAAACTTATATGAAATAGAAATTACATTTTTTAACATAAATTTGTTTCAGTTTATTCTGATTCCAAATATACCAATTTATTTTTGTTTTTTTTTTCAGTTATTTCAGCTGTAGAATTTTTATGTTTATTATGCTATAATAATAAAAAACGTAAAACCCAGAATATAGACTAAATTATTATTGGATAATAATATATATATATATAATAATATAAAATAATATAAAAAATATTAATAATATTATTATATTATAATATAATATATTATTATTATTATTATTTTTTTTTTTTATTATTATTATTGGATTATTATTGTTTTCGTTATTGGATTGATTATTGACTTACAGATAGCCACAAGTCTATAGCTTCTGTCAGGCAATAGAGTCAGTTTCACTAGGTACTACAAATCTAGGAAAATACACGGTAGTTAATTCTTTTTTTTTAAATTTAAATTAATTTTTGGTCATGCTTTTTTTTAAATAAATATACTTCTTTTTTGCTTTTTTAAAACAATTGTGTGCTTTTTTTAATATATTATGCTTTAAAATCCTAGTTCTACTTATTATATTATAATTTGAAAATTGAAATTATCATTACGTTTAAGCTAATATTACACTTATTGTAATTTATTTAATATAAGTTAATATTTATGGTTTGCTATTTTTTGTTTTTTAATTGTATAATTTTATTTATGTTTTATAAGTATAATATATATATATATATATTTTTTTTTTTTGAAATTTTGTAATTTATCATTAATCTTGACAATTATGTGTACATGCTATAGATAATTATATAAGCAACCGAAGGTATAATATTATGTCTTAAATCAGAATCATTTTTGAAGTATTTCAATGTATAAAAATTGAGTTTTAAACAAGTAGTTATAGCTTATATTATGTCTGAGTATTAGTTTTCATATTAGAATATTGAAAATACTTCAGATAAAGGCATTATAATTTGATAATTTTTAATAAAATTGTATTAAGTTAAGTTTAATCTACTAAGAGCTTTAAATAAATATTAATTAGTAATTACCAATTAATTTAAATTAAAACTTAATAATAAATAAATATGGATATATGGCTTAATTATTTTTAATCATACCAAAATATAATTATAAAAATAAATCTCAAGATAAAAATAAACAGATTATAATTTTATTGATTAGATACATAGATAAATCATAAATGTCAGCAATATTATTATTAAGAAATAACAAAGTAATTATAAGAAGTCAAATTTACAAAATACATTTAAGTTGTAATTCATTTTTAATAATACATATCTTATTTTAAAACTAAAATATAAATATTATACAATAAACGACATACATGTATCAAAAATGTATCTTTGCTTTCATAATTGTATTTTATTAGTACATATTAACAACATTCTTGTTTATTATAATTTATTTAAAAACTTGATATGTAATAAAAAATAATAATAAATATTATATTTTATTATTATTATTTTATCTTAAAATTTTAATTGTAGTATTCATTAGCTACACTTCCTTTTCATATTTTATTTTAAAACATAAATTTCTTAGTTTTTTTTTCTAATGTTCTTAGTATCGAGATTAATTTATACAGATAAATTGTTTTAATTTAATTTAGTAACAGAAATTATAATTGATGATAATACTACTTATAGATAATATACTAACCATACATATTATTTTAGTTTGTTTCAAACAGTTAAATTATTTTCTGTAATCTATTATTATATAGTTATTAGGAAAATTTAAAGTTAAATTTTGAACACAATTTTATACATTGTTTTAATATCCTAATATACTTATAAAATAAATTAAAATGACTATGATCAAGTTAAGTTAGAATCAAAATTGTCACGATAGTAATTTGAAATTAAATATTAAATAATTATTTAATAAGACAACACTTCTTAATAGTGTAAATTAAATTAAATTCTTACAATATGTTAATACTTATCAAGAATTTTATTTTGAATACTTAAAATTGTACAATATCTATAACTATTTACAAATTAAATTCATACAGATATATACGTTGTAAGAAGTTAAGATTAAAATTAAAATTTGCATTCTTATTTTTCTTTGTTTACCGAGACACAATTTATAGGTACTTATTATAGACACGTTTTATTAGTTTTTTTTTGCAGTTTTTTTTTTTTTATCACTTAAATTCAAGTATCATATTCAATATAGCAGTAATAAGTAGCAAATTACTAGAAGCTAATATAAAAAAAAAATTATATTGATAAATCAATTTCAACGGTTGAATCCATAAAATAGGCTTATCGTTTTATTAATTATATACACATGAGGCACTTTAGCACCAACTTATCAAACCTAGGCGAGGATAAGATAAATTATGGTTCTTAAAATATTGTAAATTTTTATCATGAAATAAAAAAATTATATAATAAGTTATACATACAAATTAAAGACATGGACTAAACTATATATTAATTTATATTATTATTAACCTTCACATACATATTATTATGGTTTATTTTTTTCATATTTTTGGCGCCGAAAATAAATGGACTGTTTCCAAGAAATGCACAAAAATAAGCCATAAAGTAATATTGTTGTTTTTAAGTTACATTTTTGAATTCAAAGATCACAAATAAAACAAAATGTAAATAAAAATAGTTTTTTTTTTTAGAAGAAGTCATACAAAAACAAAAACTATTATTTTTAAGTATAAAAAATACAATATTACAGTATAAGCAAAAGTTATACTTAAAATTGAGGAAATTCTCAGTGGTTTTTAAATTTAATAAATGATTTTAAATAGAACTAGGGTTGACTAAACTTGGTTAAAATGTAGAGTAGACTGCTTGAATTTTTTTTCACTATATATCTAACTTAATCTAGGTAATTAATACAATTATTTGACACTAGTCTAAAATATTTAGATTTCTACTTTCTAGAAATTATGACTGCAGTTTAAAATTGTAAGAGATTTTTATTAATCCCCCCCCCCCTCAAAAAGGTTAGTAATTATAAGTTAATTATAGTTAATTATAATATAAGGTAAGTATTCATTGTAATTTTATAAATTAAATAATATTTCATATACTAAATTTACATATTACAAATAGCATTTCAATATCTAACAATTTATTATTTATTATCTTTTAAATTTAATGTTGAATATCATTAGTTTAACTGGAATCGCCAAGTTTAAAAAGCCAATTATTACCAAAAAATAAATATCTAAGAATATCCAAAACACTATTATGAAAAATAAAACAGTTATAGGTTACTTAAACCTACAATGAAAAATATAATAATTAACTAGTAAAATATTTATTTGATTTATTCTATTGTTATAGAATACATTTTACGCATATTATAATAGATAATAAATACTGCCAAGTAAATAAATATGTAAAAGCAAATTAAATTAATCTAAGAGTAAAAAACATAATGTTGTAAAATACTATCACAGAAATCTGAACTAACAAAATCAAATTTCTTGAAAACAATGATTTTTTTTTTTTAAGTATTAAATTATTATCTGATTCAATTTTTTCTGGATTATTTAAATATCATTTCACACTTTATAAAGAGATTTTAATTCTTAGATATTCCTTATTATTAAGGAGATATAACTTAGTCAGAGATGATAAGTATTTAAAAAAAACAACAATTTTTAAAAATAAACATTTCTTTTAATTGCATCAATTTTAGAAACTAATCTTATTGATGATAATATTTGTAATTTGAGAAATTACTTATGTTCTGTATTATAATAATTGTAGTTTTTATCAAATAAGGGTGTTTTTCCAGTTATAAAAATAAACTAGCTTATACAGAAACTTCAGTCAAAAATTACTATTTAATTTGGGAAATTAAAATTTAATCCAAAATAATACAGGTAAGTACTAAATATTAAAATAAATTAAATTAACAAACTAATATTAAATATATTAAGTAGGTAGGGCAGAAGTTCCCGGCCTTTTTTACTCGCGGCACTCTTGGTCATTTTCTAGAAATCCAGAGGCTACCTATTCACTACTTAGGTTTTATTTAGCAGTGCATATGTATAAACAAGAGTAGTAAGATGTAGATAGGGGTATATAATATACATATTATATTTCATAAAACAAATTGTTACATTGAATATTAACTATATATTTTTTTTATTTTTAATAATTAATCCATAAATATTACAATAAAAAATATATTTCAAATAATTTCGTGGAACCCTAAATTAAGTTTGCGGCACCCCAGTTGGGAATCTCTGAGGTAAGTACTACCTACTTAAAAATTTTAAAATCCAGTTATTCATCTAGTATATAATGCAATTTTTTATGATAATCATTTAATTAATAAAGATTTATAATTGTTTCATTTATCTAATTTTTCTCTAAATATAAATGATCTGAATGATCAAACCAAAAAATAAAAGGTTTGATTCAAGGCTAATATGTAATTATAAATTAAATATTCTAAAACAGAACAAAAACCATAGTCAAGGACCGCTAATACTACAATCTTTAACGAAATATTATTTAAAAAACATTGAGATGAATTGAAGAACTTATAAATTTTACCTTGGTATTTTTCTCAAGTCTCCATTTTCAACTTTTCCATCTTGGCGTCCAAACCATATTTCCAACAGCTTTTCGGCTCCTTCAAAGAAATCTTCTGTAGCCATATTTTTTTACCTTTTGAGAGATAAAAATAAATTAACGAATTTTCGAAATACAAATACTGTTCGACTATTTTATAAATTTGAAAAAATGAACAAATAAATAAATAAATAAAAAAACAACCGGCTACATTTAGCCTGTTGTTTATCAGCGGATAACCGCCGAGCAAATGAAATCTGCAACCTCTCCGATTCTCCATTATAACGTCGAAAACAAAACTTGCAAGCACCTTGTGACCCTGGATGCGCGCATGCGAACGCAGAGGGGGAAAAGATAAACTCACCTCTTGACTGCAAGAAGTATAATAATTAATATATAATGTGTGTGAGTTTGTATGGTAGCTATCTACTGTGCGAACAAAAACGGGCCTTTTAAAATATTATTATTTTCGAATGCTGTTTCGACGATAAAATGATAAATTTTGGTGCGTTCCGCAATACAACGGTGAACGCCGAACAGTCTCCGATAAAAAGATCTTCGTACCTATCACATTAATTAATTATTATTACTACATTGTTATTTACCGACACGACAGACAGTATGCACGTAGGTCCACGACTTACTCTCACGCGTAGTGACAATAGTGGCCTGTGCGGCTGTGCTAGTTTTCGTCACTCAGCAAACCACAGACGGTAATGCGATGGAGTATTATTATCGATTTTCGAGCAGAATATTGTGAAAAAAAAAAGGTAATACAGTAATACCTTTTACAGTACGTAACAACATAACCTCACACCAGCGTGTGATAATAAAATACTGATAACAAATTGTGTTTTATAAATCGTTTGATTTTGTAAGTTTTTGTCACAAACTATACTCCATACTCCGTAAAACGTACCAAACAGGTACTAAGTGTTGTTACAATTAATGATCTTCAATCTTCATAAGTGACTAAAAGTTACCATATTATAAGCAATAAGCTCATAAAAATTAAGTCATAACCGTTCGGGTAGTTTGGCTATTAATTTTATTTTTATACCTACATCTTAAAATTAAAAAGCGGGAAAACATGTTACCTAACAATTCTGTTATAATAGTAATTAGTGGGTTGTTAACTTTTTTCAAATGAGAAGAGGGTAATGAGGTATTAATTTTAACTTTTCACTGATCCGTTGTATTTCAGTGTTGTAATCTAAAAACTTCCAATTGCATAATGCATATGCAACTGTTGTTGTCAAATATCCAAATGTAAGTAGGTATATATTATAGCTTTCAAATTTAAAAAGGTAATATTAAAATATTGTTGATAATTATATCTATTTGTATATTCATAATTTAGATACTAAAAAATATTCTTAAGGAAAAAGAGAGGGTATTTATTTATACCCTACTTCATATTTTTTATTGATATTTACAGAAAAAAATTTCATAATAATTTCAAAGCAAATTATATCATATTAGCATGTATATAATAATATGCTATTAATCTTTAAATATTTGATGTAGATTTCAGATATCTATTACGTTCATTTGATTTTGAATGAGATACACAAAAAAACAAAAGGTTTTATCAATAACTAGTTTTGTGTAAAACTTACAGTTATTTCCAATCATTAAAAAAGTTCAGGGAATTTGCCTTCAAAGTATGAACTACAAAAAAAAATTGATCTAATTTTCTGTCCGAAACCGCCATCAAAGTTAATACCTAATCGAAACATTTTTACAAATCTAAAAAATAATGACTAATAAAATAAAAAAACACATCGTTGTAGAGTAATGCATTTTCATCACTCCGCTCAAAATCTACTATTTTCATACTTCAAAGACTGCAGATTGTACCTAAATATTATCATTGGTTAAGATATATACTAAATTCGTAATCCGTTTATCTAGATCCACGGTACTTAAGTATCCAGTATTCAAACCAGCAAAAACACACACCTATTTATTCTATAGGAGTAAAGCATATAGTGGTAATCGTGGTAGATTCAATATTCTTAATTCTTACTGGCACAGCTATTTTTTTGTTTTATTTATATTTTTAATTAAACGAACTATTAAGATGTCCTATAGTCGAAATGGGGAAGGGTAAATTATAAGTTTATAAAAAGTTGTGTTTATGTATTTTTATATTTTTAAAACATTGTACTTATATTTGTTTTGGACATTTTTAAGTTTCTATAAGTACAAGTCTACAACAATATGAGAAAAACTGTACGAAAATAATATAATATTGGTAGTTGATACTAGTTTGATATGAAAACTTGCTTAAATCAAGTTATATTTGAAGAAATATATTATGTATGTTAATGCTCTAATTGAAAATGTATTATAATGTATAATATGTGTTAAAATGTAAGTAGTTTGGTATTGACGTTTTTCTAGAATCTATAGTTATACATAAATTATAGAAACTATTCTATTACCTGTATTTTTAGTTTTACAGCTTTGTGAAATTTAAAACTGCATAATAATTTAAACTTAATACATAGGTATATTATATATCGGACACATAGCAGATTTTATCTGACGAATATTACGAATATTACACGTCATGGCTTAGATAGGTACCTACCTATATTTTGATTTTTATATGACGTTAACAAGTAAAAAATATGAAAGCTACAAAATAAAATAGGACAAATATTTTAAATACACCTTCTACAGCTACACACTTATACGTACAAGTAATAGGTATCGATATATATATATATATATATATATATATATCAGATAAGTAGATAAAGGTATATAATCAGAAATATTTAATTATAGTATAGTATATATGTCCTTAAGCGAAAGTAATAGAGAAAATAAATTATTATGCCATATAATCACCACGCAAATTGTCAGTGAGTCAGAAAATTTAATAAATTTATAAATTCTCACATATCTATTAATTTATTGATTTGGTTTTAATTTTA
Source organism: Aphis gossypii (assembly GCF_020184175.1). Taxonomy (NCBI): domain Eukaryota; kingdom Metazoa; phylum Arthropoda; class Insecta; order Hemiptera; family Aphididae; genus Aphis; species Aphis gossypii. The sequence continues at coordinate 16,231,591 of NC_065532.1, read as the reverse complement.
TTGTGTATGATTTAAAATATTTACAATTAATATAACAGTAAAACGTAAATTGTTGTTTATTTTTTTAATGTTCTATTATAAATACAATGCGTAAGATATAACCGCTCTACGTTAAAAGAATTAAATATATCCTAGATTTCGATAAATCCAGGTATTTTAATAATAAATCAATTAAGGTAATATTATTTTTCAAATAAAATATTAACTCATATACAACTCAAATTCATGGTATAATTGTTGTATAAATTATCAGTAATAAGTAATAACCCTTAAAAATTATTTAAATGAAAAGTAATCAAACATTTTTTAACAAATTTATTTTTATTTTAAACAAAACCAACAATGATAAACTGACATGCTTATAGTTAATTAATTTCAGAGATGATTTATTCATTGTATTGAGTTTTGAATTTTTGTTATAAAAAAGTCAACAAATTAATAAAAATAGTACCTATTTATGTAACTATAGTTAATACTTAATATAATATTATATAATAGTACTTAGTAATTCTGTAATTATGCAGGTAGACACGAATTGTATTTTTATCATTTAAACTGCAACTTAAATTATAATTATGCTTTATAATACAAACACAAACTATAATTTAATACATTCGATATAACCCATAATGGGAGGAATAAAGTGCAAATATTTAAATAACAAATTCGCTATATAATATGGCCATTTGTCTATGCTTAGATTATTTTACTAATTTACTGTCGCTATTATATTATAATTATATCATACATGTTAACTATATTAATATTTGTTCAAATCACTTATATACAATCAATATTGTGATTATAACTATCTATTTTCAATAAGTAGGTATCGCGGTAAAAAAAATATATGTACATATTAGATACCTATATTTCCATAGACTAATATTGAGTATGTTTAACAATATTTTTCAATAAATTTAAAATGACTGAATAGTGAAAACATTAATTTTTGTAGGCGCATAATGTATTACATTAAATATATGTTTGTTTGAAATATTACTATTACATTATATATCTACCTACTTATATATTTTTATTAATCTCTAATAAAATAAATTATATGATTTTATTCCGAATAAGAAAATATTTTTGGTATACTCAATAACTGCAACATATTACATCATTAAACAACGCTGTGAACGTATGTGTATTATAGTTATTAGTCAATCGCAAATATAAGATTTCTTTTTATACCGTATTGGTATACTACCTATCAATATAATATTATATGTTTCCAGCATTCAATTTTGTTTGTACAAAAGTATGAAGTTAAGTTAGTGGACAAGTATTTTTTTTATTATTATTAATCAGATAAAAAGTAACTAGTATTATAATTTTTATATTTGCGAGATAAATCGAAATTATACCTATAATGATGTTATTTTTCAATCCACTATTTAAAATGTTTGATGCTGTATATTTGTATTCATCGTGTGTATCACTATTTATACATATACATATATATTAAATTAATAAATAATAAAACCTAAATATAAAATATAATTTATGACTATATAATTAATAATTATGTAGGTACAGCTATTTTTATATTTTTAATTATTAATTATTTACAAGTGATTTTATCTACGATAAATGTATTGATCTAATGTTTTAATGGCACTTTAAATTAGTGTAAAGTGTGTACAAAATACAAATTATATCAATTTGATATAATATGTATATTTTATTGTCTATATATTATTACCTTTTTTCACTGATTAACTGTTAATGTCTATAGTAGTAGCTAACACAGACAAATTAATTAAAGTCTTTCAAAATAATTATTTTAATTTTATATTGTAGAACAGGCAATAGTAGGACAGGTAGTAGGTACATAATATAGTTTATATTTTGATAAGCCAACAGATAATCAAATGCATGATTACCTTAGTTACTTTGATACGTTAACTTGAACATATTTTTAAGTTAGCCTGGTCAAAGAAGTAAAAAGTAATTTATTATAGTTTATAGCAATAAAATATTGTTAATAAATGGTATTTTAAATTACATACATATATAATATATATGTATATACCTAAAATATATACACATTAATAAATAAAACTTTAACCAAAGTTAAGTTTGTTCAATGTTGTGGCGCAATAAATAATCCAATTGGGACCCATGTGAATATTTTAAGAGGGAGCCCCAATAACATACCAAATTAATTTGACCTTACTTGAGTTTATAAACTTAACCTGCTGAATATTATTTTGATATTCAAAAATTTAAAGGCTGTAGATTATACATGCATAAATTTATGCAATTCTGTAGTTCAGTAAACATATAATAAACATTCAAAACCATTTTTAAGCATTAAAATTTTTATTTTTCTATAAATATATTACCTCCATAATTGTATTATATTATAATTTTTTCAAAAATGTTTTTATGTAAAAGTTCAAAATATTTCATTCTAGTTATAAAATATGTATTTAAGCGTTTACTAAATTTAACTATATAATATAGTTAATGGTTTAACATAATTACAGTTTTCTATAAATTAAAATTATTTAATTAAAAATTTGTTAAATAATAATTTTAAGAATAATGGTAACGTATTAATATTTATGTGTTTGTTTGTAATATCATTGATTATAAAGTTATAATCAATAGTAATATGTATCATTAATAAGCAATTTTAATGTTAAGAATGCATAAATACAAACCAATTATAGATATGTCTAATTATTTTTAATTAATAACTATTTAATCCAGCAAGTCGATTTTATTTGAATTGTTCAGTTTTGTTTTTTATATAATCTTTTAGGATATTATACAAGCGCATTAATTTAATAGGCGAAGCTATACTTAAAGTACTTCTAAGTATAAATGTGTAATAGTAGGTATACACTATTACCTACTGAAGTAGGTGCATATAGGTAATATTGGAATACTCAACAAATAGTACAGTACAGTTAAGATTAAATGATTGAGCTGTAATTATCTACTATTTTGTTGTTCTATTACGTCAGTATTATAGTACCTGCATTTACGTTTATATTCTATATTCTAATACCAATATAGTAATACCTTATCATTTTGTTCTATTATCTTTTCGGGATATGATTTTCTGGTACATATTCAGCGACGTATTGTGAAGCTTTATCGTTTAATAAAGCTCAACAATAAATTATACATTGATCTAGCACTGGTCTTTCTTCACAATTGTTCCTACATAAATTAATTTAATAGACTTGTAATTTTTGTTGACGAATGCATTGGTACTGCAGCTAATATAATTGGATATGAGTACGAATTTCAACGAACAACTGAAAAGATATGTGCTTAGAAATTACTGATAGCTTCTAAGGACTGAAAATAAATAAATTATAAAAACGTATTTATAAAGTGATAGAAAATCAATTGGAATATAATAGGTAAAATATATTTTTTTTAAAACAGTGTTGATTAGTTGATTGTATATGTGCAAAAAATATTATACAGGCATACCTAGGTATATAATATACTATAACGGTATTATTTAAAATTATTCAAAATTAAAATTCTGTGAATTATAGACTGTTAATTTTGGAATGTTAGATATAAACTTACAACGCCGACTAACAAAATGAAAAATCACGCACTGGATTAGTGTAGGTATTTATAACCACGATAAATTAAATATAATCAAACATATACATTCAAATATTCAATAGAACTAATGTGAGCTGTGATTAAAATATTAATTTTTGAAAATCTTACTCATACTAAAACGATTAAGTGACATAATAGTTCTAGAACATGTAAAATATGTTTACACATAAAATTGGTTTTTTAAGAAAAACCTGATAAGTACAAACAAAGTAAATGGAGATAACTCCATCCAAAGTTGCTTATCCTAATATGTCTTCAACAGTTTATAAAATATCTTTAATATAATTACGCAGTGTCATTGATGTTAATACTTATCTACTATAGTACTATTAATATTTAGTAGTATTATATTTATATAATCCATTCTAGAAGCTTGAAGAGCATAACAACATTTTTATTTCAACGACTATATTTGCTATTAAGAAATCTAAAAGAATCTTAACAATAAAATGACCGTAATTAAATGTAGTAAAATTAAAACTAATGTATAAAAATAGTTTTACGTATACTTATAACATTTTTATAACATCTTAATTTATACTAAACACGTTTAAATTTACTCTTATAAGTAGGTATATTAGTGCCTACTGCTTATATAAAATAAATTAATAATTATTCCTTATTAAGTTATAGGTATATGAATTACTTAAATAATTTTTTATTTAGAATTTATAATATTAAGAAACGATCGATGTCTATAAATTTACAACCCTAAATTAAGAAAACAAAACTTCATTTCTACAACGTATATAATTGTATAAGTTTTGGATTACATTGAAAAAAAATAGTTGGTTAAATTTGTATAAAAAATATGATGTATTATAAATTTTAATTTATTTACCTTACGCCTTAATCTATTAAAAGTTAGATATTATTGCATTCATATTTATATGAATATAATCAATATATTTAATATTTCATATTATAATTTTGATTTAATATATATTTTAATGTATTATTAGAATTTATAGATGATAATTTACAGTACCTTTGTAAGAAATGTAAGTATTATACTATTATCTGATACGTTAACATCACCAGCACTTACATATTTTTTTACTATTATTAAGAGCTAACACGCATAAATCAAAATATATAAGTAAAATAAAAACTCGTTTGTTGTAATATTAAAGATAACTTTACTTTCCAAACCATATACGATTATACAGAATATAGAATCGTGTTTGTACTGTTTGTAGTATAGAAATAAAATCAAGGTTATCAAAATAAATATATAATATGGTATAAGTTTTATTAGGAGTTAGATGAAATACTTGAAATAAAAAGCATAGTTATATACACATTTAAAAAACAATTGACATCATTGCAGTTATAATAAATATAATATTAATATTATTTACAACCTATATAGTAATTATTATATTATATAATTAGTTTAAACTATTTACAAATTTTTAATTTAACTAATCAGATACAATATTTGGTTAAAAAGGTTATAAATATACATATTTTTAATGGTTTTTGTGTTTTACATATTAGATAATTTCAATGCCATCAAGACAATTTTATTCAAGATATATAGACGGCAACATATTTAAATTATAAAATTCTCATAGGCATTAAAAAAAAACGTACAATAAAGAAATTAGTTAAATAGAATTTCAAATAATTAGCTGTAGTCTGGTAATAATACGTCTTAGAGTATTTTGTTAAACAGAAAATTTCGTTAGTTTGTTGTATTTCCGTATTAAAATAATTGTAATATGATAATAGAAAAACTTTGCAAACAAAGATGGTTTGAATCATTGATTAACTTTATGTGGTTATATGTTACGCCATTTAAGGTTTAAAGTTTATAATAAGTAATTATAGCCTACTCTTTGTTGGATATTTATCGGTTGAAATAACAACAATAAATAAATAAATGGATAATGGATAATGATCAATAATTTATTGTTTCGTATAAAAAGTCATTGATAAGTAAAAATAAAATCTCTTATCTTTAAATATAACATTGCATGTTTTAAATTGTCAACTCAAATCTCTAATTGATGTGTAAATAGGTACCTACTTGTATAATGTATTACCTAATTTATTATCAATAAAATTATATAAATTATTAAACGATATTGGACGGCAATATAGTTACACGTGACCATTATTAATAATTGAATCATTACATTTAATTTTAATAAGGTACAGGCAGCATATAAGTTCACTTAATTATTATTGATAAGTGCGTATCATAAGGAACAACGTTGTTTATTTTATTGACCAATTGAAAACACTTGGAATACATATAATTGGATTTTCGAATTAAAGCAGAGCGATGAATGTTAGGTATTTATATTGGTTTAAAGGTTTTACGATGATGAATTTTTTTTTTTTTTTTGTGTATGAAAGATATAGATATTTATAATTTAAACAATCAGAAAAAATCATAAATCTTTCAGCTTTAAGGAAGACAGGAAGGGCATATTTACAGTAAAAAATAGAATTTAGTTTGTATTTTTAGAAATTAAAATATGATAATATTTACGCAAAATTAGTGTTTAATAAAATAAATTTTATTATTTTATTTTAATATAAAAAACATATATATTTACTCTTAAGAGACTTGAAACTATATTTATAAAAATATTTTGCAGGAATTATAAAATTATAAGATCATAGTTATTTTTGATAAGTATTTGAAGCTGTCAAATGTTTTTTTTCTAGTCTATAATCCATACATAAAAAAGTATAATTCACATAATGGATATTTTTTCTTAAATTGTATTAAAATGTTGTCTTAAATTACTTGAAAGAAGAACGAACTTGTAAAGGCACTTCAGCGTGAATTGGTTTAGTTTTTTTTTCAAATTTTATGATAACATTTTTGTTTGTAAGTAAAAAAGACTGAAAATATAATACAAAGTTTTTCTTGAGGTATTTTTTTGAAGAAATTAAAAATATTGAAAATTTCAAGTTACAATATCTTAACATTTTAATTTCAAATTTTAACAAAAATCATCGGAATCCTGAGTTATTATGTAGACATAATATGTATTATCATTGATTATAAATACAAATATACAAATGTATTTATAATCAATGGTACTATGTAGACTGTAGACCATTTTCGTTTAAAAATGTTTTTTATTACATGAATGAAATTGTCATTTGAGTCAATTATTTATAATTTAATTCAAATTTAACACATCCATTATACTAACCTACACTCGACTTTCGCTATATGTATAACAGAGGTTTTTAATTCATATAAGACCCGTTTAATAATATTTTTATTATAAGCTATAACTATTGTTTCAAAAATATAATATAAATTTAATATTTTGAACATTAATTATTCATAAGTATTTACTATTTAAAAATGTTATACATAAATTGTGTTAATTTGGGAAGTTCGTAACACACGTATATATTAAATGTGTATCATAACAAATTATCTTTTAAAAAATATAAGCTACTATAAATTTTTATTTTTATCGCATACAATAGGATTGTTATGTCTTAAAACTCAGATTATTAAAATCGTGTGAAACATAGAAACTAATTTAAAACTACATATTTAGTATACCTAACAAAGAAACAAAAACAATAGTTAGTACTAATTATTAAAACTTAAAATTATTTATTATATAAATATATTTAATTATAACTTATAATAATTAATAAGTATAGGTATAGTTTTTAAATCATGGTTCATAAACCATGCGTCATAACTCATATTATGGCCTCCTTAGTCCTGACCTTCAGGATTTTAAATTAAAAAATAATTTTATTTATGCTTGTTTTTTTAAGATTTTAGTTTGGTATACAAACTTCTACCACTTTTACTCCTATAGAGGAAAAATGTATAATAATATATTTTTTTTTATCATATTAAAATGTCGTTACGAGAAGGAATAGTTTTAATATAAGAAGAAAATATGTTACCTTTAACTATGAATTAAATTATTGTTTTATTTATTTAACTCAATAGATACTTTTAATTTTTGTTAATATAACTTCTTATTTTTAGATACAATAGTTCAATAATGTTCATACATATATAATAATAACAGAATATTAATATAAGTGCAATAGTATAGTATAACATTGAATACAATAACAAAGCCAAATGATTAAAGTTTTTAAGATGTTTATGTACTTACCCTAAATCAGATTTAGAAAAATAAAATTAGTCCTTAAAAGTGGATTTACAATGGTAAATATGTAAATGTAATACGTATTTAGTCTACTGCAATACGTCAGTACTACGTCTTATTTTATTTAGATAATTGACAATCCTAAAAATTATATAATTTATATAGACTAATATTAATTAGATACTAATTAATTTACAAATAATCATAGCCTCCATATCTTCCAAACTTAATATCATGGACCTATTAACCTTATATAGTATATACAATGTTATATAACTTATAAACTACTCGTTCGAATATCTATACCTATATATTATTTCTTTTTAAAGTATGCTTAACAATTTAGATAAAAAATAGTTACTCTCATTTCAATAAAAAAAATTTTGTGAGTATACTATATACTTTTTTATTATATTAAAAATCTTAATTTTTGTTAAGATAATAAATTCCTAAAATATTTTTTTTCTGGATAACAAGCTTTACAAATCTAAAATGCAATTCTTTTTCTAATTATTTACGAAATATCAAGGGAAGGGCATTTTTTGTTAAATGTATAGATAGGTGTCCCCTTCTTCTACTGCAGTCTGTTCACGTCTATGTCTGTGCCGACTTTAATTTATATAATATAATTTGTCGACCAATAACTATATTTCTGTTCTAAAAATTAAAATTTGTTTTAAAAGTTATAATAATGCAACATTTACAGTGATATTATATACCCAATAGAATAATAATCGTTATTATTGATTCTTCTGTCCATTATTTCAAGGTCACGTATATAGCTGTATAATGGTACCAGTGGTGAGCACTGCTTTTTGTTCCTATTATACTCAGATAGTCAGATAAACTTCTAAAAGTATTTAATCCCCCGATTCTCCCATTTCCTTTCCATCATCATTAATATTAAGATTTTAAAATTGTGTTAATTTCAAATTTACTCATTATAGTCGTGTGTTTTTGACAAAAATTTACTTGTATTAGGTATATCATTATTATCATTTATTCATTGATATCATTTTAGATGTAAACACCAATTCCGTTATGCTAGAGAAGTTAAGAAATTCTATAGAATTATAAATTTGAATCAAAGAGATTATTAATAAAACGGTATTACCTATCAAAATACTATCTACCACGATATGAAAATAAATTCAAATAGATTCGTAATAAGGATCGCTACGAGATTTTAAATAAATTACTAGCATTAGTTATTAATTTATTATTTATTAAAAATACTATAAATTAATTTTTTTTATAATAAAATACACGATTATTATACAATATAATATAACTAGATTTAAGTATTAAACACTGTTCGGTAAAATTAAAATATAGTTATAGTTATAGTCTTATGGATACATAAATATACAATAGGATAAATAAATATAACTATTATGCATTAACAAATATTGATATAAATGACAATATTTTGCTATTTAAGAAAATGCTTCTATATCAAAAAATTTACCATGAATACCATACACAGTTTATGCATGGTTATTAAAAGCTAAGATTTTATATATTAACCTATAAACTATTGTGTTCAGTTTTATAATCGTTCGTAAACATATATTTTTTTAATTTTCAAAAATATTAGTTAGGTACCTTACAAAGGTTAGTAATTTATCATCATGTATAAAGTATTCCTATTTGGTAATGCGTTTCTTCAACATACATAAATACATATTATATATTGCTGCAATTTACTTGCCGTAACAACGCTATTGCAGTCACACCTGTCACATAGAACATCTAAAGTTACACATTATTATCTACTATGTCTTAGTATATATAACAAATATTTACAACGCGGTTTTCATTGTGTATACATAAAAAATTATCAACTTGGTTGATTACCATTGTCTATCAGATTACATAAAATAATATTATTACGCTTATGACAATATAAATATTGTGGAAGATTTCAATGCAAATAGTCAGTCATAAACGTAAGTGTTTGTAACAAGATAAAATATAGTTACAATGTAGCTATAACTCATAGGGTGTAGTAGTCAAAGATATACCACCGGAACAAGGAAAGGGGAGGTAAAAATTCTTCCAAGATTAAATACATTTATGTCCTATGATGAACTATAATTATTTTATAGTATATAGTATACAAGCTATAGTTATTATTGATGGTTTAACAATGATAACTTTTTATTTTACTGCACCAAACAAAAAAATACTACACAAACAAAATATTTTATTATCCATCAATGAGTTTTTAAAAGTAAAAGAAAAGTAAAAAATACTTTTAATTTATTAAATCGATGATGATGATTTTACTTTTAGTTTTTTTTTAAAGTTTAATCCACTCTATTTATCCACACCACAAAATGTTTGTAAAAATGTATTTATAAATTTTAGTTTTATTGTTCAAATTACGAAATTTAAATACACATATATATATATATATAAACTACTTTTAACAATTCATATTTTATTTTATATCATATTATACTTATACTTATACCAGTTATACCTTATACATACAATAGTTTTAATTGTATTTTGTAATAATATAATACAACAAAACTTAATATGTTCATTGTATATTTTGAATAACTTATTTAATTATGATTATCCGCGTCTCCCCTTAGTTTTAATTAATGTGAATAATTGACGTTCTACTCTGTGTACAAAAGTGATGAATTTTTCGTTTATTTTTTATATTAATTTTGATCTTAGAAGACGGCGTTACGTTTAGGCAATATAGATACTTATTCGTGTAGAAGAACTGGATGGTTAGATATTGAAATTTTAAATATTGTTTATTATGTAATATTTATTTGTATATAATGAATAACATATTACATATAATATTTTATTAAAATTTATTAAATTTGAGTTGCGTTCTTGAAAGAGAAGGTTAGGTTCTGTTCATTTATTTTACATAATTGTTTTTCTTCTCACTTCTTAAAACACAATGTATTTAATTTATTATTTCTACCTTAAAATATATAATATAAAATATAGGTGAGTCTGCATCACATATAACCAAATTAGTACTATGAAAAGTTTAAATTAGGTCTTATCTTTGTTGTTGATACAAAAGCACTGTACAACGTTATTGTGTCAGAATTACCCATTTTTAAGGCACCGTCAATCGGAATTTCTTATTTATGGTTTAACGTTCTGGATCCAACTTTCTGAAGATAAACTTAGATATCTTAGTTCAGTTTAGTTCTGAGTTCATAATCTGGTTTAGTGGTTTGTATTTAATCTAGGGTGAAAATATTTAAATACCTACCTATAATTGCATTTTTTTTTAAATTTTAACGCGTTCTCTTCTGTAGTTATAAAAGACGCCTCACGTCTCACGTACAATTTTTGTTTTTAATTAATTTTCAGATTTCCGATTCTCAAAAATAGCCTTAACACTTATTAGTTATTACGGTGTAAAATTTACATTTAAAGTTCAATAATAAAAAATATTTCAGATTATTAGAACTAAAGTAGCTTCATCTCTTTTCTAACATTATAATAACCGGTTGTCTAAAACAAAAACTATTTAGAAATAATTTTAGGGCTCTTTTATTCTTAATCTTCGTATAGTTAAAATTATTTTCTACATCTGAAGTATTATAGAAAGAATTATCGGAATCTGAACTTGACAAAACACCTCAAATTGCATTGGTTGTACGTTGATATCATATCTAATCAAAAAAGTGAATGATAGATACCGCCGGTCATTTACAGTAGATTATACATTACACGCAATATTTAAAATATAAAATATTCTTGGTGTATACGAACTTAAAAACAAAACAAAAAACAAACTAAAACTATTGCAGTTTTCACATTTCTAAAAATAATTAGAAAATGTGAACTGTGATTTATACAGTTAATCTAGGTATTTACATTTATTTTAAAATAACAATTAATCATTAATAATAATATTTCTATGCTATACATTCAAATAGTTTCAAAGTTTATGGTCAGAAAATGGGTATATATAGTAAAGAATAATTCATCTATACATTTGATAGCGGACGGTAGTACAAGTCACAAGTGAAACACATTGTATATGTATTGAACAAGCGGCTGTTATTTTTCATGTTGGCATATTATACTCGTAATATTATCATAAACTACAGAATTTATTAGATAATATATATATATTTACAGCAATTCTAATTTCTGAGGCCTAATCCACATACCAGCTATATGAACTATTTCAAGTCACTTAACAATCAGTGAATATTTAAAAAATAAATACAACAAAACCATAAAGGTAATTATGTTATTATAGTATTAGAGGTTTAACAACTATCACAATAAACACGCATCAAGTACAGCGTATACGACAACTACTAGATGAGAACTAATTTTCATTATTTTGTACACAGAATGTGGTTAAATTTTCGAGAGATCTATATAGCATGGTTTTAAAGGTATCAAATTTGATCTAGTTGGTACTTTGAGGAATACATAATTAAAATAATTCACCAATTATAAAACATTTTTGTAATTTTTAACCTAAAAATTAATAATAAATAAATATGTACCTTAAATAAATGTTTATAAAAAAAAGCCAACGACACGTAGTGTTCCCAAGCGGTCACCCATCCAAGTACTAACTACGCCCGACGTTGCTTAACTTCAGTGATTCGGACGAGAACTGGTGTATTCAACGTGGTATGGTCGTTGGCGATTTCTCCAAAGAAAATTACAATATTCAAATAAATTACTGAAGAAATATTAATATTATAATATATTGTATTAAATAAGTAATCCTCAAATCAAAATGTATTTTATTTTATTACACCTAATATGTTGACGGTATTCACCAATATAATAACGGTATTTAAAAATAATAAACGGTCACAAAATCCAAATGCTGACCGGTTAGAATAAATAATAATAATTAATTATGATCGTACTTACCTATAGTGGCTAATATAACCGCTGGCTTACGACATCGTCTGGGAGATGTTATTGAATTTCTCGTCGACGGCGTAGGATGAAAATTTAGTTGCAATATTATTCGACTTTTAACTGGCGTCACGTGGTCATCGGACAACAACTGAATAACGGAAGCTTAGTTAGCCACATTGCGTTTGTTTTTTCGTAACGCTTTTGACCTTTTTAACACTGAATAATATTGCAAATCAACTGAATTCCGTTATTGGCATTGGCAAACTTACCAACGTTCCGGGATCTAGCGGTATTCGAAACTGTTATCATTACCACTGAAAGGATATATTATATTATAAAAGACTTAAGACTTGTTTTAATATTTCTTGTGATAATGGCGGGTTTCCACTATATACGTGTACGTGAACGAACATAAAAATACTTTTATGTGATTGGTTGGTATATAGGTACATGGTAAGCTTTTGGTACACCAGAAAGTTTATATGTTCTTACCACATGTATAACCTGTCAGTTCGACTATTTCCGTGTGTTTAAAGGTGGGTTTCTACTGGACCGTTACCGTGTGCGTGCACGTTTATCAACACGCACGTAGGTACGGAAATAGTTGAAATAAATCCAACTTCATGGTATCATGGTTATTCGTGTGGTAAGAACGTATAAACTTTCTGGTAAACCAAAACCTTACCATGTATGTATATCAACCAATCACAGAAAAGTATTTTTATGCACGTACATATTCACATATTATGTAGTGGAAACCAGCCTTATTTCCGTGTGTTTAACGGTCTAATTTGAGCGATAGCAGCAGTAACCAATTTTAAAATCTTAAAAATGTGTTATGTTAATTATAATATTAAATTACTTTGTTTTAAAAGTTAATTAAAGTGTATTATTTACACTATAGAGTCGTCAGTCGAGCCAAATCATAGTAAGTTAATTTATCGCTAAAATTAAACGCTTACCAGTTACCGTGCTTACCAGAGTATTTTTCATGAAGGACGTGTATGTACAACCGTACGTACGAGTGTGTTGATAAACGTTCACGTACACGGGAACGGTCAGTGGAAACCCACCTTAACCTGCAATAATTACATTGAAAAATCTTTAATTCGGATATGAAACGTATCTTTTGATTGAATTAAACCTATGTGCGATTTTTATGTATTATAATCTTATGATTTATGGCCTTATTGGTCTTGCATTATAGTGTTCTGATCTTTCAACAAAATGTTGATCGCTTGGCGTTCTAATTAGGCAATTTGAGTACATCAGGCCATGAATATACCCTTCTGATAATAATAATTACGAATAATGGAACAAATTTTGTATTTTGTATTTGGAACTTTTGTATTCAGTTCTTTATTTTTATTTTTTTTTCTGCATTTATACCATGTTGTAATGTGTTTTTTATATAATTTTAAACTATAAAGAAAACAAAACGGTCAAAAAATTATTATTTTTTTTTATTGCATACCTATACAAACAAATGTATATGTATTTATTAATTTTTTATTATATAAATACAATTTAACAAATTATATAATTTAAATATTATTAAGTTAAAATATTACAGGTATAGTCTAATAGTCTAATAGCAAAATTAAAAAAAAACACTAGATTTATGTACCTATGGTGTTACCAATCTCACGAGTGTAAACAATTGAACGTTTATTATGATTAGGTGCAAATCATTTTTTTTGTGCTATGCTGAAAATTCAATACGAAATATCATTTTAAAAACAAGTATACCTATTACTTAATTAAACACAATACAAGCTAGGTAAACTATTGACATTTAATATTATATTAAATTATTAGTATAGAATCTAGTTGACCTCCTAGTGGCAATGCTGGGTATGATCAACATTTTATATAATAAAGCAATCAACATAAAACCAACTAAACTAACAAGCTGAACAAGCTAAATTGTGTGACTATTAATACGTTCAACCGCCAAAATAAATAATAATATACCACCACAACTATACACACTTCTGTCATACATCATATTAAATTGTTGTATACTTGTATTCTTAATTTTATATTATATAAATCGGCATTCTACCGAATTTATACTTCAAATATTATAAACACTCAGTCTTTAAGTTAAAATAAATTTTTTATTGTTAAATACGAATCTGAAATTAAAATATATACCTATATATATATATATATAATATATAATATATTATTGAATAAACCCGCGACAGCAGAAGCCATTGGGACCATTAGGTGTTTTATAATGTATTATAATATATACGTTACATATTGCTATTATATTTTGTATTGAAATTATTTGAAATATACCAAGTGCAGTGAATTTTAATCACAATCATTATTATTGACAATAATATATTTTTGTTATAATTAGGTGACTTTTCAGGCGCATAGGTCGTACGCTCGGATATACATGAAAAATATTAAGGCGTCCAATGAATAATCGAATAATGATTAGAAATTGTGTTGCTATATTCTAGTATCTAGCTTCTAATATTATTATTATTAATTTGTAATAACGTGTTTTGAAAACAATTATTAAATTTATGTACGTGTAATTATATATAATTTATTAAAATAAATAATTGTTCTGTTGATTTGCACTCATTATTTTGGAATTTTATTAAAACAAAGTACACATTCGTGATATTTGTTAGATAAAACTATGAAATATTACATACCAAGGTATTGTAAAAAATCAATAAATAATTTTTATTTTTTATGTTGTGACGAAATATTTTATGGTATTTACAAGTATTGCACTCGCTCTGCCTATTTGAATTATATAGTTGAATAACCATGAAACATATTTTTAAGCATTATTACAAAGTTAACCTATAAATAGGAATCCTTTAATAAAAATTAACTTTGCTATGGAATGACTGTAAATGATAAAATTTGTAGAACTGTGTTATTGTAGGAATTATTATTACACTTCAATATTTCATAATGCCAAGTAGAACATAATGCATGATGTATCAAAGTTCTATACTAACAATTATCTCTTGGGTGCCGCCAAACGGAACATCTTATCCGCGATGTAATGTCTTTTATTAACCTAATTTCCCGAACATAAACTTAAGAAGAGGTCTTCATAGATAAACTTAGACATCCATAGTTCATAAACTGAGAGAGTACGATCTGGTTTTATTTGTGGTAAAAATAAAAAAATGATATATATATTATATAAATAAATAATACGATATGGGCTCACCATCTACAGTTGCGCTTTTTTAAATTATTAACGCTTTCTTTCGTCGTTAGATATCGCTGTCGTATACGATTTTTATTTTTAATTTATTATCAAATTTCTGACTCTATAAGACGACCGCTACATAAGTTACAGCGTTTTCTTTGTTTTTTAACTGTGATTGTCCAATAAGCAAGGTTTAAAAATGAAAAGTGAACGACTCGGCTTCAAATGCTTCAAATTTCAATAATGTTTTTAATACATTTTTAAATACTTTTTCTTTAATAATGGATAAAAATTCATGTCTGTTACTTAGCGGCTATCGTCGAAATTTATTAATTTAATAATAAATTAATGAAGTATAGAATTTCTATCATTATACTGCTATTAAAAAGTAGGTTCGATTTTTTACCATTAAAAATGTTGAAATTAAACATTGATCTCAAAAATATTAAATAACGAGTTAAATTTTAAACTCATTGAGTATACTTTCATCAAATAATTTAACAACCTAAAATTAATAAAAAAAATATATGCATAAACGTTCACTTATAAAAGATATTCCTTTTCAATAATATTATATTCTACTAAATCGACTAAGGCCAATTCATAGATCGAGAAATTATTTTTTAGAAAAACTTCAAGAAAACAAGTAATAACGTACAATATTGCCATGATACTGGTGTATAATGTATATATTTTTTTCATTATTATTGAAATAAAAGGTAACCAAATCGTTAATTTAAAATCTATTATTTCATTTTTTGAACGATGTTCATAATAACACTTTGTTTTGTTTATATTTTACGGTCATGTTTGTTGCCTATCATCGCAACACGCATCGTGTCGCGTCTGACAGCAACTCTTATAATATTATTATGGCGGGCATTTTTGTACTTGGAAAACTGTTGTAATCAATGGGCGGATACGGACAGAGCTCGGAACGAATGTCGATGGTGCAAAAGTGACAAGTTGAACGACCAGGGCACGATGAGCAGGGGGGCTATTCTCGAAAAGATCGAGCAAACGTATACGTAATTACTCGTATACGAGCAATTCGTTACCTTTGTTCGTCTACGTTCATTATCTCGTATTAACCGGAGTAATAAAAAAAACACACAATTTAATAATAAACAACAACGATATAATTATTAAATACTATAATTTTTATTAAAACGCTCGCGTCGCCCGAAACGAACGTTCGGCGTGAGCGCACGCAAACACAAAAAAAAATAATCTAGGTAAAAGTTAACTACATTGTCACGGTCTATCCTCCATCAAGTCATAAAATCGTCGAGTCGTTGCCACAAAGTCGACCAAAAACCATCGGATTCATCGATTCCCGAACGGATGCGCTCAATGATTTCTTTACGTTTTTGGTCGGATTTTTCCCGTTCCTTGTTCAAAAACGTACTGTCGGTTTTTTTCCGATATTCTGCACACTCTTCGGTTATGTCGAACTCATCGTACTGACACAAGATACTGGGATCGTACAGAGGCGTGTGGCATGGGTCTTCGTCTGTGATCGAAAACGAATCGCTGTACATTGGGTCGGTCAGACCTTTCGCCTGAAATCGTATGTAACAATGGTCGTTCAAAGCGTTCCAGAACGACCGAGACGTATTGATCAGGCCGACAGTTGGATCGTCCGTTTTTCTGCACTGCGGCATTATGCGATAAAAGTTTTTGTGAAAGTCTCCGAACCCGTACACCACGTACATTATTGTGTGCTGACAATTGCAACTGGACAGATCGTATTTCCATTTCGAACTGGCGAACTCTTTGAGGCGCATGTTCCCATACTGAAGCCATTTGCGATACGTATTTTTCGTTTTTTCCAACGTCTTCTTGTCGCTTATAGATCCGAGAATAACCGGATATGGGTTCCGTATTATTTCGCATCCGTGTTTGTACCTTGAGTTAAACGCTCGCAACGAGATGTTATCCATGGTGCCTATCGAGTTCCATGACGTTTTGTCCTTGTTCTCCATCAGACTGAACTCGATCAGTTGCACGCGATCCGGGTCGACTTCACCGTTCGCGGGATCCAACACTAGTGCAAAGTGCTGTAACGAATTCACATACACGCCTTTGCCGTCCATAAAGCATCCGACTATGTCAAACACTTCGAATCTGGTGTGCAACAAATCGGCATGGCGCTCAGTCGGTTGAAAAAGACTCGTGCCCGCGTAAGACACTCTGCGTTTCGGACGACCGATTTTGTCCAAGCTGGCGGACACATCGACTTGTGCCGAGCCATAGCTTTGTGACGTTTGGTTTCCGTTGACATTGATGGTTTTTGTTACCACCGCAAAACCCGTCGGCACTAATGACACGGCTAAGGCCAAGCACAGGAGCAACAAGACACATGTTGTCGATTTCATTGTTACGGATTGAACTGGCCATTTCTGAACCGGCAATAGTATATATACTATACTAACCTAACCTAACCGATACGACGCGATTGGCGTCTCAGAACTTTAACCTTTTTAAGCCAGAAGATATAATAAAATGTATTACTAACCACACCAAGCCATAGAAAATCTATAGAAAATTAATACAAATAATTGCATCATCATACTAAGATGAATATTATAAAAAATATTTCACCATTAACGTCAATAAGTGGGTACTTTTCAGATAATTATTATAATATACCAATGGTTATATATTATTTGATAATGATCTGTTTTTTTATTTGTATATAAGTTTAATGTATATTAATATATAATTTTATTTATTAACTCTGATATTATATATATATAATGTATAGTATACACCAGGGGTGTCCAACCCGCGGCCCTTAGTAGATTTTGATGCGGCCCTCACTTCAATTTAAAAACCGTGAATTAATTGTAAATAATACATTAATATTACGAGAACAAATTTATTTTAAGAATATAAAATTATAAAACATCAAATAAACTGTAAGGTCCGATGCACACGTCCATATTTTTACCGTTGCGGCATTTTATCTTATGTTACATATGGTCGTGTGCATCGGGCCTAAAGATAAACTTTATTAGTGTAAATTTCACATTAAATAACTTTTTTAAGCTAAAACTTTTTTTTTGTTATAAATAAATATATTTTTCTGTGTACTTATAATTAAATATTAATACTTGTAAAAATATTTCTGCTTATTATTCACTATTGTAAAATTATAAAAAAATATATTGTTGTATAATAAAATATAATTTAATCATTAAATTTGAATGTATTATTATTAAAAAAAAAATATGTGGCCCACAACAACTTCTACCTATATGATGTGGCCCAGTCTTCACAAAAGGTTGGACACCCCTGGTATACACAGTTAAACCCAGATGATAAAAAAACGTGCGTGACATGTGATAAAAATGTGAATAATGTATACCACGGTTATCTACTATAGATTAGGTTACTATAGGTCACGGTTTTAGAAGATAGGTTTGGTTAGGTTATAATTATTATTATAATTTATATATATAATATAAATAAAATATAATATACCTAACCTTAGTCAAGTATACATATTATGTATACTTGACTAAGCATACATAGGATAAATAAAAAAAAACAAACTAAAAATTGATTAAATTTTTAATTTTATTGATAAAAACTAGGGAACGGATATACATGCATTTATTACAATTTGAATTAAAAATTTTTCAAAATTAAATCGTAAATGATTGAAAATTACTCAATTGTAAGTAATAAATGTATATATATCCGGTCCGTAATAAAAACTATTTAAATGTTAACTTCTATACCAGGTTTTCTATTTGATAAAAACATAATTTGATTTAAACTTTTTTTATACACTATTGAATATTCATTGTAATTTTCTAATTTTTCATAAATCTATAATAATCATTAATATTCATAATTATAAGAGTTTCAGACCATGGATTATTCAATGTATTTACATCTATTTTACACCGATATCGAGTATTACTTTTTGAGACATTTATTATACAATCTTTAAAATTATGTTTTACACTTTCAAATTCAAAATCATTTTGTATTTTTCCTATGTATATTTGATAACTCCATTGTATTCCACAATCCTTCCATGTAATTATAACACTTTCTTTACACATTACAATATTTTTATTTTTACATTTTGTTTCTTTTTTAAATTCTCTAAATGCTGTTTTTAATGTTGAATTATTATCAATTGGTTCAGACGATCTTCTTGGTATTTGAATCATTTCTAAAAATGTATTAAATACACTTA
The DNA here is from genome assembly GCF_020184175.1 of Aphis gossypii. Lineage (NCBI taxonomy): Eukaryota > Metazoa > Arthropoda > Insecta > Hemiptera > Aphididae > Aphis > Aphis gossypii. The sequence continues at coordinate 16,211,592 of NC_065532.1, read as the reverse complement.
TAAACACTTTATTTGTTTTTATTTTAAATTAAATACATAAAGTTGGATTATTATATGGAAATTTTCTTAAAATTAAACAATCATTATCATTCATTCTTAATTTTATCATTATATTAAAAAAAAAGTATAAAAGAATAAGTATTTAAAATTAATGTTCAATGTTATACCATGCAATGTATTAGGAACGCCTGCAGGTGCCGATGTTCCATATTCCCCAAATTCAGAATATAATCATTATTTATTCGATAATACAAGAGATATATTAAGAAGTACTGGTTATATTTTATTTGTTCCCAAACCCCGGGTCCAGGAAAATTATAATTATTACCAAATATATTAAATGAACATTTTACTGGAGTTATTAATATTGATAAAGGAAATACTATAACACAAGCTTGGTACGGTATCAAAGACGAATTAATTAAATATAAAAAAATATTTTTTAACATATAATTTATGTTAAAAAAAAGAAAGAAAACGTTAAGACTATATAACATATAAAAATAATACAATAATAAATATATAAAACCATATAACATGGATGTGTTTATAGATTATAATTTTTACGTTGCATGGATTAACTCTAATTTTACATATGTAACGTATTCAATATGTATACTTAGTAGATATGAAATCTTATGAAAAAAAATCATATGAAGGATGTGAAACATATTACACTTTCAAAAACATTCTAGAACAATTAATTAATAAATATAATATGGTGTGTTTTAAATAAAGACAAATTTAATTCAATAACAACATTTATTGACAATATACATTTTAATAAAATACAAATAATATATAATTTTAAAAATATACCATCAATACATTTTCCAGAAGAAATATTAGACGATAATATATTAAATCAATACAATTATACAAGAGATAACAATTTTAATGGATTACCTTCATATATTTTAGATGAAACACATATTAATTCAGAATTAATTATTAAATATTGTAAAAATTATTAATAATGGAATATTTACTATTAAATATAGTCTGTTACCTAGCGGCTATCGTCGAAGTTTATTTATTTAATAATAAATTAATGAAGTATAGAATTTCTATTATTATACTGCTATTAAAAAGTAGGTTCGATTTTTTATCATTAAAGATGTTGAAATTAAACATTGAGCATTGTTTTCCACTGTAACGTCTGTAACTTAACTTATCTTCAGACCTACACAAAAATATCACACACACACTCATGCATACCTACTGTAAAATTCATTTTTCTAGTTGGGATCTCAAAAATATTAAATAACGAGTTAAATTTTAAACTCATTGAGTATACTTTCATCAAATAATTTAATAACCTAAAATTAATAAAAAAAATATATGCATAAACGTTCACTTATAAAAGATATTCCTTTTCAATAATATTATATACAACTAAATCGACTAGGGCCAATTCATAGATCAAACAATTATTTTTTAGAAAAACTTCAAGAAAACAAGTAACAAGTAATTTATACAATATAATATTATGTGGTGTATATATTTTTTTCATTATTATTGAAATAAAAGGTAACCAAATCATTAATTTAAAATCTATTATTTCATTTTTTGAACAATGTTCATAATAATACTTGGTTTTGTTTATATTTTACGGTCATGTTTGTTGCCTATCATCGCAACACGCATCGTGTCGCGTCTGACAGCAACTCTTATAATACTATTATGGCGGGCATTTTTTTACTTGGAAAACTGTTGTAATCAATGGGCGGATACGGACGGAGCTCGGAACGAATGTCGATGGTGCAAAAGTGACAAGTTGAACGACCAGGGCACGATGAGCAGGTCGCCGCCGTCAGCGAGTTCGGTCTCGGAAACTCGGCGGCGGCCCGCTCGCGATCCCGGTACACGAGGACCTAACCTAACTCTTGGTTTAGGTCGGGTTCCGCATTGGGACCGCGTCACTTCGGACAATACGACGATCGAGTCCGTACGAACACCACGACTGACGGCCCCGTTTACGCGGCCGCCGTTGCCAAATGCGTCGGAGCGGACACGGACACGGAACCGTTCAGTGACGGTGCTCGTGCGCCGCTAAATTCGACGGACGGTACCAGGGCACCATCCGTCGGTGGTCGCCGCGATCGATCACACCTACCGCAACGACAGTACCGTTGTGGGCTCGTGGCGATGCAATTTACATGTACGTCTCATTATTGTGATCGTATTTATTGCCTCGCGCGACGTTCACTGATGCGTTTATTCGCGTCTTCCATAGGATTCAATATAGTATTGTTATTTAATTTTATATTTGATTATATTCAATAGGTCGTCAATAGACGCTCGTTGTATAATATTCGATTGACGTCGAATTGACAACATTTCCAAATTATAATTTTACACGTATTTAAATTAGGAGGAAAACGTTAGGTTGTATACCATAATAGTATTTAGTGTATAGTTTGGGTGGCAAAAACCGTCCCGTTACAAGCATTATGCAGTAAAAATGGTGATAAACATATTTTATAGCAAAATGCCAAAATATAATATCAACCTAGACTTGGGATCTTTTCAATAATTTTCCAATCAGTTTGTTATGATCTTTTTTTGTTATCAGCTTTATAATTTTAGCCTTTATACAATTATACCTCGTTTACATTTTTTTTTGTATTATTCACTATTTTCATTTCTTAATAATACTAATTAATAAGCACCGAAATAAATTTGTATTAGTTTGTTTGTTTTAAAAATTTAAATATTTTGTTAGTTGGTAAATTATCTTTTTTTCTTGCAGTTTCATGTCTTCGAAATTCCGTTAAAATGTGTTGTACTATAGTGAAATGAATTTCACAAGTTGTGCTTGTTAGACCGATGGAGTATTTTCCTTTAGCCATTAAGAACCTCTAATTAACTCTTGTTTCGTCAGTTTTTAATCTAATTAATACTGAACCGTTTTTTCTATTTCAGCTATTTTTGGACTACTGGTTTGTTCTTTTTATTACAATTAGTGTTTGATTATGTTCGTAATTTACGTCGTAATTACTTTTCCACGTATATAATAATTATGAGTACTTAAATATACTACGTAAATTAAATTTTAAAACTGGCTATTGTTAAGTAGGCACCACTGAAAACAAATTAAACCCGGGAAAACTAAAGGTTAACAAATTTAGAAATGCAAATTTTTTATAGCCTAAAAACCAATAACAGGATACTAAAAAAATTACTAAAAAGAGACATTTTAATAATTCAACGCAATAATGCCCTAAGAAAATGACCAATATTTTTTTATAAACACGAAATTATGAATACAATAACAAACAACAGTTTAACTTTCGGTATCGGAATTGTTATCTTAACTCAAATAACAACAATACAAAAATAAAATACCAAACTTATCGGTACGCATAATAAGTAAACAGACAACAGTATACTAGAAATTGGCAATCGCGAATCGCGAGGTATCTCAAAAGACTCAAACTGACCAATTTAGTCGTTGACAGTAGTGTTGATACCTTATCCGATAATTACTGGAAATTGGAGATAGATAAAAACGTTATCGCATTCATTTACGACATGATTGACGTTTGATACGGATGAAAAATACCTAAACACTTAACGCAAATATTTTGAAAATAATATATTATACATATTACATACACTTAATTCTTATAATTTCCCAATTTACTCTAAAGCTCGTGCAGTGAATCAATATTACAGTAAAAAATTCGAAAAATTGATTAGTTCGCTTAAAAATGCTAAAATTAATGTAGTTCAAAAATAAAAAGTTTCACCTCCGTCTGTATATTACGAATATTATGCACATGGAATTTATCGTTTTCGATAATAGCAGAGAACTCAATATGAAATATAAAAATGCACTTTGACTTTAGAAATCCAGACCGTTCTGATAAACAACAGCAAACGTATAATATAATATTATCGTAAGAATTAATGTTATAGGTGTATAATATTATAGTAGTTATTATTGGCGCGGCGGCGATCGCCCGGCTGGTTGCCATTCATCGTACCCTGGTCCATCACCGTCGGCCCGGCGCAACGCGAGTTGCACCAGCTGGCAATCGGGCCCGCCCATGATAATCCCGACCCGTCCCGCCGGTCCGCGAGATTATGGCCGGCCCGACGGAGTAGTTTTCCAAGACGTATTAAACCACGGATTAAACCGAGCGCCGAGGGTTAAGTTTGATACCGCAATAACAGGGTACCATATGATCGTGCGTCACCGCGGCGCGACGGTCCGCACAACCGTGACACGTCAGGACTCGCAAGTCGCGAGCACGCTCTCTCGCGTCTCGTGCTATCGTTATCATTTATTCGTCGTATAGTCTTCACACGTTGTTGTTGAAGCCGTCGTTCTGTATGTCGTCGGACACTCGGAGTTCGGACCGCGTGACGTTGATATTGAGTTGCCCAGTGCCAGTCGTACTATAGTGAAATATTATACCTCAAAGTAAGTAAAACTCAAGTAGATATGACATTAATGTGTACGATGATACCCTGCGCATTTTGTACGTATTTTATTGAAAAATTTAAATTAAAATACCGTTTTTAATACCCACCGTGTGTAAATCACTCCAGCGTGTTGTGTCGCAATATCGGGTTTTTAACGACCGTTACGATCGACAACAACAATTTTATTATAAGTGCATTATATATTTTTATTGTTTATGTGTAAGATATAAATAACGAAAATATTGTGCGAATGAAATGCGTGAGAAAATGCCAAATATTGCTTATTTAGATATAATTGCTGTTCAATCAAAGTACGTCTTAAAACAGTTAAAACATAATAATATTACGATATTACCAGCTTATAATAAAACGTAATACAAATTGAAATGTTAAATCCGTCGAAAAATTGAAACTTACCTTTAGTTGTTTTTAGGAAACGGTTTAAAAATAAACCATATAAACAACAACCAATCGGTTGAAATTCGGATCTATATATGGTTGTGCACATGTGCATTATTCTTTTGGAATGATACATAGCATTATCATCGATCTTATTGGCGCCTATATTTTATTAGATTGATATTTTTTTATTTATTTATTTAATTTTATTTATAGATATCGTAGATATGTAATTAAACTGATAATAAAGTAATCTGCGTTACTTTGTTTTCAACCATTTTTTATTTATTTTAATACACACAAGTGGAGTTAATTCTATAATAATTTTGATTATTATCTTTTATTACTTTAAACTAATTTTAACTATAAAGAGTTTATTTATTGCAATATTGTGAAATACATAAATAATGTGTATAAAGTAAAAGGTATTTTAAGTAAACTTAATCATTATTCATTAAGATATTATTAAATATTTAATAAACGTTTAACCGGATATAAAACAAATAAAGGTATTTCGTTTAAATATAATATGAATGATTGTACCTACTTATTTATAATTGTATATTATATTATTACATATGGTAATTTATATCATCAATAGGGACTTGCCTAATAATTACTGTTCATTGTTTTTGAATTTCGAACAAATATTGTAAATTGCATAATATACAGGTATCTACTTATTTATAAAGAATATCTATTTTTGTGTTTAAGAACACAAATATTAGGCTCCAGCTGTTTTGTTTATTTTGATTAGTTATGAATTTATGATATTTCTATTTATGTATATTCTTCTCACTAGCAGCTATATATAAATACACCATCTTAGGAAAATATAACTATTATTTCATAATTAATCAAGTTTTCTTAGTGAATTTTCAAATTAAAACGAAAATCGATATTTTTACATCAATAACCAAATATTTTAATAGGTTATGTTATCTACTATATTAATAATAATAAAAACTACTGAAAGAGATTACACACACTTTTAATTTTATCAAGTATAATATGTTTGAGATTTACTAATTATAGAACTTATTAGTTACCCCATTCGTTTATAATATTGATAATCAATCAGATTAGGTAAACCCTTTAATCTTTAAAAATTACTTATGTTATTTTAATATTAATATTGTAATCGTTTATTACTAAATAATTGTTTCACGACTATTATAGACGTGTCCAACAACAAGAGTTACTCTAAACTTATACTGTATTAAATTAAAATTATATTTATATCAAATCAATAAATTTTATATTATTAGTAAAATAATATTAACTATATATAATATTATTATATTATATTGAATATTGACTCAGTGTTGGGCGAAAAATATCTATGATTAACCTAAGATTAAAGTTAACACCGATTACATTTTCAATAATCATAAAATCATGAATTCGTTAAATATAATTTCCATGAATTTGTCAATATTTAAAGATTAAGATGATACAATGTGGGGATTGTTGACTGTAAATAATATTTATATCAAAATATTTGAAATTTTGTAATAAAAATAACAAATTATTGAAATTTATTTAGATAACGATTGCATTTTCTATTTGTTAGATTAACTTTTTAATGGTGAAATTGTGTTTATTTTAGTTTCAGTATTACACTATCTTAATACTTAAGTAATGAAAAATTCAAAAAAGTGTTTATTTATTATTTTATGAAATAAATAATATTTCTGTTGATAAAATTTTTACAAATTTTAATAATCGATTAACACGCTTTGTGTTGACGGTATTTTGGCGTATTAGACTATATACATTCCACGGCAATATTTGAAAGTGATAAACTAATAAAACATTCCTACAATCAAAAAATTGGTGAAAACTTGAAACAGTAAAAACCATTTGTACCAAATTATTTAAAAATGTACGCTGAGTGACCAAGTGGTCAACCCTAATATTACGATAATTTACCACCACCAGACCTCGTCTGATAAAATACTTGAAAATATTTGTAATTCAGAAATCTATGAAAATACATATAAAATCGTTCAATATCCGTCGACTTCGGCCAGGTGCGCATCGGTTGTATGTTGTACCCACAATCGGAGAATATCCGACGTAAGACGTTAGCCATTAGGATTGAATGACGTGTTTTAAAAGTTAAGTATAGACTTTTTTTTTATCAACACTGGTTCGATTGACTAGTAGTGTGCTCTGTCGGTGATCTGTGCTTTGTATAGTCCATCAGATTCTGTTTCGGGCACTTGGACAGTGTTTTTCCCGCGTTACCGGCTACCAGGTTGTGCGCGTGCGTGCCATGTTATCAAGTCATCCAAAACTCTGTTTATTATCATTCACGTATAAATGTTAATACTAAATACTATAATAATATATATTTATAGTTTATACACAGTATATACAAATCTCGATCCGCTGTCCACGGCGCACTATATATTATTTTGGCACGCGCGACGACCATGCAGCAGCTACCTACGAACCTTTTTACGAATCGTAATCCACAATTCATGTTAATGAGACTTGTGGTTCCTGCCGACTAGGTTTCAGCCAACTAGCAACGATCGCTGTTTTAATTTTTCAAACTGAATGTGAGTACAACTTCTAGCACTACCCACCATACTATTGTAATATTATTATGTCCGTTGTCTTCCATTTATACCTTGTCTTATCTATACATATTTTGGTCCACATGTATAAATATTGTAAAAACTTGACTCTTGAGAGGCATATTAAGTCTTAGTTCACTGTAGTGAGTGATTTGGACCTTCATTTAGGTACCTCGAAAATGCTTTACCTTTCAGGACTAATACAGTTAAATGTATGTTCATGGCCAGTCATGTTTCAATAATCAACCCATATCTACTTGAAAATGCCCTTTGCTATTTCTCCATTTTGCACTTATGAGTTGTGAGTTTCTGACTTCTTAACAATTTTATTATAGTGGAACCTGTATAAGTCGAATTTCCGATAATTCGAAGAAATGCTTTTTCCTTTGCTTTACAATATATATTTTATATATTTTCTTTAAGTTGAATTTTGGATAACTTGAATTGTATTTTTGCCCCCTGCCGATTCGAGTTATCGAGGTTCCACTATTATATATTGTACGTATTAATTTAATTAACTAATATTATATTATTTGTTTATCTATTATTATTTAGGCATTAATATTAAACACATTAGATTTTTGTTAAGGATGTGAATTAATAATCTTGATTGCTTGATTATTTTTTTTGATTTTGTTGTACAGTTGTGTTATATTTACAGTTTTTTTTATATATTAACTAAATTCAAAATATATCTTGTTACTCATATAATTGACCAATTGTGTTTAAAACTATTTTTTGTTTGCACTTTGCAATCACAAAATTTGATTTATAAATAGGGATTAATATTCCTATTTATGTTTACACTGTGGACATCAACATTTTAAGCAATGTTATAATATTGTACTTTTATATACACAAACACTAATTTGTCAATTTCAGTAGTAAACTATGTAAAGTTTTTTTTATAGTTTTATACAAAGATCTTGAGTTATTTGATTTTAAGAATCTGTGGATAGTTATCTTATGCACATCTAGGTGTTTGCCTTTATTTTTTATAAGCTACCTATAATTTTTTTATTGAAATAATATTATTATTATGTGATTATTTCCAATCAATAAAATAAAGATGTTTGTGAACTGTTAATTATATTATGTATAAACATTCTATTTGGTAAACATAATTTAAATATTATGCAATAAAATTTATTACTCGTTTGACATTTTTTAGGTGATTCAGTTAAAAACGATTATATAGTATATCAAGATTACACCATTGGTTATGTATTTTACCTTGAAATTTAAGTATGTATATTATACTGTTATCATGTAAATAAAAATAATTTGATTAATTGTATAATTTTTAATTTAGTTATTGATGAAAAAAAATATTCTCAATGACTACCAACTTGATTGACAACATGAATTTAAATTGCGCCGTAAAGCTACTGCGTTTTGATGACGTCCCAACAACATCTAATAATGAAGCTGCTGTTTCGGTGTTATCAAATAATGCTGGTATAAGCAATCAACCTATTGCTGAAATAAAAAGATCTTCAAGGATATCTAGAAAACGTACCAAACCTAGAACAGAAGATGGCAATCAATCAGAAAATGTAAAAAAAAAGAAATGCATGATCAAAAAACCCCAATTGAATAAGACCGAATCAGGAAAAACTGATACTCCTCCAAAAGAACCAAAAAAAAATAAAATCCGAGGTTCTTTAAAGTCTAATGATGATTTTAGTGAAATATCTAATACCATGACTTACCCAATCAGTTTTATAGATGATGATGATGATGATGAAGAAATAATTCCTAAAAAGGGTTCGTCAAAACCTGCTAAATTTAAAGTATCTAAATCTATCATTGCTGTTAAAAAAAAGCCTATAGTACTCGATGTAAATAATGATAATTCAATTAATGAAGTCACAAAAACTGATAATTCTACTGTACCATCAAAATCTCCAAAAACTAAAACACTCAAATCTATTACATCGAACAGAAAAAAGCCTGTACTGAGTAATGTTAGCAAAAATAACTCATCTTCTGAACTTGAAGAAAGCAATAATGGAGTTTCTACAAAAACTCTTAAGAATAAAACACCTAAATCTAATATTGATAATAAAAAAAAATCTTCGACAAATAATATAAACGATGTTGATAAACTTCATGAACTTCAAGTTAATAAAGTTCAATTTAGTGATAATTTTGTTACACCAGAAGTTCCCAAAGCTAAAACATCTAAATCTATTGTTTCTAATAAAAAGAAGCCCGTTGTAAATACCATAAATAAAAATGGTACAACTTTTGATCATGTAACAAGCAACAAAATCGAAATTCCTAGAAAACGTGCTCGTACTTCTTTAAAAAAAGAAAAATGTCAAAAACCAAATATTGAAAATAAGTTTAATAACGAAGACAATTTAGAGCAAACTCCAAATTCGGGCAAGATTTGTAAGGAACTAGACACTGACGAAGAACTAAATTTATCTCAAAACTTTGAGGATGATACCCTGATGCTTAGAAGCACTGATAATCCGCCTAAAATTAAAAAAAAGTGGAGTGATGAGTGGAGTGGAGGCAAATTAGTTAAAAATATCTCAAAATCTAATAACGAAGAATTGTCTAATGATTCAACACTAGATGTTAATAATTATAAGACAGTTAAAAGAATATCAAAAACTCAAAAATCAAAAAATTCTAACAGTAAAAAAGTTAAAACTAAAATGTTAGATCAATTAAATCCAGAAGATTCTCATACCTCGATTACAAATAGTGATAATACAAATAGATCATCATTAAATGTTCCTGTTGTGCAAAATGATGGTATATCAATTACATTCAATATTCCTCTTGACCAATCAATACCAGGTGTCTGTAATGATGCTGTGTCTAATCCTGTTTGCAATACATTGTCTAGTGGAACCTTATCTAGTAATGTTTCTTTTATACCCACAACAGTTACTGATAATTCATTTTCCAATAAAAATGTTCAACAATCACATTTAAGTACACTAGAACCAATATCCGATTCTGATTATTTATCAGTTTCAACAATAAGCCCTGAAAATCCTGAAATGAGTTACGGTATGGCTATACTATCTGAAGCCATCAGCCGGCAATGTAGAGAATCAGCTAACCAACAATTAAAGAAAAAGTCACCAGAACCTGATACAATCGATATACAGTCTTGTACGAAGAAAGCAAACAATACATCAAAACCACAAGTGCCTAGTGCCATGGTTTCACCTCAAAGAGTTGTTAAAAATATGTCAAAAAAAGAACTTAAGTACTCTCCAGAATTGTGCTTACAATCTGTTGAAAATGAATTAGAATCGCATAGTGAATACGAAATTCAACTTCTTTCTAAACGTTTTAACATCCCAATCACCTCTCTTAGGAGAACAGTTGTAGATGAGCCTCTGTCTGTATTCCGTAAAAAGTACTCCAAATCAGTGACACCATCGATGGTAACAATATCGCCTATTGTTAAAGATGCTGATTCCAAGTCTGGGTTAAACTTATATAATTATATAAGTGGAAATATAGATGTAGAGTATAAGTTAGAACCTATCAGAGAAGGTGCGGCCTATGAAACAAATAACTTGAAAGACTTGATGCTTGAACTTTCAAAGACAATGCCGTCATGGAGCTTAAGCATTGTCACCAATCCACCAAGGTATGTAATTTCACAAATGTCAATTGGCAAGTTTGGTGTCCCCAGTGCAAACAAGTGTATTGTACTGGATAGAACGTTCAGAGCTTCAGTTTATATCAATCAGTCCTTAGAACATAAACTTTGTAAACGCTACACAACAGCCACTGAAATTGTAAATCTTATAAAAGAGTTAAATTCAATATGATAAATATTTTATACATATTGATATTTTGTATATTTCTCTTATGGTAAATCTTGTTTATGATTCCTATTAAGTACAAACCATCAAATATGTATGTATATAAATTATAAAAATTTGTAAAGGAACATGTCATGATCAATATATTACTTTGTTGTATTGTATATACTCGTTAATCATTATTTAAATTGATAAAACAATTTTTAAACAGACTTAAGTAACAAGTATATTTCTTTTTAATTAATTAGAATAGTAAGACATAATTATATTTATTTTTTGTTTTCACTTTTTATCAAAAGTGTTGATTGATCTAATTTGTTATTTTTATTAGTAATATTTTAATACTATAATTGTATAATTTTTAATTTTTATGATTAAATGTATTTAATATACTTATATATTATGTTTTACTATTATTAAAACTAGATTATACCACCTAAGTAACCTAATAAACAACTATACTATAAAGCTGTAGAGATTTTCTCTATACTCTTTTTGTGTACTTGGAGTACAAGTATACAACTTATCACATTTTTATGTATTATTTTTCAATTAATTTTGAACTAAAGCTATTTTTAAAGTAAAAATTAGTAGCCAGCGTTGTATGGTTAATATTTCATTTCCTTAAGTTTTTGTTCCTAAATTAATTAGATAAGTTAATTATGTTTGTGAGTTTACTTTAATATTTTGATAGAATATTTTATTATTAGATAATACTAATATATTTTTTTTATATATTTATAATTTATAAATTTATAGGTAATAATAACCTTAAAATAAAATTTTAATTATTTTGCAATAATTGTAACAAAAGAACTAGAATCATTTTTTTTATTTAATATCCAATTACTTGTATAAATATATATAATATATATTATATATTAATGTAAATTGAAAATTTCAAATGTTTTTAAATGGTTAACACATAGGATCAAATATTTTTGAAAGTTCAAAATAATGTTTATAGTAATAAAATAGTAATCTAACAAATTAAAAACTAGTTGACGATTCTTTCTGAATTCCAAAAAATTTATAAATGTTGTGTAATTCTGCCGAAAACTGGTATATTATAAACTCAATTTCTTTCCTATTTTTTCAATCATAAAAAAAACTAAAAAGTACAATGTTTTGTTATAATTGACTTCTCATTCTTTAAGCACCGTCAACTTTAAATTTGTTGCTAAAAAATACCTTCAATATTGAAGATTGAAGCAGCTTCAAAACGTGATGACAAAGTAATCTACTATACACTCTATACTCTAAAATAGTCTAGACTACTCGATCCATCGACCATCAGACTCCTATAAAATCTAATACTCGTATCAGACATTTCATCATCAACAATCTTTCTTGAATAAAATGGATCAAAATCTTTTTTATGGAAGGAGCGGCAAGAGAATTCCGAATTTTCAGGCAACCCGCTCGTTTACAACCGAATTGTTTTCTTTCCTCGCGGTAAACAGCCTGTGTTGCGTATCTCCCACAGGAACGCTGTGCGCTGCGGCCGTGTGTCCTGTTTTGAGTTCAGCGTTGTAGACCTGAAACCGTACTACCGCAGTCCGCAGTCGTTCCCGTCATAAACGCCATTTTACATTGTTTTTTATAAGTGTATAGCAAATTCTGACACGCTCGTTAAAACATATATAATACTATAATATATCAACCATTATACAAGTATAATTTATACGTAACAGTATATACACGGCTGATGTAAGTAGCTACTATTATTGTTAAACCAAACGATTTTTGCGGGAACACAAGAGTGCCTTGTTTAGATACGAGGTGCCATGGAGTTCAATAGCTTCACCAATAGTGAAGTGCTAAAGATCGACAACACGCTGACAGCTGTGGGATATGAGAATAATGTTGAGTAAGTGTATTGCACATTAATTATTTATTCAAGGCTCGGAAGTTCTAGCAAATACATATATATTTTTGATGAGTCATTAAACATCGAAAGTAAGACACAAATTTATTTCACATTTTTCTGATGTAAAAGAAATTTTATTTTACCAATTTATGCTTATTTGCGGTTTTCAATGCTATTTATAGGAGTTTTTTACACAATAAAAGAAATAAAAAATATAATTCAAATGTCCTATAAAGTATACAAGTTACGAGTACACAAATGAAAACATGAATTTTGATTTTCAAATAGTACTATAGTAGATACGTATACGTTATCGGTTGTTATTATCTAAAACTACTATAAATATTGAAGTATGTCATTGGACAATTTATTATATTCATATTTCCAATAATTTGGTTATTTTTAAAAATTTTGTCGGACACATTGTACTGCAAATATCGAATTCCTCGTATTTACGTTTCAGAGCTGACAAAATATACTTCCTATAAATATCTACAACCATGTTCTATAAAAAAAATATAGAATTTATGTTATTATAACAATCTAAAAATTCTTTTAAAAAAAAGAAATTGAAAAAAAAATTGTTTACTTATAGTATTTACCATTTCTTGTTTTTGCCGTTTTTAAATGCATAATATTAGTGTTAATTAAAATGTGCTTTTTATTTAGGTATATCACTACTTACATAAAATATTCATATTTATTTACGACATTGTTTATATTATTGTATACTATAAAATACTCATATAATATACATATAATACTACTAAGTAATCAGTAACTATAGTAAGTAGGTATTAAATTATTATTACTATTATTACTTACGTATCGTAATGGCGTGATTAAAATTCCAAGTTAAGGAGCGCTAAAATTATGTAAGTAGGTAACTTGCGGAGAGCCGTTTTTTAGGCATTTAGTTAACATAATACGCTATATAAACTATAGGCTATTTAAAAAGTGAGTTAATATTTTATACAGTAGGAATGTTCACACGACTTACCTCATAATTGAGAAGGTTACTTTGATGGATTTGTTATATTAATCTTTGCATACTATAGGTGGCAGGTGCATTCGTTACGCTATGCCAATGTGTCCACTGTGTCAGCCTTTATTTCTAAAAAATAAAATTTATTTAAATTATTAGTTACTAATAAATTACTTTGCTCGTACTGCAGCGACGGTATAATTCTGGTAATATAATGATTTATTATGTTTTTGTCAAGTTTGAGAAATAAAATGGGATGGATGGTCGACGAGATGGGCAAAGTGTCAGCAATGGCACAAGAATTAAAGTCGCCGATTACCAGCGCAGAAATGCTCATCAATTCCGATCATGTCCTCTACATGATGATCGAACACAATTCTTCACCGTAAGATATACCTAATCTATATTAATAAATTATATCTAATTAAATATATCTTGGTCATAGCATTTCCAGATTTTTTTTGTAGAGGATGCTACCACAGTACCACTGCAACCTATAAACATTAAACCTCTATTGACTATAATTTATATCCACTCAATAAGTTGTTTGTTTAGTATTACCGATCTTTATTTATAATTAATTAAGTAAAATTAGTAGATTATGCATGCGCTAATTCATATTAATATTTAAAAAAACAGATGTTGATTTCAATTTGATTTTTAGAATAGCGATTAAGGAACTAGTGCTATAATAGCTAGCCTATATATAAATACTACTTATAGATTCTTTCTTCATCCTAAAACCACTTAACCACGTATAGTTTATTGCTTGCTGTAATTATTACTCATGATTGATCTTATATATTTTGATAATATAGTTAAGCTTAAGTATGATGATTATAACTTATAAGTATACAATTTAAAAAAGGGAAAAGTAGAACATTTATCGTATTTTTTCATATTGATATAGAACTGATAGAAGATATTATGTACATGATTTAGAAGCAGTGGTGTCTATAAGTTTGCACTACGTAATCCTAGGTGGGTTCCAACTCTTCCAAATGATGCAAGTACCTACAATCATAAGAGGGATGAGTATAAATAATTACAGATGTCAAATGGAAGTTTAATATATATATTAATAATTCGTTTTTCTGTATTACCTATGTAAATTAGTTCAGAAATTAACTTGTAAATAAAAGCTACATCATTATATAAACGTTTAGAAGTTAATGGTTCTAGACCAAGTTCTATAACAATAATATATTTAACACCCAAACCCACACAAGTCTTTCCTAGTTTAAAAACTATATTATTCTCAAAAAACGCCGCTATATTTTTACAAGTTAATCAACTGAATTAGATAACTGTCGAGACTTCTAAGTTCTAACATATCGACGACCTCACAAGGGAGAAAAATAAAACTTTTAGACAAACGATAGTTTTAAAATCAGTACAATTACGTTTAATAAACCCTGTAACACGAAATGTTTTACCATGTTATATTGTATCATGATATGGCCAATATGGGCATTAAAAATTTAAGTTAGAAGATAGTATACACCCGAATCACGTTTAGTAGTTGTTAATCGTATATTATGTGAGTGATTAGAAGGATAAAAGTGTTAGTATAGGTCTATGTAGCTAATTCATAACCGTATGGACATTTTCGATTTTCTATTACAGCTATATCTATCCATATTTAATGGACGTCCATTTAACTATTTTAACTATACCTTTATACGTCGTTCTCGTTCTCGTTAGTTTGTATAATATCTTCTCTCTTACTCTAAACAGTAAAAATTAATTATCGGATAGATTACCCGTTGACCGTTATGTGTGTTAAACTTGTAGGAGGTAGGATGTAAGTATATAATATTTGTTGTATAAATAAAAAATTAATTATGAATGGAGTTCATATTGTACATAAAAGACATCAATTATTTATAATATTGATTTTATTATTGTTTTGTTGCCATTTTTTACGTCAAATTCAATTAAGAACTTATTTATTTTTTATCAGTAATTTGTATGTACATGAAATAATAAATTTGACATTAGATTTTATTGTAACTACTGTATTTTTTGTCAAGGCATTTTGTTATTGTTGGAATTTTAAAGATGGGATGGAAGAAATTATGTCTCTACAACAAAGCTGTAGGATCTTGTAAAGAAACCATGGTTTACTGTTTGATGGATTTCTATATCCACGAATCCAGACAGCATAAAGGTTATGGAAAATATCTGATCGATTACATGCTGCGGGTAATAACATTGACATATTATTTTTGTAAATTATTTAATATTTTCATATTATTTAATATCTGTTTGTAAACGTTCTATTTCTAACCTGCCTATAACCACTCATCGAAATATACCATTGATGTTTTAAACCGATTTATCACCAATAATATTACGTATTTAATCTAAACCAACAATCATTAATATATGTTTATATAATATATTATTAATTAAAGTTAATATAGTTTCGATATTTAAATAATGCTAGACGCTGTTAAAAGTATATTATGTTATAACTTATAAGATAAAAAGTTTAAAAGTTATAACTATAGTAAAAAAATTAAATTAAATTAAATTAATAAATATAAAAGTATTTAATTATGATTAAGGTCAAAACTCAGAAATATCTAGTTACAAATACACCTTTTCTATCGAGTTATCTTATCTATGACACGAATTCTGCCAAATACTATTCCAAAACATTAATTGTGTTGCGGTTACATGGCGCTTTCTATTGCCTCGGTTAGTTGAAATCCACGTCTCCACAACCTTTAGAATATTTTCAGTGAGATACTTGTCTAGTTCAACAATATTATAAATTTAAAAGTGTTGATCGTATTATGTATAATATTAGAATCCAGCTTGTAAATTGTTGATGACTATCCAATAGAGCAATAAATGTATTATTGTGTTGATGCAGAGGTGAAACAATAACAATTACCAATCATATTTTTATAAAATAGTTTTTATTCAAGAAAACTAATTTTTGTTATGTATTTATTTTTAAAGGATATGCATTTATGCGCCAAAAATTTGGCTATTGAGAAACCGACTAAAAACCTATTGCAGTTTATGTGGAAACATTTTCAATTATCTAAACTAGTAAACCAGGGAAACTATTTCATAATCTATGAGGAGTTTTTCGACGACACATGTGAGAATTCAACTTAAATATACCTACTATAATATGCATTTCATTTATAAATTTTTTAAATTTACCTAATGAAAAAAAGTATTAATGAAATAATAAATTGTGTTCGTAGTCAACGAAAGGAGTTGTAACAATTATATTGGAAACGGGTAAAATAATATAAATTATAATATTACGTATTTTTTAAACGATAAAAATTAATTTTTTGATTTTGTATAGATCATTAGTATCAGCATGTACATGTCAATCATCAATACTTGGACAACCTGAAATACAAACACATCGTAAAACAACGGGCGAAGTAAATATACTACTCTGCAATGATTAAACTATTTACTAAATATTATGTAATTATTATTTTATAGATTGCACAAGAAAACGCTATGTATTCAGAATTATATTACAACCCAGGAATCAATTAGTTAGTATATTGAGACTTTGAATTTCATATTTTTATTTATTAATTCATTATTATTATTATTATTTTTTAATTATATTAGTGTTGAAAACCAGATCAAAGAAGTTAATGCATTTCAAAATGTACAGCAGGATAGAAATCCTGCAAAACGAGATCAAATATTTCACCAGAATTATTTAATACAGAACATGCTAAATGATAATTCAATTTAATATTTTTTGCTTGGTATAAATTTTTCTCTAATATTTTTTTCCTTAACACTATGAAATATTAAAAATTAACATTGTATAATTATTATCATTTTGTGTTAAAGTTTATAAATAATAAGTATAATATTTAAATTATTAGTTACTATTTTTTCAATATTTTTTATATTTCCAATATTTCCATTCATAACAAAGTTATTAAATAATCAAATATATTATATGGCACATATTGTTATTGCGCACCAACTTAAATTTTCATTTATTTGTTTATTTTATTATACATTAATAGTTTTTTAATTATTTAGCATTGTAACTTATAGTTACAAATTCAATGTTAAACTTAAGTCTTAACATAATTTATTCTTATTTAAAGCTTTAACTGTATAGTATAAAACTATAATTTTGTAATGTGTATCAACATTCAACAAAATTCAAAACATTTTAATTTATTAAATTGATATTATATTAATATTTAATATATTGAATAAATATAATAAATATTGCAATTTGTATTTTTTATGTTGTGTGTTATAAAAATTATATTCATGTTAATGGGTATATAAAATAGTTTATCTCATGGAGGGGGATATCATAAATTTTCAAGAGGGTATGCCATAGGAATAAGTAATGAAGGGAATTAAAAATTTAAAAATATATACATTTTTCTGTAGGGGGTTATTGTACCTCCCCCCACCGAAATACCGAAATTAACATTGGCGGTAAAGATGCTCACAACTAAGCTTTTTGTGTTTCTATCACACATCCACGCATACAAAAAAATGAACTGCTCGAGGCTATTATCCCCTTGGTCCCCCCCTCCAAAGATGGTACTGTGTCTGCTATCTAATATGAATCAGAACGAATCAACATAATATACCGGTTACGTAAAACTATAAACACAATTGGCATGCTAGACTAGCTAATTTTTGGAAGTACTAAAATTATACAAAGTTAACGATACAAATTACTTTATTAAGTTATATATCCTACATTAAAGTACCTAATTCTCATGTCTTTAATAGAAAATATTTTAATAATATATTAGTACCTTCAGTTTTTAATTGATTTGTTGTATCTATTAGAATATTTAACAGTGTCACGATGATAATTTTATTCGTCACATACATAAGCATTATTCGGTACTCAACCAAATTATTTGAGGGTTCTTAACACCCACATGCTGTTATGTTTAAACAGTACTTAATACTAAGTGTTTTAGTTATGTACAAATACATATATCAAATTATTAAATTCATTATTATTAGCTTTATTTTCTATTTTATAATTTAAAAAAGGTAATGATTGACAATTATTATGTCTTGCGTGGAAAGTTACAGCAGAGATGACCGGCACGTTAAAAAACCACTTCGTTAGGCATAGAACGGCCGTCCACTGCAGCCAATATGTTCTGAACTGTCATCATAGCCATCTCTTCCTCCGTCTCATAAGTAGTGGTGCCAATGTGTGGTAGGAGTACTACAAATAATGTGAAAAAATATTTATGAATATATATTATATCGAAACCTCTATGTCATAATAGGCATGCGTATTTATTATTAAATTACAATGAGAAAAATATTAAATAAGTAATAAATGCCTATTCTGAAAAAAAAATTTAATTATTTTAAATAAATAAAAGCTGATAGGTACCTAATGACAACGAGGCTGCATACATTTATAATTTAAATTTAATACTAATGGAGAATAATATAGACATATTAATACCTATAGTACTGTAGGAGTTGGTTTTAACACGCACTACTTATGGCTATAATTTACAACTAATTTTAAAACAAAACATTTATAACTATTATGGTATAGGAACACGTACAAACGTTGTCCAGACTCATCAGCGGATGATCCAATGGCAGTGGTTCTGGTGTCATCACGTCCAGGCCAGCGCCTCGGATTCTTTTCTCCTTGAGCGCTTCGACCAAAGCATCTTGGTCAACCAACTCTACGAAATTTAAAGATAAGTTAAACACAAATAGACATATAGGCATATAGCTATAAATAAATATTAAATATTATATTTTATAAATTGACTGTGATCAGATGAAAACTGGTGTTTTCAACAGGGTCGTTGCAGGCAAATAATTTTAATTTCTCGATCACAATTAAATTTTAAAAAATATCTAAGATTGTTTATATTTATATTTGATATGTTGTATCAAACATAATTATACATAATATATTAATGAAATAAACTATTTATTTCTATACTTATGATCTTCTATCTAAATAATTAAAAAAGTTTTCTCCTCAATGATTTTAAACGTGACTCATCAAATCCATTTGTGTAGGTATATATTATAAAGTATTAAAATTAAAGTATAAACGGAATATTTATTTTTTAAATAGATAAGTATTATATAAAACTTCGATTAATTCTATTATTTACTTAAATTGTAATGATATTTTTTTTAACAATAATTACTTAAATTAAAAAAAAAAAAAAATAGGGAAATCACTGTGCTGTACGCTTGTGGCCTGTACTTATGGTAGATTTCGAGTTATTATTATATCAAAAATTGTCAAGCGAAATATTAAACTACATAGATTTAAAAAGCAAAATACAGATTATATATAGATATATGTGATATAGCTCAATACTAACGTCCACGGCCGATGTTCACCAATATTGCATTGGACTTCATGGTTGCAATCCGTTCTCTGCTTACGATGAATTTTGTATCATCGTTTAAAGCCGCGGCGACCACGACAAAATCACTACGCTCCATCAACTCGTCCACCGTGACCAACTGCCCGCCGAGAGCTTTGACTACGGAAAAGACACTTCATAACTATAGGTTATAGTTTTAAATTTAATGCACTTGCTATGTTTGTTTAACCTCTTTCAATAATAGATTATTATTACTACGTATATAGTCAGAACTCCGTAAATGGTAAAGGTATAAATACTACTTACCTTCCGGTTTTTCACTTCTACTGGTGTACAAAAGTTGGGACACTTTGAAATTGATCAATTTCTCGGCGATTGACGTGCCAATTCTGCCGCAACCTAAGATACCCACGGTTGATCCTTTTATGGTTCTGCCACACATCCATCCGGGAGTCCATTCCTTCCATCCACCACTATATATATGCATATAAAAAAAAATACCAATAGCTTTTAACACATCTATCATCTAATTGAAATCCCATTCCAAATGTCTCTTTTTATGTTTTAAATTTAATGTACCTATTATTTAGCATAACGTTATAAATTAAAATTATATTCATTTTAGTATAGCAGTATCTACAATTATGTAGATTTAACATAAATAATTCACACCTAATTATTGTTGTAAAAAAATAAACATCTTTATACTACAATATTTGTTTATATAAATATATACAATATTGATATTTTATACCAACAACTACATGAAACGCTAAATAAACATAATTTAAAAAAAAAAAAAAATGTTTTACATGTACCTAATAAGTATATGAGTGTAATAATGTACATTGAGTCATTCAATGCAGGAAGATAAGCAATATAGGTACCCACGGAGTCCAGACTAGCCACTAAGATATACACGATATACCTTACCACTAAAGTAGTAACGTAGCCACGTAGGTCTTCATTATAATTTGTAAAACGATATTTTGGTAATTTGGTCACTTACGTTTTCAATTCACGGTTCGCTTCGAAAAATCTTCTGGTAGTGGCTATAACGAGACCTACAGCGATTTCTGCAACCGGTTCCGTCACAACGTCCGGCGTATATCCCAAACGTACTCCGTATTTCTTCATCGACATCAAGTCAATGTGATCATATCCTACCGAAAAGGTACTGACCACCTTAAGACTGGGTCCTATACATAATATATGACAATTTATTTTGTTTAATATTTACATTGTGTTACGAAGCCATAAATTACAAATGTATACATTATACAGTAGGTACCTAGTCAGTATTTAAATATATTTTCAAAATGTAAGATATTATTTGCGATAACGGTAAAATTCGTTTTAGCTATTTGTGCCTACATGACAGCAGAAAATGAATTGTTATGTGTAATTACTAATTTGTACTACGAATTACAAAAATATCAGTGATGAATCTAAATTTCCACTAATAGTTGAGCAGCAAAAATTGCATCACTAGTAATAAGCTCTTACTATAGAAAATATGTTTTTAAATCAATCGAATCATATTATTCACGATTTAATTCAGTTAGGTATATCATCCTCAAATTGTTATTTACCTAATATTTTAGGTGTACTAAAGAATTTAAAAACGGATACTATTTATTTCAAAAAACAGAATTTAATTTTTTATAAAAATCGATTCGAAAATGTTCAACAAATATTAAGATGAATAAAAATTAATAGAATTCTTAATTAACTTTTGCAAGAACATAATTTCGTTACTAAGCTAAACAAGCGTACAAAAAAATAAAATTTGTCATATAATATTATTTAAAAAATATAAAAATGCATTTATTTAGATATATACCCCTCGTAAAATAATTAAAAATTTAATAAATTAAAAAGTCTCCCGTTACAGTATAAATAAAATGATCTCCACTATATTTGTTATTTTATTTATAACATAAATTGGGTTGACAAATCTTATCTGTAGACAGTGTAGGTACCTACATGATAATTAATTGACAAAATCTTAAGTTTGACAGTTACACGCAGTACTATATACAGGTTACCTTACCTATCATACGTAATAATTTAGTATTAGTTTCGAGTTGTACACAAAGTGTAGTTTAACTAGTTTAAGTGTTTAACCATGGAACTTCTTAAATCAAACAAGGTAAATGATAAAATTGCACTAGACGGGTATACTTACACTATAAAAAAGACATGCCAAAGTATAATCCGAAGGAAATGTTCCAAAAAATCGTACGATTTGAAGAATAACACTGTCATAGTGCTAATAAAGGTGTAATAAGAGCTATGAAAATTAAACAAAAGATAAAAGAATGTTCACTTCAGACTTGTAACAATTAAATTTATTAAATAAATTTTTAATTATTTTACGAGAGGTATATTTTATCTAAATAAATGCATTTTTATATTTTTTTAAATAATATTACACGACATATTTTACATATTTTTTATATCTGAAATATATTATATTATTATATTATTTTCAATAAATTTAACATGTACTTAATTATACCTATATTTGTTATATATTTATAGGAAATATTTTACATATCTTTTATATTTCAATAAATACATTTTTATATTTTTTAAATAATATTATTACAGATGTTTAGGATATTATATTATTAATTATTACAATATTTTGTACCTATTTAATTTAGTTGTTTGTTAATTATCTTCAACAAAATATGTAACATGTATATAATCTATGGGCTATAATGTACCTATTTATATGAATTATAATTACCTATATGATAATAGACTGAATTTAAATCAAATATTAATTTGGAGACTTTTTTTCCGAGGACTTCTTTTCGTGGGACTTTTTCACCGGCCGGGGACTTTTTTTCCTAATATCAGGTTAAACACTCACATCTTAATTTTAACAAAAAAATATCGATATTTTTGTGTATTTGTGATACCTCTGATACCTATGTATAATTAAATACCTACAAAAACATTAATAGCATATCATCAACCAACATTATAAATATATACCTGCTGCTTTTAAGATCTGTTCATTTATCGGGTTCCCGGAATGACAGAGAATTGCAAACTTGCCCGATACACTATTGACAATATCTTGCGTGGTTAGGGATCCACCCTCTTTACTAGATTTGCATACTTCCAAGCTACACCTGTAATGCATTTATTTTTCAATGATGGTTACAAATGTGTATTTTATTCCGGTTTTTATGCAATTGCGCGTTTAATATACAAACTAAATCAAAAATTTAACGCCGATATCGGCCACAAAAATTGTATCAATAAAAGGTGATAAATTGAATTATTTTTTCTAAAAATATCAAAATTGAATATTAGGTATATGTGCTGATAGTATGTACATGGTGGAAAATCAAATAGTAAAGACGCATGATAAGACTTTTTTTAATCAATCTTAATGTACTTAACAATGAATACAGTACGTAATTTATTATTTCCTTGATGAAATTATGTTAAAATAAGTAAGAACTATTATCTACTTCTAAATTACACCATAACACACAAGCTATTTCCACTTATATTAGTTATAAACCATAATATAATATAATATATATGTATTTTTTCTGAATTGAAGCATTATTCTACACTTAAATTAAGTTTAAATAAAAAATAAAAAATAAAATAAAAAACATAAAACGTTTCAAATAAAAACCAACTATTTACATACACAAAAATCTAATACATTAATAAAATTTAATTATTCACCCAAAAGACTAATTATCAAAATATTGTATATGATAAATTATTATTACATTTTGTATTTAGTATAAGTATATATATCACCTTAGTATATAATTATGAATAAGTAATTATCATAATAAAATTAGATTTCATTGCAAAAATCAAAATAAATAATTAAGTGATCTAAACAGTACCTTGTACGTAATAAATCGAGTGCTTTTTTGGATAAATTATTACTTGTTAACAGCACCTTTGGTTTTGATGCCATCTCTGCAGTAGGTACTAAGAACGTGTTTTTATACTCCCGTCTTTGATGAGTTCAATAATTTAATAGGTAGGTACTGTAAAATAACATTATCATTTTAAATTTTTACTTAAAAAGATGATACAAAAAATATATAATATCGGCCATTGGAGATGGACAACTTGGATAAGATATTATACTTAAAATAATACAAATAGGTATAAATATAAAATTACAACACTTCATTACGAGTAACAAGTACTTCCAGACTCTATTATAAACCTTACGTTTAGACTATATTATAGAATAAGAATAAACCATAAACAACAACAACAATATAATATTATATATTTTCCTAATGCCTATGCATAGGTATATTAAATTTTAACATTTGAGCAAGGCGAACATAAGTATATGAGTTAAGTAAATGACAATAGTTTATTTTTCTACAAGTTAAAATGTTAAAAATCAGTTTCACTATTTGCATAAATGGGTTTGAATTAGTGGGATATAGGCTTCAAATGTCGGCAAAGTCTCCACAATTTAAAAATTACAACTACAGCCCCTTAATTCAACCACATGCGTCCGCATTTAAAACAAAAATCTAAGTTATTTGCACTTCTCAACACGGAATTTACTATAGTTTTTTTTTATCGATTGATGAATTGATGTTTTGAAAAAGCCATCCCTAAAACTTAATGAAGTAAAGAAGTTCCCATGTGAGGAAAGAATGGTAATTGGTAAACATTAATAGTACCTATAGGTATAGACGTAGCACCTAAGTTGAGTAAGTATTGTTATATATTAAATTAATTATTTATATTTAGCAATATTGTACATTTGTATCAATAAATTACCAGGACTGGTAGAACTACTCCATAGAGTAATATAAACTTCCATGAAAAAGATTTTATTCTCACTATAAACATATAAAACAACTTTTTGTTCGCTTATCACAATATTATCAATTTGTATTTTGTAAATAATTAATTATAATATAATATATAATTAAGATATTATCTTAATTCATGAATAAGTTCTAGAACCTTATTAAAATAACAATAATAAGGCAGGATATCTCTAGGAATTATGTAAGTATTTAGTAAAAAAATAATTAGGTTATTGTTCATTTTTAACCTTACAGTGATAATATCAATATCTAGTTAAATTGATAAGATTAAATCGTAAAAAAAATATATATGTATTATATTGATAAAAATAAAAATTCTGTATTTTATTTGTTTATAAACAAATTTTCTTCTTCAAATTGCAACTTTTGTCTATTGTTGAAATATTATATCAATATTTAGATAGAAATGTACCACCTATAATCTAACTTTAATTATTAGTTCAAGTTACATCGTATTTTTTGTAGGCATCTATCAATATACGACGTAGATACGTTTATCGGTAGGTAGGTACTTACTTACTCATCAGACCATTTTGTAATTTAATCTTCTTATTTTGAAAATATTAATACTTGTAAGTCTAACCAATAACCATCTAAGTACCATAAAAAACTAAACTACTATAACAACTAATTAGTAGGTATGTATATTATGTATCCAGTCATTCCAGTCAATGAACTAAATATTATTTTGACAAAAAGTTCAGATATGAACAATGATGAATGAATACCTACAAATTACTAGTTATTACTTACCTTATTAGATATTTATAACAAAACTGTACAGAATCGTATACCGGTAGTTGTTTGTCTCTAAGTTACCACACCGTTGGTAAAATTGATGATAATTATGAGTAGATACGTAATTAGAAAAAACAAAAGCCGCGTAAGGTCTTCTTTGAATGGTTTTATTTTTTAAACGCGTAAAATCAATACACTACTGTCTACTTGCAGTGATATTATAATACAAGCGAAATTTATACCATTTAAATCACTTATTTAATGGTATTAACGTACTATCGAGTACTGACAAAAATGATAAATTATATAAACATTAAGTACTTACGAAGTAACGAACCTACTTGTCTTCCCCTCTAACTCTTCTAATCGTATTTTTATTATCACAATAGGTATCACGTGATAAGTTTGAAAATTATGATTATGATTTGATATTCTAAAGTCCAAATAGTTAATCGCAACATAATTTTAAGTCGATTCACGACTGTTATTTAGTTATTACTTATTACCTACTGAATTTTTTTACCCGTAAACAAAAACAACTTTACATGGAAAGTTTCTCCATTAAGTATTTGTCTTTTATTTTATCTTTGTTCAATTCAGGAATATAAAACAATAAAAAATTATTACAATTACACGATTCAACCTATTTAACATTTCGTTTAAGGACTTAGATACGGTGTAATACTGTAAATTTACAAGATTAAAGAAAAAAAGAACGATGACCAAGTAGTTGGAGTTGAGTAGATTGCAATAGCTTTAAAAACTCAGAGATCGATCACAAGTCTATTAAAGTTGGTCACCCCTAATTGAGGCTTCTAAAGTTAATGAAATATGGACTATGATCTATTGATACTTGATAGGTATTAATGTATTATATAATATAATAACAAAAATGACTCAATATTCCACTCACCAAATATAGCCAATATCATGGGCGCCCATTGGGAGGGGCAAGGGGGGGCACTTGCCCCCCCCCTGGACAAAAAATATTAAAAACTTGTTACTCAATAAATATTACCATAATATAATTATTATCTTTACATTTGAGAATTTTTTATTTTGACCCCCCCTAAAATTTTACTTATGGGCGCCCATGGCCAATATATAGCCATAAGTAAATAAATTACAAACTAACTAGACATATTTGTATATCATTATATCATTATACTCACAATACGTGAGGTAGTGGTTGTGGGTACACAATTGATAGTAGCATAAAAAAATGTATTTTCCTGTAGAGTCTGTACTATGTTAGTATTTTATTAAGTGTGTAGATTCCTAATGTTCCTAAATCCTATTTGGATTATTTTGTATCACTTTCATAACATTCACGAAAGTTTATAGGAGTCCTGGCATGTACCACATGTCCATAATTCATATTCGTATCATAACCAATCATGTTTTCGAATAATATAATATTGTCAATCATTATACTTCGTCATAAACTCATAACTTATTAAATTCTTATTTATTCTTATTTCTATATTTTACTTATTAAATAATATGTTGTTTTTTTTTAAATTAATATAGACATTATTTTAACCCTTTGTAAATTTATCATAATGTTTCAGTACCTAGCGGTTATTTTTTCACGGTATCTACCTAGCTGACAGACTATCTCCACCTACTTATTTTATGATAAATAATTAAAATCAATTTTAATACATCCATAATAATTCATAATTAACCAGTTGAAACCCGATATACAGCAAAGCTATTGCTATTGCTATTGCTTACCTTTTTTCATTATTATTTGAAATAATAATGAAACTTAATTCATTTTAATAATAGATAATTATTTAGGTGGTTTTTTGTTGATATAAATTTATTGTTTATAAAATATAAACCATGAACAAAGGTAAAGTATTTTATGTATTTTATATTTTATTTTTGTTTTTATTTTATCTTAATACACGATACAAATATACGGTTGGTAGTGAAGTGCAATTTGTCGGGTGGCTTTTTGAAGTTTCACCATCTAGGAAAATAAAAAAATAATTGGCGCTATGATGGTGATTAGCGTCAAAACACTACACCAAGATCTATAGATCTTGACACTACACTACACCGGCAATTCATATCAGACATTCAGATATACTATCATTACTATCAGTATTAATAATATGTCCAATCAAGTCGTGGGTAGGACGTGAAAATACATAGGTTTCCATCGGACGTGAAAATTCAAAATATTTACTGTGTACATTAAATTATACAATGAAATATATTACTCGTATTATTCATAACATTCATGTAAATCACGAAATACGAAATGTTCGTTCAAAATTCACAAAAGCAGCTGTTCTAAAAACTGTTAAAGAACCATTGGTTCTTGAGGATTTTAAAATACCAGATAAACTCAAAGATGGCCAAGTAAATATTATAACAAGTTTTTAGGTTTTTAGATTTTCTAATTAAATAATTGTATTTCCAGCTTCGGATTGCTGTTAAGTATTGTGCTGTGAACATGTCTGATGCTTTAATCTGCTCTGGATTATCAGAAATTAAACCAACATTGCCATATGTCCCTGGTTTTGAAATTGTCGGTGAAGTAATTGAATCTAAAGCTACAAACGCCGATGAAGAAGAAGAAGATATATCAGTAGGTGACCGAGTGTTGGTTTTAAACAAAGAAATCATGGGTGGATTTGCTGAAGAATGTATTGTTGATGAAAAAGTATACAATCATTATTTATTATAAGTACCTATAAAATTGTAATTTATCTAATGCTTAGGATGTTTTTGGAATACCATCAGAATTGTCTTATGAAACTGCTGTGTCAATTGGAGATAGTTATGCAACTGCATTAATAGGATTGGCTCGACGTGCAAACTTAAAAAAAGATAATACTATTTTAGTAACAGCAGCTGCTGGTGGTTTAGGTTTAGCTGCAGTCGATATAGCTGCAAATATGTGTAAAGCTAAAGTATAATAAAAATTTTTAGTTTGTAAAATAATAAAATAACTTATCCTATTTAATAATTTAAGGTTATTGGAGCTTGTCGTTTGGAAAAAAATACATCTATTGTAAGAGAAAAAGGAGCTTTTATTTCATTTGAAATTAAAAGCCCAGAGTCTTTGTGCAAAAGAGTATTAAAAGAAACTGATGGCAAAGGAGTGGATGTGGTATTTGATGCTGTTGGTGGAGAAATTTTCCCATCAGCATTAGATTGGTACAGTAATATTTATTTTGATTAATTAGTAATGAAATGATAAATTTGTATCAAATGGTAATTACTTGGTTTTTATTTAGTGTTGGCCTTGAAGGTAAAGTACTAGTTGCAGGTTTTGCATCATTACAACTACCACAGTTAAATATTAATGAACTTCTACGCCGACCTTCATTTAGTTTAATTGGTGTATCATTGAATAATTATCGTACACATTCAGTAAGGATATACAGGTAGATATTCTTATTTAATATTTAAAGTAAATAATTGATATGACATTAGTAAAAAAGACTGTACAATTTATGTTCAGAGCTGTACTGTAAAGGATCAAAAAACACACATATTTGTGAGCACTCTTCTTATAATATGTTGTTATGTGTTTTAAATTTGGATAAATATATATAATGTACATACATTTATATGTATGTACGAGAGATAAATATTTTAATTTACAGATTATAACATCACGGAATTTAAATATATTAATTATACAGTTGTTTTTGATGTAATTTTAAAGGATATTAGGAAAGTAATATAATTTTTCTCATAAGGCTAAATATAGCTATCAAAGATAGAATATAAATTACAATTAAATGTATATTTTATTAATTTCCAAAACAAAAATAATACATATGAAATATTCAATAAATACACCAATTTATTTATTTAAAATTTATGCACAATGTATAAAGTTAAGAATAAACAAATTCGGGTAAAATTAAGATTTAATACTAATCAACACAACCAATGCATCAGATAACTGTACTACTATGTTATTATTAAATACCTCTATTACAGAGAATTTTTGGAAATTTTATTTAAAATTTAGAAAGTTGTATGTAC
Source organism: Aphis gossypii (assembly GCF_020184175.1). Classification (NCBI taxonomy): domain Eukaryota; kingdom Metazoa; phylum Arthropoda; class Insecta; order Hemiptera; family Aphididae; genus Aphis; species Aphis gossypii. Next base: position 16,181,564 of record NC_065532.1, on the reverse strand, counting down.
ATAATATATTTTAATATTTAATATAATATTAGACATTCTTATTTACTGTAATGATTTTATTCTAAATAATTAATAATTATTATGATATTTATTAACAGTATATCATACTCATACTCACATGTGTGTCTACATCTTAAAATGTAAAATACATAAAATTTGAGTTTGGAAGATCTAATATTTTATTTTATTTATTTATATAAAAAGCTTAAATTAAAATATTTAAATTATTGTTAACTAATATTGAAATATTTCTTAGTTATGATTTTATATTTTATAAATACTGATTACACCCATTTATATATAATGTCTACACACACATATAAATACAGATAATATGTGTATGTGAGTAAAATATACACTCATAATTATTAAATACTTAACTGCATAAATGTATTACATGTATGATCAAAATGTTTGTTTAACCATTAAAATAATTTGTTTACCAGGCAATCTGTCAAAGATGTATTAACTATGTGTAAAATGGGTGTGATTACTCCAAATATATCAGAAACATTAAAACTTGATCAAGTGAATGAAGCATTAGAACATTTTTCAACTGACAAAAGCAGTGGTAAAATTTTATTAAAAATTGCTGATTAATTGGTAAGAATATAGAATTTAAAATTAAGTAGAATTTTCAGTTAAAAATACTAAAAAATTTGTTTAAGGTATTTATAAGTATTATATAAATATATGAAATATATTTGTTTATTTTATTTGTTTATTCATTGATATTATTGGTGTACTCTCAATACAACGTTTTATTAAAGTTAGGCAAGATAACTTATTTTTTTCTCCAAAAAACAAAAACAAACTTATATGGCAAGTTTCTCCATTAAGTATTTGTATTTGATTTTATTGTTGTTTTAATTCATGAATACAAAAAATAAAAAGTAATTACAATCAAACAATTCAACCTATTAGGCATTTTGTTTTAGGATTAGGACTTTGGTACAGTGTAATACTGTAAATTTGCAAGGGTAAAGAAAAAATAATAGTGACCAAGTAATTGGGGTTAAGTCGATTACAATAGCTTTAAAAAAACTCAGGTCAATTACAAGTCTATAAAACTTGGTCACCTCTGATTGAGGCTTTCTAAAGTTAACGAAAAATTGGTTATGAACTATTGATAGGTATTATTTAATATAATTACAAAAATTACTCAATTATAACCAAATATAACCTATATAGCCATAAGTAAATAAATTATAAACTAATTAGATATATTTGTATATCATACTCACAGCCAGCGAGTGTGGGTACTGCCACAGTTGATATAGTAGTATAATAAAAATATATTTTTATATATTCTGTACTCTGTTGGTACTATATCAAGTGTGTAGATTCCTAATATTCCTAAATCCTATATGGATTATTTTATAGCACTTACATAACATTCACGAAAATCTAGGTGTCCCGGCCTGTACCGCATGTTCATATTCGTTAGTAATCGGGTCAAAACCAATCACGGTTTCAAGTATTATAGTCATTCCTTATTAAATTATTTTATGATTATTAGTGAACACTAAACAGTATGTATACTTATAATCCTTATAATCGTACATATTATCTATTGAAAATTAGTCAATATTATATAATAACTTAATATTTTGGTATCTATACGACTATACTTAAATACTTTATACCAAAAACAACACTTTAAATGTAGAAGTGCAGGATTATTGGAATTGTCGACATAATATTTTAAGGCAATACTTATTCAAATTATTTTGTAGCACAAAAATAAGGGTCTAGTAAACTCCACTCCTTTACAAACAAATTTGTTTAATCCAAATTAGATATAATAAGTTGTATCATCATTGGATGGGTACAATTTATGTAAATAAATTAGGTATCTACTACCTCCTAATAAATGTTTTCCTTGGTCCCATCAGAAAAATCGTTTTAACAGAACTTAAATTTAAATTTGAATATATTTTTATTACCTGAATATTCTGTTCATAATGTCAGTACAGTAGCACGCACTCATGAATATGTTTATACATCTAATATTTATACAAATTGAGTTATATTAAAAATTTATAAAGGATTTATTCAGACAGTAGTATAAGATACTTTGTCAATTAAGTAGTTTCATCAGATTGTATGATACACAAATAAAATTCATAAATTGGTCATTTTAAGTTCATATTACTAATGGTTAATAAAATACGTTATTTGATATAATGGATAAGAATAAAACTCATTTAAAATATTAAAGAAATTATTATATTATACTCAACAATTTTAAATCAATAAATTTTATACCTTGTAACATTCATAATTAAGATTATTTTTATGCACTTTTAATTAGAATATAACCATAAGGTTAAAACTGCACTTCGTTTGGCATTGGAGTATTGTCTAAAACAGCAATTATATTTTTGGCAGTGGTAATAGCCATTTCTGTCCGAGTTTCAATGGAAGCACTTCCAATGTGTGGCAACAACACTTAAAGTACAAAAATATTAAAACATAAAAATTTAATATTATTTATAAAAATGTATGAGATTAAATCATATTTGGTTGTACATACCAACATTGTTCATCTTTATCAAAGGGCTATCAAGTGGTAATGGTTCTGGTGTCATAACATCTAAGCCAGCACCTCCAATTCTATTTTCTTGTAATGCTTTGATCAGTGCATCTTGGTCAATAAGTCCTAAAAATTCAAATATTGACATAAAACTGTTTAAAAGTAATTAAATTTAAAATATACTATACCTCCACGACCAATGTTTACCAAAACAGCATGTGACTTCATTTTGGCAAGGCGTTCTTCATTAATGATAAACTTTGTGTCCTCATTCAATGCAACGGAAAGGATTATGAAGTCACTTTGTTCTACAAGCTCATCGATTGTAACCAATTTTCCACCGAGAGCTTTGACTAATTAATAATTTATAATGATTTCAAAGTTTGTTTATTTTTAAACCTTATACACTTAGAGCCATTCTTACAATATCAGGTTAATAGTAGGTTAAGACTAATCAGACAATGTAAGAACCACCTTTAATTAAATAACATTTACCAGCCGGTTTTTCAGTTCTACTGGTATACAGTAATTGAGAAATTTCAAATGTGTTCAACTTTTTTGCAATTGATGTCCCAATGTTGCCACATCCAACAATACCAACAACAGAGTTTCTAATACTTCTTCCGCACATCCAAACAGGTGTTAAATATTTCCATTCACCTCTAAAAAAAAAATAATTTAATTCTTACACAGTTAGTCAACTAAATTATTATTAATATACGTTTTTAATGCATGGTTTGCTTCAAAAAACCGTCTTGTTGTTGATATCAACAATCCAACTGTTGTTTCTGCTACTGTTTCTGTTAAAATATCTGGCGTGTATCCCAAACGGACGCCATATTTTTTCATTGCAGCTAAGTCAACGTGATCATATCCGACAGATATGGTTCCAACAACCTTTAGACTTGGGCCTATAAAAAGAAAAAAATGTTAAACGTATCAATTATCTACACAATATTATTAATATTATTTTATCTGGTTGTAATAAATATTTTAACCTGCAGTTTTAATTAATTCTTCATCAATTTTATTTACTGGACTACAAAATATTCCAAATTTCCCAGGAATTTTTTGCAAAATTTCTGCCCGAGTGGCTTGCACGGAATCACATAATTCGACATCGAATCTGAAATATGTAAATAGTAAATATGTAGGTAAGGAAAATTGTTAAACGAACTTATATTTAAAGGTAAAAAGTTCTAACCTTTTATGAAGTAATTCCATTGCGAGTTCTGGTACATGTCTCATTGCAACAAACACTTTAGGTCTTGACATGGCGATAAATTAAATTCTATGTAGTACCTACACATTAAAAATTAAATTTCACTTTTTGTTTAAAAAAGTAATCATTTCAGTATTAAAACATTGTTATAATCCACTTATTGCAAAAATTGGATTAAAAAAGTAATCATGTTTATAGGGATAAATATTTCCTCTACTTCTTTTGTTATAAAATAAAATTGAGTACCTGAAGCAAAGGTTTAAATAAGTCCAATAGACTGGATATATTAAAATAGAAATTACTAAACTAGTAGTTGATTGTTCATTAATGTTCTAGGTGTTGTTGTCTGCTGAACTGATTGAAGTATACTATGTAGAGACTGGTCTTTGAACTATTTATGTATGAATTATAGAACACAAGTAAATAGGTTATAGGTAATATATTGATGTAATTATTACTATATTCATACCTTATACCATAAAACACTAGTGTTCTATGCTTATAAAACAATATAGTTATATAAGTCTAAGCAGTAACCAATAACTTTACCATAAAAAGTAATTATTAATTGGATGTTTAGAATTTTAGATATGTATGTCTTATCATCCTTATTATAATTTATGAAAGTTAAGTTATCTCGTTTCTGATAACACTTATAATGAACAGATAGTGCAGTGAGTACTGGGCCTGGCTGATGCTTAAAGCCATAGACATAATATTATTATGTCAATGCTTAAAGCTTACCTACATTCTGAACAATGTTTTTGTTGAAACTTTACCTAGAAAATGTTGTATTTTCATTTAATTATTAACGAATATTGGTATTATAATAAAAAAAAAAAACTTCAATTTAAAATTCATACAGATTTAATTTGTACAGTACTATGATCATATTATGTAATTCCCTTTTTAAATATTCTTAGTATGAATTACAATGTATAAATATGTTTATATTCTCCAGTCAATACAGTGACATGATTTCATTTTTTTTATAACATTTCACAACTGGTCACTGGTATATTGAACTAGAAAAATTTGGGTAGTATTTTAGAAATTTAGAGCAATATGCACTTCAGGAGAATTATTTCAAGTCGATATTACTTTAAAAAATCAATGTTGATTGAAATATGTTTTTTTAACTAAGCATTTTTATTGAAATTTTAAGTTCCATTTTAAGAATGTGCATTTTTTGCAGTATAATTATAAACGTTTTATTTGATCATTCGATTTATACATTCTTCCCTTTACTTACAATGGTTTTATAGTTACTGGACATTTATCATTAATAACTTTCCTCTTCAAAAAATTTAAATTACTTATAAATATAAAATATGTTTGTATGGTTTTGACCAAAACAATAATTGGTGATTGCTAAGTTTGTAAATTACTGTAAAATATTAAAATACAACCTGAATCATATCATTGTTCAGTTTTCACATTTTAATTGATAAATTACCAATGAATTGAATAAACCTAAAAATACTTTTTAATTTGTCATACAAGAGTGGCAAATATAAATAATAGTATTCAACAAACGTACTGAATTTCAAGGTGATAGAAAATAAAATCAATCTATTATCAAATAGGACAAACTATACATCCCCAAGATTTGGCATAAAGAAAATACAAAATTAAGTTCTTTAACCATTTAGGTTGGGAGAAAAACTCCATAAAATTCAAAATTAGATGACTGAAGGACCATAAAAAAGTTTATACAAATCATTTATAAACTATTTGACCATCATGCACAATGTACATTAAAAGTATAATATCATTTATGGAAATAAATTTTATCAATGCATAATTCAACATTTGAGACAAAAAAAAAAGTTCAGGGATGACATATTCCACTCCCAAGTGCATGCTCGTTCACAGGGATTGAATTCAAGAATTTATCATAATTTACAATACTGGTAATTTAATGGTCTCATTTAAAAGTATAACACTATAAGTTAAGAATTTACTTATTTCTATATTATAAAGAATAGGAAAACCATATTTTATAATTAGTGAGGAATTGCAATTGTAGGTAAAATGAATTATGGTATAAAATAAAACAAGACTATCTGTTTAGAAAAACAACATGTATGTATATTTTTTGGTTTTACATTGATAAACACAATTAATATTAGTTTTTCTTCCCTGCTAAAATGATTCCGTCATACTAAGAAAAAAAAATATTATTAGTAAAATTTAACTAATAAAATAAATAACAATAAAGTAGATATTTACTTTAGTTTGGAACCACTTCATTGCGTCTTCTTTGTTAAGTCTATGTTGGTAACCAACTTTGCCTTGCTTCCTCCTTCTGTGAGCTACGTTGAAACCTAAGGTTAAAAAAAAATAAAAATTAAAGAAACTATACATTACACAATTTCACAGAAATATGTATACTTGTTTATCTTAACCTAATCTTTAACAAGTTAACTTATAATATATTTAAATTTAAAATAAATTAAATTATTTCTCGTACAACGAAATAGGTATATAGTTGTCTGAATTTACATGATTCAATAAAATACAAATATCTACTGTAAAATGAAGTAAGTACTTAAAAAAACACAATGTTTTACAACAATCCTTACAAAGAGCTGATATAAATTTAACAAGTTTTTCAGTAATCAATGATTAGTTGTAGTAATATCAATCTTATAATTACATAATATACCATAAAAAAGAAGGAAAATTAATAAAATTAGGTTTTTAATTAATGTAGACATTTATTTGATCCATTTACACATTTTATTGGTACTAATAATGATTTAATTCTAAATAGCATTATAGAACTTAGGAAATGGCAAACAATAGCAAAACAATGATAAGGCATTTGTTGTGAATTCATTTGTCAATGACAAATCACTTTATTCAAAAATAACTGTTTTTAATTTTATCAATTAATAAGATAATTATTAGTTTCGAAACCAGAACAATCTACAGTATTTAAAAGCAAATACAAAGGGTGTATAGTATATATATTTGAAGAAATAGAAACAATATTCCTTTAATACTTTAGGGTTTCTTTGTAAGAATTGAAAGTTAATTCAAAAATTTGTAGTAAAAAGTAGCTATAATATACAATTACCAGAATGCCTATCATCATAAGGTTCATAAACCATGAATGAGAATGAATTGACCAACTATCAATTATCTCGGATGTGTGGAGAAAAATGTATGGCATTTAAATTATTTAAGCCAAATTACTTTTAAGATAATGACAAAAAGTAATTAGTAAATATTGATATTCGCACTATTGTTTATATTAACTTTTTAAAATTTAATTAACAAAAAATAAAAATATATCACACACATCTAATTTTTTTGAATTTAATAAAATAAAATAAGATAAGCTAACCTTGACGTCCTAAGACAACGAAGAAATCCAAACCATAGATACCAATACTGGGATCGTATTTGATACCCAAATCGATGTGTTCTTGAATACCGAAACCGAAGTTACCAGTGTCTGAGAAGTTCTCTCGCCTCAATTCGTATTCACGAACCTGTGGATATAAAATGCCAAAAGCTTATTAATTTATTAACAATTATAAAAAAACGTGAAAAAAATACCTTTAATCCACGTTCCAAGATTTCTTCAGCCTTGGCACCACGAACTGTGCAGTGCACTGCAATTTTTTCATTTCTTCTGATACTAAAAGATCTGACAGTATAACGAGCCTTTGAAAACACGGGCTGTTGGCCAGTTAATTGTTCCAATACCTAGAAGACAGCAGCATAACGTTGGACATCCGGTACGATAGATATAACGAAAATAATAATAACGCACCTTAGCGGCACGGGTAAGCTTGTCACCGGATTCGCCGACACAAATGTTCAAACATAATTTGCGAATTCTCAATTCGCGCATACGATTTTTGGTCTTCTCCGAAGACTTGTTGCCTCCCTTCTGCAACACGAAACACTATTATTGTAAATGGGGTTTGGGATAAAGCGATCATTTTTCTCTTGATTTGGGACTTATGTATTCTTAATGAGTATTACGCCTCAGTAACGCGTGAGGGTATATTGCAATATAAGAATGTAGATGATGTGGCACCGGTTGTTTAGAGCCCCAGAACCAATTTGTGGTTGCCGAGTCTGAGCGTTCAATCGAACACTAATCCGGTGCGATAATAAAATGTTTAATGTATTAAAAAATTTGTAGGCATACATTTTTTACGAGGAGTTTGGGCTGCCGACGATGATCGGTCGTCGGAACGCGGACGGCTTGGCGTTTGGACGATTGGATCGGATAAAAAATATTCACTCACCTTTAAGTCGACGAGGACCATGATGGATTCGGCAGTGCGCCTGTGCTGAAGTAAGGGATGCCCAAACGCTATCGATATTACAGATATATCGATATTTACCACTAAAATATCGATATTTATAATTCGATATATCAGTCTTGTCGATATATTTGTCTTGATATATCGAAAAAACCATTTTTCCGATTTTTTTTGTGATTGCCATAATATATAAGCGCAGTATAATAATTATATAAATTTGACTTTTGTGAACGAAAGAAGAATTGAAAAAACCAGCCTCAAGTTGTTTATAAGATAGTCATGACGCGAAAGAACGGAACGTTACAGAACGATCCGCGACTGTGATGAAATGGGGGTGTAGTGGCAGTGTTTTGGTTTTGACACAGACATATAAAACAAAAATTTTATATGTTAAATATTATTATATATTATTAGTTATTACACTAATTGACTAATTACATTATATTCAAAGCCAGAAGATAACGTAAATACACTAGATAGGGCAGTTAGGCAAATCAATAAACATAGAACCACAACTTACTGTTTTTCCCTTTTTAAAATTGATAACAAGAATACAAGACACGTGAGAATGTGAGATAACTGATAAGAAGTATAATATGAATAATTGAATTATATATTGTATTTCTTAAATCGTGAATCGTGAATCTTGATGTTTATAGAATAATATAAGCCACAGGGTAATACAAATATTACTTAATTTTATTGTTTCGTTATTCCTGTATCGTGTTGTAGTCTGACGCAAGTGCAAGTTCTATCAAGGTAGATATTAAATATTTTTGTTACAAGTCTTAGTATGAGAGTATAGTTATGTATATTTGATATTTTGATAATAATAACTATCCATTTTTTAAAAAACAATTAGTCTGTGCTCATAAAACGATAGTTTAAAATAAAATGCGTCTTAAGCGCCACCAAAAAGCCGAACGCAACATCAATTTCTACTGCGTCAGCTTTGGTTTTCGAAAACCGTTTCAATTGCTCGTTGATGGCACATTTTGTATGGCTTCAGCACAAGTAACTATATCTGCATTCTATATTATAAATACTTTCCTGGCTAAAATATTATTTGATAAATTAACTTACAGAACAGAGTACAATTACGTGAAGACATTCCAAAGTATTTGGGCGGTGATGTAAAATTTTTAACCACACAGTGTGTTGTTCTTGAGACTGAAGCATTGGGTATGAATATGATACAGTTAAGTATAATATTTGTAAGATAAAATAATTCTATCCTTGTAGGTGCTGCTGTTCGACCGGCCATGCACATTGTAAAAAATTTTGGTATACATAAATGTGGACACGAAAAAAAACCCATATCCGGAGCAAGTTGCTTGACATCAATGGTAAAAGATAATATGAAAACCAGGTAATAAATAGTAATTGACAGGACTTGAACTTATTCCATTAAAACATACTACTTTATCCACCATAAAATAATTTAAGAAATCATTTAATATGTTCTATGATATTCTTTAATTATAAATTATAAGAAATAAAAAACAAAACACAAACCATTTTTATATGTTAATATTATTTTTATATATTTTTATCATAACATGGATTATAAATTATTTAATTATAATAATTAATTATAAAATTACATTTTTACAGATATATTATTGCTACTCAGGACAAATCACTACAAAATGCTCTTTATGTTCTTCCTGCTGTTCCTGTTATGTATTTTAATGGTTTGAGTGTTATTCTAAAAGCACCTTCACCAACTTCTATTGATCATGCCAATCAAAAGCGATTATCTAGGTATGATGTACATAAAAATATATTTATTTAACTTTGGTTCAATGGAGTTCTTTTTTTTTTAGATTTAATTTAACTGAACATGAAACCAATGTTTTGACAAGTATGAAAAGTTCAATTACAACAGAGTTATGTAGTAATGAAGAATTAAAAGATTATCCTGGAGTATTCAAAAGAGCTAAAGGACCTAATCCACTTTCATGCAAACCCAAAAAGAAGAAAATTCACGAAGATTGTAGTATACCCAAAGTAGAAAATAAACCAAAACGTAAAAGAAATAGAGTTAAAATAGCAAAACATGTTAAAGAAGAATTAAAAAAAATGAATAAGCCAATTTCAATATCATAAAATATTTAGGAACATCTCATAAAATAAACATTTCAATAATCAGCTATAAAATTAAGATTATTAATGCTAACTTTTATTAATCAATTGATTATTATATTTAACTGAATTGTATTATAAATATAATAATGATTTATATTCAAAAGTTAAAAATTATTTTATATTAAATAAGAAGAATTAAGTTATAGTGGCTAGTGGCTCCAATTACTATGTATAAGTATTGCAGTACCTAATTAAAATGTGTGATATCAATATATCATGGCAGACAATGGTGGTCCATATGATATAAGTATACAAGTTATATAATATATTGAATATAGTTGTATACAATTTATCCTATGTTTAAGTATAAAATATTCAGTGTTTACTGAAACCTCTTATCTTAGATTTTGTTTTTATGCAATAACATTTGAAACTGACATTAGGGCTTCTGATGGCAAAGGTAGCATATCTTACTCTAAATTAATGAGGCTACTACTAAATTAAAAAATTTAGTATTTAAACTGTTTAAAAGTTTTATGGTTCAGTAGTCTATGTAGTCAGTATATAATATAGCCTTGTAGGCAAACGAAAAATCGGTGAAGCCCAAAACAACTTTTTCATGAATTATAGGTAATGAAATTTCTATTTCTGATAAAAATTAATTTTGAGTTAATTTAAACAATATGGGATTACCATAGAGATATGCAAGGTGCAATTCGAAACTTGATCAGATTCTTTTTAGGGGCATAGTAAAATGTATATTGTATATATTATAATATTTCATTAGTACAATATTTTTATGAAAATTATAATGATTTTATTTGTCATATTTATGAAATAAAATTTAAAATATTTATATACTACTGCTTATATCAATTTTATTGATTTATTTATCTAACAAAAACATGCACAAAATATGTACTATAGTACATATTATAGTCACATATAACAGTAGACTATGCCACTTTAGAAAATGGAAGAATTAATTTATAATTCTTCTTTAATTAAAACTATAACATAATTACACATTTATACATTCTTAAATTTATATGTAGGTACATATTATATAAATATGTATTACACATTTATAATTATTATAATATGTATATATTATATATAATTTTAAATTTCTAATAAGTGACACTGTGTCAGTGTGCCACTAACCGAGTAGGTACTGGGGCATAAATTGTTTCATTCTTAATCAGAAATTGAAGTCTGTGCCCACTGGGGACGATCAAACAATATTATTTACTTAAAGAAAAAACCGTGAATCAGTTCATAGTTATTATAGTTGTGTTTGTCGTAGATCCGAATTCTGAGTGCACGTAATTTTCAATCAATTTAATTTATTTTCGTTTAGTCATATAATTTATTTAATAAAAATATTAATTTTTCAGATTTAAATTACAAATAATGTTGAATTCACTACAAAAAATGAATCATATAAATATAATTTTATTTTATGTAAACATAAAAATAATAAAAATAAGAGTTATTTATAATTAATTAATTTTTATTTTATAGGGTATATTCTTACAAAATTAGAGCATAAATGCATATTTTTGAGGTATATCTTAGTTCATGCATTGATCAAAACCAAAACATTGCCACTACACGTCTACACCTCCACTTCATCACAGCCGCGGATCAAGGTCAGTGAAAAAAATTTAAAAAACAGTCCTGACATTTCGATTCATAATTTCCTACCAATCATTCTAATAGCGATGTTTTTATTGATGTATCCGATGTGATTATTTAAATACAGCGAATATATTTCGCTGTACACTGACAGTTACTCGTCTGTAAATAAAAAGTACCTTTTTGTTTCCTGGAATTACAAGAACAATAAAGGATCGGATACATCAATAAAAACATCGCTATTAGGATGATGGGTAGGAAATTATTAATCGAAATGTTATCGTCATCGATCTCTTCTCTTTCAGCTTCATCATAAAAACTGCAATCATAATAAGAAATTTGATATTAATAAATATAGTTATATTTTGTCTAACGTTTTGAATTTTGATAATGTATATATTATATTGTAATATAATATATATATAATATGTATATACGTAGAGGCATTCCTCGACGCTAGTTTTTCCTTAAACACGCGTTAAATAGCAATCAATTACAGAAATTAGGACGTCTCCACAGGAAGAAAAACGTGCGTCTCGGTTTACCAATTATACTATAATTTATACAAAAAGTGTTTAATATCAATCAGTACATGGGGTTGGTATGATTGAAAAAAGATCGAGAAAATCATGAGTCATGACTATCAAATTTCAAGTAATGTGAATTGTTTTATCATCAAAATACTAATATAGAAAACCGTTTTTTTCGTTCTACAATTTTATAATTTCTTTACTAACTATGGACTCGAGAAACGAATGTATTGACATTGAATTATTTATAAGTACTATTGAAAACGGGAATGCATTATGGAACACTCAAACTGCTGAATATAACCTGGGAAAATATAAGTAAAATATTTTACCATAATGTTGACGATAAACCAACTGCAGAAAAAAATAACATTGGTAAGTATACTGTACATAAACTATACCTATTAATAATATATTAAAAAATATAATTAATTTCAGAGTAATTTTTTTTTATATTCATAATATGTAGTGTTTTGTTGTATAATAGGTAATACTGAATTTAATATACCTATATGAATAATTAATATTAATTTTTACTTTATCAAAAATCTATTCATGGTTTATGGACTCGAAGAAGATTTCTCAATTTTTGATAGACGCAATCAACTCACATTAAAATAATTTTATTATCAACCCGAGGGGGTCCCGTCATGATAAAACATTTAGATCATACACTAACAATTTTATTTTTTAAAAAAACTAATGTACAACAACCCTAGTCGTTTTGACCTCGTTCAAATAGTTTATTATATTGTATTTTGGAGGCTAATCCCGCTGAGGACCCGTCTCCAAAACGTCACACCTCCATAGCCCCCCACAATCAGCGCACAATCGCCTTTAACGTGCGATTGTTGTACAATGTTATAATAATATGATGGGTATAGCATAAATAACTCACTGATCGTACGCCGTAGCCGAAATGGTCTCGTCCGTCGCTCGGAGGTCGACTGCGGCCGAAATGGTCTCGTCCGTCGCCTGGTGATCGACCGCGGCCGGACGGTCGTGGGGACAGCGAGTCCAGTGGACGACAGCGGGCCACGGGTCGGTCTGATCGGTGACTGCGGCGGAAATGGTCTCGTCTGTCGCCCGGTTGTCGACCGCGGCCGGACGGTCGTGGGGACAGCGAGTCCAGTGGACGACAGCGGGCCACGGACCGGTCTGATCGGTGACCGCGGCCGATGGACAGTGCAAACACGCCAATAATGCCAAACAAAAAAAAATGGAACTAAACATTATTTTTGGTTGATCTGCGTTAATGATTTTATAAAATGTATATCGTGTGTGACTCGAGAATATCGCCTTGGTGACAGAAATCAGAATACGGCTAGACTACGTCTAAAAATCATAATAATATAATAATAATAATAATAATATATTTTTTTAACTTTTTTACTTTGATAACATAACAAATCAATTTTATGAAAAACTTCTAAGTTCAATATTTTTTTTCTATAAAAAGTAAGAACAAAGTTCATGGATAGAAACAGGCTCTATATTTTTTTTTCAATTCGAGATCAAAGACTAATGCTTATTGCGATATTATGCACTGAATTCCGTGCATCATTAAACTTCACTTTACCTCAAATATATATGTATACCCAAAAATACCCCAAATGGTATACTTACCTACAGACTACAGAGCTACAGCCATCGATTCTCTGTAATTTTTTTTACAAACTTATTTAAAAACGTATTTAATATTTAGATATATATAATAGTGTTATATAGAACTAAAAAAAAACAATTTTAAAAACGATTTTTTTTCGAAGAAAAAAATACATATTATAATATCGATTGTTTGATCATGAGTATAAATAAGTAAAAACTAAACATAAATTATAATTTATAGTTCGTACTTTATATTCTTCGAGTGTGGTTATGTAATCGCTATATGTATTGCAAAGATCAGCGATCACTACACTACTACAGTACACTTAGAGTTTTTGCAAAGGACTTCGCGGATAGCTTTTCTAACGCGTCTACGTCTACTCGACATGATCGTGAACTCGCCAGGACACAAACTATGATCAACTATCCGATAGCGGCTAACTGAGTGAAAACTATTTTCGGTGACTAAGCCAGCGGATAATCAAACTAAAAACCAAAAAATGTCCTATAGTTTAAAAATCAGGTCCCAGTTTATATACATATAATATTTTTCTCACTTGTAAATCAGAATCGAATTTAAAATAATTGGCCGTTATAATATACTACTTGAATTGAGCATAAAACAAATATATGAACTGATTGAATTTATAATCAGCTTATAAACCATCAATGAGATTTCCATAGATCCACTGTATTTAATTACAAATTGAAGAAGTATTAGCATGTATTATTATTATATAATATAATAAATTACACATTTTATAAAATGAAGAATTTTTTTTATAATCCTAATTTATAAAAATATTTAATATTATTTTCAATTTATTCAGGTATGATGGTGTGACTACGTGAGGCCGTGATGGTGTTGCAGATTCAATACGTGTAAAGATGTTTTACCCATCCCTCATCTTCATTGGGAAATCTTGTCAACGCCAATTTTTAAAATACAACATAATTTATCTTCATTTGTGTAAGTATACAAAGTCACAGTTTCACAAGTCACAATAGTAATATTTATATTATAGTATCTATATAATATTAGCAGCGACGTATTTAAAAAGACGATCATTCTTGGTTAAGTACTCATTAATATCCAAGCGTATATTCTTTAACCATTAGAAATTTATATTTTTACTTCATTTTAAATTTCTATATGTTGATTGCTATTGCTTATTGGAATTTTTTAATAATTCTTATTCTTATTATTTTGTTGTATATTTATATTATTTTTATTCAATTATGTAACTCATATAATATTAACTCATATTGTCAACAACTCAATTGACATCTATAAGGAGGAGTGATGGGGAAAACATAAGGACCAGGACACGAAGAAACAAGTGCTGTGTATATAGGTCTCTGAATAATATACAAGTGGATAGTGGGTACCTATTCAAAACGTGTTTTAAAAAACTCGTGTTGTTGGTATATATTATAGAGGTGTGAGTTGCGTCGTGTACTTATAGGTATATTATATAATATGGCTTATATGCAAATCGAATTTCCGTGTTTTTTGAGTGCGCGTACTTGAAATTTTTAAAACCAATGTACACGATATTATATGTATGTAACACACGACCTTTCTACTAAAAATAATAAGCACCTACATAATAATAATATATTAAAATATACGTATAATATCGTTCTATTGAAACAACGGCAGTGGCTTCGAATGCCGCGAAAACATGGTACCTATATAATATTATGATATTATTCTACACATTTAGAAAAATTATCCGTGACCTACTCTACACAGCGGTTCTCGCCATGGGCGATAACGACCACTAAAAAGTCTGGGCCGATCACGCAGGTCACCCGTGCGCAGGGACACGCGTCGTCGCGTCCTCGGTCTTGCACCGGGTCAACCTGCGCCGTGTGTCCGTGTGTATACGATTATAATATTATTGTTGTGACGATGCGTATTATCGAAAACGCATTTTGCGCACATCTATTATGCAATGACGGTACAGCGCTGGCCGCGTGTTGACAAATTAATTGGGTCGATATATGCGTTACGTTTCCCAACACTCGACACACATAATATTATATTATAATACTACGACACGATTAATCGCGATATTGTACGTATATACAGGGCGATGTTTTTTGAGCTCCACGATTGTTCGGTTGATTCTCGGTTGTTTGCAGAAAAACTACGATTTTTAAGATTATTTTAACACAATAACGATTGACAATAATTCAAAACATTACATTAGGTATTTTAATCTTCTACATAATTCAAAGAAAAAGAATAAATCAATTATTATAAACATTTTCTTAAGTATAGACCTAGGTTTCTATAAGTATATATGATTGTCATATATTATACAAGTATATTTGCAATATTTATAAGAACTTTAAAAGTTTAACTTTAAGAGTTTTTAAAAGTGTAACGATCTTGTCCTATCGCCCCCAAAAATTTATCTAAACTTAAATAACTGAAAAATCACCAGGTTCATTTGAATAAAACGTATATTGATGATGTGTATATAAACGTGGACAAATTGATATCATAATATAGTGTTAACGTATAAAAACAACTATGTATTACCACTGAATA
Source organism: Aphis gossypii (assembly GCF_020184175.1). Classification (NCBI taxonomy): domain Eukaryota; kingdom Metazoa; phylum Arthropoda; class Insecta; order Hemiptera; family Aphididae; genus Aphis; species Aphis gossypii. Next base: position 16,165,096 of record NC_065532.1, on the reverse strand, counting down.
CAGATAAAAAGATGCATATTTATGGGCCGTTTAGATATACCTACAGGAAATCCCGGATTTAATAGGAAAAAGGATTCGATTCTTAAAATCCTTTCCCAGAAATTAAGTTTTAATCATAATTATAAAACAGCATATTATTACATTTTAGCAAATGTATATAGGTACTCAATATACTATAAAAAATAATATTTGATTAAAAAAAAATGTATCTTATGTGTCTTATAGATGATAATTTAACTCTCATAGATGTATAGGATTTAAACATAGCACTGTAGGACTTAGATATCTTGTTCATCACTGCATGTAGTGATATTTATTTTAATTGCGTCAGTGTAAATTAAGACTGCTAGGTATTCGACAAACGAATCACCCTGTATACACAATATACGTGTACCTATAGGCTATATTATGTACATTATACGTAGGTATAGTTGCTGATAATGTTATGCATGCTGCATATATTATTATAGGTTGACATACGACAACAAATAATACGTTGTTGTGATGTTGGCGTGAGCGATTAATGAAAACAAACAGGAAAGGACATATTTGTATTATTCTTTTTTTCGACGCGATAACGCTCATCCCACATCATGTACCGAATGGACAACAGGATAGGATGATGACGACGAGGAGAAGGAGTAACAGATAGAAGTGGTGGAAGCAGAGAAAAATGTGGCGACGGTATATAAATGACGACGATGACGATAACAATAATAATAATATACGAGTTTTGTACAGATCGTGTTGGTTTTTTATTTTTATAACGACAAACCGTCGATGCGTCTACGCTCACGTACTAATTAGGGTTGGACCAGAAATCTCGAGCACGTCTTCTTGCTACGCGGCGCGTTTACGTACCACGTACCATCTTCGTGGATTTACAGACCCATCGATCCTCGGGGTTTCACCTGCTAAGCACGATAAGCAATTGGCCGCGGTTGCAGGATGACTTCGTCGATTGCGGTACAGGTTTCGGTGTTCGTGGTCTTGGCGTTGTTGCGACCGCGGTCCACGCTCGCTAGTCCACACGGAGATCTACCGTCGTACGACCACTACGCCACTAACGATGGCGTGTCCAACGTCACTGCCGCCGACCACGACGTCCGAATGGATCATGCTCGACATAGCTACGGTAAACATTACTCGCAAGTTTTTTTTAACTTTTTTGTTTAACGCTGTTACACACACACACACACACACACACACAATAATATTATCTTTCTCCTACCACCTCTTCTGAGGCCGATTGAATGCACGCGACGTGTGCTTTATATACGGAAACGTTGACCCATATATTATTACGTACCTACTTATTTTATAAATAAAAAAATTACGTATTCACGTACTGTTTTTGAGTGTTATTTTTACCAAGGATTTGGCATCTATAAACCCCAAAATAGATGCATCGTCTTTGAAAAAATCAACCCTCTTAGACTACGTGTGTATCTCTATTATAATAATATAATATATTTAATTTTTTGAGTATAATAAGCTAAGTAGTCAGTGGTTTAAATTTGCGATAAAGGATACCAACAACAAACCCAGGTGGTTCATAAGAATTCACTGTTTAATAGAAGATAAAAGTATATAAGTATTATAGTAGAGTAACTTATCAGACAAAACATTAATTATTTATTTAAAATATATACTTTTAGATGTATTAATTAAGTACAAGTATAAGGTAAATGACAATCCTAAAAACTTAAATTTAAGTGATTTGAAATCTTCATAGATAAAGGTTATAAAATTATATAAAAAAAAATCAAAATATAACAACTAATAGAGGAACAATGGTGGTTACACGTTGTCTTCATCACCCTTAGTCGCTATAAGATTTATTTTATATGGTACCTATATAAGTAATATGCTTTATATTATATGACGTATGTATGATGTCTTAACTTACTATAATAATATGTTACCCTTCCAGCACAACATTTTCAAGGTTTCAATGGAAGGGTGCAAAAAGGGAGTTTGAAAACAAAACATACATACAATATAATGCTATTGTTATGGATGCTATTACTTTTCGTGGTTTACACGTATGGAAATACATCAGAAATATCTACCCCATTTGGGGGATGGTACGTGAGATGTATGATACTCGTGTAGTTATTTTAATGGACAAATAAAATTGTCATCGTCTGCTGCATTCGCATTAAGTTTTCAACCCTCGAAAATATTTACGGTGTGTTTAATGTCTATACTATTTAAAGTGAATTTTATGTCCATGATATATACTTACTATATACTTAATTATAATTAATTAAAATAGACTCGATAATTTAAAAAAAATGATAAATTGAACTACATTCGTAATCTCTCGAAAAAACCTTTGTATAATTCAAATAAAAGTAATAAATTTAATAAACTCAATATATTTCGAAGTCGGAGGAGATGAGAGAATTTTTGCACCATAATTAGTTTTTTTTTCTCAGAAGCTCTATAATTTGAACTCTATTTTATTAGTTCTAGAATATAGTTTCAAAACTTGTGGATTTATAAATAAAGGACTGGGTGAGTAGGAGAAATTACTGTAATACAAAGCGAGAAGACTTATAAAGGTGTAACTATACTGAGCGCACGGATAAGACTTGAGACAAAAGCGGTTTCTATATTATTTTGATAAATTTGTTCTTTTTGATAACATTAAGTTCTGGTAATATTTCAATCAAAGATTCAAAATCATGTACTATGGCTGTTCTGCATGACTCCGATCTGGATAATAAGAAAAATGATTTCGAAGTTCCAACCATACTATCAAACGAAGTATTGTTTAACAGTACTATGTCAAACATCAATTATTTAAGAAATCAAAAATGGATCAGGTAAAATGTAAGACGATTTTGTATTAGATTGTCCTCAACAGTTCATCTCAAATAAAGATAATTATAATTTTTTAAATATACTTAAACATTTTTTGTCTTACGCATTTTTTGAATTTTTCTTTGATTTGTTTGTTTCATTTATTCTCATTTATAATTTTATTTTTGACTAAATTTAAAATCTTTTGAATTATTGATGTATAAACTTTATATACAATTTTTCAATTAGTTATTAAGTTATATTATATATAATTATGTTACTTAACCCTAAGTCTATTACTAATCGGATAAATATGTATTTCACAATAGTTATTACTTATATATATATATATTTGCATTGTTTATTTTTTTAACTACTTTTATGCAGGTACTGTATATTATATAACTAAACTTAATAATTTAATAATGTCTCGTATTTTTCTGATAAACTGAAAGTTCAATTAATAAAATGAATAAAAAGATTAAAAGAAAATTAATATATCATGCATAGAGTAATATTATAAACAGTTCAAAGTAGATAAAAGGAATGGCGTATAGTGCATGTAGCATGATGGGCTCATAATTCTAGAGGGCCCATCAATAAGAATGTATGGAATCCAAAAAAAAAAAAAAAATTATCATTATTATAAAATTTAAAATACAATGGTGTTTAGAAAAAAAATATATCCTTATAAAATAAAATTGATTTAAAATTAATTTAATTTAATATTTAGAAAAATTACTGACATACGATTATTTTATGTATAGTGTTTGCTCGTTGACGTCTGAGATAATTGTGGAACGGACGAACTTACTCTATATTTAAAGCGGTATAACATGTTTTTTATTATTTATAACCCACTAGTCGAGGCTGATATAAAGGTAAATTTGGTGGCGGAGTAAGGGTCCTCTAGATTATTTTGACACCGGCAAAATTCTAGTTAGGTACGCCACTATATGTAATAGTATAACATATTATATAAATAATAATCACAATATAATAGTATATATCTATGATCTACGTATGAAAATTGTATAAATTATATTGGATTTAATTTTAAAGTTGGTCAAAATTCCTTACATCCATTTTGTGAATTAATTAATATCGACAATACCTCTATAGTTAATAGTATAAAATATAAATGTATAATATTACAGTTAGGTTACGGTCGTTAAAGTCTTTATGTTTTTTGGGAGTTTTGAACTTGTATACAAATCATATTCAACTTTGCATTACTGTGAAGCGTAAAGCCCTCAATACTCCTCTAGTATAAATCTAAACAATATATATAAACGTAGATTAGTGAAAGTTTCTATATGTAAGTAATATATAGACATATAATAGGTACTTTATTAATCTATACATATAAAATGTTAACAGTTAGTACGGGAAAAAGTCGAAATGAGGTTTGTCGCAATTATAAACATGGAAAGAATAAATATGAGATTTTGCCAAAAGTATCGAGGATAGTTTCTGATGTTTGTCCGATTTTGACTTAAGCCCGTAACATAATAATTATATATTACTCAGAAAAGATATTTTTATAAAACATGACAAAATGTATTAATGTATAAGAATCAATCAATCATGAAAAAACGAAGAAAAATTTGTAAAATATGGACATGCCATAACACATTTATTAATTTTCTATTACGCGCTTTGCATTTTGTAAGTACTATACACAATTTTAATTCCTTAATAAACTACATAAATTAATAACATTACTTTGGAAATTTAAATTTGGAATACTTTCATTTTTAAAATCGTATATAAAATATTCATCAATCATTATATTTTATGTATAAAATGCACGACGTTATTTATAATATTTAAATTAATACATTTATAATATTATATCCAGAATAGTTAATGTAGTTATTTAAAAAATGAATTCTTGGGATTTATTATTGTGTAATATCGCATATTTGAATATATTTTTCAGATAATTTCAATAAGTCATTTACACAGAAGATATAAGACCGCTTTAACACTGATCCACTGTTAGAGGTGGTGTATAAATAGAACGTTACACATATCATCAACTTACATAACTTTTTTGAATACCTATAGGAAGTTACCTATTTAAAAGAGAATTGTATTTGTTATTGGTATATACCTCTACTGTAAAAGCGTTCAAAATATCAACTAAAAAACGTCTTCACTATAATAAGTATACAGGTATTATACTTAGCATTCTGGACTGGCTCTCGAAAAAATTTTGGCCGGGAACAAATATTACAGGTTGGTGAGTGTTGACACATCCTGTATAAAAATTATAACTGGTAGTTAATAATGTGACATACTAATACGCATCGGTATAATATTGCAGCAAATGCGCTGTGTATTGTCTTTATGCTACTTACCATTGTCTTACCAGCTACGGCATTGAGTCCATTTAACACTATATAATCAAATCAAATGGTGTGACACGCAGACGCAATGCATTGTATACTCGCTATTACGATAATATGTATTACAGCGTATAACATAATATTGCCAGTCGCGCCTTGTACTGCTGACGACGAGGTACATAATCTTTGTGACACGCATAAAATATTATATTCTTCTCTACGAGTCATTATTATTTTCGCAGATTTACAATTTATGTAATCGATTATTGATATCGAAATGCTGACAATAAGACTGCACAATACAACGATCGTACCTCATACTATATATTAGGTATATATACTAAAGCGTCCGAGCAGCAATCTATAATGACGGTTCGGCGGGTTCGCCTTGAACCGATTTCACCCTCAGTCGCGGTACTGGTATAGCGCGTATATGGGGCATCATATAATATGATCTACACCTAATATGTTATATGTGTGTCACAATTCACAACTCATAATGATTTTATTATTATACACATAATATATTATTATTACAATATATATTACTTATTATACCTAAATAATGTATATATTATACACAGGTTGCGTGTTAAGAGATATTTGGGTTAAGGCACACGATGAATAGTCTATACAATGGTTCGATTTTCAACTTTCAGGGTTGAAATCCTCATCATATTAGTCTTTAGGGCTTAGGCCATATAAACTTTAAGTAAAGTTGGGTATTTCTTGATAATATAATATTCAATATCATATTCAATAATATAACACATTGTCACATTTTAAAATGTTTTAATCTTATATGATTATACTATACTGATTATAGTGTTATTATATATGATAATTTAAAATATTCCGGTGATTCAGTATAATAATATATATATCTACATTATTTTGATTTCCTTACCAAAAAGTAAATTGTAATGCTCAACGGCTTAGACTAGATTAAACACGGTATATTGTATACAAGTTATAATGTAGTATACACGCATAGTATACAGCATTGAGCATATTTTATAAAACATAAATATTATATCGTTTACTGCAGGTTGTTACTAGGTGCCACCTAAGTGGGTGGTACCTCATATAGTCATATCTATATACCTATTATAAATATGACAATGCAGTATTCATACACGATGCATATGAATTAATATTGAAATTTTAAATTATAATGAAACTATACAGACAACTTTTCATTATGTATTATTAGTTATATAGGTATTACATATAATACATATATAAGTTATATATATTATATAAGACATTTATAATTTTTATTATTTATTTCGTTTTAGAAATAATATATAAAACAATTTTGATATTTTCTCAGAATTTCTTTAACTTGACGGTCGTCAAATATATAGAACTGTGTTATAATAATATTATGATTTATGTTATAATATAATAAGTATATTGTGTATATTATTGCGGCGACTGAAAACAAAAATGAAATAATGAATAGCACACAATAATTTTTTTCTCTCATCGTTTTGTTCAAAATACAAAAAAAAACATCATTCACTTATCGATTAACACACCTATTAAATATTAATAATTAACAAAAAAATTGTAAAAGAAAAGTTTTAAAAAACATTATAAAATGACAAGAATCACAAATAAACAATATTATATTCTTAATTATAATAATATAAGCCTACCAACAAATATTTCGTACATCGAGACACAAAACGTTTTAATCACTATAATATATAGACACAAATGTAAGTACACAAACGAACACGTATATTTTCAAGTTCATATTAAACATATATAGTAATATAATCATGGAATATGCGAATTTAATTATGTTTATTATAAGTTATAATGTACATATTACATAAAGTATTATTTATTATTATATAATATGTATACAGTATAATATGATTTGTTTTTTGATCGGTGAAGGGAAATTAGGTACATATTTAACTACAAAAAAACAGAACTGTTTATTATTATTGTTATTATTATTAATAATATTTGATTGCACACATTCAGGTAAAGTCTAGCTCATAGCTAGTGTTTAATTTATATAACAATATTGTTATTATACCATTAACGTAAATTAATAATAATAACAATAATAATAATAATAATAATAATAATAGAGATAATAATTAATAATAATAATAATATTTAAGTTACACAAAATTTATGAAGTAATATTATTGTTTAAGTACACACGCCGCGAGAGAGGGAAATCGTTATTGGATTATCCCAGGGATAAAAACTAAACGACGACATTTTTCAACGTGGTCGTCATGAAAAGCTAAAACATGAGATCATTTGAAGCTTGCCTCTTATGTTTTTTTCATTTAAAAAAACAACAACATAAACAAAATGAAAAAAATTACATTTAACACAAATAAAACGAGAAAACAGCGGTGAAAAATGATCATTCTGAATCATGGGTACCACACAATATTTATATTTTATAATAATACAATGGTCAGTGACTAAATAATAAGTGATGATTAACGATATTGAAAAATAATATGATGAATCGAATTTAGTTTACCGAAAGCGTCTGCATTGGATCATAGCTAAGTCCAAAAATTAAGTTTTATTCCGATGAACGCTTAAATTTGAATCAGGAACTAATATCATTTAAACTATCTGAGAAAAATTAAAAAATCTCTAAAAGACCAAAATTTATGGTATTGGTAATAAACACCAATTTTTTTTTTTTTTTTTTTATTAATTATTTAATATGGAAATTTTTGTTTTTATTTGTTAGTACAATGGTAGATAATTCGTTACTGTGATACGATAAAGGCATTAAAAATGAAGTCGTTGGGTATCACAAATATTAATACTGAATGTAATAGTAAGCACATCGCATTGTGTTATATTAAATATAATAATAATATCCGGTGAGATTAGATTGGAAGAAGGTATCCAAATATAATAATACAAACGTTCAATAGTGTATGGCTCTCTCTCTCTCGTTTTCCATTCTCAGAACAGCCATTTTTCGCCCAATTAATAGTAAATGCCTTAATGATTATTACACATAATATCAATATAATTATAATAATTATACATATGTATGTACAAAACATAAACGGTTTAAAGACGTTCGACTAAATTGTGAAAATAATAATAAACATGTTATAAATTGAATGTGTATGTGTGACACTAAGATCAATTATTAATAAACCGGTGCGGCATTCAGCCAAGATATAATATATAGTAATATTGGTTTTAACCATTTTTCATTGTTGTTTTGTGTCGATTTAGGGTTGTACCGAGAGAGGTAAAATATAGTAATGTATTCTAACCAAGAGTCCGAATGTGTTTAAAAAACCATGGATTATTAAAAATAGTATTAAAAATACCTATCAAAACCCCTGGAAGTTGTAATAATAGCTGGGGGAAAATGTTATTTACGAGAAAAATAAAATGACGAACATCTTATTAAACGACTACGACATTAAATCTTAATTATACCTATCATTTAATACACGTATATGATGTATATTGTATATATAACATACATATTATATATAAATAATTACTTAAAATCTAATATTCTTATAGACTAAAATAAGTCGTGTCGGATTTGAACGGTTTCTCGTACGAGAAACTACAATCCAAATCGCGATCACGAGGACTAGTATGACCCACTCGTGCACCTCCGTCGTCGTGTTATAATATACAAGTATATTAAACACGTACGAACACGTAATATTAATAATAATTAACACATAACAATATAATATTATAGCTAAAAACGAAATAAAAACGAATTGAATAAACAAATATAAAGAGTACCTATAGTAAAAACGAAACAAAAATCGCAAAACACCTACAAACTACATTTTGTCCTCGACCTCGGGTGCCTATTGACCGCATTTTTTCACACGCCCTCCACACTGTCATGTGGAAGGCGTCAGTGCAGTCGCCCGGGTAAAGGATATCATATCTGCAGTATTAAATGGCCACATTCGTCACGGTAACGATTTAATTATCATTCTATAAGAACTTAACGTGTTAAAGAAAGAAAAAGTATATAATATTATGTTATAAATTATAATATTATTATATAATTTATTGTATATAATATATATACGATTATTAGATAACAATAATGTGATGTATAGTGTATACTTAAAACCTACGGAATTGCATCTTCCCAGCCTTAAAAATAATTATGTTTAGTAATTTTTTTTTTATTTTAATATTTTTTTCCTTATTATACGACAAAACTTATCTATCATTAAAAATAATAATAATCTATATATTATGTTAATATTATACTTAAATTAAATATTAAATCGTTAAAAAGGACCTTAAAAAAGTAGGGATAAAAATATGAAAAAAAAATATTTTATCAATGTCAGTCTTCTGAAGGGAAAACGTACAACATAATAATAATAAGTAATAACAATGTCAAAAATTAATTTAGTTATTAATTATATTAATATATGTAATGCGTTTGGAACGCGTTTTTAACATAATATATTATGTTGTCTACTTATATTAATAATAAATTATATTATATTTAATAAATGGAATGTTTTGTATGGAATACTGAAATTGTATAATATGGTAGAAATTATATTCTAACAACAGTCGAATCTAAAAAAAAAATTGCTTTATATTTGCCTATATAATTACTTAGATATTATTTTATTTAATGATGGCGTCATAATAATTATATTGCATCGTACGGCTTTTCAAATTTAATTCGATACACTTATAAGTTATAAGTTATAACAACATCGTTTTATGTCTATCTATAATATAATATAATATTTATAATATCTGTAATATTATAAAAAAAATTATATTAAAACAAACATTAATTACCATAATAATAATAATAATAATAATATTTTTTTCTTTTATTTTAAAAAATGGAGGAATTTTGAACCCGTGCTTTACGGTTGTCCAAACGACAAGTAAGTACGACTACGCGGGCTGAAGCGGCCGTGGTATTTATTATCACGTGCCCCATCCCACCCGTACACACGCACAGGCGTTTGGGTCACCACAAAATAAATAGAAAATCGCCTCGAAAATGTATAATTTTGTTCAATGGTTACGTTATTATATTATATATGTATTCAAATTTAAAAAGTAAAATGCCTTTCTTCTGTTGTGCGTGCGCTTATTTTATGAGGGAGAGGTTATCACTGTTATATGACGAATAATATATTTTATCAATATCGAATATTATTATATTTATTATACTACCACGATAAAAAAATTATTGTAAATTATTGCCAGAGAATTCGACAGTTAGACATGATGGGTGACGGCGAGGGATTAAGAACTGAACAAATTAAAACGTCTAAAACATATAATTATATTATAATATAATTAAACCTACTCGTTGATTTTTTTGAAATATCATCAATTACTCTATACACAGTTGTTTATTTTGATAATTTATATAGTTCATTCAGTGTAATATGTCTTTCGATAAAAAAATATAATATAGATTATAAAAAAAATCATTAGATATACATAAATATATACACATCAATCGCCTTGTAAGTTCGATCTCCGTGAACGTAATACTGTTAATGAGTTATTAGTTATTATTTTATGTAAAACGCGTATACGATGACTATAGTGTGTACAATAATGTTTAATTATGTGTTGTTATCGTAGTATACGTAATAAATGCCTGACAAAAACATAATACACTCTTTCCGAACATCGGTCAAACTATCTAAATGCATTTTCGAATTTTTTTTATATATTTTACATAATTAAATAGGGGTTGGATCCCTATACCCCTAAGCCCCTACCAGGTCGTATATATGTTTATGTTATAATATATGCAGATTGCTGATTTTAAATTTTTATCAGTTTTCTAAAGTATAAATTAAGTAGTATGTATATTGTATATAATATAGATAGATGGATTTCAGTGGTGGGCACTACGTGACGGTGGAAACGTAAAGGTGAAACAACGAATTATAAGATTCTCTATATAATTATTATTCCAAATATTCGTGCACGGAGCAACCCTATTCGCATATAAAAAGAAATAAATTACTTCACCTTATCTTCTTCTTTTTTTAAGTCAAGGCGCGAAAAACCTGACATGTCACAAGTGACCAACTCTATGTATCATGCTTTCAGCCCCCATTTTTTTTGTCGAAGAGATTAGATTTAAATTCTGGAGGCTTTAAAATGATTACAAATCATTAGAAATATAAGTTATGCCTACAGTTATGACGAAACAGACTAAATTTATTTTGAGAATTCTCATTGAATTTTTACCGTCACCGATGAGGTAGTTCGAAAAGAAATACGATTATGCGCATTTCCAAGTATTGGTAAAAACGGTTATAATGGTACGAGGGGAAAAAACTTCCGCTCCACCCGCATAATATAACTTATTCAGGAAAATTTTCGATGGGTAAGGGAACCCCGGCAGAGGGATTTATCGATTCGAGAACGTGGACGGACATGATGGGCGGTGGCGGGTGGACGGGTGTGCGCAAACGTTATATTTTACCTTGCGCATAAGTATATTACAATAATATATAATGTTTTACGGCCGACGGTGTTTCATCGCAATCTCGTATGTTCTGGGTAAGATCTGCTTAAGCAAAATCAAAACATCTTTGTACATGAATATAGTACATGGAATATTGTGATAACATAACATAATCAAGCAGTGTACTCACTATACAAACTTCTCGAATATAATATTTATGCATTTATTATTAACAGCATTACCTCGGACCTCGGTATAATACTAAAATAGCATGATTTTGTTGATTTATATATAGTGTTCTTTCAATACACGAAATAGCTGGTTTATGATAGTAATATTAGGTGACAGTACATAACGAAATTGTTCCAACACCGCGGTCAAACCATCATAGAACAATTATAGCGGTGGAAAAATGCGCAGTAGAATTATGACGTTCCAACATGACTGAAGAAATGCAAACTTAAACTGTCAGACTGATGTTTCAACACATTATTAAAGTACTTTTTATGATTAGTTTCTAACTTGGAATTCTCAGTGCATGAAAAACAAATAAGTATGTCAAAAATAATACAAGTTACGGTCCAGCTGTACACATACTTCCGTTTCCTGCCATAGTCATAGTTTGCCTCATCTCATTGGTTGTTAAATCATTCATCAAAAGACAATTCATTCAAATCATACATTCTACTAAAAAGAAGAGGTAAACTAGACTTACTGATGGAATTTTGAGAATAGTCGGCAAATACTGTTATGCATACCACACATTTATCGACATACCTGTATACTTTTTCGTGGATCCAGTGGAAATTTGGAGTTAGAGACACTGTAGTTTGAAACGCGTCCCAACAGAGTCTCGAATCACATAAGCGCATGTTAAAATCAATCACAGATCAGTCTGAAACTAGTCCCCACGTCTCCACATTTTATATTAGAACACACCTTATATATAGTGATGTTTCCCAGAGAGTTATGGCTATCGAATTGTGACGAGGAGAGGGGGAATACGCGGTGACATATAATAATAATAATAATAATAATGATAATAATATTATATAACGCTGTAGACACTGTAGGAAGACGTGTTTCAATACTCATAACATATGTTTTATGAACATTAATATAATATTATGGTTTGAACGATCGACAGTATATACGTAACGTTATCACAATATTTATGGCGATGCGCGTTACCGTTGCAATTGACAGGTGTTACAACTGCTGCTAGCGGAGGAAGCGACGATGACGCGGTTTGTACTGCATGTTTCGTGGTGGTTACTGTGAACGGCGACGGCGGCAGTGCGATCATCACGCCGATTGCAACACCGAGTTGAGCGTGCCGCACGCTTTAAGTTCGCTGAAAATCTCCGTGAAGTACGCGGGCTCCGCGTTGATGCGCAACATCTTGGATGACATTGCGCGGACGATGCCCAGGCACCGGTCCCAGAACGCGTCCCGACTGTCCTCGACCAGAAAAGGTTTCAGCGGATACGATATCTCGTTGCCCATGTACGAGTATGCCAAGTACAAGCATGTGAGAACTACGGCTTGCAGTTCCGGTTCCGTGGCCACACGTTCGTCGACCAACTCCCGAACTAGCATGTACACGAACACCACGTTTGCCGGGTTTATGAACGGCACGTCCTGCAATAATGCAAAAGCGATACTTTATTACCTATATAACAACGACGATGAGTGGCAAATACTCGTATATTAATTATTCAGTATTATATTATATTACATAATTAAAAACCACAATATAATTTATAGTTTGTATCGAATTGTGGATAAATATCGAACTCTAGTTTAATAATCATGCTATGAAGTCAAAGTGCAGAGAGCGGTGAGTGAGGGTTTCAAGATTTAGATTTTTTTTTATTTATTTGTATGACGATTAATAGCACCTCTGTCCTCTAGTGTCGTAGGATAGCTAACGTACTATACTACTAAAGTATATATTATTATATTATAATTTTAATTCCAACAGTTCAATGACAAAGTTGATAATCATAAATTTTTTTTGTTTCGACGAAACATCGGATCCTTGTTACGGTATCTTATATAAGTTCCTATGATATTTCAATGATAAATGTATGTTTTAATAACATAATTAATTATTTTTATCAAACGGCGTCCTGAGTAGGCAATCTTGACACGTGGTTTTTTTTTAATACCACATCGGACTTATTAATATAGATCTATTACTTTCTCTCTCTCTATATATATATATATATATATATATACAAAAAATAAAAGTTAAAATAAAATGTATTACTCGTTAAATTTTTGCATATATCAACTATGTAATGATAACTTCTGGAGTTAGAAATTGATGTTTTAATATGCTATATAGCCCAGTAATATATTTTTTTAACTTAATAGAATTAAATATACATTTTAAGATCAAAAAAATATTTAAAAAAGCAATCATTTAGTAACAGGTAACTGACAAAACATTCTATTTTAAAAATTAAATAAAAAATTATATTGAATAAATATTAAATTATACAAAGAAGTCTAAAGTACCTAACAATGAGCAACTAAGTATTAAAGGCCTTAGATTGACGTTTTTTTTTAGAACAAATATCATAATTCTAATGTTTTAGAGTTACTATGAGTAAAATAGCACACAATTATTTAAGGTTTTAATAATAATAATACTTATTTAAAATAATAAAATAAAATATGTAAAAATTAATGATTTAAAATATGATTATTAAATATATAATATTATGTATTTGTATAAACTACATCTCTAAAACTTTTCATTTAGGTTTTAGGTGACTATTACTAATATTACCATTGGATTTTATATATATATATATGCGAATATATACCGCACAACCCTATTTCTGGAACTGAGTGGATAGAAATTTAATCCGTACAAATACACATTTCAATCACGTCGATTTAAACTGCTGCTGAAAATCACCACCGTGGTTATACAGCCGGAATGACGTATTATTATTTAATCACCATCAATGAGGTCGGTTCTATTCTACTCACGCGTGGTTTTCATTTCACTCGTTTTCACAAACACCGCTATTACACACATATTATATATAGGTATATATAATATACTATACGCAAAGCCGCTAAGTACATCATCATTACTTGCACTATGTAGAAGTTAAATCTTTTTAACCTATACTTATGCCTATATATTGTATAATATAATCGAACAATTACGTATTTATATGCAAGTATAGCTTCGAGTAATCCGGTATTAGTTGTACTTGATCTTTGAACATGAAAAGACTCGTATACGGTTCTACATCAACTTGACCCTAGTTCCCTCTTCCCAGTTTTTATTATTGTAGAACTATTGTTAATAGAAACATATAAAATATATTGTAATAACACGGAAAGATAATGTCGATAATTTTCACACTTATGTGGTGATGTGATGTATGAGAATGAACGCTTAATATTTAATGCAAGTAATACAATTGTACTCTTACAAAATAGTGGTATTTATTTTTTTGATTATTTGATGAGTATTTGGGCTATTAGATATTAGGTGATTATTTATATACCGTGCAATAACTCATTATAGTATAATATAATTTTTTTTAAAAATTTAATGATTATAATGAATTATTTTCTAATAAAATTTTAATCCTGCGCGGCGTGACCCGTGAAAATAAAATACCCATGAATACTCCTTCTTAAACTGCATTAAATGTAAACTATACATATTTTTAAACTTAAAAAAAATCGTTTTCAATGTTTAACACGACTTTAAAAATAAACCTAACTTTAATAACTGCTATTTTATTTTATTTTACCAATTATTTATTCATATAATGTAAAATAAATTTCTCAAGCCCCTCTATTAAAATACAAAATTTTAACAATATTTGAATCATTTATAAATTAATTCATCGGATATAAATAAGTCATTACTATGAATTGTGAAAATAACCACCCTTAAAGCGAAAGTCCTAACATTTTTTCTGCTATAGTTTCAAATAATTTTTTTTTTAATTATTACACATACTATAATTTGATATCACTCAAAAATTAACAAAAAATTAGAAATAAATACATAGGCATATGATCCTCTGGTTGAATATTGTAGATGTATTTTGTGGCACATATTAGATAACATTGGGATAATTCTTATCCATTTTTAAAATTTTTAACTAAACATAGTCATTCTTTAAAAGTAGATGGATCCTTTGAAATATCCGAATAACTTATATTGTTTTGAGGATATCCGTTAATGCTAAATAAAGAAGTATCCCGTCAAAACCACAAAACCAAATAATCATCTACGACTATATACCAAATCAAAAAACTAAAAATATTGTTTATTCACACAATATGTTAATCAAAATATTAGGATTTGGAGATCAAATTTAACACAAATACATTTATTGCGCGGTCAACAATGTGCGTGGAAAAAGCTAGTATTCTAATGTAGGTACACATAGTAAATTTAAAAAAACTTTGAACTTACTATTGTACCTGTTATAACTTAATTTTTCCCATTTAATAAATAATTAATCGATAACCAAAAAAATAATTAATATATTATGTTTTATTTAGTCACGATGCATATATTAATATATACATAATAATATTTATCTATTAAAATTCTGATTTTTATTATTTTTAAGTATGTCAGGATTATATTTTTAAATATTTATGCATTTTACATAATTTAAGAAGTGTTCTGTGACGATACAAACTTCTTTTTCTTATAGAGCAATTATGATATAGGTACGATAAAATGAAACTCTTATCCTTTGGATCTTGAAATTAAATTTATATTATGTAATAAATATTATTTCATTATGAAATTGTTAATTAAATTATACAAATTTATAATTTTTATCAACTTTCCAATTTTTGTATATTATGTGTATAAACAGGCTAAAATTTAAAAATCTTTCTAGACCAGTTATACTAAATGTATGATGTGGTTAACATTTTAGAGGTAATATAGGATTATACCTATAAAGTATGTGTATTGTATATAGATAAATATATTTTTTTAGAATGTTGAGATTATTTGTCTTAAGTTAATCAACATTGATGTAGTTATTAATGTTGTAGCATGAGTGCCCGTAGGGGGAAGGAGCCATGCCCCCCGCTTTTTTCGCCAATGTTTATATACTTATTACAGTATTTTACCTAACCTAACCTAACATTTTATATATATGTGTAAAATATACACCTTACCCCCCCCTCCCCGGTGAAAATTTCTGCTGGCGCCCTTGTGTTGTAGTGATGTGACAAAAAAAAAAAAATGGGAAACAAGTATAAAAAAATAAAATTGTTTTTTTTTTTTAAATTAATTGATAAACTTTTTACTTAGTCTTTATGCTTAAGAAAAAATAAAAGGTTATTATTATGTGCAATTAATTGCCATGATTTAAAATATTTCAAAAGCGTTGTCATGTGAAATGTTTGCAAATCTTTATTTAAAAAGTGTCATTTCAGGCATGCCACGTTAAACCTGAGATTTACTGACGACATGACGTACTGTAAGAAATTTAGACATATACTATAAGATAAGTGGAAGTGTACTCAAGTGTATAAAATATAAATATTCTTTGCTTGGCGTTTATTAGTATATCATTAAAACTTGTTGATGTTGACTTTTTGACATACAGCGTGAGTGTACATACGCGATACGCATGTCATGTGTCAAGACACACAATGATGGTGAAATATTAAGTGAGAGTTAACTTTATTATATTATGTTGTTATTTTATGAAATTTATGATGATTTTATGTGATGGAGTGGTGTATAGACTTTATAGTGTATAGTGTATACGAATGATTCATAAATCATCCACATGGATATACTGTAATATATAAAATAAGCTATATCATCCATGAACACAAATATTGGTACAAAACGGCACGATACTTTTTCCTTAATCTGATTACCACCCATTATTGGCTATTATCTCAAATTGGGGTATCCTATTGTGTATAATAAAAGTTGGTACCTTATATATTCGATTTTTATAAATATATATTCTCGTATATTTTGATACCTATGCAGTATGCAGCAGGCGTATTATAATACATGATAATATATAATATATATATTGCATAAAATTGTTATAAATTTATAATAATTCATAAATGTATAGGTATGCTGTATCTATTATCCATATGCAAGTATTTCTATTATGTGATCATAATATATCGATAAAAATTAGAGGTGAACATTCAAACTCACTATGTGGACAAAAAAACCTTTTGGGAAAAAAATTATAAGAAATTCCGTAAATCGTTTCAAATTATTCTACATATATTCATAACTTTACAAACTATAAATCTATAATAATGTAATTTGTAATGTTTTATTTTTCCATTATGTTATAGTTTATTAAATTGATTTTATAACTAAAATCGTGATGATAAATGCACCATCTAAAGTATATTTTATTTATACATTTACACAAAAATCTACTACTATGACGTTAAATTTATTTAAAATAATATTTTAGAATAATTATTAATAACACTATAATTAATGATGAGTAAACGGCGGGCATAGAGAATTGTTGAAGTCAACAATCAATTTGATTATTTTTTTATTCAGATGAATGATCAGAATAATATACAATTTATTGATTTAAATTTCATCTATGAAATTGTATTTTATTTAATATCTCTACGCACGCATTTATTACAGTTTACAAAATGTACGTTAAGTTTAAAATCAATGTACGTATTACTGTTGTAGTATGTTTATGAATAATAATACTTAATAGGTTAATATATGAATATAAAGTCGGTCATTGCTAAAAAATTCAATAATGACACTGACCTAATTTTCTAATATCGCCATATTATAATTAATAGTCTCGTATAGCATAAAATCGAAATTCAAATTCTATCCAACTAAGGGCGTCCATTTGGGGGGAGCAACGGAGGGATATATCCCTCCTGGATTTTCCGTGTCTATTATACATTTATACGTTTATACATAATATATTATACATTTATACGTTTATACATAATATATTATAGACAATACATTAGGTAATGTAAAGAAAATTGATGATTATAGTCTTCATTACAGCTGGTTCTTGTTATAACATTTAATTATCCTTAGTAATATGTTTTTTAATTTTTAAGTAAGTACCTTATTTATATTATATATTTTATATTTTATTAGAAAGTGAATTACCTACTCTTGTTTATTTTATAAATATAATTATATAGAATATGATAAATTGATAAATACGATTGTATGAATACAGTCATATAATATTATGCTACGTAAGTTTTTACATATAGCAGTTAACAGGTTAACGAAAAGGTCAATATTATTGAAAAATAGAGTGTGGGTCCCTAGGAGTTTTGAAAATGTACGCCCCTCTATGATATTTACGAATGCGCTTTGAAAATATTTACTCATTTACTTTCAGAAATATCCTTTAAATATCGTTTCTTCTCTGTAGTACATCATCTTATTTAAATATTATATGTATTATATGTATATTAAACATTTTCTCACCAAATATAACCTTTTTATCTCCTTTGTCATACAAATTTCCGTGATATATACTATTAGTAATTAATATATTATACGTTTATTTTATTGTATTAAAACCATCTCTTTTAAAAGTTAAATACAATTTATGGTTTTTAAACACCGAACTTAGTTGTTAGTTGACAGTTGTGTATAATATATATATATTGTAATATTGTATATTATTATACATAAATATATATTTGGTATTAATTTATACTCAAAGTAAACTATAAAGTAAAAAATGTTATAATATATTAGCCTTTGAAATGGTTTCGCGTCACGCACATTTGTCAATTTAGAAGCGGTTCATTCAACTCAAAGAATAATACACAATACCTATGTATATTGTATATATGTAAAGTGTGTATAATTTCAGAACAGCTTAATTTATAAAAATCAAATTTTATTTTATTTAAAAAATTAGAATAATAAATACTGTAGTTTTAAAAACATAATGTAAGCCCGACCCTCTAAACATGTTGTCTTTTATACAATAGCGGATAATTTGTTTTAACACTAGCTGGAATTTAAGTTATGAATTTCAATTATGTTTTAAGTTATTATTTATTATTTTATTCAGAGAAGTTATAACAATATAATAACTTACACGTGATAAAATGCAAGTATTTGCCGCGTTAGAAACTTATATTTTGGAACTAAAAAAAATCAAATCGGTACCTTTATATGCTTGTGTCTTGCCTTTATGTAACCTGGCACTATTAAAGCTGTTGACTATTGAAACTTTTATTCATTTATGCACTTGTTACTTGTTTGTCAGTACATGGGGAGTACCACATTTTGCGTTTCATTAAACATTTTGTCAGGTAACTATTATACATCAAGATTTGACTTAGATAATCCAAACCTATACATAGGTAATGTATACAGTATTTAAATAGGCGGTTATAATCAGTAGTAATCGAATATGTTACCATGGTTTAATCGAAAAATATTGTAAATCAGGGAATCTGCAAGTAGAGAATTGCAGAGATGGCTATTACCACAGTTGTAGAGTACGCGGGCTTACAAATTATACAACCTCACTATAAAACACGGACTCGTACGATCGAGAGGTTGGCATAATTGAAACATTTTCTGACAAAATTCAGTGAAGTTCGAAATTCTCACGGTCTGACCGTGGTAAGTGCTGACAGAGGCTACCGTCGACCATATTATTATTTGTGGTATACTCCGATACTCGCGCAGTATACTATCTCGGTTTATTTCGTTTTTTACTTTTACAAATACATATTATTTATAAAATAATTTTGTTCAATACAGTTAATACAAAGACGAAATTCCAGTCGTAAATCTGAATCCAACAGTTTTCGCATCGCTGTTGACGAATGTGTGTACGATGTACCTATATTGTACTTTTATAATACTATACCTAATTTATGATTAAATTGTGTTGTACAGTGGTTAAATGAGGTTAATCACCTCCAGTCCGTAAACACGACATGCAGCCTGTTTACAGAGGATCAATATTACATAGTTGCCTGTATTATTTACAGGTTTCAAGGTATGAATTAACATTTTTATACATGGCGATAGCCGTTATTTAGTGAGCATAATATTTATTATATTTACAAATGAGTATATGGGCAAGCGTAGAACACCCTAAAAAACCTTTGTTAAATATTTGTTTACTTTTTAATTTTCATGATATTTTAGAATAAAAGCATTACTTTTTGGTTGTTTTAAATGGGTTTTAATTCTTATTTTATTTTATTAAGCTTAGCAACACGTATTTAATAAAAAAAATATAACATTAAATATTACATAATGGCATTATACTTAACACATAATTTTTAAAATAGTCATTAAACTTTCCGATTGGTTATGAATAAAATGTATCAAATTATCAATAAATGTATTTAGTTTTTAAGACAATAGGTGGTTTAAACTTTAAAATATAATAAATTAGTTTTTAAAGCTTTTAAAGCATTTTATATAGTAACGTCCTTAGCTCTAGTTCTCATTCAATTTTTTTTTTAAATTTAATTGTACTAAAGTCCTGATAGTTCGTTATAATTAACATTTCTTTTGTTGTAAAAACGATGTGTGTGCGTAAACGTGTGTAATTATTGATTAAATTGTGTGCGTGCACGAGCTATGAGAAATTCTCACAGCAGACCAATGGAAATATAGCATAAGTATAACGATTAGAAGCTGCCTTATGTTTATGCCGGGGCGACAAGTGTTTCACGTGTATATAACGCGAATGTCGGAATTTTATTTCACCCTCATTTTCTGGACGGGGATGGAAAAAAGTTTGTATTCTATATATTATAGCGTATACTCGGGAGACCACGGCGGTGACTTCTAGCGCGGCTACATAATAATAATCGACGTACGTATATATATATATATATATATATGTAAACTAAGTAATTTATTGCGACGGTGAGCGAAAAACGGGGACGGTGTTCTAAAGGGGAAAATTGCGTTTTTACTCTCTTAAGTTATAGTACACGTCATCGGACCGTCAACACGGCAAAGAGTGCTGCTACGAAAGTCGTATAAAATGTATAAGGGGAGAAAGACTGAGACCGCGTGCGCGTATATACCATTATAATGTATAGAGTCTTGGTGGCGCCGGAGGGGGTGTGCAGTAGTCGATGTGACAGTGAGAGGGTGGCGGTGGCGGTGAACTCGGCGGCGCGTAAATCACGCAACGCGCACGGCCTGGCACTGAAGAAGAAGTGGTATAGGGTATATACAAATATATATATATATAGGGAGTAACTTACCGGGGGGAGGGTTGCAGATGGGTGGGAATGATGGTTGTATGACGGGAGACGTGGAGCGTAAAGCGAGGGTCTGTGTTGGAGGGGATGGGTCAGAGGTGGGTGGACACACGCAAGAGGGTCGAATCGTTTGCAAAACGGTGGCGGTGGCGACGGCGCTATGAAAATATATATATATATACGTATATACCGACGAGAGCACAATATATTATATATACATACGCAATACGCATATGAAATATGCACGAACCCTTCGTATATAATGCATGCACCTTATTCGGAAAACAATGTTTTGCTACAAATCCGTCGTGTACCTTTTTCTTTAAATGTTATGCGTGTACAGCATTTCCCCGTTCGAGAAAAATGAAAACAAAAACAGATAACCACCCTCTGCACCTGTACACCCTGCAGTATTATATTATGATGACGTATATATAATACAACTGCAATATTATCAATCATAACATAATGTTGTGATTATGTTATATTAAAATGTAAAGTACATGTGCAAATAATAATGTGCGCGTTACCTGCCATCCCTGTATGAGTAGACTCCTGTCCACAGTCCTCAACCACATGACCGCGTCGCCCGCCTGGAAATCGTTGAGCTTGTAGCACTTGTGGTGCAAATAAATGCCCAGGCACTTGAGCAACTCGGACGTGCTCGCTTGTATGATGGTCTTGCGCGGCACGAGGTTGTGGCACGTGTGTGACGGGACGAGAGTGACTCTAGGCACCAGTTTGTCGGTACCGCCACTGTTGTTGTTGGCCACGTCCAACCCCGTGGTGGTGGCCGACCGGCGGACGCCGTTGGACCGACCGCCGCCGCAGTCGACGTTGGCGTTGGTGTCCACCAACGGTTGACGGCCGGCCAACAGTTGCTTAGACTTGACGCCACCTCCGACGCCGACTGTGCCACCGTTGTCCAGCTTCTTTTTGTTTTGCGACGTGCTGAACCGCTTCCAGCTGAGCGCGTTGATCAGAGCCGAATGTTTTTTCAGACTCTTTTCCAGCGTGCCTCTCTGCTGCTGCTGCTGCTGCTGCTGCTGTTGATGAGGTTCGCAACCCATTGTCGCCGTCTTGCAGTTGTTTTCCGAGTTGTTGTGGTGGTGATGGTTGTGGCTGTTGTTGTTGTTGTTGTTGTTGATGATGTTGTTGTTGATGGTATTTATGTTTATATTGGCTGGCAGCATCATGGATATGCTACGACCGGCCATCACGTCGGCGTGCCGACGTTTCGTCAGCTGCTCGTATGTGAAGCTGCTGAGCGTAAACTCGGCCGCGCTAGCACTAGTGGCCATGGCCGGGTACACGGACTTGCGGTCTTTGGGGCTGATACTGAGCACGGTTCCCATGGCAGATAGCCGAACCGATGGGAACGATTCAGACAGACGTGGACGCGCGGGCGGTTCCGGTGCTGCAGATGCAACGGCAACGGCCGCCACAACCCCAGGTCCCGGACGACGGTTTTCTAGTTGCTCAGTTGCGGCGGCGCGTCCAATTCGTACCGTTATTGTTATCTTCACCGTGGTCGTCTTTTTCCCCGACGACGTCTTTGTCTTTATCAGCGGCGGCGGCGGCGGCGGCAGCGGCGGCGCCGTCTTCGTCGTTGTCGATGTACGCCGCTCGCACGGTCGTCCTAACGGCAGCCGACCATGGCAATCGATAGCGGCCGCGGCAGCGTCGCGGCAGCCGTCGCGCGGGCGGCCGTCCCGCAGCTGCAGCGCATTCGGTGGCGTGCACTTCGAGCTGGCTTGCAGAGACACACCGACGGGCGAGATCTTCGCCTTATAGGATCGTAACGTTATCGTGACTGTTACACAGCTGGCACGGGAATCGCGGGCGAATCGGCCGCGAACGACTTACGCCGCTGCTGACGACAGAACGTCGCGCGATATTATGATCGTATGCGATTGTCGCGCGTTCGAGACGAGGCTGTCACTGACGACTGGTGATTCCGGGTCATCCCCTGCAGCACACTGGTGCGCCGACGACTAGCACGCACCGACCGCGTACGCAACACAACGATCGTCGGGTGTACGCGATGAGTACGCGGGTGTACGTGTGTGAGGGTGCGCGCGTGCAGCGACAGCAGCGGCGGCGGCGGTGGCCGTCGATAGCCGGGCGCGCTAGTGCGAGGGTGGGCCCGGGGAGCTTTTTACGACGACGCCGCCACCGCTCCGTCGTGACTCGAGGCCGGTCGATACGCCGCAGAACGAGCGCACGCGCGCACAGCCGTCTACGTATATTGCGCCGTTATCGTATTAATTACGTCGAGCCCGCGATTTTTGGACGATTTGCAGCGTGAAATATAATAGTTTGCGTATACATGAGTTATGAGTATATTATATATTATACGCGTGTGTGAGACACATATTTTGTAGTATTTGTCCGTAGCGCACAGTAAGGCTGTATACCCTTCTTTTGACGACGAGGGCGTATATATTTGGCATTAGTTGCGTTTTTATTATATTTCTTTAGGGTTTAATGATGTCGCGTCGCATGGATACGACGACGACTTCGTCTATAATATATTATAATAACTGCCTTTAACCTAACCTAATTATTTTATTTGCAAATAATTTCCGTATAGACATATACGATACAATTTTATTCATATTACTGCATTTGTTTATGAAGTTTTAATATAGGCATAATATTATGCATGACACTGAGTCCTTCATTTCTTTTATTCATGACAAGTATTAATACAATTTTTTTTTTGAGTGGAGTAAGCGGAGTAATGGATATATTTATTTTGCAATTATGTGTTTTTTATTTTTCTTATCTATATTTACTGTATACCTACCTACTTTTCTTAATTATTGGGATAACCTAAAAAACATTAAGAAAAATTTGGAATTTATACGAAAACCGATTTTTGACAAAAACGATGTTCTTATTTTCTTCTAAATGAATTTTTGAAATCTTTATATTAGCATTTTCTATACCTGCATGATAAAGTTTTAAAATATTCAAAACCTATAGGTATTTTTTATTTTTTTCAGTTTTTTATTCTATCTGTATATATAAAAATTTCGTGTCACGATGTATGTTCGCGATAATATCCGAAACTACTGGACCGATTTTGATGAAATTTTTTACACCGTGTGTAATTTGGTCCAACTTAAAATATAGGATAGTTTTTTTTCAATATTTATTATTAAAAATATGTGCTCAAACAGGAATATTGAGATTTACGATAGAAATTTTTGTTTATAAATGGTTGCTATGGGGGTTATAAGATTTGAGAATAATATTTATTTATTTGTGGTTGCTATGGTAATATATAAAATTAATATAATGAATTACGAATTTTGATAAAATTTGGTAACCATTTATAATATGGTCCAACTTAAAAGATAGAATAGTTTTTTTTTCAATATTTATTATTAATAATATGTGGCGATCGCCGATAATATTCTGGAACTGATGATTCGTTGTCACAGTAAATTTCAAATTCACAGCAATAGACTAACATAACAAGTTATACTAAGTTTTATTGTTTTACCAACAGGCAACAATACAAAAACCACGAGATGGCACATTATTGTATTTTACCCACTGTAGTAAAAAAAAAAAAATGACATAACTTTGAAACTTAAGTGTTAGAAATTATAAACTTCTTATACACATCTCGCGGGGTCCGCAATCCACCACGTGTGGATTGCCTACATGATAATATACTGCTCTCATAATCATAAGAGAGTCTCACGGCAACGGTAAGCAGAATGACTATAATATTATGACTTGAGTAACTCACTGACTGATAAACGTAGAGCCTGAACAATGATAAATCGATGCTTACAATTTACACGGTACATTCGTAAAATCGTATCACAAATTTAGTGTGTAATAAGAAAGCATTTTACAAAATTCGCATATTAAAGTGGTGCTTTCACAAGATTTTTGAAAATCAAAACAGTCAATGAAAATGTCTAAGTTTTGAACACCGTTAAACCGAATAGTAAATAACAAATTAATCAAAATTCGAATCATATTATATAGAATTTGCATTTTTAACGGGCAACGAAGTGCACGGGGTCAGCTAGTAAAATATATTAGTTAAAAAAACTTATCAAAATTATAAGTATTTATACATATTAAAGATACATAGTTACATTTTAATCATGAACTTTTAAAGTTCACATTTTTTTTTACAGAATTCATTAAAATTACAAAAATAGCAAATTATTGTTAAGTTCAAAATATTGTATAAAATATATAATTTGAACGAAAACTGTTTTTTTCATACAATGAGGTAATTGACAAATATTTATAAATTATAATAATTAAATTCAAAAAAATAATTAAATATCTATTAATTCTATTCCTGATGAATATAAATTATACATGATACAGCCATAATAGACATTTAAATCTGACATTAATGCTTTGTATATACACATTACTAATGTAAAATGGGTTAAGAGACTTATGAAATTATTAAAATTCTAAAGAATTCACGCAAATATTGAAATATACCAAAAAATATCGAATTAAGTAAGAAATTAAGAATTAAGAACCTTATTATTATGACATTATCAAAGTTTATATAATACTTAATAATATGTATTTAGTATTTACATTTCTGGTGTCCATTATCTACTGCTGCTGCTGCTGCTGCTGTTAATGAGGTTGCTTTGTGTACTTTTGGAGTAAATGAGCTAAAATAGGGTGGACACTGAACGTAGATGCTTCAGTTCACTGCGTTGTTATTTGTATTAACTATGTAATGTAATGTCTTAGTAAAGTGTGTACTGTGTAGGATTACACGCACATTATATATAGAACCTATAGTACCTACTCTACCGCTCTGACCCTACGTAGATCAACACAAAATCCACCCTGTTTATGGATACTATTTAAACGGTTTATTGTGTTATGATGTGATGATAGCTACATATTGAAAAGTTTAAGCTCAATGATACGCCCTTGTTTATTTCTAGTCTATATTTTTTTTTTAATTAATTATTGTGTTGGTCAGAATTTTACGACTTTTAAATTGTTTTCCAAAACTATAAGTGTTGTAATATTAATTTATTTATACTTACAAGCAGTCGGGTTACAACGTTTGATAAGACATTTTTCTTTGTGTAATATATTTTTGTAATATAATTTATGAGATTCTCGTGTGACCTGGTTTACTTAAAGTTTTTCTCCGTGCGCTTATATGTCATAACATACTCATGTACAATAGTATTAAGTGTAATATTTGTATCGTGTAATGCGTATGTTGTACGTTTTATTTATATTTTATATAATGTCATATAGGTATAGGTTCTTTAACGATTAAATATAAATCATAACAACATCGAGCATAAAATGATTATATATAGTATTTTTATAGACGAATCAAATTTTGAACACAGAACAATGATGAAATATTTAAATTAAGTTTTTAATCGAAGAGATATTCTTTTTTATTTGTCCCGAAAAATATATTTGAATGGTATTTTAGTTTTGCCAATTTTTCATAATTATTATAATTAATTACGTTGAATTAAATTCCTAATTTCCTGACTACTATTTTATGGTTGATTGAAAAATATTTTTGACGTAAAAGTATTATATTTGTCATTGCTTTTTTAATTGGATATTTTGAACATTTTTTTTTCATTTTTTATAAAGAAACCACATGGCAAATATGATGGCTAATGGAAAATAGTGCCTACATATATGATATTATGCCTTAATATATTAATTATAACTAATAATCTCTACAATATGGATTCTACATATTAAATTAGTATAATATTATATTGTACATTTGTATATAGTTCAGGAAATATCATAGATTTTTGTGAATGTAAAATTCGGTAC
The DNA here is from genome assembly GCF_020184175.1 of Aphis gossypii. Taxonomy (NCBI): domain Eukaryota; kingdom Metazoa; phylum Arthropoda; class Insecta; order Hemiptera; family Aphididae; genus Aphis; species Aphis gossypii. The sequence continues at coordinate 16,137,406 of NC_065532.1, read as the reverse complement.
CAAGTGATTCCGCAAGGATTTGAAGAATATTATAAAGATGGTTCTCCATTTTCTGATATTTAAAACATATCTAATTATTATTAATATAAACACTAAAAATATATAATATATGTTAATATAATTTTATTGTACCTATGTACATTTTACAATATTCACTATTCTGACAAATGAGACAAAAATACACCATAATAACAAGTAGTGGGTACCTACCTACTTTATTTCTTTAAATTTATTTGTACAATTAAATCAGATCGTGAATATTAGTGTATCACTTAATAATATCTACAATTTAAGATAAATTTGCGTTGGATTTAGTTTATTTTACTAATTGTTGACATAAACTAATCATAATAATAAAATTCATCACACATTTTAAACTTAAAGCTGATATTGCCACAAATAAGTCATTACTTGTTTATGTACCTATATATTTCTACTAAACGAATGGATTTTTCTCTATTATCTATTATTTTATTTATATTGTTTTTTATAAATTATAACGATAAGATAATTAATCAAAACTTTAAATATTAGTACTTGAATTCAATAACTAATACAGATTAGATAAAAAAAAAATTATTAATAAAATAATCAATAATGTAATATAATTTATAAGTGATAGCCATTCGGTATTGTAAATATAACAATTGATAATAACAACTAATAATTGTAGGAAACAAAGATACGTGCGTGAAGTTGGCCCACCCACTTTGAAGTAGAGACTTAAAATCTTCACCAATAGTTTGCGAGTTATTTGCGAGAATTTGCGAGTTTACTTTTAGAATTTGCGAGTTAGCCGATTTGGAGCAGTAAGCAAAATAAAAATGGGTGGGCCAAATTCACGAAGCCCACCCATGTTACTCTAAAATTTTGGAATATATACCAAAATATGCGTCACAATTTGCGATAATTTGCGAGCCAACTTTCGAAATTTGCGAGTCGACCCTTTACCCACAAAACCCACTTTTTGATCGTGAAGTTGGCCCACCCATGTTATCCTAAAAATTTGAAATTGGTATCAAACGATAGCCTCTTATTTGCGAAAATTTGCGAGTCCACTTTTAGAATTTGCGAGTAAGCCGTTTGCAAAATATTGATGGGTGGGCCAAATTCACGAAACCCACCCATGTCACTCTAAAACTTCGAAATATATACCAAAAGATGCGTCACAATTTGCGATAATTTGCGAGCCAACTTTCGAAATTTGCGAGTCGACCCTTTACCCACAAAACCCACTTTTTGATCGTGAAGTTGGCCCACCCATGTTATCCTAAAAATTTGAAATTGGTATCAAACGATAGCCTCTTATTTGCGAAAATTTGCGAGTCCACTTTTAGAATTTGCGAGTAAGCCGTTTGCAAAATATTGATGGGTGAGCCAAATTCACGAAGCCCACCCATGTCACTTTAAAATTTCGAAATATATACCAAAAGATGCGTCACAATTTGTGAGAATTTGAGAGTCCACTTTCAGAATTTGAGAGTATGTTTTTATGGTTTTTAATTGTTTTTTTATTTTTTTATGGTTTCTAATGTTTATTTTTTTAGTATTGTTTAGTTTTTAACGTTATTTCAAATTTCAAATTGGTTACTTTATTTCAATTTTGCTTTAAAATTTCCAAATGGTTTTTGTATTTTTAACCTTTTTTTCGCATTTATTAACATTTTTAAACTTATTAACTTTAACGTTTAATAATTTTCACCTTTTTTTAAAACTTTTTTATCCTGTGTTTTTTTATGTTATTTTATATTCAAAATTGCTTATTTTATTTTGCGTTTATTTACAGTATTTTTTGCTCTCTAAGTTTTATTTATTTTTTACGTTTAAAATGTTATTTATGAATTAACCTTTATACAGATAATTATTTTAATAATTTTTTCACGTATCTACTTATAGCTCCGCATCTTTTTGATTAGTTTAGCATATTTTTTTTCATTCGGTTTTTCAATTTAAAGTCGAATTGTTATTGATAAATGTTGGACTGGCCCAATATTAATGTAAAATCAAATGTAGTTCATTTTTATATTTATTAGTAAGTTTGGTTAATTATTATTCAAATTTGATTAATTTATCAAGTATACTGTGTGTATGTGAAAACAATGTTGTTAATCAATATTGCACAGATCACAAGAACAAAAAATAGTAGGTATGTTGCTGAAATGGTGAGTAAATTCAAATTATTGTCTTAAATTCAATGTATTATGATTTATGGCTTACTGTATGTGATTTTTCAAACTAAATTTCATACATTAGATCTACAAATTAAGTTTGAAATTCAACCACTATGAAAAAGTAAGTAAACTATAGATTTGTATTTGTAAAAAATATTCTCAATAATTATTTAAATTCAATTCACTCACATTCTATTATCTATCATATTATTTTGTCTTAGCAGTTGAACACAAAAAATAATTTATAAATAAAATAATTATTACTATCTACTATTTTATATTGTATATATTGAATGCTGTATAATCTAGTTGAGTTGATACGATATGCATTGTTGTACGTATTGACTGTCACAGTGAACATCTATTAATAAAATAAAGGGATTTATTTAAACTAAACATATTATATTGGATTTTATTCTAATAATAGATATGCGATATTATTATGTTTAATATTTTTGTGATGCATATGAATTTTATTTTTAATTGTATTGAATAATACTGGTTTATTAGTCTATGGTCAGTGAGACAGACAGCACCATCTCTACAAAAATATTTAATTGATATTCTTAATATAATTATTATTAATTAACGTGTTTTTTTTAATTACTTTTGCTTTTTTTGTTTTGTGGACAACACTTATTTAAACATTAATTATCAAAAATGGAGAGGAACAAGGTAAATTGATTATTAATTATTTTAAATAACATAGTAATATTGGTGTGAACTTACAGATATTTTTTTAAATAGGCACTAATAAACTAACAATATAATCTATAAATTAAATAGTCATAACTGTATGTCACTGATTTTTGTTATAAAAAAGTCAAAATATATAAATATTTATGTTCTTATTTTTTGCTTAATATAATAATATATTAATAATTAGGTATGAAATATTAGTAATGAGTGGGCACATGTATGCACATTTTGTAAAAATATTAAAAAAAAAAATTAAACACAACAAGGTCAAAAAGCACTACCTTTTCATAATTTAACACAAAATATTAATAAATTATTTTAAACATAATAAAATCAAAAATTTTCACAAATAATAATAATTTAACATAGAATCATCAGAAAATAAAAATGTAATTAATGTAACTTCAACCACCTACAAAAATAAATTGGTCCAGACATTTGAAATCTATTTGTCATCTAATAAATGTAACAAAAATTGAAATAAAAAAAAGCGTGGTCTAATGGGTACCCCTCTGATGTATATTAGGGCCCTGCTGATCACTATTATATATTATAGGAGTATTAAATTTGAATCCAATGATAGATATAATTGTATACGAAAAACGATTCTGAACGGAGAAAATTTGTGCCAGTGTATTTTTATAATTTTTGAATCACTATAAGACTATTTCATGAGGAACTTTGTACATATTAAATTTTCATGTATTTTGACTAAGCCAAAAAAAAAAAATTATCAATATTCATAAAAAAAAAAGAAGTAGTGGTCAAGTGAGTAACGCTCTGCTGTATAGTAGGTCACTATAATTTATGTATTAAATTTGAATTCAATAAGAGGTATCCTTGTATACGAAAAACGATTCTGAACGTATATAATTTGTCAGCCTAAGATATAATTTCCAGAAGTTGGTGAAAATGGCCTGAATACACTAAACTTTAAGTTATTCTATAATTATTGTAAGCCAAACTTATAGAAAATCTTGTTTGAACATTTTCAACTCTTAGCTACTTATACAACAATTTTTATGAATTGTATCTACAAAATGATTTGCAAATATTCATGATTTTTACAAATTGTTGTCAATATTTGAACTTCAAATGTTAATAAAAAATAATATATATATATATGATTTTTAACAGAATAATTAAATATTTTATAGGTATTAAAAAAAATATTTTTAAACATCCATACTAAGTCTACACATTTTAATATTTTCTAAATCTTCAAAAACAACAATATTATAGTTTAGAAAATAACGATTATAATTATCTGTTGTAATAATAATATGATTAGCAATTTTACAAATTTCTAGCATTTAGAAATAGTTTAAAAGTTATTTCCATTATCAATAATGAAAATATGTCTATGAATTGGAATTTTATTTAGATTTTATTTAATAAGATAAGAATTTTTATTATATTTATAAACGGAAAATGTAACATATGTTTTTACATTAAATATGATTATTTTATATTATTTGTTTGTTGGTAATTATACTTCAGATTCTGAACGGAGTGATGAATGTGTTGATTTTACAATGATGTATGTTTTTTTTTGTGTGTCTGTGTACAGCATAACTAGTCGAAATTATGCTTCAATTTCATATAGCAAAACATATAGCAAAGTATACATTCCGAAAAAACAACCTCAATGTTTATGTGATTGAACTATATACTACCTAAGTGTTATAGCCTTATTTGTACAAAACATTGTAAAACAATCAACGCTTATTTTTACAGTAAAATAATGGACCTAGTTTTATCGGTTAAGATGAACGATTATATTTTATTCAATTGAATAAAATGTATTAACGTATTTCACTGATGTAATGATGTAAAATATTGGTTTTGTGATAGAAAATGTTTGTCCTGAATATTTTAGATTCTGAACGAAGTGATGAATGTATTGATTTTACAATGATGTGTGTTTTTATTTATTTTTTTTGTGTCTGTGTACAGCATAACTAGTCGAAATAATACTCCAATTTCAAACTATGGGGGTGGTTTCCGATGTAAAAGTGAATATCATTGGTGCATTATACAGGTAAAAAGTAAATATTTTCCAACAGTTTTCAAAAAAATCGAGAAAAACAAAAAAAAAATTACGGAAAAACGGGAATTTTTACGCAAAACCAATTTTCGTCAAAATCAAATTTTTTATTTTGCTATAACTCAAAAAATAATCAATGTAAATACTTGAAATTTTCACCAAATGTTTATATTAGCGTTCTCCATACACAGTTAAATTTTCAAAGAATTTTGACTTTTTTTGAACTATTTATAGACAATTCAAATTTTCAATTTTTCAAAGTATTTTTTTTTTTAAACAACGATAAAATTTTTTTGGCTGACCAGAAAATTTTGAAAATTTAATACAAGGTTTCTTATAAGTTTTTTAAAGTGATAAAAAAAAATCCGAAATCGTTAGTCACAATTTTTTTTTATAAGTGCTTAAAGTTCGAATTTATACGAAATATGTCAAAATTGAGAAAATTTGCAAGTAATTTTGTGGTTGAAAAATTGTAAAAATGTTTTCTTTTATAACTAAGTTTTGAAAATTTGGTACAAGGTTCTCCATAAATTTTTCTTCAAATGTCTGTAAAAAAACTTTACCGGATTCAAACAAAAAAATTTTATGTGCGTTTGAATTTTAAATTTTTACGAAATCGCGTAACGATAACGATTTATCCTCAAACGTTTTTAAATATTTGTAATTATTCAAAAAGTATAAGTCGTAGATACTTGAAAATTTTACCAGTTATTTAGATTGGCATTTATTTACTTGATTTAATTTTCAAAATATTTTGAGTTTTTTTGAGCTATTTATAGACAACCGAAATTTTTTTTTGAAGTGTCGATTAAATTTTTTTGGCCCTATCAAAATACTTGAAAATTGTATACAAAGTTCCTCATATGTTATTCTTATAGTGATTAAAAAATTATAAGAATACATAGGCACAATTTATTTTTATTAGCATTTCAAGTTCAAATTTTGACAAAAATTCTTCAAAATTATGAATATTTGCAAATTATTTTGTAGTTCAAAATTCATAAAATTGTTTGTGTTTATATCTTAGGTTATAAAATTCAACACTAAGTTTTCCATAAGTTTTACTTTAAATAGCTATTGAGAAAACTCGAAGCGTTATTATAGGAAAAATGTTAAGTGTGTTGAATTTATTTAGTAATTGCATTATTATTTTGTAGTTATTAATTTAGGGCTCGGTTTTATATGTAAATACTAAATAGGTACATATTTGTACTATGAATTGTTAAATTAATTTATGTGAGTGATAAATTTGTTTCAATGGAGTTTTATTAAATAAACTATATTTTATTTTATATATTTTGAAATAAGTACATATTTTTACATATTTCTCAATAGTTCCATCTTTTCGTTCATATTTCGACAATTTAATAATTATTAATTTATACAGGTACGACTGTATTTTTAAACACACTCAATTCCCCATGTTTACAAAAGTACAAAATATTCGTAATTACACATTAGCTAGTATTATTTTTATAAACTTTCAGTTAATTTTCAATATTAATTCTTAAGCACCTTTTTAGTCTCGTAACTCAAGTCTATGTATTTGAGTCATTTTGTGATTTTATTATGTTAAAACAATTAACTGATATCTTGTGTTAAATTATGAAAAAGTAGTGATTTTGATTTTTTTGTGTTTTATTTTTGGAATGTGTGCCATTTACCACTAATATTTAAAAAAAATCGATATTTCACCTTTATTTTATTTATTAACAAAAACATCATTATATATGGACTTATTTTACGTAGTAGTGTTGGTTGCAACAAATAAAAAAATAATTTTTTTTCCAATGTTTTTAAGGTCACTTGTGGGAGAAAACCAACCGTTCCCCATGATAAGGTATATAATGAATTAAAATCTGTAGCAGAGCACTTGTTTGATTCGGTTGGAAATTTAATTCCTTATTCTAATAAATTGTGGCTCCAATTAAGTGAAACTCTTGATAAGAAAGTTTCTCCTTATACTTTATACAACAATGTATCTCAAAACCGTCATTCCTGGAAAAACAATTTAAGATTGCTTGTATCTAAGCCTTCTATTGACAATTTTACTCCAGTAGAATCGGAAATCGATCAAAATTCAAACAGTATAATACAGATGATGATACTGATGCATCAGAGGGTACTCATGTTTACAAATTCGATATACCATATAGAGATTATATTAAAATGAGCCCAATACAAGTAAAATATGGAAGAAAGAAAAAATCGTACTTTACCTTAAAACAAGGTGTATGGACTAATATTATCAACGATTGGTTCATAAAATGTTGTAAAGCTCCTTGTAATATTATATATAAGCGTTGTCGAATAGCAAATGATACTTCGAGATCGAAAAATTATATTACATTTTCTGGAAAATGCAAAGATTGTGGTGCGATTGCTACAGGATGGGTTGATAAAAAACCAGATGAAGCTATGCCATTGGTCACAAATATTTGTTTGACTGGAGTTGATCTAAAATGTAACCATGTGTCAAAACGGCCATTAAATGCACAAAAAAGGACCGAAGTAGGCCAGAAGTTATTACATGACTGTGCCAGTAATTGGGTTAGAGACGAAGTTGCTCCCCTACAGTTTGGAGAAAAAATTCCTGCTAACATTTATAAAAAAAGCGTGTTACGAAAATGTAAACAACAAGAAAAAGACAAAAAAATTGGTGTTGTCCTAAAATGTCCTATAATGTCACTTATAGAGTTCAAACATTCTAGCTATGCAGGTTCAATTCACAATATTTGTGCTGATCCTTTGATCATTCATTATTGGACTCCTTGTCAACTAGTCGTTTACAAACAGTTGAAAAAATCATATATCAGGTTAGCAATTGACGCCACCGATAGTGTTGTTAAAAAACTAAAACGAACAAAAGAAGGAATATTGTCGAGTCATATTTTTTTATACGAAGCAGTAATATCTAATGGAGATTAGAAAGTATCAGTGACTCAAATGGTAAGTGAAAGACAAGATACATTTACCATTTATTCTTGGTTAATGATGTGGCTAAATGATGGGGTAACTGCACCACAAGAGACAGTAACCGATTATTCTATGGCATTGTTGGGTGCCATATCAAGAGCTTTTTGTGGTGGCCTTACATTACGTCAATACATCGATTTATGTTTACAAATATTGGAGGGAAAAACTCAGACCAAGCTCACATTATGCTACATTCGAATCGATATTGCTCATCTAGTAAAATTAGTAACTAGATGGAAATGTTGGAAGGGAATTGGAAGTATTCATTTAAAGGAATTTTACGTCAGGTAACTGAATTTTTAATATTATTTATGAACGTCGCTTTTAATCATTTATAATTACAGGTGTATAATTTTATTGATAAATTCTAAAACTTTGGATAGTTTTAAAACAGTTTTAATGGATACTTTAACATTGGCTAAGAGTCGATATTGTGGAAAACTAACAGAATCAATTGAAACTGATTGCCCATCGGAAGTTGCAAAAAAGGAATTACTGAGTAAAATAAAAGGTATTATATTTTTAAAATATTCTTTATTCTTAATTATAAATTTTAAACTTAGAATATAAATATATCATATTTCACAATTATGTGTGAAATGCAGACTTGGGTAAAATACTTTTTAAAAATTTTTTGAGAATACATTTACAAAACACTTTAGAAAAAAGTATTCAGAATATATACGTATATTTGAATACTTTATAATAATAATATTTCCAAGTATTTGGAATACTTCACAAAAAGTATTCCAAATATATTTTGAATACTTTTTTTTAGTAAATTTAGATATCAATGACAAAAATATTTTTTTTTCAATTCATTGTTTATAAATGAATATTATAATAATTTCGTTTTATTTGTAGTTATATACAAATGCAAAAGCTTCAATGACGAAAAAAAAAATTAATTTTTTAAGTGTGATTGGACGTTAAAAAAATTTCCCGATTACTGTATTTAGAATACTTGTAAGAGATATTCAAAATACCGTATTGAATACATTAAAAAAGAAAGTATTCAAAAAGTATTCAGAATACTGTAATCGGAATACTATACCCAAGTCTGGTGAAATGTGTATGCTAAATTCTGAATAGAGTTATAAAAGTATGGGTTTTACGATTGTGTATGTTTATTTTTTAAGTTGTTCATATTCCTACTCGTTTTATAGTAAAAAGACTTCGAAGCTTCTATTGTATTAAATTAGATATAGTTGGAAATTCAAATTTTTACAAAACTCATTAACGATACAGACATTTTTTTAATGTATTTTTTAGTATAAAATACATACAATTAAAAATTGTATACATTTTATGCGCGAGTTATTATTACTAAGATCCACAATTTAACTTATATATTATAATATAAAGCATAACTATTTCATTGACTTTTGAAATTTAAATTTTTATGAAATTGAATATTAAGTAAAGTTATAGTATGTTAATTTTAATTAGGGGTTTTTGAAATTCCAAGATTAAATACCTCAGATCAAGATATTTCTGAAACTGAAGATTTTATTGACCAAGAAGAAGATATTGACCAGGAGTCAAGTTCGTTTATAAATGATTTTTTAAGATATATTGATTTGAAAAGCTCCGCGAGATCATCAGTACAAAGTGATGATTTAAATGCATACTATCATCCTGAATTTTGTAAAAATTTATTACGTATTTCGAAACAGTTTCCTTTATGGTCAAATGTGATGTCAGAATATTTTAAATCTCCTTACTCTACAGCAACTTCCGCATCGGTGGAAGGTGATTTTTCTGAACTTAAAAACAAAATTTTAAGGCATGATTTTAAGCCAATGACAGCGGATCGTTTTGTTATTACTCATTTAAATAGCTTAAAAAGTTCAATGACAATAGCAAGAAGTGAACAATTATTTTCTAAAACCTCAGAAAAAGAACTCGAAGACAACTATGATTACCCAAAACTTATAAACATGAAACAAAAAAGTAGATCTTCGTCATGTTCATCAGGCAGCACTAACAACACAATACAACCTGATAGTTGGATGGATTTTTGTGATGATCAAATCGTAACGTCAGAACAATATAAATCCGATGACAACTCTCAGGATCTGAATTTTGTATGTGATACAATAAGCCACAACAGTAGATCATCGACTTGTTCCTTTGAAAGCGTTGACACATTAAAAGAACAAGAAAGTTGGATGGGCTTAAAAAACAAACCAAACGGACCATTTTCGCCAAAAAAAAAAAATATATGAGACCAACTAAGTATATAAAACCATGCCAAGACATCGACCGAATTTTGAATAGTTCAAGAATGAGGTCCCATAAAAAAACATTGTTGCTTAATGGAAACATATCAAACCAATGCAAGATTAAAAAAGATATACTCGTATATATGGTTACAAATACATGTGCATTTGACACCATTGCGGTCGCGATAGCAGTAGCATATAATGATAATAATTCATATAAGCATTATATCAACGAGAGTGACAACTTATTATTGAAATTTTCAAAAGACTTGGCAATGCAAGGACCAAACAAAATTATTTATAAAAGGAGAGTAGACTTGTTACTGATGCACTTTGACAAATCAGAAATCTACCCAAAAGTTATAACTATTAACTCAGAATGTAATGTGACAAAAATTATTCAAAGCTATTTAAATGATGAACCCAGTGCCTTAGAATATGTTTCTTGTAACAAATGTGGAGATATTACAAGACCATCGCCAACTATAATTTTACCATTAAACAGCGATATTGCACAACTGCAAACATTATTAAATGGATATATAGAAAACAAGAGTACTAAATGTTCAAAATGTGGAGGTATTAAAATCTCATCAAGAATATTAGGTGAACATATATTTATCGAGACAGATTTTTTTATTTCACCAATACAATTTCAACATATTCCAAAAACATTAAATAAAAAGTAACTAAAATACACCTTTCTATTTTGAATAAATATATATTTTTAAATACTATGTTTTTATAATTTCAGCTTCTTTCTGACAAGCATTGTTGATTTCGTATCTGGAGGTCACTATATCACGTATGTTAACAGAACACGAAACCATACATGGGAACTTCATAACGACCTTGAACAAAAAATAAGTATTTTGAAAAACGAAAATGTTGTTTTAAAACCTCATTTACTTATGTATATAAAAATATAAAAATAAATTATATATATAACTACAATGTAAATAAAAAAAATGATAAGTGAAAAAAATTATTTGAATAAAAACGTGTTTAAAAAGAATACAATATTGGTTGAAAATTTTATATTCTTCAATCCTTGAATAAAAATAACTATTTGTTTTCATAGGTAGTTCCATAAACAGTAAGAAGTATAATTTCAAAAATGAATTATTAACTCCATGATTGTATGTATTGAAAACTTGAAAACTTGAAAATAGTCTAACCAATTGTTGGTACCTAAAGTGTAAATAATACGCAAGCTTTGGTAGAAAAAAACATCAAACGCGAAACATTTGTTAGGTTAAAAAAATTGAATCTCTAACCAGGGAGAAATGGGAGAATATTTCTTCTGTCTATGAAGAGCTAATAAAAAAAAGTTTTATTTTTTTATAGCCAGTCAACTATGAACATATGTATCAGGCATGGCCATACAGAAATCTTAAGTGGGGCGATGGGCCAGTCCAACATTTATCAATAACAATTCGACTTTAAATTGAAAAACCGAATGAAAAAAAATATGCTAAACTAATCAAAAAGATGCGGAGCTATAAGTAGATACGTGAAAAAATTATTAAAATAATTATCTGTATAAAGGTTAATTCATAAATAACATTTTAAACGTAAAAAATAAATAAAACTTAGAGAGCAAAAAATACTGTAAATAAACGCAAAATAAAATAAGCAATTTTGAATATAAAATAACATAAAAAAACACAGGATAAAAAAGTTTTAAAAAAGGTGAAAATTATTAAACGTTAAAGTTAATAAGTTTAAAAATGTTAATAAATGCGAAAAAAAGGTTAAAAATACAAAAACCATTTGGAAATTTTAAAGCAAAATTGAAATAAAGTAACCAATTTGAAATTTGAAATAACGTTAAAAACTAAACAATACTAAAAAAATAAACATTAGAAACCATAAAAAAATAAAAAAACAATTAAAAACCATAAAAACATACTCTCAAATTCTGAAAGTGGACTCTCAAATTCTCACAAATTGTGACGCATCTTTTGGTATATATTTCGAAATTTTAAAGTGACATGGGTGGGCTTCGTGAATTTGGCTCACCCATCAATATTTTGCAAACGGCTTACTCGCAAATTCTAAAAGTGGACTCGCAAATTTTCGCAAATAAGAGGCTATCGTTTGATACCAATTTCAAATTTTTAGGATAACATGGGTGGGCCAACTTCACGATCAAAAAGTGGGTTTTGTGGGTAAAGGGTCGACTCGCAAATTTCGAAAGTTGGCTCGCAAATTATCGCAAATTGTGACGCATCTTTTGGTATATATTTCGAAGTTTTAGAGTGACATGGGTGGGTTTCGTGAATTTGGCCCACCCATCAATATTTTGCAAACGGCTTACTCGCAAATTCTAAAAGTGGACTCGCAAATTTTCGCAAATAAGAGGCTATCGTTTGATACCAATTTCAAATTTTTAGGATAACATGGGTGGGCCAACTTCACGATCAAAAAGTGGGTTTTGTGGGTAAAGGGTCGACTCGCAAATTTCGAAAGTTGGCTCGCAAATTATCGCAAATTGTGACGCATATTTTGGTATATATTCCAAAATTTTAGAGTAACATGGGTGGGCTTCGTGAATTTGGCCCACCCATTTTTATTTTGCTTACTGCTCCAAATCGGCTAACTCGCAAATTCTAAAAGTAAACTCGCAAATTCTCGCAAATAACTCGCAAACTATTGGTGAAGATTTTAAGTCTCTACTTCAAAGTGGGTGGGCCAACTTCACGTACACAACAAAGATTTTAATTTTTAAGATATAATAGTTGCCATACCTACTAGTTTCTATAGTCTATAATTATAATTATTGTTTGCATTATTGGTTTACGGTTTACTTACTATACTTTTATCAACCTTCTATAAAAATGCATTAACTTTATTCAGTGATTTTACTATATTTATAGGCAGTTAGGAAAAAAATTACAATACTATTGTAACGTTAGGCTCAATCGATGCTCTCTCCATGCGTTGTATTTTTTTTTTCATCAATGATGATTCATATAACAGAGTATGTTGCGCCCCGTTAAAAACACAAATGGGGTGATATTAGAACATTCAAAAACCCGCGCAGCGTGTAGCGCTCAGTGCGTTGCCCCTGTTACAAAAACAACATTATCTATATTATGTATATGATAATCCCAACAAAACATATATGTAAAATGATAGCCAAGTTCAATTAAATAATATGCTTTGGTTGTTGACTTCAACGACAAAAGAAGTGGGATCTAAATGGATGCCAAGTTCAATGGTCAGTCCTGAAATTTATTTATAACAACATAAAATATAATTTCTTCTTATCACTTAGGGTAATGTTTTGAAGCCTAAGGTCTGACTTGGCTAGTTGTCATATACGAATTATTATTAAGTACCAACCAAAACAGTCATAGAAGAGCACTGTGTTCGATAGCTAGTTTCTACCAGCAAGCCAAATTTTTAGAAGGATAAAAAAGAACTTACAACTTTAGAACTTACGAAGACTATAACATAATTCGTATAATATGGAAACTAGCCAAGTCAGACCTTAGGCTTCAAAACATTATCCTAAGTGATAAGAAGAAATTATATTTTATAGATGTTATAAATAAATTTCAGGACTGACCATTGAACTTGGCATCCATTTAGATCTCACTTCTTTTGTCGTTGAAGTCAACAACCAAAGCATATTATTTAATTGAACTTGGCTATCATTTTACATATATGTTTTGTTGGGATATCATTACTTTTTTGTAAGTAAATTATTAATAGCTATTAAATCATATTAAAATAATTTCCAAATGATTTTTAATAAACTATTGTATTTTCCTACATGTACGGGTTATAATTTTTTTTTGTGTGTCATTATTTATATTTTCCTGAACTTTTAAAATGTTTGGGTAAATTGCCCATTCAGTATCTGGAATTTTTTTTATGCGTTTTCTACTTGTACTTAATTTGACCAAGTCGCGGCGGTATAGCGTGCGCAGGCGGTTGTACTCTACAATAGAGCTCTCTTGTGCCTTGATTTGACTTGGATCTAAATTGATAAGATGTACTCCATCTAATGTTTTAACTCTGGAGAGTCCAACGTAAGCCTGTCCTTTAGTAAGGCACTATAAGTGCTTCTATAGTGCTCTATCCTTTAGTAAACACAGAGGAGCCTATATCGAGAAGAGCGCTTTCAAGGCTAAGGCCTTGTGATTTATGGATAGTAATAGCATATGCTAAGCAAATAAAAATTTTATTTAATTTTATTTAATCAAATAAAGAATATGCAATCGAATGGAATAGGCAGCTTCCACCGGGAGGCATAGGAATAATTCAGTGCAAGGTAAATGTGTCACCAACCAGTAATTCTATTGTACGACTCATTGTACAATACGCGTAAATATATAACGTAATAATATAAGTCCAGACAGCAAGACGGCGCTCGTGCAAATGAGCGCGGTTGCCATTTGCCGCTCAGCTAGGGATGTCCAAATTGATTTTGATATCGATATATCGATATTTCGATATGTCAAAATTTTCTATATCGATATTCGATATAAATTTAATTTTATAATCGATATATCGATAATATCGGAATAAAATTTTTTGTGTTGAAATTCATGCACAGTCAGGTGTAGAAACTGGGTACGATTTTAACACTGGAAAATTGTAACACAAGCTATTTGATTTTTTGATAAATTGACAGACATTTTTAACCAACTTTAAAGTTACCTACAAAGTAATACACAATTATACAAACATTGGAACACTCAAACACTACACTCTATCAACTGTATCTTGTTCTTGTACACTACCACATTTTGTAAGCATGTAAATATTAACATTTATCGTCATTATAAATAATTGTATACTAATACTAATATTGTTTTTATATTTATTTCTATTGATTAGTCATTCTAAAATTAGATTATTAGTTATCCATTTATTTATAGTGTCCTATGCGGGCTATGGCTTATGAATTATGATCACTGTCGAGTGTCGACCATAGACATCAAGGTGGATATATCCACCATGATGGACATATTAATACATCTGTACTACCCAAATTGTAATTTAAATTTTCCATTAAATTTCAAAAATTATTGAAAAACATCATGGAAAAATTATCCAATATTACGGCAAATATATCGACATAGTCGATATATCGGATTATAAATATCGACATAAAATATCGATACATTTTTACAACAAATATCGATATTTCGATATTATCGATAATATTTGGACATCCCTACGCTCAGCGCTCGCTCGGGCACGTTATCGCACCGCTCCCCACCCCGCTACACCACGGCAATGATTTGACGATTCATTATTTTGACCACAGAATAGATTAAATCAGAATGGAAACTCTGGGCCATAGACCTATAAACTATTATTATAGGTCTATGGTTTCTACAATAAAATATAATACCTTCATCATTTATAAGATAAAGTAAATCAAATATGATAAGGTAAATTAAAATAAATATTATCTAATATTTTTATGCTTAGCTGGAGCAGGTACTGTAATCTTATATGAAAAAACAACTACTACGGAAATAATTCAACTTATGGAAGTATGAAGAAGTTGGAACAGTAAATTACTTACTTTTATTTCTTAATTTATGTTACTAATAAATATTTATTTAGGAGTATTTTGTCCAACAAGGTGTAGCAATAAAAAGTTTAAGTAAATTGCTCAAAGGATCGAAGAATCATAAAAATGCAGAAATTCATTATACAGGATTATTGCGAATTATGAAATATGTAAGATTTTGTTACTTAACAACAGTCAACAATAATACTTTACTTTTTGTACAAAAAGATCAAATAATTATAAATATTTTTTGTAGAGAAATGCAAAATTCATTGAATGGAAACCAACTGAAATGTCTATATTTCCTGATATAGATGAATGGAATATAGTTGATATGGGATACAAACAAAATGGAAAAAATAAAAGTAAGTAAATTCAGAATATTGATCTTTAATTTTCTTTTCTTTTATGTTTTATAAACTGTCTGTTATAAAGATTATTTCAACACTTCAATGGTCATTAACTCATTAATAATAACTCATAATATGTAATAAATTAAGATTAAATTGAAGAAAATAATTTCAGGCATAATAATATTATTATATTACACTTAATTTGTATTTTTATTTTTTAGATGATCGTAATAGTATTGATATAAAAATTAATTTGGCTACAATGAAGAGTTATAAAATGAAAAAACATAAAAAACATCAAATATCAATACTCCAAACTAATGGAGTGGTTCACTTGTCACATTTTTATATGAAAGCTCACCTATTAGTGATTTTGTGACCGCTTTAAAAACTTTACTTCATACAGAAAAGTAAATAAATTTATATATTAAAAAATTTAATACAACACAATATTAACTATACATAATTATTATTTATTTATTTCTGCTACACTAGAGAAATACGACACCACAAACCTACTGGAGTGATATTGGTAATGGGTGAGCGACAAGATTCAGATCCTCTATGTCAGTCAATTAAAGAGTTAAAAATATTTCCTGATCAACCACCTACTAGTACAGTCTGGAGTTTTATTAGTGGTTTTCAAAACAACCCTGTAGAAAAAACTTATGAAACATTTGCAAAAATTAGTGATGTTCTATGTGAGTAAATTATAGTTTATTACATTACAATAACTATATAATATATTATATGTACTTACAAAATTGTATATCGAATATGAAGTGACTCGCACACCAGATACAAGACCAGACCAAGAAGTAGCCGAACTCTTAAATAGAGCTGAGGAAGATGACGAATATACTATGCTAGATCACTCTCCACCAACTGTATTGCCACCAAGACCAGCAGTAAAGTCAAGAGGAAATCCATTAGATCAAACCACATTTTATCTATCTATGAATGAAGAGGGTCGAATAATAAATGAAGATTACATCAAAAAAATAATTTTCCATGGAGTAAGTTATATAAATGTATATAATATGTAAAGATTTCTATTAATTTTATTTGTATAATAATTAGGGTTGTGAAAATTCCATAAGACATGAAGTATGGAAATACTTACTTGGATATTATCCTTGGAATTCTACTTGAGAACAACGTATAAATATTGATAGACAACAAAAAACTGAATATGAGAGAATGAAAGTACAATGGATGAATATGTCTCCTGATCAAATATCTAGGTTTAATAAGTATAGAGATCACAAGAGCTTAATAGGTAATATCAAGACAACCTTCCTATTTTAATAATTATTAAATTATTTTTCTTTGATTACAGATAAAGATGTTTATAGAACTGACCGCACTCTTGATTTTTATGCTGGAGAAAGGAATGAAAATCTAGTTAAACTACATAATGTATTAATGACTTATGTTATGTACAATTTTGACCTCGGTTATGTCCAGGATATGAGTGATTTATTATCACCTATATTAATGATAATGAATAGCGATGAAGTAGAATCATTTGGGTGTTTTGTGGGTTTCATGAACAGAGTCGTAAGTAATAAAAATTTATAACATGTATATTACTAAATGAATTACAATTTAGATTACTAATCTATTTATTTTTTCTGTTTTAGAATACAAACTTTGAATTAAAACAAACTGGCATGAAAAAACAGTTGAACGATTTACATTATTTACTTACAACTGTATCACCAAAATTAGAAAACCATTTGAAAGAGATGGATTCTAGCAATATGTACTTTTGCTTTAGATGGCTTTTGGTTTTATTCAAACGAGAATTTATCCATTCTGACATTATGCGCTTGTGGGAAGTATTATGGACTGATATTCCATGTGCAAATTTCATTTACTAATATGTGTAGCAATATTGGATAATGAAAAGGATACTATCATCAATGAAAACTTTGGATTAACTGAAATATTGAAAGTTAGTATAGTATTGTTATTAAATTCATTATTATTTATTTACTATATAATACTATCTTATTATCTACTGACTATCTGCAAATGTTATCTGTCTTACAAAATATGTATAATAAAGTAAAAACCATTTCACATGGGCAAGAACCACTAGGGCTGTGCAACATTGTTTTTAATTTTATTTTTATCACTAATATAAAATACGTTTTTATTATTTCACAATCCATTATTTTTTTATTTCTTAAACTTGAATAACTTCACTAGAGTTCTTACATCAAAAAAATAATAATGATGTTGTACAGTCCAAAATCTCTTCTTTCTAGTATGAAAATTTGGTTAATTAACTTGAACTACAGCTTGAGTAGTCTTTGTTCGTGTGAAACAAATTTTACAATATTGAACGTTTGTAAGAGAGAATGTAAATGGGTAAAATGTCCTCTTAAATTCAGAAGGGTTTTCATTCTTCTTATTAACCAAATTTAACAGTGACACATAGTAATAAAAGTAATTTATTTTAATTATTATTTTCAGCATGTAAATAATTTATGCGAACGAATTGATTTGGATAAAGCTTTAACTACAGCTTATAGTATTTATGAACAGTTGAAAGAAGCACAGCCATCATTGCAAGATTCAGTTAATGAATTACTTGGATTTTCGATATCTCATACTGAAACTATATTATCTATTGACAGCAATTCTAGAGAAGACGATTATGAAAAAGCCTTATCAATGAAAATTATACATAAAAAATTAATAACTAAACAATTTATGTATAAAAACGTATGACTGTGATCAAAGTAAAACTTTATAATTTCATAGTTTTAAACCTTTAAAGAGATTATAAAGGATACTTAAATCAGTTTATATTAA
Organism: Aphis gossypii; assembly: GCF_020184175.1. Lineage (NCBI taxonomy): Eukaryota > Metazoa > Arthropoda > Insecta > Hemiptera > Aphididae > Aphis > Aphis gossypii. The sequence continues at coordinate 16,118,576 of NC_065532.1, read as the reverse complement.
GATGTATTCAAACAATTTTTTATTCAATTTATGTTAACCTTATATTTATATAACCTATTGATTATTGTTATACATTTTATTGTGATATTTACCTTTTTTGGTCAACAACTTTCTGAATGCTTAATTTGTATTTGATCTGTATTCAAACAACACATGTATTGTAGTCTTTGTGACTGTGTATCAGTCGTTACCATTATTTATAATCTTAGAACACACTTTTTTTATACAATATTTACCTTCTAAAACCTGTTTTTCTTATCGCTGTACATGATGATTACGTCATTAGATTGTTTTGCTAATTTGCTTTCAAACATAGCAAATTTTCAACTATTTTATGTTTTTGTCAAAATGATCATCTAGGGTATATAATTATTACACGTGGTTTACTTATTACTAATGTAATTTGTATAATTTGTTCTGTACTTTGTATTTGTTTGATATTTATTTTAGTGTATTATTTTGAACTAGGTATTTGGAATGTGATTTAAAGAATATAATTCAATATAAAAACATATTCACGATTTTAAATTATTATAATTTTATTTTATTTATATACAAATAATAATTGTATTTGTTTCTTCTTAAAATAAAACTTAACATAATTAAGTTTATTTATTATATGTTTGTTTGAAGCTATATAGTATTATACAAGATAAATAAAAAAAAAAAATTCAATTTTGCATCATTTTATCTGATGAATTGGATTTAGGTATATCTTCTAAAACGTCAAGAGTTAAATCGTTGATGTCCAGTTGCATAACTGAGTTTAACATTTTAGGATTAAAAATATACCCATTAGCTCTATCGATGTTCTTTCTCACCAATTCTAATGTACGTTTATCCTTTACATTAAGTGGTAGAAATGAAACAATATTTTGCCCTTCAATCAGGCTAACTATAGCTTTATTTAAGCGATGATATCTGTAAAGCAAATAAAATTTTTAATTATGTGTAATATATATTGAAAAAAAAACAACTATTAATTACGAAAGACATTAATAATAAAAGTCTTTAATACAAATTATATTAATTTTAGCGATAAAGAGTTAAAATATTATCAAGATGTTATAGAATCTTTATCTTTGTCATTTACTCCCAACTATATAGGGTCTACCTTTCTTATCCTACAGCTCCTTAATAACAGTAATGTTCCACTTCTTCTTTACTAACAAACTATTTTTGTATCGTTTTCTATTCTATCTATTCTTCTCTTCTTTGGTCATCAACTCCCTCTACTTTCTTCTAAATTTATTTTCATTGTTACTCTCACTGCCTTTAATTATTTACCTCTCTTCATAACATGATTGCAACATTTTAACTTATTCTCCCTCATATTGTTCACATTAATGTTACTCCTACGCTATCCCTAAGAAAACTCATCAACTAAGAATTCCACACATTTTAGCATTCTCATTTTTGCTAAACTCATCTTCTATTCTGTTTTAACATGCACAACTTCCTGATCTAAACCATTTCCCTTTATCACATACCTACCTCAATACCTCATACATTTCTCCATTATTTCCTCATATCATTTGTAATTGATATGAAAATTCTAAAATGTTATTTATATTCAGCGATATAGCGTCATAACATTATACTTAGAAGAGATCTAAATTAAGCCTCTTCAACAAAAAAACTAATTATCACCAACTCCTGAAAAAAGAATTCCAGGCAACACCACTGTCTAAACTAATTATATTGTTGTCACCTATAATATCATTGATATCCCAATTCCCAATCACAGTATAAAAATACATTGGCAAACCACATACTATACTGATATTCATAAATAGGTAGTATACAAAAAGGTGCACATGTTTTCTTTTTTAAACATTAAAATTGTCATATTTAAGTACAAGGATACCTTAATATTTCTGTTGAAATGATAATAATATTGAAATATGGACTTACCTAGAGGTATGAGGATCATTTTGCAATGCATCCAAGAGATGATCAAGACTCAATACATCCGTATAAAAATCTAAATTAAATAATAGCTTGGATTTGTGTTTAACTGCAATATCTATTTTTGATAATATATTCACATGAGGTAATTCCATTTGATACATGGTAGATGTACACATCAAAAGCGCAGATATGTATTTACCTAAAAATGAATAATTATTTATTATTATTAGAGTTGTCAAAAATTTTAAATTCCTATCATAGGAACTTATTATAACTTATATTTCTTTTTTAAATTATACTTATAGTATAATAGTATACTCGTATGGTGACAGATAACATTGGCACAATATTATTCTGTTTTATTATTAAATAATACAGTATTCATTGTTATTTTCTCCCAGTTTCTATTAAGCAAGACAAAACTAAATGATTGGCCAGGACATGCCGTTAAAACTGGGACAATGGCGCATTAGACGCGAAAAAATCGTAAAGAAAAATATATTTTAAATAAATTGTCTAATCCATTGAAATATATGTTCTAATAAACTAATTTAACATTTAAATAGTTAAATAAAAATAATAAGTACTTATTAATAAATATCTACAAAAAATATTTGATTCTGTTAATATTATATGGTATCTGATAAGAACAGTTATTTAATGTATTATATTACAACTTGTTTATAAATTATAATAACATATAACTTTTTATTAATAAGATAATGTTTAACCAAAACGATATAAAAAATATATATATACCTGGATCACTACAATAATGACAATCAATAAGTTGAACACAACATAATCGCAAATCTAATTCGTTTTTTATTGCAGACATAATATTTTTCATTGAGTTATGATGAGTGTATATTTCTACCTGAATCAAGTGAATTATTATTATTAGATTTTGCTCAATATGCTAAATTATAAACAATCATATACCTGTCCAGGACAATCAAAAAATAAATAATAACCAGTCAGTTTCCTTAATTTTTCTAATAACCAATCAAGCCTCTTTTCCAAGTATTCTATACAATAAATCAAAGCTCCATTGGGTCCTAAGTTTACATAATCCATAACATCTTCAACAGTAATAAGTTCTGATATATCAATTGCTGCTTTGTAACACAATGAATCATTAGCTGGATCTAATAAAATAAATAATTCAATACCTTAATGGTTAATACAAATAAAATAAAATAATATTATGTACAATAGGATAGTGTAAAAAATAAAAACTTTATTTTAGTATAATATTATAAAAACAGAAAATTAATGACACTTTAAATCAACCATTAGGAAATTAGTAGCCTTAAACACAATTAATAAAAATATAATTTTATCACTATTCAATATTCATGAATAATTACCTATATTGATTATAGCTACTTGTCTGCCCAATTCTTGTAAGTACTTGCTCATTTCATCACAATACGTAGTTTTTCCACAACCAGGCGGTCCAATGATGACTTGACCATATAGAGGCATGATGTTTAGTAACTTTTTAAATCGGAGTGGATAAGAGTGATAAGACTTTGACACGGTACGCAAACGCAACGGCCGCTGCCACATGACAAAATATATAGGTATGTCAGCAACAATACGAGTTTTAATCTTGTCTGCGCATCCCCACTTTTTCCTGTGTGTTAGGTTCTCCGCTTTTCATTGGTCCTTATTTTGAAGGACTTGAATACCGCGCGATATATATATATATCCACCTTGATACCGCGTAAATATGAATTTATATTGTAATATTGCATCAAACATTAACATTAATCATGACAAAATATACATAAATATATTATATAAACATGAACTTATGATTATTATCTATACAATCGCTTATCAGAACTAATCGATTGATTTTATCATAATAAAACCCTGTTCCTGTAGGCTGTATTCCTGTTTGATGTTTCTCAGGTTTCTGTAGGTACTCGTGTTCCATGATTTTATTACTGCGATTTAAATAATTTTATGTACATTTTCTTATATTAAAAATAGACCTATTATAATGCCGGTGTGTGAGTTTTTTGGGTGTTACAGTGGTAGCAAAAAAAAAGGTTTACCAAAATATGCAAAAGTTATTTTACATAGGTTTCCAAAAGATCCAAAATTAAGAATTCTATGGCAAAATCAAATCCTACCAGGTCATCAGAATTTAAGGCAAATTAATTTTAATTCAGGTAAATTTAAGTAACTATCTATTACATAGTTAAATATGAAAATTGGTTTTTATCATTATTACATTGATTACCAAAAACCTACGATTTCTGTATTGAATTAGCAAATAAACTTTGTGTATAAGAGACCTGCATATTATATTCATTCAGGTTTACTATTGCAATTAATTTTATTTTATTGGTAATTTAAATTACTTTTTTCACTAGAAATATAATTTTAATAAAATAACAAAAAATATTTAGTAATAAATGTTGTATGTTTTATAAATAATTTGTATTTTAGCTGTAGTTTGCTCGTTGCATTTTGCTCCATACCATTATAATCATAATGATATAGGTGCATTCAATTTAAAATCAGACGCTGTACCATTATAGTAAGCATTACATGGTTTTACTTACTATGTTATAGAGAAATAAACTGTTAATAATATTTAATTTTTAAGTTCTTCTGGTTTTGATGAAAACATTGAATGTGGTACAAATGGATGTGATATGGGTACCAAAGATGGGATAGATGAAATAGTTATGAAGTAATTTTTTGATTTCTTATAATTTAATCAATATTGAAGTTTTTCTAATTTTTTTTATACCTCCCTAACTTGTTTTGTTTAAGTCCAATTGTGTGTTCATCACAAGAGGTCACTACTACTACTCCAGCATTATTACCATTAAAGACTACAGCTGGAACATTTTCTGTGTAACTATTTTTTTTTAGTCTAAATTGAATTGTATTATTAAGATCGGGATCTCTTTTTTTTCCAGAATTAATATTTGCAATTGATTTTTTTTTAAAGAAAAAATATTAATGTGCCAATTTATTTGTTTTTATTTTTAGTGAATCTGTACCTAATTCAATCGACCCAGTAATTAGACGTCCTAAGAGATGCAGTGTTAAATTATTTGGATTTGATGATAGTTGCGATCTGGGAGTAAAGCCACTTATCGATAAAGATAATGCTGAACTTGAAAAAGATGAATTAATTCTTAAGTAATGTATTGTTATTGTTGATTTTAGTTGATTCTTCTGAAGCCTTTTGTGAACAAGACAATTCATCTCCACTATGCTCAATTGATAAAACCTGTTCATTATTTATGTAGGTTATTAAAATAAAACCTACTAGATAGTATGAACATGTTTTAGATTTTGAGGATCTACAATGTAATACGAAGCACTATATTTTTTACACTTTCATATTTTAAATTCAGTTTTTAATTATTTTTACATTTAATTTTAATTTTTTTATTCACATTACAATTATAAATTTTTGTTAATTTCTAAGATCTATGAGTTGGCAGTGATGTTTTGGTTTTATTTTTATAATTTGTTATTTACCCAACAATTACAAAAATAAAAATATGCTTTTCATGTTTGTATGCTTTAATTTTTTTTTATAATAATATATCTTTTTTTCTTTTGGTACCGAGGATTGGAGAAGGAACTATGTTTCCAATACTTCTCCTCCGGCCCCTATCATTTATTAAAACAAATCAAATACAACAATAATTAGCAGTGGTGGGCCAATCTCCCACTCACTACTATTAAAACTCATAATTTAACTATTATATAATATGGTACATTATATATATATATATATGTATAACTCTAATTTGTAGTATAATGAAATAAACTAAATGTGTTTTATTTATTTATTTAAAATTAATACAACAGATATAATAGAATGCTAAGAATGTTTTGTATTAGTACTAGTTTTAATATTTGTTTTTTTTTATTTGTATGACACTAAATAAACTAATGCTTTATATGTTTTTTACACTGTGTTTACATAACTTATTTATACCTATTCAGTTCTAAGTACAATTTGAACAAGTTAAATATTATTTTATTTAGATTGAAAAATGAGATAGAGAATTGTAAAAAAGACAATCATGATTTAGAACAATATATTTCTTTGGAAAATTCCCGTTTTGAAAATCGGTTTTTTGAAATTCTCTCAAAATATTTTACACCAACTCAGGTTAATATGTTTCTTTACCCTACAAAAAAAGTATACCGGTGGACACCTGAAGATATTTCAAGTGCCATTACATTAAGGAGTGTTTCTCCAAAGGCATACCGATATTTGAGAGTCAAAAAAAATTTTCCGCTATCAGGTTAATAAAAATGGTTTAGTTTCTTACTTAAATTTTAAATTGATTTACATATTTACATATAACATAAAGAATAATATTTTTAAGGCCTGTCTACGCTAAGAACGTGGGCTGCAAGATTTTGTATTGAAGATGGAATACTTTTTAGTGTTCTATCCTTAATGAAAGCAAAAGGTAATAATATATTAACTTAAGTATTTTAATATTTTAACTGAATTACTAAATACATTTTTAAGGAGAATTCATGAATGAAACTGAAAAATTATCAGTTATATGTTTCGATGAAACCTATATTTCAAATAGAATATGTTTCGATAAGAAACATGAACGTGTTATTGGACCTCACAAATGTATTCAAACTGTTGTTGTTCGTGGTATATATAACATTTCAATACTTCATCATAAATAGATGATCATATATTTTTATTACTAAGATACTATACATTTTATTTCTTTAATAGGGTTGGTTAATAATTGGAAACAGCCAATATATTACGGCTATGATCAAAAAATGACAAAAGAGTTACTATTACAAATTATAGAACAATTGCATAATGTTGGGTTTAATGTGATTTCTATCGTTAGTGACATGGGTTCAACTAACATGAGATTATGGAATAGTTTAAATATATCTGTAGATAATACCTCATTTGAACATCCTTTTACCAAAAATCAAGTGTATGTCTTTGCAGATGTACCACATTTGCTCAATTAGCAAGGAATCATTTACTTGATAAGTATGAAGTTAATTTTTAAGTCAGTAAATTTAATCATTAAATATCTAAACGCTAATATTTTATTCAGAGGTTTTATTCTTCCTAATGGTAAATATATTGGGAAAAATATATTTGAAGAATTAATAAACCTTAACTCTGGACATGACTATAAATTAGCTCATAAAGTTACTAGTCGCCATTTATTGGTTGAGGGAACAGGTCGGATGAACGTGAAACTAGCTGCTCAGTTGCTTTCAAATACTGTAGCTAAAGCAATAACATTTTGTGGAGACAGGGGAGATTTAAATACATATAACTGGAGAGATGTGAGTATTATGATTTTTTGATTGGGTAACAATGTTTTTTTTGTGGATTAAGCTCATACATAGAACAGTATAAGTATTATCATACTATACACTCAATACTAAATTAGTTTGCTTACCTATTTAATGTTTATAATATGAAATAGGCTGCAAATATCATTTCATTATTTAATCAATGGTTTGATTTATTAAATACTCAAAATAAGTATGATAAAGGGGTAGAGAGTTATGGCCTTAATGAACAAACTCAAAATGAGCTAATTGAAAAAAATGAACAATTTCATTAAACATATGCGAGTTCATGGCAAAAAATCACTACTTCCTTTCCAAAAGGGTAATGTTTTTTTTTATAATTTATACCTAATAATTTATAATTAATTATATATTTTTATTTGTTAACCCTGCTATTATCCATTATACTTGAAGGAATTTTAGTTAGCAACACATCCCTCAAAAATTTGATGAAAGACTTAAAAAAATTATATGGAGTTCAATATGTCTTAACAAGAAAGCTAAATCAAGATATTTTAGAAAACTTGTTTAGCTTTTTAAAGGGAATGGCCGGGAGTGCCAGTAACAATATAACAGTTTTAGATTTTAAATACTGGTAAATACTTACATTATGTAACAAATTTAAGTAAAAATTTAAAATATAGGTATAATTATGACATCTATGATACTTTTGATAATACTTTATATTTTGTCATGGTAATTAACAACCTGAAAATTATTCAAAATAATATAATAAAATAAAAATAAATAAATAAATAAATAAATAAATAAATAATATTTTAAAATTATTCTAAGACCGTGGTTGAACTGGTTGAAGGAAAAAATAAGATTATACATGACTATACGGGGCTGGGGGGCGGGTACAGTTTTCCCGATTTTGATAAAAACTGATAACAATAAACCTGATAAGAAAAAAAAAAAAAGGCCCATACCAACCTATAAAATTCCAATTCCCACATCGATTACCAGCGATTAAATAAAAAATTTAAATATCAGTTTAATACCAATCGTGATTTTTCCAAAAATTCATATCGAGAAATTTAATCTCCTATAAAATAAAACCCTGTTTAGTTAGCTTTTAATATTGGTGAAGTTAGGTTTTAATCAGTTTAATCAATAATTTCGTCCGTTAAAATTTCAAATAGCAAATAACCGTCTATAATAACTTTAACGGTCATTTTACGTTTGTCTTTGTCGCTTTTATTAGGAAGTTGGTATTTGGTTCATCTTAACGTAAGTAAATCTTATATTTTTTAATTTTTACCTTAATAATATGTTCTTAGATGAATTATTATTTGTAATATATCTTTTTATTCTTATTGTTTATTAGATAATATTAAATATTTCTTAATAGCATGTGCACTCCTAATTAATAAGTTTTTCGACTAGGAAGTACTACATTTACGTAACTATAGACTCGAATACCACGTTTTTGTAAAACAATTTCAACATAATTATTTATTTGTATTTTGTACATTAACAGCTTAATATATATCATTATACTTATAAAGTAAATAATTTCCTTATTTTTACAATGTAAATAATATAATACTTTACATGTTACAAATAACACACTTCCAATTTCCATTAGGTGTTATTAAATTTAAAATTAACCCTCATAGCTTTTATAATTTTCATCAACTTAAAAAAACTATTATTATTAATATAATTAGCTTAGCATAAGTTTATCCAACTACATTAAACATTAAAGATATTGTCATTCTATTATTTTAAATCAAAAATTATTTTTCATGCTCTGTTGCTCATTATCTTTTTACTTATTTTCTTTAATATGTATTAACCAACATTATTATATATATTAATTATTGTTGTTATTATATTGTTTAGACTTTTAATATTTTTATGAACACAGCCAATGGCTTAGAAATGTCTAACAACTGCAATTTAATTTTATTTATCTTATAAATTGTTAAACTATAGTTGGGAAATAAATAAATTAATATTATTATTGTTATTTTATATTGATTAATAAAGATCATAATGTATTATTTTAAAACTATCACTGATCACTTAGTTTTTCTGTTGCCACTATCTAAATTAAATACCAGTGCTTTTGATCATCATTACTTGAACAGAATTCTGCAGATTGATTGTCACAATGTTTAAAATATTCTAATTTTCTGTAATTACAGATTTGAAAATACTGAATGCTGCTTACAAAAATCTTCCAAATATATTGTATGCAGTAAACACCATGGATTTTGTTGTGATGGTCATTGGTTGATGATAGCATTGATTATACATAGTATAATACTATGTATAATCAATGATGATAGCTATTTTGATGACATCTTGAAAATTGCAATACTTAACTTAACCATAACTTTGTCTTTTTTATTAAACAGTTACACATATTTTTATGAATATTTTAATAACTATACAGTTATTCTGTTTAGGAAAATTGAATATATCTGAAAATTGCATGGCAGTTATGGCTGGAAGAATCTGCAATGTTGTTAAGTCAAATATTTATAAAGCATATCAAATAACTTAAAACTTTTTCTTATTAATAATTCATGAATTATTAACTGTGGAAGACACTGAAAATAAGATTAACAATTAATCTCTATTTTTATTACCTAAATTATGTACCTATGTGTTCTAACTGAAATAGCTTCAGTTTATGTAAAGTGAATAATTATTAATGAATTATTTTAAGAGTTGTTAATATTATGTGAATGTAACAAAACAAATAATTATGTTAATTAGATATTTTATCATATCTGTGAATGACTGTGATACTAATACAAATTTTTTAATTTATTATATAGCCTGATACATCTACCCATTTACCTGCCACTTACCTACGAGAAAAAAAAACAGTTTTTTTTAAGACTAACTTCTGCGATTTTACTGTAAGTAAAAGAAATAAACGGTTTTTCTCAAGACCAATCTCTGTGACTTGCCTATAAGTATATATAAAAGGTTTTTCTTAAAACCAACCGACTTTATATTTATACATATATTTCTTTTGTTTGTTTAATATTTTTTAAGTTTTGTTTAGCATAGTAAAATGGCATTGAGAGATCATGACTATGTCATTCCAGCCAATCACGAAGAAGTCGGTCTCCCAGCTCATTTGTTGGATCATGATTATTTTCGTCCAGTTGTTTACGAGAACAACCCGAATGAAGAACTCACCGATGAAGAAGTAGAAGTACTTGAAAATGAAAGAGTTCCAGCAGATGAAGAAGTGCTTGAAGAAGAAGATCCAGAAGATAATCCTTTGAATCAAGTACCAGTTACTTACAGACTGATCCCGGGGGTTCATCATGGTTCTAGGGTTTATATTGATAATTTAGGATTTAAGTACTACAAGCGCGAAGCCAGAATTAACCGGATATATTTGGTATGTGAAAGGCAAAAAAGTCGGGTACATGATTATTGTCCTTGTACAGCATCGGTAAGTACAGAACCTGTTGACAATAGAATTAGAATTCGAAATCGACACAACCACGAACCTGCAGATATCAATTTACATGTGCCTTTCTTGAGAGAAGCAATTGGTGCAAGGGGCATTGATCCTGAAAACATGTCTGTTTCAGTTAGGACTGCATACAACAATGCAATTGTTCAGTAAGTTTTTGAATTAATATTTTATTTAACTAACTATTTCGTTTATTTAAACATTATTCGCTTACTTACTTATATATTTTTAATCACAGTTAGGTAGGTAACTGATAAATTTGCAAGTATTATGATAAAGTTGTTAAACATTCCTTGTTCTAAGTTATTTACTTGGTTATTTATTATTAAGAGGCACTGTTGAATTTAATACAACTAATTTTCCAATTCTATAATATAGAAAAAATAATAATAATATATATAATAATATAGTATATAATAATAATATATTATATGTTTATTTGGTATATTTCTTTTAATTTAATGGGTTAGTAGTTATTATAATATGTTATAAGCTTTACATAATAAATAAATCAATTAGGTCTCGGTTATGTTGTACTTATCATCGTTGTACAATTGTCAAACAACTATACATTATCATCAGTTTCCTCTTAAAATACCTAAAACTATTTTACAATATATTATTAAATGATAAACCAGCCTCATTCAATAATTTGTATTATTGATAATTATTATAATTTATTTGTGTAGTTAAAAATTTGGTTTGACAGTAAGTTTATAGTGAAATAAACAATTGTATTGAACAAATTAAAAAAAAATTTATTAAATTTTTTTAGGTATCCAGAAGCTGCTAACAATTACACATTTATGCAAGGACAGGGAAGATGGAAGAGGATGCGGAGGTCACGTCAACCAAACGGTGGACGCATTCCCGAAGACATCCATGAGCTTGCTGAAGCATTGACCCGACCAGAGAATGCTGCCTACAGTCAAACGCTTCAGACACCACCGTCAAATTTCTTCCAACAAGAACTTCTAGTCAATGGATCAAGCGAAGGAATTATTTTTGCAAACCTGGATGCAATTAGGAGATTTAGAGAAGAGTTGGCCACAGTTACAACAGTTGGAATTGACGGGACTTTCAAGACTGTTCCTGCTACTCCTGCAGACTTGAGAAGTTTTCTGACTTTTCAAGTGGTATTTAAGAGTGTATCGTTCCCAATGGTGTATGTTCTTCTTAGAAGTCGGACAGAAGAAACATATGTTACATTGTTTAATATTGTTCGTCAAATTTTACCTTTAAATTATAATTCAATTCGATTTGTTACAGATTATGAAAAAGGACTCATGAATGCAGTTCAACAAGCATTTCCAGAAAGTAGATTAGGATGTTGCTGGTTCCATTACACCCAATCAATTGTGCGGTATTGTCATCGTAAATTAAATGGTGTTTTGGATTTAGTCAAGAGAAATCCTGAAGCAGCTCGTGTTTTCAGAATGGTTCTTGCACTGCCTCATCTGCCTGCTGTTAGAGGTCATCCACAATGTCCACGGTTTTGTATGTATGATGGTTTCAGGGCCATCATGCAGTATGTTCAACAATTTCCTGAAGTCGAACAGGGAATGAGAAATTTTTTAATTGGGTATATTGAGCATTATTGGTTTTTACAGGTTGGTCCAGAGTTTATCAGTGTTTTTGGAGAAGACTATCGTACAAATAACTATTTAGAATCATTCCACTCAACATTATTGTCACAAATGGGACGCCATCCTAATATTTGGGATTTTCTCCGTGAGTCAGATAACGTCTGATGTGTTTTTATGTGTTGTAACTTTGTCCTAAATGTTTGTGATTATATGGTTTATGGTTTATATGTTCAACAGCGTGTTACAGATAAGTAAGTTAATTTATGTGTATTTTAATTTTAGTTAAAAACCATTTGTTGCTTTCCTTATAGTATAATCTATGCTTTTGTGTATTATTGTAGTTACTTGATTTTATGTGTAATGCTTGTGCTATGGTTACTGATTTCTTATTGTCTTGTTTTTTGCTTGATTATTAAATAATGGATAAATAATATAAAATTGATGATATAATAACGTATGTAATATATAATAATGTCATCTTCTATTTCAGGAAAATTAACTTACATTGAAAATCAGTTTTCAGTTGAGTTTAATCAAGTACGGAATAATCTCAGGGTAAATGGTTAACATACTTAACTTGTTTTACTTAATTTAAAATATAATATGAATTATTATTTTTATTAGGTGAGAGACGGCATATCAAGATCGGAACGAGTTATTGCCACTCATATTATTGCTCAAAATGTCCAGCGCCTTAATGAACAACAAGACCTCTTGTTGTTTTTGCGGAATACCGGTCATCGTAATGATGGATACGTTCAAAGGGAAATTGGACCTTATGCGCAGCCATGAAGCCGTTGTAATTTAATTTTATCAATTCTTAATGTATTATATTTTGGTTATAATCATTAATTATTTTATTTATATTATTTTGAATACTAAGTTATATTTTTAAAAAGCTATACAATTTTACAGAAAACATCAATGCGTTGAAGAGTTCAAACAGTGAAGAAACTGAAAAATCTGAAGCAGTAATAAAGATAAGTTTGTTCAACTATATTAATAAACAATAATTTTACTTGTTGCTTCCTAACATCACATTGTTATATCTCACTATAGGTATCTTGTTAATTATGTTTTAGAGAAAACCATTTTTTGGCTCAATGATTGGGAAATCAATGTTATATGGGTTTTGTGTCGCCTATGGATTCAACAAATTATTTATTGCAAAAGTGTGGTTTTAAATATGTCAACAAAACAAGATGAACCAAAATTCTTTGGAGGTAAAATAACTTTTGAATAGTTAATATAAATTCATATTATTAATGTTTATACTTCAATTGTAGCAATCTTACGGTACACTATGCCAACCAATTGGTCCAAATGATCAACCTACATCCTTCTTGCAAGTTTACAGACTACTGCTGGTTTATTTAACAATAAAGGCGCCTAAGACGAGAAACTTCCAAATTCTTAAAATATTATGTTACAATGAGGATGAAACAATGTATATTAGTACAAAACAAAAAAGCTGTTAGTTGCTGTAAACATCATCTAACTATTGAAGAACTATATTTCTGTTGAATTATTTTATTTAGTAAAACGTTAAACATTTTTTCAAAAATATAATAGTTATTAAGAGAAAAATTGTATAATTAAGAAGGTATCATACCTATTACATTGTTTTTAAAATATGATTTGGAAATTAAAAAATAATGTTATTTTTATTAATATTAAAAGTGAATGGCCATAAAAAAAACTGTGTTTTAAGTATTATATTATTTTTATTATATTAGTAGTATATTTTAAGTATTTTTAGATAACAGTATGAATGTGAATCACATACTTTTTGCTTCTGAAGGGCTTTATAACCCCTAACAATTTACAGGTGAACTGACACATAATATGGTATAAGGTATGGTTTATAAATATGAATCATTAAACTTTTAAACACATCAATAAAAAGCTTACAAAACATGCTGTGGCCCATATGGATAGCTGACTAAAATAATCAATGTATTGATGAGAATTCTTGTTTCAATTTTTCAATCTTAAGATATAAAAATTAAACTATTTATATATATTTTTTACTATAATCAATTTGAACATTTTTAAGGGTTTGATAAATATTGTCATATTTGAACTTAAGATATTTAGCTAACAGACTTAATTAATATAATCAGGCTATCTGACCTTTTTGGAAAAATGAAAAACTGATCCTAGTGTAGCATCTCTCGGAGAACAAATCGACCTCTATGCAAAATTATTGCTAATTTTGACCTCACACATGAATTATCAAAAATATCAAAAAATAGTATTCAATGAAACTCATATTGGTAACACACATTTTATCCATAACCTAAAATATTGAAGTTATCTTTCCACACTTTAAAACAATTTAAACTTGAATATTCAAAAAAAATTATATCTGTAATGCCACTGGTGAATCAGTGTTACACAGCACTCATAATTTTGGTTATTGCTAATTTATGTATTGACAAAAGATTATAAGTGCATGTGTGCTCCTTTGTAAACCAATAACATCAAGGCACTGTTATAGAAATACACGATCATGTCATATACATTAGCATATAAACCATATATAAAACTTAAAAATTGTATTTACTTGCTTAAATCTATATTATGTATTTTAGGTTTAAGGTAAATAGTTACATAAGATACACACATAAAAAATGTATAAATAATAAAATTGTGATTTTATAAATCTTTTAAAAAAATATAATGATGAAATAAAAATATATATATTATTTATGGCTTATGTTTGCCATTATACACAAACAAAAAAATAAAATAAAATATACATTAAAAAATAAAAAATATAACCATATGATATAAAAAAATTATGAACTGAAGAATACATTGTTGAATAATAGAGATGGGACTTGTGTAAGTTTACAACTTAACATTTGTTAGTAAAAAGCTTTTTTCAAAACAGAATAATCTCCTTATTGTCCTGGACAAATGCCTATGTCAATTATTGTATCTTGCTGACTAAAGCTGAAAAAAATAATAAAAAATAATATTAATAAAATTTTTTCTGAAAATTGTATCAATGTAAAATAGTTACTATAATCAATATTATTCAAATTTTATTATTGTATTATAGTGGTGTGCTTATAGAGTATACTTATACTATTTATAATTGTCTATGTGTTATAGAGAAAAGTAAAATCAATAATTATATTATAAATATATAAACTATTTAATATTATGAATTATTAATTCTATCAACATTTAACATTACTATAAAATTGAACAGTCAATAATTACAAATTCTCAAGTAATCAATCCATACCCGATTGTAACTTTGTAAGATAAATAATTATCTTTTCCATATTTCTTTTAAGTTGCTTTAGATGTGAAATAAAAAATAAACTTTAAATAAATAATACACCTATTAAAGAAATTGTAACACTATACCAAACTTACATGAATTGAGTAGGCATGTAATTGTTGTAGATAGCATGATATTAACTTGTTTTTTGCGATGATTTTAATTCTTTGTCTATACATTGCACCTAGAAATAATAACAATGTTATATAAAATAAAATCTACAGAATACACAAAATATGATGACTAATAACCATGAACGACTTACAAAAACCACATCTAAGGAGAACTGTTTAGATTTGAAATTTGTATACTGTACACTGTAGTGAAATTATTATTCAATTAAACAAAACAAAAAATGTAAAATACTTTAAAGTTTAAATACTTAAAAATTAAATCAAAAATATCAAAATTGATAATAATCATTTTTTCTTTATCATGAAATTAAAAACAAAAAATAAATTAATAACCTCAAATATTGGTTAAGATTTGAAATGGTAACCTTCTAAAACTATATACAACCATGGTTATACTAATCTATAATCTATAATAATTGATAAAGCAAATTTTTGTATTGTTTTTTGGTTTTTTTATGCTTTTTGAAAGCTATCTATTTAACTACTGGAAGATTTGTTACACTAACCATTTAAATGGAATCCTCATAAATTTCTCTACCGATTAAGTTTTGGGTTCACAATTTCTCGTTCTCTTATGTGTGATTAATCTCGTCCGCAAATGGACGACCACAATAATTCTGAATAGAAAACATAATATTTACCCTTGTTATTTTGTAATTACTATACCTATTGTTCAGCGTTAAAGGTTTTGAGACTTGTCATAAATTAAGTTATTATGTATGCATAAAAAAAAAAACATATAACTGCATAAAACTATAAAATAGTCAAGTACAGAGGTTCAAATTGTAATCACAATACCATTTGCAGCTTGCTTCTGTTAAAATACTAAGTCCTTCATCCACAGCGAACATTCTTATTTACTTATCGTTTGAAAGTTTAAAAGTAAATCTAAGTTGTCGGATAACAAAAATCGTTTTCCTTCATTCAAAACAAATCACCTTAATTACAAATACTGTATTTTAATGTAATATAAATAAATACACAAATAGGTAGGTAATCTAGACAATCTAGTATTTTTCGGACAGGTTTCAACTTAGGGGGACCATTGCTTCACCAAACGTTTTGGTTTAGGCTCTTCTAAGACGCATTCCCGAAGTCGAGGGTCTTTGAACACCCCCCCTAGGTGTATTTTTGAAAATGTTTAATTTTTGTACAATGTTTCTGAAACTCGGGAACTGGGTAGTTTGAAGGTCGGTGATCAAATTTGGCGTCTTGTGTCGAGACCGTAGAAGCCGTTTTTCCCTGTAATTTGGGGCTTCAAAAGTTCAAAATTTACATTTTTTCGGTTTTTTCGGCATGGGCACTAAGATTTGGGCGCAACAAACCGTTTTTGTAATTAAATATTATAGAGGACTTTGCGCCGAATCGATGGGTTCCGAGATCGACGTTATGCGACTTGTGGTTCGGGAGTTATGATTTTTCGTATGTTTTTTGTACTTAGAAAATTACGTAGTAACGTGTTTTTTGGATTTTGAATTTTCGATCGATCACTATGAAACTCGAGATTCTGGTATTTTAGCGTACGACAATTCAAAAAGGGTCTATGGTCGAAGTACCTACGACCATTATTTCACCCGTAATCTGGGAAGCAAAAAGTTGAATAACACATAAAGTTATTTTTCGTATAACCATACGTTTCCTTATGGTATACGTCTGTCTAATGTTTTAAGTAATAATTATTTTGAACTTTATGTTTATATGCCACTTAAATAACACGTTTTCGAAAAATCTAAACTATAGAACTTACGAAGTATCCAACGGGGATCAATTTTACCTCTTATGATTTTTGTCCTATCTATGACGGTTTTCCCGGGAAACAGCTGGAAAACGCGATTTTCCGAATTACGAAATTGTCAATTTTCCCGGTAAACCGATGGCCGAACGAACATTTTGCATAGAGGTCGATTTGTTCTCCGAGAGATTCTACACTAGGATCAGTTTTTCATTTTTCCAAAAAGTCATTATTTAAAACTTTTATTTTTTAAAAGCCATTTGACGTATACGATGTTTTTAAAAAACCTAAATAACACGTTTTCGAAAAATCTAAACTATAGAACTTACGAAGTATCCAACGGGGATCAATTTTACCTCTTATGATTTTTGTCCTATCTATGACGGTTTTCCCGGGAAACAGCTGGAAAACGCGATTTTCCGAATTACGAAATTGTCAATTTTCCCGGTAAACCGATGGCCGAACGAACATTTTGCATAGAGGTCGATTTGTTCTCCGAGAGATTCTACACTAGGATCAGTTTTTCATTTTTCCAAAAAGTCATTATTTAAAACTTTTATTTTTTAAAAGCCATTTGACGTATACGATTTTTTAAAAACCTAAATAACACGTTTTCGAAAAATCTAAACTATAGAACTTACGAAGTATCCAACGGGGATCAATTTTACCTCTTATGATTTTTGTCCTATCTATGACGGTTTTCCCGGGAAACAGCTGGAAAACGCGATTTTCCGAATTACGAAATTGTCAATTTTCCCGGTAAACCGATGGCCGAACGAACATTTTGCATAGAGGTCGATTTGTTCTCCGAGAGATTCTACACTAGGATCAGTTTTTCATTTTTCCAAAAAGTCATTATTTAAAACTTTTATTTTTTAAAAGCCATTTGACGTATACGATGTTTTTAAAAAACCTAAATAACACGTTTTCGAAAAATCTAAACTATAGAACTTACGAAGTATCCAACGGGGATCAATTTTACCTCTTATGATTTTTGTCCTATCTATGACGGTTTTCCCGGGAAACAGCTGGAAAACGCGATTTTCCGAATTACGAAATTGTCAATTTTCCCGGTAAACCGATGGCCGAACGAACATTTTGCATAGAGGTCGATTTGTTCTCCGAGAGATTCTACACTAGGATCAGTTTTTCATTTTTCCAAAAAGTCATTATTTAAAACTTTTATTTTTTAAAAGCCATTTGACGTATACGATGTTTTTAAAAAACCTAAATAACACGTTTTCGAAAAATCTAAACTATAGAACTTACGAAGTATCCAACGGGGATCAATTTTACCTCTTATGATTTTTGTCCTATCTATGACGGTTTTCCCGGGAAACAGCTGGAAAACGCGAGTAGTTAGAATTGATAACCTGTAGTTATAATTGATAAGCGGTAGTTTTAAGCTTTTTTAAATAGGGATTTTCGTAATTTTTTGTTGGTAACACCGGTTATTCGAAAAAACTTTTTTTTTATTATGGGAAATTTATTTTTCTAAGGTTGGTACACCGATCTCCCGAAATTTGATTTTGGTGATATCTCGCTGTTATCAAAATCGGGAAATCTGTACCAGCCCCTGTATTAAAGTCAACAGTGAAAAGTGATAAACAAGTAATTTATTTTAAAATTAAATTTGTTGTTATATTATTACAGAAGTTAACTTTATTATCCGAGTTTAGTGGTCGGGTAAGTATAAAACGTTTTTTTTCTGGCCAGCAGATGGTCTCCAACTCATTTACCAAAGCGGAAATCGAAAAATGTTTGTGTATACAAGGTAATCCAACGAAATGGAAGGGGCTGATGTTTGGGTCGTTAAAGAAGGTTGCCGATCGAGTGCACCCTTCTTTAACAGTAAGCGACGAAGCATTAGAATGTGTCGAAATGCTAGTTGTACAAATCCTAGAAATACTCACGTTAAGGTCATCACCACCGCACACTGTATATGACATCGAAGACCAAGTAAAACGATGGTTTCCCAAACCAATAGACAAGTGGGCTATTGAAGATGCAAATGAGGCAATCGAAAAAAACAAGAAAAAAAACCCTTTATTTTTACCGACCGATAAAATTCATAATTTAGTGCAAAAAGAAATACTCCAATACAAATTAGACTATCCAGTAGCTCTTTATATAACAGCTGTTTTAGAATATATGGCAGCAGACATATTAAAATTAGCTGGTAACTACGTAAATAATATACACCGTGTAGAAATCAGTTACCCAGATCTTTGTGTTGCAATATGTGGCGATAAAGTATTAATGGACTTATTTGGTAAGCATGACAACAATGGTGATTTAGACTTGTCTGAATTAGGTATTGATAAAATCCAGAGAACTACTACTTATGAAGAAGTCATACGAGACCTAATGCATGATGAACGACAACTTATAAGAGATTTACATTTAATTTTAAAAATTTTCAAAGAAGAAATTTATCGTATCATACCTACAGGTAGCAGTCAAGAATTGGATAGTATGTTCAACAATATTACAGACATATGTAAGACTACTGGATTATTTTTAAGTTCTATTGAAGACATATTGGAAATTGCAGAGGATAAATCAGCTACAGTTGGTTGTTGTATTGAAGAGTTGGCTGAAGCTGCTGAATTTGATGTGTTTGCACGCTATGCTAATGATATTGTTAAAAAACAGTGTAGAAATATATTTTGGAGTTTAATTGGTAAACCGGAAGTTTCAAATTTACTTCAATCAGCTGGTTATGGTTTTAAAGAAGCTGTAAAATATTATTTTCCAAAATTGTTACTTTTACCCCTATGGCATTGTATTCTCTATTTTGAGTATATTAAAATTTTACATCAACTTTCTCCTTCTCAGCTTGATAAAGAGTGTTTAGAACAAGTAGAAGGTATTTTGAGACCTTTACAATTACAAATTACTTCAGCTGCAAATCAAGTTAACTTACCAGATAATGTTAAAGAATTTGGACTTAAAATTAATGCAACACCTAGACGATTATTAGCCATTGAAAAATTGAATGAAATGCAAAAAGCTATTGATGGTTGGGATGGTAAAGATATGGGTCAATGTTGTACAGAGTTTATAAGAGAAGGAGTACTTGTTAAAGTTTCAAGTGGAGGTAAACGTTGTTCAGAGCGCAAAGCAATCTTATTTGATGGTGTTCTTCTGTTATGTAAATCAAATAGCAGAAGGACTTCTGTATCAGTCAGCTCTCAACTTGTTGGTGGTTTGTCTGAATTCAAATTAAAAGAAAAATTATTTATTAGAAAAGTGGAAATTGTTGATAGAGAAGATACAGAAGAGACAAAACACTTTTTTGAAATAGCCCCTCGTCTTCAGCCACCAGTAATATTAGCTGCCAATTCATTTCAAGATAAAGCTAATTGGATGGCCGATTTAATCATGTTAAACACAAAAAGTATGTTAGATAGAACTTTGAACAGTATACTACTCGATGAAGATAAAAAATTTCCTTTACGTTTGCCTTCAATTGAAGAATACAGATTTGTTGAACCTGATTCTCGGGCTAACATAATTTTTGAGGAAAAAGAAAATAATGGTGTCCCTCTTATTAAAGGTGCCATTTTACTAAAACTTATAGAACGTTTGACTTATCATATTTATGCTGATCCAAAATTTGTAAAAACATTTTTAACAACATATCGCAGTTTTTGTTCACCTCATGATTTGATGAATCTCTTAATCGAAAGGTACAATATTCCTGAGCCTTTTGGTATAACAATGGATTCAGTAAGTCTTCGAGATGAAAATAAACGATTTAAAAAAGAATATTTAGTACCTGTTCAATTTAGAGTATTAAATGTAATTAGGCATTGGGTTGACTATCACTATTATGACTATCAATGTGATCCATCTCTATTAGATAAATTGCATGCATTTTTAGATTCAATTAATGGAAAATCAATGAAAAAATGGGCAGATTCAGTTATTAAAATAATTCAAAGAAAAACTTCTGAAGCTCAAAAAGAAATAACATTCGCATTTGATTCACCACCACCACCAATTGAGGTTCATATGGATTTTAATGGAAATGACGAGTTCAACATTCTACTAGTACATCCTATTGAATTTGCAAGACAATTAACTCTTATTGAATCCGAAAATTATAGAGCAGTCAAACCTTCAGAGTTGGTTGGTTCTGTATGGACTAAAAAGGATAAAGAAATAAATTCTCCACATTTACTTCGATTAATTAAACGTACTACAAATTTTAGCCGTTGGATTGAAAAAGCTGTTGTTGAATGTGAAAATATTGAAGAAAGAGTAGCGATTGTGTCAAGATTTATTGAAGTTATGATGGCATTAGATGAATTAAATAATTTCAATGGGGTCTTAGGAGTTCTCTCAGCTATGAGTTCAGCCGCAGTATTTCGTCTAAAATTTACAATGCAATCTGTCAATGCAAGACTTGAAAGAGCTTTAGAAGAAGCTCGAGATTTAAGTAATAATCATTTTAGAAAATATCAAGATAAATTGAGAAGTATAAATCCGCCATGTGTCCCGTTCATCGGTATGTATTTAACAAATATATTACATATTGAAGAAGGTAATCCAGATTGTTTAACAAACAGCCCAAATTTAATTAATTTTAATAAACGGAGAAAAGTAGCAGAAATTATTGGAGAGATTCAGCAATACCAAAATCAACCTTATTGTTTAAATGTGGAACCTAAAATAAAAAAGTTTTTAGAGAACTTAAATCCATTCAATGATATGAAAGATACCGATATTAGTAATTATTTGTATGAAAAATCTTTAGAAATTGAACCAAGAAATTGCAAACAACTTCCAAAGTATCCAAGAAAATGGCCAGACTTAAATCTTAAGTCACCTGGCTTAAAGACTAAAATAAGAGTGCCATCAGTATCCTCCAAAGACATGGATGTTCAAGGTAGAAGAAATTTTAGTTCATCCAGTTCTCTAGTTATTCAAATGGATAAGAGAGAAGCAGATGACTCTGTATTTGCACCTGTGACATTTACTTTGGGTAAAAATAATGATGTTCCTCCAGTTCCACCTCGACTGTGTAGAGGAGATGGATCATTCAGACCTCCTATACCACCAAGAAGAATGGCTCCACCTTTACCCCCAAGAAGATTACAAGTCGAAGAAGTTTTGCCTTTTAAAAAATCTGTTGTAGAATTACCCAAACCAGAAATTAATCAAGATTTCAATTGGAATAAAAAACTTGTACCAGTTAGTCCTATTAAAAAGCTCATGAATCTGAAAACAAAAGTGGATATTTTTCCCAAACGAAACAATACTTTTGAACGTCTAAGCGGACCACCATTCTTTAGACCAGAAATTGTACCAAACTCTAGATTCCCATTAAAATTATTTATTCTTAAAAAAACAACTCCTTCTATGTTCCAATTCAATGTCTAAAAGCCAAAGACTATTATTGATAAGCAATATAAATCAATATATCAGAACATGTTATAAAATAATTGCCATATTCTAATTAAATTTTATAAATATAATCAGAAAATTTGTATATTAGTTCACTTGAGTAATAATTATGGTGTTTCCTAATTTCCTATACATTTGTAATATATATTGTCAAATTCTGGATGAAAGATATAGGTGCTTGAGTTTTACTTATATTGGCTGTATGCATTTTTTTTTTTTTTTTCATTAACATTGAAATGAATTCTTCTATTACTTTTTATACTTTAATTTTTATAATTTATCAAATTTTATATAACCTATATTGCCTTGTCAATATCATTTTTACATTTGTTATTCCAATAACACCAATATTTAGTCCAATATTAAATAATGTTAGATTAAAATTATTATTCAAAACAAATTGCAAATTGTCTGTGATAACCTGTGTATACTTTAATCTTTGATAATTTTTTTCTTACAAATTGTGTAGTATCTATTGATTATTATTGAAATATTGTAAAAGTATTAAATTAAATTAGAGACATTTCAAAATGTTTAATAGTATATTGTATGATCACTTATAACATTATTTTACTATATTAGGATTCAGAATAGAAACTCTATAAAAAATATATATATAATATTAATCTATATTAGTCAAAGTAGGTGGATCATTCAGACCTCATATACCACCAAGAAATATGGCTCCATTTTAACCTCTAAGACAAATGCAAATTGGAGAAGTTTTAACTTTAAAAAAATCTGTTGTAGATTTATCCAAACCAGAAATTAATCAAGATTTCAATTGGAACAATTTTGGGACATTTTAAAATATTTAATAATTTATTGTGTAATTACTTATAAAATTATTTTACAATGTTATGTTTCAGAATAGTATCTCTAAAAAAAAAATATATGATATTAGTCTATAATATACATATATAGGTATATATAACAATAAATTGACATTGATTTTTGATTTCAATTCATTTTATTGCTTAATGATACTATAGCGTTTTATTTAATTTTCTATGAATATATATTTATAATTTATATGTTGATCAAAATCTACAGAATAGTGAATATTTGTTTATAATATTAATATTGTATGACCTATAGAACTTAATATGGTGCTTTAAAAAATAAAAATTCATAATAATTATGTTAGTTTAGTTAATTAGTTATTAGACGTAATCCAACCATTGATCATAAAATGACATTATGTATTCATTTTAAGTTATTTACTTTTAATTATAAGATATCCAAAATATAATATCATTATTTTTAAAAATACAATTATTTTATAATATTATAAGAAATTTCATGATTTATGTTTAATCTTAGTACTTTGATTTTAAAACTTTTTGTTGTTACTAGATAAACACCATGATATGTTCAACATTGTTAGATGAAATAAAGAACTATTATATTTTTATTGAATAAATTATACTATACTGTTATTTATTGAATGTGTATGTTTATGATTTTTTTTCATCTAGTAACACAGTTTAAAGTCACTAGGCTGTAATTGTAATACTCTAGACTACAACGATAGATAGGCACAAATTTAGATAATAAAGTAATAGTTTCTAAATATTTTTTTCAATAGAATTTATGGAAAAAAAATGTTTTTACTATAAAAATAGGTTAATAGTTTTAAATGCTAGCTCCTATCTCTGTGTCTAACTGATATATGTGATACACTGTTTTAATTGTATAATCATTAAAATTAAAGAGGAGGCTTAATATAACAATTGAGTAAAAAAGCTTATAATTTATTTATGTTATTTGGTATTTAATAGTTACCTACTACAATAATATACGACAAACAATTGACATTTAGAAGTAGGTAACTTACATATATTGCACCTGAATTCAGTTTTAGATAGGTATGTAAAATTAAGGTGATGTAAAAAATTGTAATTTGTCATAATACTTTAATAAGTTTTAACTTACTAATAATTAAATGATAAACTAATAACTTTACTATGAAAAACAAACCAAAAATATCCTCAAACATAAAATAATAAACAAAAAGCAGAATTATATTATAATATACCCATTGGCCATGATATAATATTTGTTGAGAGTATATGAACCTCAGACATTATAATAATCAAATTGTAGTATTTTATATATAACTTGTTAATATCATTGTGACTTTTTGAAATGCTTTCACAGGTATTCCAATTGGGGAAGTTTAACTCTCACAGAACTCATTCAAACTACAACAAACGTTAGGCACCAAAAAAGTGTGTGTTTATGCTTAAACCTTAATGCAGATGTCATCAATTTGGCCTGTGGATTTATCACAATATTATTAACCAGGTCATCATTGAGTTTAAAATATTTCACATTAAAATATAAAAGTTGACAGATATAGTGAAATCAATTTCAACACAACCATAGTCCATTGAAAATATTTGCGTTGATTTATGGTTAAATGTATTTCTATCAACAGTATTGCATAAGAAAAGATAAAAATATGTGTTGTGTGTTATGCTTTACATTGAAGAGGAATACATTTTGTATTGTTCAGTCAAATAACACAAATATTTTGACTAAGTACTTTAAAATAAACTAATCTCTTAAACCAATAAATAATAGTAGGCAATATTAATAAAACACGTTTGTATTATGAAAAATTTAAAAAATAATTTAGTAATCATATGAACAATAATATTAAATCAAATCAAGTAAACGTAAAAAGTATAAATAACAAAAAAAATTAAAAAATCATCTCCTTTAAACTATATATAAACTAAATAGTAATAATAAAAATTAAAATAATTCAGTCTCAAAATGGTTTGAGGTAACATAAATTTTATAGTGGTCAATAAATTAATAGTTAACAAAAAACATTTAAAATAGAACAAGTTATTTAAATTAATACAATCAAAAACATGCAACCATAATAGATTTTAAATATAATTAACACAAAACGACAAAATAAAAACAAATCAAAGTTTTTTAGTTACGTAAAATAGTAATGTTACACCAATAATAAAACAATAGTTAAAATAATCCTATTGATAAGTAAAATTCAAGTCTCTTAAGCACTGAATTATTAAGTTAACAAAACAATAATTTTGAATACTATAACAATTGAATATAAAATGGATCCATATATATTATATATATATATATAAATATAAAAAGTTAAGGTCTTAAACAATTATATAAATTCTAGATAAATAAAACAATTACATCAAAATAAATCAAATAGGTATCAGTCACTATTAACAATAATAAATTTTTAAAAAATAATGCATATGTAATATGAAATTCCAACTGCAGAATTACAATGAAAACATTAATTAAAGTTTCTAGGCATTCTTTGGACTTTATATTTTAAGGTTTCAGCAAACAACAATGATTTGTCTATTTGCTGTTTCATGAAAGTTTGATTACCAATTATTAATAAGATGCACTCCAAGTATTTATTGATAGACATTCCAAGTAGACTCTGGGCTATTAATGAACGGACCATACCAAGTTTTTCTAGCAGTTGATTTAACAATTTCTCCATGACAAGGACTATGTCTTGTTGTAATTGGTCGCCGACAACACAATTCTTGTTCGGTATGGGATAATGCAATATGTCTCGCATGTACGACATGAACTCACACAGTTCATTTGGTGTAACTTCCAAATCCAAAGCCTGTAATCAAAAGTAATTTATTAGTTTCTTTCTACACACAAGTCAAGTATTTTAAATTACCAATAATAAGTCGTTCAACTTTTGTGGCCGATCTCTCAACGTCTTTGTTGATATGCAGATCTTTCTTTGTGCACCTTTTGTAATGGAATTTTTGTTCACTTTAGCAATGAAATCATCAATATTGTCCTCGTCAATGAATTCAATTTCAAGATAACTGAGGCTATTGAAGAACCATTGGTATTTATGTAATTTTAAGTAGTGAAGCCACTTAGCAACCGCTCCATCCATTTCTTGATTAATGATTGTCAGGTCGACTAGTGATTGCGAGTCTCCCAAAATAGCGGCTCTGTTTGTCTTTGCAATCATCTCCAGATGGTTGTAGCCAAAACATTCCACTAAAAAAACAAATTGGACATCATAGTTACATATTATTTCTATGGCAATTGCAAGTTATTAGTCGATGATTAATACTTACTGCTAAAGTGTGGTAGACCAGAGACAGATTTTAAATCTGTCGGTTGCAGTACGTTTGGCCAAACAGGGGTATTCATGTGTTGAGCAGGCTGAGTATTGAATTGTTGGAAAGGGTCTACTTGTGGGGATTTAAAATGATTTGTCCAAATGTTTTCTGTCGGCATGTGACGTTGACTTCTTTTGTTCAGTTGATTTACTTGGTGAATTAGATGTTTCAAATTCCTAAAAATTTATAAAACATTATTAGTTGAAAATAAGAGTTAAAAAAAAACTAAGTTTTAACTCACTCGTGAACGATGGTTAATTTTGTTGATTTCTCAATTAAATGGCATATTTTCACTGCTACATCAATGTTGGTACCGTTTTCAATTGTTTGATTTAGCATACACTTTAAATTTTTTATATACTCCTCGATGGCCATTATGTTGTTATTCTTAACCAATAACAATGCTTCATGAAGTTTTACAAATGATTTAGATGATGGATTATTTAACCACTTAGTAATTTTATTTGGGTCGTTAGACTCCAGTTCTCTTTTTTTCATCTCTCTAAACCACACAGTGTAGAGATCAGGATGGTTGAAAGACAGATGATCTAGTGCTTCACTCAAACGTTCTTGTCGCTCTTTGAATGATTTACACTGCATTAATGTAATTGCTAGTTGTTTCATTTCGTCCACTAGAAATGAAAAGAACATTAAGGAATTAGAAAAATCACAGAAAATAAAAATAATAAAAGGTAAAAAAACAAAAGTATATTAATTTCTTATTGATGTATATTATAATTATTATAATATAAATGATTATTATTGAAAATATTTTGTATTTTGGTCAAATCAGGCCAATATTCAAAGATTATAATATACATATATATTTTTTAAATTTTTTATTTAATTTGTATTAATACCTATTATATTATAGCTAAACAATTACATAAAAAAATCTAATCTACCAATTACATAGGTAAGTACATCAATTTTAAAATTTCTTAAAATTGAATCCAATCAATAGAATAGAAACCGTATTTGAACAAGTTTACGTTCAAACAAATATATAACTATTTATTTTTAAACAAACAACATATTTTTATTTTTATTAGATTTTCTTGCATCAATATTAATTACTATACAAATCTCATTAATCAAAAGTATATGAGAAATTATTTTTTTTATAATTTTCAAATGTGAATAAAAGAACTATGAGTACTTATTTTGTTTAAAATATTTATAATACCTACTAGTTATAAATTTGTTCAATGAGAAAATAAAGTAACTAAAGATCTGTAAATTTAAATCATATGACATGTATGCTATGTAACACGGATTACAGATAACTAAATACTTATTAACATTTTTAAAAATAAACAATAAAATCTTGAAAAAAACAATTAATTAAATGTTTTAGTGGTGGTAGGTACTTATACAATTATATTATTATTAATTTGGTTCTTTAACACATTGATGGACATTCTGAATTGTTGTGGTTTTTTTTGTGTAACTTTTGAAACGCAATTACATACTACTGCTATAGCAGTAGTAATTTGACTACTGTTATAACAGTATTGTCCACCTACATAGTAATTATCATGTACGTATATCACTACTGCTATAGCAGTACCATCAAATAACTAAATATTATGACGAAACAATCGATAATTTATATAAATAAATAAATTATAAATAGTGAATTCAATATCTGATTGTTATTCGTTAAAATAAACAGCTGTCGTAAATAATTGTCAATAATATTACCGATAATATTATTATCATAAACAGCAAATACTAAAAATAGAAATAAGTGGTTTTAAAATACAGTGCCCAATGATCCGTTGAGTTGTAGTGGGGCAGTGGGAAATTCTCTACCGTATAAAACTATTGAAAATAGTACTGCTATAGCAGTAGTGAGTTTTAATAAACGAATATTGAACTACTGCAATAGCAGTAGTGATATACGTACATCAAATTTAAAAACTACTGCTATAGCAGTACTGTCCATCAATGTGTTTAAGTATGGAATAATTAAATGCAAAGACTTACTGTTTAAATATTCAGATTATAATTCTATAGCACGACGTTTGGCAGGTAGGTAGTAAATGTGTTGGTATATTGAATATAATAAAAGACGTAAGAATCTTTAAGTATTTCGAAAAGAGCAACGGTTGTTTCACGGCAACGTCAGAACATGGTATGTCGGTTGTCGGTTGATCAGTGATCACGTCTTGGTCTTGCTGTCTGGTCCTCCCGCCGTCGGTTGTTTTTCTTCAATACTCCCTCTCAAAAAACCACTCTTGAGCATAATATTATTTTATACTTATACAGCCTTACAGGTAGGCAGCAAGTTTACCGTATGTCTGCACTAAATCCCCTTTTTACGTAACTGTTATATTATACACACAAAATATACAATAACGACGATTTGTTTTTTTTTTTTTTTTGGTGTGTTTCAGATATTGATGATTTTATTTTATCGATTCCAATATAAATAGTTTAATTTTATTATATTTAATTTTATATTATAATCAATGTAATCTAATCTAGTAGCACCGCTACTGATGGTATTGCTATATCTATACACATATAATAATATTATAATAAATATAAATTACTGTAGAGCGTAGATAGTAAATATTATCTATATTTTTTGAACAATAGTGAAATAAGGTCAATGCTTGATCATATAATCTTAACCGATATTTTCTCATTTTAGTTTACGTATTTTATTTCCTTGATTATTGATGTTATAGTCTTAATAGTCTTATAAGGAAAAACAGTTTATTCCTACAAGTATACCTATTAATTAATTTTGTTATTAATGAAAACTATAAATATATCATACATTTTTCTTATATTGTAATAGACAAAAGTACACATTTAAAAAAGAAATTAAAATCTTAAAATATAAAATTGTCAATACATGCAAAAATATGCGTTAAAAAAGTCATTTATACCTATGTCATGAAAATATCATATCTATGATCTATATATATAAATCAATATCATGCGATCAACCAGAATAAATATGCAAATACATACAAATCATCAGAGTTTTATATTGATGTATAATAATACTGATACTTTTTTTTCAATTTACTGTGTTTTTTCTTAGGACCGCAGTACATCATACATCACTATACTAATTATTTACGCATTATCAAGGTTGTTCTCTAAAAATCCGCAATATTAGACTTAACATAATTTAATTTTAAATTATATACCTATATTTTTCTTTTATTATTTTAAATTGAGAAAAATTCTTCGTATTTTAATGAATAAGCTTCAAATTCCCATTTTTCCCTTTTATAAATTTGGACGTAAAATTATTTGTTTAGTGTAGTATGAAATACCTTTATATAATATAAAATAATTATAGATGAAAATTTAATAAAATATTTTAATTGTATTTTCGAACTTTTTGTCCGACAACAAAAAAATGAATCCGGTCTTTTTGCTCATTTTTTTCTAAATGGACTTTTTGACCGATTACCTAATCCTATACAACCATGCAACTCCTTATTATTTTTATATATTTTTTAATTTCGGTTTAATAGAAACATACCAAACGTATACAAACCTGCGAACGCACGCGGCACGCTAAATAAATACTATTAAACAAAATGCTATAATATTATGTAATTTGAACGATTTATTTTTAAAACTCAAAATTCTGTTTCTATTCAAGCTAATTAAAATTGAATAACATATTCATTGAAAAATAATTGGCTATTCTTCTTCGCTCGCATTTGCGATTTAATAGACACATCGCACTTAAAAATGTTTATAAAAATAAGTTTTGTAATTTAGTTATAACAAAAAATAGTCATAATAATAATTAATTGTTAGTAGTATTAGTACCCAAATCACTTAATTTAAAACTTTGTCGTTCAACATAATATTTTGTTAATGATAAATCAACTATAAATTTCTAATACTAAAAAGTATATATGCATGTATAATTTAATAAAGTATGTACCTGTATATTTCACTACTATGTATATATTATTTAACGTATGTATCTATAAATAAATGTAAATATATTATGTAAACATTTTAATACATCTATTTATATTTATACATATATAATGTTTTTGAGCTTTTTTTCCGCCTTCCCATTTTTTCACTTCCCCAAAAAATGTTATCTTGTTCTACTCGGTTAAACCCAAATTTTTATGTAGATGGAAACGTATATATTTAACTATTTTAGATCCAGAAATAGGTATAACAGCTGAAATCTGTAAATCTGTGTTTATTCACCTACAATTGATATAACCTCTAATACAACCCTATCAGAATAAACTAAAACATTTATTTTTAAATCTCGCATGTACGTGAATATTTGTTTTATTCTTGGTACTGTTTTGATATTTAAAATAATATTAACTATACATATAATACTAATTGAATACTTTATGCGCAATAATTAATTAATTTTCAATTATTTCTTGAATATTGTCTTTTGACGTCCATGTAGACTGTAGAGGCTTAGTTTAAATCCACACTATTATAGTATTATGTAAAATAAGTTTTTCATCATAAAGAAAACTGAAAAGATTAATTTATGAATTATTATTTTCATATAGGTAATAATTTTCGTAAATAATTTCCTATTTCTCAATATGAAAATCACATTCGTGAAATTAATCAATTTACGAGGTGTTGGTGTTAAATAACTAACAATAGTTTTAAAAACAATTTTATAGTTAACAAAATACAAATCTCTGAAGAAAACAACTCCAACGAAAAGCTAGAAAAAAATTCCAGAAATAAAATATTGCGTTCACTTATATAACAATAGATATTAGACACATAACAAATTATGCCGCAGAAAGTTGAAACAATAGATTTTTTCAAATTTAGTTGGAATTAAATATCATAAAATCTGGCATATTTTAAGAAAAATTAAACATGAATAATAGTTGCTAGAGACTAATGTAAAATTGGCATTAGATGACTTTAAACGAATCCCGGAATAAAAATCCCCGGGAAAAAAAATCCCCGGAAAAAAAATCCCCTGACGAACGACTCCGGAAAAAAAATCCCCGACCCTAGGAAAAAAAATCCCCAGATTACATTATTGCATTACATTAATTTATATTAATTATTATTATTTGTATAATACATTAAGTATTAATTAGCTATCAAAAACCTACTTTTCTAAAAATCTCATTCAAAAATTTGTATTATTCTTTGGACAAAAATTAACTTAATTTAGATGTTTGAATACAATTAACTTGAAGTTAACACGTTAATTTTAAAAAAAGTAACTTATTAAGTTAAAAGTTTATTTGAAAAAAAGCAACGATTTAATTAATTTAACGTTTTAACTTAATTTTAACTTTTAATTCGTTAATGCCCAGCCTTGAAAAAATTAATGTATACATATATATTATATAATAGCCTGAAATAAAATATTACGTCTTCTATAACATTTTGACCATAATGTATAGATATGAGAACTTCAAATGTTATAGTAATTGTTATATCATTATGTGGTGTAGTGTGTACCTTTGATATAATTTAAAATAAGGTAAAAAGTAACTCCTATCTATCTTATCTGTAATGGGCTCATGAACATAATCTGGATACTCGCTATCTTAAAATAAATGGGAAAATTAGCAACGATTTGTAGTGGACCACATATTATAGGTCTGTGCTCTGTGCAGTACACACTTAGTACACGATAGTATACCTACACACAAACATGGAACACGTTATTGAAATTATTAAAAATAATAGTAAAAAACCTAAAATTGCGCACATCGGATATATTTATCATTTTCAAAAAGAGTGTTCCAATTTTATACGTTGGCGATGCTCTAAATTTACCTCGTTAAAGTGTCCGAGTGTACTTAAAACGAGTTTAGATATTGAAAAACCAATATTTATTAGTATTGACCATGAACATGTTCATACTTCTAGTAAAAATGCAGTCGCTGCTTTAAAATTACAAAACAAAATGAACGAAAAAGCACAAATATCCTATGCAACACCGAGTCAAATATTTGCCGAGTCTGTGAGTAATGTACCACATGATATATTAGTTGAATTGCCAAAAGAAGAACACGTAAAACGTACAATTCGAAACCACAGAGGTTACAACGATCCTTCAAAACCAACATGTAGAAAAGAGTTAATAATTGAAGGTATTTATATTTATATTTTCAAAATAATATTTTTAATTTACAACTAACAATATCTATAAAAAAAATTGAATAATATAATAATGGTTTAATTATGTATTATATATTTTGTTGTTAATTTAAAAAAATTACAAAAAATAATAATATTATAAAAAAACACATATTATATGTCATTGTAAAATCAATACCTACATTTAGGTAGGCTCTGAGTTTAAAAAATAATAAAAAAAATTTTTTAGGTGAATGGTGCTTATACGGAGAAGAAAGATTTTTATTAGATGACAATGGTCCAGATGCGAATGAAAGAGTTTTAATATTTGCTACAGACACGGGTTTATCTTTATTAGCAAGTTCTAATACATGGTTCATAGACGGAAATTTTGGACTTGCACCTGAATATTTTAAGCAACTGTACGTAATTCGAGTTCAAAAAAATTCATTTTTTATTACAGCTGTTTACTGTATTCTTGAACGTAAAACACAATACACATATGAACATTTATTTCGTACTGTAATGAACGAGTGTGAAAAACGAGGAAAATACCCAGATCCCGTTTTTTTAAATATGGATTTTGAACTAGCCGTCATGAATGCAGCAAAACTGATCTTAGGCAGCCACATTACGATTCGAGGATGTTTTTACCACCTCTGTCAGTCAACGTATAGAAAATTACAAGAATTAGGTTTGTCCGAACGCTATAAAAAAGACGAAGCATTCCGTAAGTTCTGTACTATGGTTGATAGTCTAGCTTTTCTTCCTTTAGATGATGTTAAAAATGGCATGGAGTGGTTAAAAAAAAATATACCAACTGGAGCAGAAGATTTTATAATATATTTTGATACAACCTATGTTAATGGATCTTTTAAAAAAGTAGGTACAAACGAGTCCAATATTCGTCTTCGAAGAATTCCTCCAGTATTTCCACCTTGTACATGGAATGTACATCAAACTACCTTATCAAATGATGATAGTAATAGACACCGAACAAATAATGTCACAGAAGGATGGAACAATCGATTTTCCCATTTAATTGGCATTAAACATCCTACAGTTTGGCATTTAATAAGAAAAATGAAGTACGAAGTTGCATCGGATTACGCAAAATTAGCATTGGATGACGTTGGAGAAATCAATATGAAAACAACCAAACTTGGACAGATGCGGACGACGGAAATAAGATTAAAAGAACTTTGTGCCAGGTTTGTAAGTGGAAAAATAAATGTTTCGGATTTTTTAAATTCGATAAGCCATAATATTAGAAAACAATCTAATAACTAACTTTGATTATTATTATCTTTATTATTATTTTTTTATTATTATTATTTTTTATTACTATTTCGCTACAGAATTTATTTAAAATTATTTATAACATTATTTAATATATTGATTTTTTGATTTTTTGACTGAAAACTATAATATATAGTATACTAAATACTTATTTGTAATTACATATTTTTTTATTATTATTTTTTTTTTAATACAGAATTTATTTTAAATTATTTATAGGTACCTAATATTATATAATATATTGATTTTTTGACTGATAACTTTAATATATAGTATACCTATTTGTAATTTAATACTAAAATCATTTTATATTGTGGTTGTGAGTAATATTATAGGCTGGGGATTTTTTTTCCTAGGGTCGGGGATTTTTTTTCCGGAGTCGTTCGTCAGGGGATTTTTTTTCCGGGGATTTTTTTTCCCGGGGATTTTTATTCCGATTACCCTTTAAACATATTTGTAAAATTAAATAGGTATTATAAATAATATATATAAAATTAATGTATATATATATTAACCTACTGCCTTATTTGAATAATTGTAGACTACGGAAAGAATATTAAAAAATATTATAGTACATGTACAAATGGCAAAATAGGTAAATATTCTCGATTTTTTTGTTATCTTGAATTTTAGGACATAGTGGAATAAAATAACCGTAGGTACATTTATAACATTTATTATTTTTTTTCAAATACAAATAGGTGTATGTGGCATACAAAATGCATGTAGTGTATCTGTATAGGTATAAAACAAATCACGGGAATCTACGGAAAAAAACCATCGTGAAAATAAAATCCAACATTATATTATATTTTTTCTGATTTAAATAGGTGCTTAGATTTTTTGTCTGATAGTAAAAGAATGGATTCGGACCTTTTGAATGATTATTATTATATATGAAGCTGACATTATCTCCTGTATTGGTAAAAAAAAACCTTAAGCTCATTAAATTCATTATATTGCCTATTTATTATATTATATTATGTCTATGCTCTGCTGCAGTTAAGAATATAGTGGTGATATAATATATATGTATCCTATGGTGATACTTGTGAAATGTGGATAATATGTAACAACAAAAGAAACCGTCGTGACTGCAAGCAGAGGGTCAACCTTATCTAACTGAATAATATATTCTAGGAATTACCTTTTTTACAATTGTTAAGATTACTTGGAAATTAATATTTGTCTTTTTTAAAAATGCGGGTAAGATAGGTATTATTGTTATTTTTCATGTCTTAATATTTATAAATATCGTTAATTGGACATAGAATGTATCCGATATTCAATATAACATTGTGTTATTAAATGCTAAAGTATTTCACAGTTTCAGACAAATGTATACTGTATGGATTTTTTTTTCTGAATACCACTGTATGTCTGTATACATAATAATATGATATTTATTTTAAATTAAATCTGTATAATGTTGTGTACTTTATTACATAATAACAATATAAATACTTTAAACCTAATAAGTAGGTATGGTGTTTATATTTTATGCTAGACGGAAAAAAAACAATGAAAAAAACCATGAGATATAGAAACGACGAAAATAAAAACCAAATTCTTATATTTTGCTATACCTATTATATCATATTTCATTATTAGAAAATACATTAATTACAAGAACAAATCAAAACAATTCAAACTATTGAATGATGTTACCTTAATTTTCTCAACATGGAATTCGGAAACACTACTCCCAAAACGAATCTAGTTTAGTTTTAGCAGCCCACGTGTGAGCAACAGTAATCCATTTGACAAATCTAGAATACCTAATAAAATGTTGACATTGTCCCAATTGATCTAATATTTATCATTGAGTGATAACTCCTCCGTTACGGCTGTTATTTGGTTGATCGAACGGACGCCGTTTCCGTTCGACACTTGACCGTTGCCAGTCTGATTTTACATTATGATAATAGGAAAAAAAGTCCCCGGAAAAAGTCTCGGGAAAAAAAGCCAACAAAAAAAAGCCACGGGAAAAATAATCCACAGAAAAAAAAGCCATGGGAAAAATAAGTCACGGAAAAAAAAGTCAAATTAAAATAATTAAATATATAACAATTAAAATTAAAGTATAAATTAGGTATTATTTAAAAATTGTTTACACATTATTGGTCATATTGTATACATATATATATATAATTATTAATACACAGGTTATATGTTAATATTTATTATACAACAGAAAATAATTTACGGGAAAAATATTTAAAAAATGATTATAATTAAACATATAAAAAAATTAAAATTAAAATATTATTCAAAATTTTTAACACAGTTGGTCATACTGTATTGTCCGTATTCATATATAAAAATAAAATTGTTAATATTATAATATTAATAAATTAATTAATAAATCCTTCTTTGATTTCCAAGCAGAGATTTTTTAATAATTTTTGATTTTTTTCATAATGTGGTAATTTTCTTTTGTTGCTTAATAAACCTAGACTTTGTTGTGCCAACTTCGTTTCATCTGTAGCAACTTCTAACCTCATTTTGGTTATTAAAACCCAAATACTTGGATGCTTGTGGCCGACCAGTCTAGAAAAACGGTTATTCCAACCTTCAGTTTGGTTATTTGTACGATCGCTATCTGCCAAAGTCAAATCATGAGTATTCCACTGTTCAAGTGGAAATAGTGGTAGACAATTTCTAAAACGTATATTAGTCTCTCCTGGAATACCTATCTGTCTATAAGTCCCATTTACGTAAGTTTTGTTAAAATAATCAACTAGCTCATTGGCACGATCTGGCATTATGTTCTTTAAGTGAGCATCCCATCTTTAACCATTTCTAAAGGTAAAAATGCCAACCCATCCCAGTTTTCTACAAAACTCACTAAAACGTTCATCTCTTCTGTATATTTGTTAAAAATTTGATGTAAAATAAATAAAATTAATACATTCATTACTGTTTAGAATCTAAAATATATTTATTACTATGGAATAATAAATAATAACATATAACATATAACCTGTGTATTAATAATATTATATAATATCTAATATATAAATCTGAAAATGAAAACCAATGTAAACCGTTTATAACCGTTTAGATATAATATATATTTGTACCTATGTATGTATACAATATGACCAATAATATGTAAACAATTTTTAAATAATACCTAATTTATACTTTAATTTTAATTGTTTTATATTTAATTATTTTAATTTGACTTTTTTTTCCGTGGCTTATTTTTCTGACTACCCTTTTACACAATAAAATTAAACTATGTATTTATATTGGAATCGATAAAATAAAATCATCAATATCTGAAACACACCAAAAAAAAAAAAAAAACAAATCGTCGTTATTGTATATTTTGTGTGTATAATATAACAGTTACGTAAAAAGGGGATGTAGTGCAGACATACGGTAAACTTGCTGCCTACCTGTAAGGCTGTATAACATAATATTATGCTCAAGAGTGGTTTTTTGAGAGGGAGTATTGAAGAAAAACAACCGACGGCGGGAGGACCAGACAGCAAGACCAAGACGTGATCACTGATCAACCGACAACCGACATACCATGTTCTGACGTTGCCGTGAAACAACCGTTGCTCTTTTCGAAATACTTAAAGATTCTTACGTCTTTTATTATATTCAATATACCAACACATTTACTACCTACCTGCCAAACGTCGTGCTATAGAATTATAATCTGAATATTTAAACAGTAAGTCTTTGCATTTAATTATTCCATACTTAAAGAACCAAATTAATAATAATATAATTATATAAGTACCTATCACCACTAAAACATTTAATTTTTTTTTTCAAGGTTTTATTATTTATTTTTAAAAATGTTAATAAGTATATAGTTATCTGTAATCTGTGTTACATAGCATACATGTCATATGATTTAAATTTACAGATCTTTAGTTACTTTATTTTCTCATTGAACAAATTTATAACTAGTAGGTATTATAAATATTTTAAACAAAATAAGTACTCATAGTTCTTTTATTCACATTTGAAAATTATAAAAAAAATAATTTCTCATATACTTTTGATCAATGAGATTTGTATAGTAATTAATATTGATGCAAGAAAATCAAATAAAAATAAAAATATGTTGTTTGTTTAAAAATAAATAGTTATATATTTGTTTGAACGTAAACTTGTTCAAATACGGTTTCTATTCTATTGGTTGGATTAAATTTTAAGAAATTTTAAAATTGATGTACTTACCTGTGTAGTTGGTAGATTAGATTTTTGTATGTAATTGTTTAGCTATAATATAATAGGTATTAATACAAATTAAATAAAAAATTTAAAAAATATATAATATGTATATTATAATCTTTGAATATTGGCCTGATTTGACTAATACCTATTCATAGCCTTAAACATCAACAATAAATACCTAAACAAAATACAAAATATTTTCAATAATAATCATTTATATTATAATAATTATAATATACATCAATAAGAAATTAATATACTTTTGTTTTTTTACCTTTTATTATTTTTATTTTCTGTGATTTTTCTAATTCCTTAATGTTCTTTTCATTTCTAGTGGACGAAATGAAACAACTAGCAATTACATTAATGCAGTGTAAATCATTCAAAGAGCGACAAGAACGTTTGAGTGAAGCACTAGATCATCTGTCTTTCAACCATCCTGATCTCTACACTGTGTGGTTTAGAGAGATGAAAAAAAGAGAACTGGAGTCTAACGACCCAAATAAAATTACTAAGTGGTTAAATAATCCATCATCTAAATCATTTGTAAAACTTCATGAAGCATTGTTATTGGTTAAGAATAACAACATAATGGCCATCGAGGAGTATATAAAAAATTTAAAGTGTATGCTAAATCAAACAATTGAAAACGGTACCAACATTGATGTAGCAGTGAAAATATGCCATTTAATTGAGAAATCAACAAAATTAACCATCGTTCACGAGTGAGTTAAAACTTAGTTTTTTTTTAACTCTTATTTTCAACTAATAATGTTTTATAAATTTTTAGGAATTTGAAACATCTAATTCACCAAGTAAATCAACTGAACAAAAGAAGTCAACGTCACATGCCGACAGAAAACATTTGGACAAATCATTTTAAATCCCCACAAGTAGACCCTTTCCAACAATTCAATACTCAGCCTGCTCAACACATGAATACCCCTGTTTGGCCAAACGTACTGCAACCGACAAATTTAAAATCTGTCTCTGGTCTACCACACTTTAGCAGTAAGTATTAATCATCGACTAATAACTTGCAATTGCCATAGAAATAATATTTAACTATGATGTCTAATTTGTTTTTTTAGTGGAATGTTTTGGCTACAACCATCTGGAGATGATTGCAAAGACAAACAGAGCCGCTATTTTGGGAGACTCGCAATCACTAGTCGACCTGACAATCATTAATCAAGAAATGGATGGAGCGGTTGCTAAGTGGCTTCACTACTTAAAATTACATAAATACCAATGGTTCTTCAATAGCCTCAGTTATCTTGAAATTGAATTCATTGACGAGGACAATATTGATGATTTCATTGCTAAAGTGAACAAAAATTCCATTACAAAAGGTGCACAAAGAAAGATCTGCATATCAACAAAGACGTTGAGAGATCGGCCACAAAAGTTGAACGACTTATTATTGGTAATTTAAAATACTTGACTTGTGTGTAGAAAGAAACTAATAAATTACTTTTGATTACAGGCTTTGGATTTGGAAGTTACACCAAATGAACTGTGTGAGTTCATGTCGTACATGCGAGACATATTGCATTATCCCATACCGAACAAGAATTGTGTTGTCGGCGACCAATTACAACAAGACATAGTCCTTGTCATGGAGAAATTGTTAAATCAACTGCTAGAAAAACTTGGTATGGTCCGTTCATTAATAGCCCAGAGTCTACTTGGAATGTCTATCAATAAATACTTGGAGTGCATCTTATTAATAATTGGTAATCAAACTTTCATGAAACAGCAAATTGACAAATCATTGTTGTTTGCTGAAACCTTAAAATATAAAGTCCAAAGAATGCCTAGAAACTTTAATTAATGTTTTCATTGTAATTCTGCAGTTGGAATTTCATATTACATATGCATTATTTTTTAAAAATTTATTATTGTTAATAGTGACTGATACCTATTTGATTTATTTTGATGTAATTGTTTTATTTATCTAGAATTTATATAATTGTTTAAGACCTTAACTTTTTATATTTATATATATATATATAATATATATGGATCCATTTTATATTCAATTGTTATAGTATTCAAAATTATTGTTTTGTTAACTTAATAATTCAGTGCTTAAGAGACTTGAATTTTACTTATCAATAGGATTATTTTAACTATTGTTTTATTATTGGTGTAACATTACTATTTTACGTAACTAAAAGACTTTGATTTGTTTTTATTTTGTCGTTTTGTGTTAATTATATTTAAAATCTATTATGGTTGCATGTTTTTGATTGTATTAATTTAAATAACTTGTTCTGTTTTAAATGTTTTTTTGTTAACTATTAATTTATTGACCACTATAAAATTTATGTTACCTCAAACCATTTTGAGACTTAATTATTTTAATTTTTATTATTACTATTTAGTTTATATATAGTTTAAAGGAGATGATTTTTTAATTTTTTTTGTTATTTATACTTTTTACGTTTACTTGATTTGATTTAATATTATTGTTCATATGATTACTAAATTATTTTTTAAATTTTTCATAATACAAACGTGTTTTATTAATATTGCCTACTATTATTTATTGGTTTAAGAGATTAGTTTATTTTAAAGTACTTAGTCAAAATATTTGTGTTATTTGACTGAACAATACAAAATGTATTCCTCTTCAATGTAAAGCATAACACACAACACATATTTTTATCTTTTCTTATGCAATACTGTTGATAGAAATACATTTAACCATAAATCAACGCAAATATTTTCAATGGACTATGGTTGTGTTGAAATTGATTTCACTATATCTGTCAACTTTTATATTTTAATGTGAAATATTTTAAACTCAATGATGACCTGGTTAATAATATTGTGATAAATCCACAGGCCAAATTGATGACATCTGCATTAAGGTTTAAGCATAAACACACACTTTTTTGGTGCCTAACGTTTGTTGTAGTTTGAATGAGTTCTGTGAGAGTTAAACTTCCCCAATTGGAATACCTGTGAAAGCATTTCAAAAAGTCACAATGATATTAACAAGTTATATATAAAATACTACAATTTGATTATTATAATGTCTGAGGTTCATATACTCTCAACAAATATTATATCATGGCCAATGGGTATATTATAATATAATTCTGCTTTTTGTTATTATTATTTAATGTTTGAGGATATTTTTGGTTTGTTTTTCATAGTAAAGTTATTAGTTTATCATTTAATTATAAGTAAATGAATATTTATTATTACAAATTACTATTTTTTATTCAGATATTCTTCTTACATTACCTTAATTTTATGTAACTAGTAAATATCAAATAACATAAATAAAGTATTAACTTTTTTATTTAATGTTATATCAAGCTTCCTATTTATTTTGTATGATGTAAAATGATATGTATTAAATTTGTACATTTTCATGTTGAACAATTCAATATGTATCTATTTTAAAGTCAATGACTCGATTATTCAGTCAATAATAAATTATGAAAGCATTACAAAAATGTACGATGCAATTAGCAAAATTAATGGTACATAATCTACCTAACAAGTATGATACAGTATATAGGTAACAATTTTATTTTTTAAATGACTTTAGTCTAGATTAGAATAGAAAGATTTAATAATATGATACGATTTGATAATACTCTATTTCTACCATATTCCGAATGTAAAAAGTAAATATTAGACTGCATAACTTGTACCTATCTATATATTTCTGAATTTGACTGTTAATTATTTTTATTTGTGTGTTTTTTATTCCTTTTTAAAGTTTCTTTGACTATATACTAGTTAAACAAATTGCATGATACAAATTATGAATTTTATTCAAATTAAAAATAATACCTATAAATCCATTGAATCAATTCGAAAATTTCTAAATTTCAAATTTGTATGTTGTAGAAAAATGGTGGTTATTAACTGTGATTATGTGTAGTATAACCCTATACAAACAAAACTTAGATCATTTTATTACATTATCCAAATTTAATTATTAAGAAATTTTAGTATAATTTCCTTACTATCAGCTGGTATTTATCAAATAAATTTACATAAAGTATATTTATAAACAACAACATAAGTACACATTTTAATACATGAAAATTACAATAATTTTACAAAAAGAAAAAAAAATCAATAACATATTGATGAACAAGACTTTTAACTTACTAAATTTCAGACAATAGAATAATAAGTATAAATTTTTATTTTTACAAATTAGTCAGGGGTCAATCATGCCAACTATTTTTCTTATTAAATTATTAATATAAATGTTGATGATGATTAATCTAGGTTTTATAAACTCCACTGCTGCTAATAATCAAATCAAAGGATTTTCTACACAATATTTTTGTTTTTCACAATACATAATGATGTATACATATGACGTAAGCATTGGACTTTAAAAAATATATGATTGTTAATAG
Source organism: Aphis gossypii (assembly GCF_020184175.1). Classification (NCBI taxonomy): domain Eukaryota; kingdom Metazoa; phylum Arthropoda; class Insecta; order Hemiptera; family Aphididae; genus Aphis; species Aphis gossypii. The sequence continues at coordinate 16,075,587 of NC_065532.1, read as the reverse complement.
TGTATAAAAATAAATAAATACATTTTATTTAGAATTTAATCGTTTAAATTTATAGGATATAGCCGGTATAGGGATGTATTAGGAAAATGTAAAAGGATTTTACACCAACGAACTAAATGTATTATTAATAATAATATAAAAATATATAATAATGATTATAATAATAATGTAATACTATAATCGTTACAACTAACTGAAGTTCTGAAATTCGAAGTTTTTGCCGACGTTCCCGTCACTTTTCGTCGAATTTAACGGCCACCTTGCCTCGGAGGTGTCCGGCCTTTACCCGGTCAAACGCTTTCTTCATGTCTGCAAACCCGTAAACGCTGTCGATTGGGACGGTAATCTTTTTCTCCGCGGCTAGGAGGGTTAGCTCCTTTATGCCACGCTCTACAGGCATAAAAAATCCCCATCGGATCGTGGAGCCTTTGAACACAGCCCCCGAACAGACGTTAGGAGCCACCAGGTCGTACGCGTTCTTCAACATACCGAATACCATGCCATACGAGTCCGTATTACGCAAAACGGGACTACGGAGGGTGACGAATGTTGCCCACGACCAAGGTTTCAACAGTGGTGCGTACGCGGCACCGATATCTTCATACGGTATCCCGGCCGCGTCCAAAATCAGGTCGTATCTATAAAAATATTAATATTACAATGGCAAAAAAAGGTGGGCTAGTGAGTAAATAGTTCTGCTGTAGGTACATTAGTAGGTATTACGTGGGTCACTGTGATAGATGTTTAAATTTTTAAAATACTTTAATTTTAATTCAATTCACCTTACCCTAAAATAGTTTGAATAAGTACATATAATATAGTATAAATACTAAATAGATAATACATTAAAATTAATCTACATATTTTGAAAATGTCATTTTGTATTTATATATTATATTATATATAGTTACTAACCTACTCTCAATAATCAGTTTTAAATATGTAATTTAACAATTTTTCATTAACAATTTAAAGTAGACACAATTTTTTGAAGAGTGTGCAATTGCTTGCAATGCACCCCCCTCCCCCCTTGTGCACACCTATGGATATTTAATAATACTCTTAGTAAAAAACGTGTTATATTTACATACTTTCCATATTGCTCCAATTGTTTTTGCGTATCTACGGTAGTGTAGTCAATAATATTATCTGGTCCAAGTTCTTTCACTAAATTTATGGCATTTGTACTACATGTAGTAGTTACCTAAATAATAAAAAATATAATAAATAATATTTCAAAATTCAAAAGATATTGTTTTTTAAAATGTATAATTTTAATTTAAGTAAATTGAAAAACGTATTGTACAATATTAACTATAGTTGAACTATAATTATTACCTATTAATAATTAAAGTATACCTATTTATTCATTTTTTAGTTAGCTATTTATGAATTTATTTACTTCGACTTCGAGTTTTTATTGCTACCAAATTACCAATAAAAGTCAAGTACAAAATACTGAGTATAGACTGAAATATAAAATTGGTCTAAATAGTAGACACCTATATAGGTACTTTAAGAGTTTTACATTTTAGAGAACTTAGTTATTTTAAATAATTGATGGAATAGTTATAAATGTTATATAATTGATGGTAATGGTACCTATTTGAGTTTTTTTTTTATTATACAAAATAATAAGAGAAACTTGATTTACCAAATTTTTAAATTAGAATTTTATAAACATATAATAACATTTTTTTTTGCTTTTTCAAATAGTTTAAGGCATTGGATATTTTAGAAATTTCAAGTTTTTTAAAGTGTTGACAAAAATATTTAGTGTCAATTAAAACATTTGAACGTTTAGTACAAGGTTTCTCATTAGTTGCCATTAAAACAATTAAAGAGTATAGTAAATAGTAAAAGAAAATTTAATATATCAGCGTTTGAAGTTGAAATTTTGATAAAATTTAATACTTAATATAAATTAATTATAAAATACCTATCTTCTGACATACAAATACAAAACATATAGTTAAATATACCTACATATTTAGCTGGATAATAAAATATTGAGTTATCTACTATTTATAAATATTTATATAAAAATATTTCTAATTAAGTTGTTGGCCAGTATTGGCACTTATTCTTATAATAATAATAATAATAATAATACTAAAAAGGTATTAAAGTTTTAATGGTAACTATAGAATTAGTTAAGTTGTATGTTTCTACTGTTTATCTTTACTGTAATTAATTTTTTATTCCGTGTGTAAAAATGAGTAATTTTGATAAAAAATGGAAATGCGAAAAATGTCGAACAATACTAGAAAATCAATTCGTATGCTTTCCAGGATACAGCTCAATCCGCAATAAGTTATTGCAAATTTTGTTCCCTTTAAAATCTTTAAATTCTGGAGAGCAAAAAAACATTGATACATCTAAGTATGAGGTAAAGCAACTGTCACAGCCACTCAATTCTTTAAAAACTGATTTGATTAAAGAAGCACCAATATCAAACGCACATCAAGAAAACACGAATAATCCAAGAACATAATAAAATGTATTAAGTGAAGGTAATAAATGGAAAAAAATTGAAAAAACCTACTTATGTTAAATAGGTTAAAATCCATCACACAAATGTTACATACAAAAACAATAAAATTTCGAAAAATAAATATCCGATTAAATTTATTTGAATTAAAATCATTAATGTATATTATATATAGACATATAATAGGTATAGTATATTATATTACTTTAGTTTAGGTAATATTATATAATAAATGGTTATAACTTATTATAGATACCTATAGTCTTAACCTAATAGCTATTGACAAATTAAAAATATATTTTAGATTTGTGATCGTTTGGTTCGTTAATTATTTGAATGGTAATTAGTTGCAAATGTTGCAATGTTTTTAAATTGTGTATGGCCTATGTTGATTGCTGATAACTGATAAGCTGATTAGAGGAGCAACGCTTTAAAGCCTTAGGGAAAACTAATATTATAAGATACCTACTTAATATCATAGGCTGAATAAAATAAAGCTTCTACTGTGACTGTGAAAACTAAAAATAATACCGGTTATAGTCATTAGTCACTATCTGTTTGCAGTTTGAAGTTTAGTATTCCTACAGTTTGATATCATAACTAGCTAAGTCCTCATTTTGCATGCGTCAGACATTACTATATCAGTATAAATAAAATACATATTAGTAATCCTGCCTCCGTAGGTATGAATAAATAAATAAATAATTTACCTACGTCCTACAGACTACAGGCTACATTACTTTGAACAAATTATTTCTATATTACTAGTATATTAATATACATTAATTTATCAGAGAAAAATTAATAGAAAACTAACTTAGATAATTAAAAATATTCAAAAATTAAAATTAAACGCTCGTAAATCAATAATATGGCTTTATATATAAAAAAAATTTTTATTTCTAGTAAAAATAATGTGTGCGAAAAATTTTAATAATTAATAAAATTTAATAATTTTTCAATCATTAGTAATTAAAATAAAAATTGCACGAATTTTCAATTTAAATATCATTTAATTAATTTAAGAATTTAACTAAAATGCTAAAAAACTTGCATTTTCGATACTTCCAAATTGCTGAACAACTTTAAACTTATGGGAAACATTGTGTAACATTTAAGTTATCAACAAAAATAATATAGATATACCTAGTACACATATCACATATTGTAAAGATGTAGTATTTATTTGGCCAAATCGCTACACATAATGCAGTATTAATTTTCACGAGTCTATACAGTACCTTGGAACCCCACGACTTGAGTATTTGTATTGCACAATTACCGACACCACCGGATCCACCAATTACTAGTACGTTCTTATCGGCAGCATTTGAAGCGTTTAGGCCACCGGCCGACGTCAAGGCGCACCACGTAGTCAGGCCTGTATACAATAAGCACGCAGCTTCCTCATAGGACATGCAATCGGGCTTCTTGGCTACCTATACAACAATATAGTGCAATTGTTAAAATTTATAACAAATATACAGCATTTTTCCAACACCAGCGAGAGGCAATGACCATTACCTGAGTTACAGGAACTGTGACAAATTGGGCGTGACAGCCGAGTTGGAAAGGAGCTACGACACCCAGAACGGCATCGCCAACGGCCAAGTGTTCTGAGTCGACTTCGGCTCCTTTCGCAACTACTTCACCAGCGAAATCCCGTCCTAACGTCAAGGGGAATTCGATAGGTCTGAAGAACGACTTCTTTTTCACTTGCCGGACCCTGCCCATAAGCACTTGGCCATAACCCTCTATAAATAAAAACCACAATCATTTATCATTTATGTATAATAAAAACGCACGCACGATACCTACTATATAATAGAGTAAGTTAAGAGTTTAATCATAAGTCATAAAGTGTTAAGTGACTGCATATAATATAGTAATAACTAATAACTTTATATACTTTATATAAAGACTACATGTTCCATAATTAACGTGATTAAATATAATATAATACATAGATTAACTTATTTTAGTAACTTCGTGTATAATAATGAATAGTATCATTTAGAGTTATTTAAAACTAGAATGTATATATATTATGAATTATGATATATCGATAGACTTTTAATTTTAAATACACACATTCACCATATTATTGGAAAATAAGATCTTTTTAGATAAATTTATAGTGAATACTAATTTTTAATTTTGATTGAAATATATTTAAGAATCAAAAGTATATACCTTTATTGGATTACCAAATGTACAATGTATTTATTTGCACGTCTAACAGCCGCTATATAACCACCTCGGAAATCGTTTTAAATCTTACTCCATATATCCTCATTATATTTTCTATTTTAATGAATTATATTATACTTATTTACAGTTTCGAAAGATTTTTCGGTAAGTGTAAGGACATAGTAAATAACACAAATTACCAACATTTAAAATATTAATTAAATTTATAAAGAAATTCAGCACACATATAAGATATTCTAAAAAATGTTTTTAATTTGTTTGTTGTCCACTTTTTACCTACAATTGCGACATTATATTACGTGATATTCTCATAGTCATTATATAATTGTAATTAATTTAATATATATATAAGTATAATCATATACTATAAAATAATATGTAGTTTTTTTGGTGACGATTAACTGAAATGGAACTGACTGCTGTTGATATTGTCTTAGGTAATATAATTTATAATGAGGTACACCTTTTATAATTATAATCCAACACTATAGACTATAGTCTATAGTTAATCTAAATGGATATTAGGTTTAAGCTGCAGAGGCGTATTTAGGCACAGGCCCTATAGGCCCGGGCCAAAAGCGGCGACATTGGAGGGCGGTAAATTTGACGATTTTTTTTTTTTTTTTACAAAATTATAAAAAGTATTTTTCATTTGATGAAAATATGAAATCAAATTTAACTAATTTTTCGTTCGCTCAAAATTAAACAGCTATATATCTACATGCACCTACTATATTATACACATACGCAACATAGTACGAAACAGTAGATTAGGTTAGGCAGAAGAAAAATTTAAATTGTTAAATATAATTAATTTTTTAAATTTCATAAAAGATATTACGTGTAATTAATTTATGTTCATTAATAATGTATCTTTTATTATATAGTATTATAAAACAACAAATTGTGTATTTAAATATGTTTTATAAATAATTTTAGGAATTATGGGGGGGGGGCTGAGGTGGCGAATCGGGAAGTGCCTATAGGCGGAAAAACCTTAAATACGCCATTGGGTAAGTAAATATATAAGTAAGACTATATTATACATATTGTGCCTACTGCTTACTTACCGGCCATGAGCACGTCGATGGGATTGACAGACGACGCCCTAACACGCACCAGAACTTCTTTGGGTCCGAGGGACACGGGTAACTCGGCCTTTTCGTTGAGCACGGCTGATTCTTCAAACGATGCATAAGTGTCGATTTGCCAAGCCGTCATGTGGTCGGGCCATGTCCGTCCACCGTCAGCGGCAGAAACGTCTGTCTTCGTCATATCGTTATAAATGTCTAATAGGTACTTATAAATTATAACTACGACTTGTGGTTGGCAAACGGTGGAGGAGCGCGACAGAACGACAAAACTTTTTCCTGAGGTCGAACTGCGGATGAGGTCGCACGCTATACTAACGCAACGCCGAGATTGTTATTTCACACCGCGGACAGACAGAAAAAACGAATCACACAACGAATAATTATTGTGTGTTGGCCGCGGTGGTAGTGGTAGTGACGAAATCTCGTGCACGTACCTATACATCATTATAATAATATACTTTTATTAATATTATGCTATACACTCCCACGGCTATATGGTGAACCAAACAACTATAATATTGTAATTTGTAAATAGATTACTAGATTAGTATACACTATTAGCAGCGCTCGTACTTACGAATTAACATCAATTATTTAACTTCGATAAGTGACGTCACATTCACAATCGTCTTTGTAGATAATATTAGAGACGAATCGATTTGTATTATAAACTCAACACTTAGTTATTACTATTTACTTTAGTATTTAGTATTTACGAGTTACAATAAAAAACGGACTAGATACACCTATGTACGATAATATACGCATACTGGTCAAATAATTTCACCCTGTTGCTGCTTTACAAATTACAATTCTATTACCTATAGGCTATAGGTTAAATAGCAACATAAAATTTAATGGGTAATAATCACATTGTAACAAATTTATTTATAGAAACATGTAAATTAAACACTATCAGTAAAATGTCGGTAACAATTATTAACGTTTATAAAATATTGTATTTAAATTTGTGTTACATAATATTTTGTTATTTTTCAATAAAATGTAGATAGGTATAGTGTTATATTTTTGAATTTTTGATAAACTGAATATGAGTGAGCAGTCTATAATAATTAAGTAATAAATGAGACAAATATTAAGATAATATGCTAATAAGTAATATTAAATAGGTAGGTACGACATAGTTATTTGTAATTTCTAAATGTTGTTTTAAAACAAAATCACTTTACCCATGAAATAAAAAATTCCAACAATTATATTAATCATCTAGGTATCTAAACCATACTACTTATATTCAAAGCTAAAATGTAGGTAACGTGGATAATTAGGTAAGTAGTATTATAATAATTATAATATTATTAATATTACAAATATATAAGAGTATATGACTATATGAGGGCTACAAGTCACTACGACCATGAAATAAGGTAGGTAGGTATATCATTTACAAAACAATTATTGTCAAATGTCAATCATACTATATAATAATATATTATTCATATACACCAATATACCCAATACATACAATATAATATTCAGATATTAAGATACCAATATATTAATATTTAGATATTGTTGAAATTAATACAACAAATTAACAAATACTTGAAATATATGATATGCATTATCACAATATTTTTCTCGTAAAACTTATTGTTATATTATTAAGTATATAAAAGTACTATTGCAGTACTTCTTTCAAATGAAACATGATAATATTATTGCATAAATAAATTATTGAATGGTTATTAAAACAATAGTGAACTAATGATTCCTTAGTTCTTTAGTTTATAGTTACCCATGAATCTTGCAGATTGGTTCATTAATCACTTTTAGGTACCTATACGTAACTTGATATTATAATAATTTTAAATTTATATTAGACTTTAAATGATAGATAAGCGGATAATGACAACCAAAATAACAATAACAAATTTACGTAATTAAATTAGAGTACGGTCGTATAGATATTTATTGATCATTATTGTATACCTATGCTTATTAGCTTATTATAATCTATATTCTATATGACCATTAGTAATTTATCATTGTCGGAGAAAAAATTTAAGATTTAAAACAAACTTACATGTAAGTTGAAATGAAAAATCTCCAATCAATGAGATAAATTCAAATTTTGTTTATTCTGTGCTTACACTTTTATTTTGTTCAAAAATGTTTAATTCAAAATGTTTAATATGATACATTGATAACGATTAAGTGTGATAACAATTTTAAAAGATTAACACGCAGTTTGTACGCAACTCGATCTTAGAAGACATCTTCTGAGATCGCGGTACTCAAAAACTGCAAAAGTGCAAACACGCAGGGTTAACTACCTAGCCCAATGACTTAATAATAAATAATATATTCATTTAACCACTGTAAACATGATCTGAAAAAAAATGATATTTTTAAAAGAATATTTCTTAGCGTGATTTAAAAAAATGTTAATACCTACTATACCTATTCGTGGTTAAACGCGAAAGATATATTTTAAATTTTACTTCTAGATTAATGACAGGGTACTCATCATTAAATGTAATAATTTATAACGTGCATGTGAATCTATTACTGAGATAATGATTAATAGTATTAAGATTAAATATTGATACATAAAAATGTTACCCAGATCAGCTTAAAAGTATTAAAAATTAACCATGATTTAAAAAAAAACTTTATTCTAAATGTATGATTTATCTATATTTATTCCTTTAAAAGTCGAATATTGCCAAAATGAAATAATTAAATTATTGTAATATAATAACAAATGAAATACAAATTTAAGCCTCTTAATACCTAAATACCATAACTATAGTAGTTTTTGAACCATTATTTAACATTTTAATATTTTTAATTAGTGCCCATTGCAGTATGTATATAAGAGAAATGTTTATGTTCATAATAAATGTCAACCTAAAACTGATAAGCCATTTTACAGATTTATTAATGACTTATTCATTTAAAATATTTATAATAATTGTAAAATCTATATATTTTGTGTAATGTGCATGTTTATATTTTTATTATTTAAGTGGTTTGAGTTATATTTTTGAAATTTAATTAGAAAATTAAATCTAAAAATATAATAGAAGAATTTAAATGGTTTAAGTCACTTTTTTTTATAGAACTAAATCAAAACTAATAATAATTTGGTAACAATATTAACTTTTTAACAAACAATTTAATATAACAGCATTAATATTAATTTATTATTATTAGGAATATTTCTTAGAAAAATAATATTCATGAAAACAAATAATTTTAAAACTATCAACAGATAACAAAATTGTGTATAATGATTGATGATTATTCATTATGGTGAACATCAAAAGAGAATCTAATTACAATAAATAACACTTAATTAGTTAATCTAGCTTTATCCATACTAGGTTTATCAAAAGTTATAATAACTTTGCCTCTTAAATGTCCTTCCTGTACTCTTTTGTATGCATCCTTAAGGTCTATAAATTTAAAAGTTTTTTCTAAAGGAATTAAAATTTTCTTTTCTTCAGCTAACTTAGCGAGTTCTTTTACACCACACTCGACAGGAATAAAAGTACCCCATCGAATTGTAGAACCTTTGAATACTGCTCCAGATAAAATGTTTGGAATTAGAAGATCAATTGCATTTTTAAACATACCCCCTACAAAGCCATATGAATCTGTATTGTGTAAAATGGGACTACGAAGTGTAATAAATGCAGCATAAGACCACTCTTTTAATAAAGGTGTATAAGAACCAATTTTATTATATGATATTCCAGCTGCATCTAGGATTATATCATACCTAAAAACAAAAATAAAAATAATGTAATTAAGATATTTTTTTTTATAGTTTTTTAGAAGTATTCAGTTGCAATTATATTGAAAAATAATCAAATTAATTTATAAACATAATATTTCAAACACTACCTACAATATTGTTACCAAAATTTTTTAATATTTTTTTTATATTATTGATATTAATATTAAACTTCAATATAGGTATAACTAATATTGAGAGGATACCATACCTGCTTTATTGCTACCGTCTTACTGATGTACACTGTACAGCATAATAAAAAATTTGCGTTTAGAAAAATCCATTTTTTATTGTTAGCTTTAATATTAGAGTAAATTTACTTATTATTGATAAGAATATAATCTAGGGCATTTCATCAGAGTTTTGTTAATATTATAATTTTTAAGTAAATAATAATAATAATAATAGGTATATAAAATTATAAAACTTTAAAATGCTCTTTATAACTCACTTTACAATATTAATATTAATAAAACTTATGAGATATATCCTAAATCATATTATTATCTTTAAGTTTGATGAAAGGCAAATTTACTCTCATATTAAAGCTATCAACATTAAGATAGATTTTGCTGAACACAAATTGCTATGTTGTACATTAATAGGATGGAGACAACACAACGCAGGTATGACATTCTCTTGATATTAATTTATAAATATTATAATAATAATGTATACATACTTTCCATGTTCTTCTAACTGTTGTTTTGCATTTTTAGCTGTATAATCTATAATATTATCAGGTCCAAGACTTTTCACTAAGTTTATGGCAGTTGAATCACATGTAGTAGTCACCTGATTTAAAATTTTTGTAAAAAAACTTAGTTACATAATATGTTCAACACTAATAGATTTTAATAAAAATTGAGACTATTTATTAAGTACCTTAGCACCCCAATGCTTTAATAATTGTATGGCACAATTACCAACACCCCCAGATCCACCAATGACTAATACATTTTTGTTGGTAGCTTTCATAACATATAAGCCGCCAAATAATTTCAACGCAGACCAAGCAGTCATGCCTGTGTACAGTAATCCTGCTGCTTCTTCATTAGTTAAATGATCTGGTTTCTTAGCTACCTAAAAGAACATTGTTAGTCACAAAACAATGGATACTAGTTGTTAAAAATCTATGATTAATATTGTTTTGTACCGTACCAGACCTGCGGGAACGGCAACAAATTCTGAATGGCAACCTTGTTGGAAGGGTGGCACTACACCCATGACCACATCGCCAACATTAAAGCTCTTGACTTTGACCCCTTTGGCTATGATTTCTCCACAAAAATCACGTCCCAAAGTTAATGGAAACTCAACAGGTTTGTGTAAGGACATTTGCTGTGCTTGGCGAATGGTGCCCAACAGTACCTGACCAAAGCCCTCTAAAAACCGTGAAACCGCAAAAATACAGTACACATGCTACTGAACAACACTTTTTCCACCACTTACCGGCCATGAGCACATCGAGTGGATTGACAGACGAAGCTTTGACGCGCACCAACACTTCATTGGCTTCCACCATGGTTGGCGACCGAGCATTGCTGGTCAGTACCAAATCGTCGACAGTGTTGTATGAGTGAGCTTGCCAAGCAATCATTTTCGATGACCAAGCAGTTTGAGTTGGAGTCGTTCCCGACTTGTCATCGGTGTAGGTATGTCAACAGTCATGTCGTCGGCTGTGGCGCTGTAGCTGGAGGTAAATGTACGGCGTCGAATTGTCCGAGCCACGAACGTGTTCCTCGACGGCGAAATTGGAAATGATCGAAAGACTAATGAAAATATTGTGTTTGATTTAGACATAATGATATATTATATTATTCAATTTCCACCGGATTTGTGCTGATGGTGCTCCCTCAGACCGTTATCAATCGGTTATCACAACACCGGGTGCAAAATATTATTATAATGATTATTATTATTGTTATTTCTCGTTCTCATTTTACTACTCTCAATCGCTCTAATTTCAGCAATTAAAGTCTCTTCCTAATACAAATTAACGTATTCGTATTATAATTAAATATGATATCAAATAAATAATTTATTACATTTTTTATTCGTTGCGTAACCACAAATAACTATCGAAGCAATTATTATTATTAATATTATTACACTATAAAACTCTGAAATTATTATTAGTTACCCATTCCTTAATATATAGGTACCTACTTCCATAAATATTAAAATATTATTATGTACTTACCATATCTACGGACGTAGTGGCGCCGCTAGACCATATATTAATATAAGTTATAACTTTAAAAGTAGGTAGGTACTATACCGAAATGGGTGTTTATTATGATGCGTATTCAGGAATATTTATGAAGACGTTTTTATATTACTTCTTATTGGTATTATAGACGTATAGTTGTGCAGTAATGAAGACAGAAATCAGAAATGAGTTTTTTCAAATATAAAAATAACCTACCTATATAGGTACTGTATACAGTAATTAATTAGTGTAATTATACTGATTAAAGTATTTATTATATTATTATGTGATATCTAATGACATTATAATATGAATAAAACACTATAATAACAATAAAATGGTTTGACACGCTACCGCGTGTCCAGATATAGTTTTCCCAATGTAAATTGCAAACAGTTAAAGATTTTTCAAGTTTAATTAAAAACCTTACGTTTTATCGGTGGGTAGGTACCTTCAAAAATCTTCAAATGTTCAAATGTACAGCATGCTGCATGCAGTTCCTACCTACTACCTATAGTACTTATACGTACATTGTGCACTGTACATTTATTTGTTCGTTATAATATTAGCTATTAGCATGTCAATAATCGTATTGTATATTCATCGACCATCGTAAAAAGTTGACCAATATGGCAATATCAATTGGTCTCTTGATTTCTTTCTCTTCTTATGTTGTTAAAAAAAAATAATTTATTGAAATAGGTACCTATTTATAAGTTGATTAAAAAATTAAAACATAATAAATTATGTTGGTACTTAAGTGTACGACCTATCGTTATTGTTTACATATACCACATAAATTATTGCCTATTTTTACATGAGCAACAGATAGTAGTTAATAATATCTTAATATACTCTGTAATTTCAGCAATATTCCTTTGAACCGACCAATAAATCAAATTTAATCCACACAATTATAATAAAGTTAACGCATATCAGAACTGTATGAAGAATGATGTGTTCCTAATTTCCTATATCAATTACAGATCGGATCGATTTAAATTTTAATTAATGTGAATAAAGTGATATTTATATCTCATGTATTTGTAAATCATAAAGTTCGATTATTTTATCATTATAATAACAGTAAGAACACTTTTAGAAAATATATATTTTCGTTTTATGTATAGACTCTTAAACTCTTTGGTAGTTAACATGAAAGGTTATATGCATTTATTTATTAGTTTCTTAAACTTGAATCGTGATAAATAGCTATATAATTATGATGATACAGGTGATAGATACGAAAATAGTGAAATTAGTTTTAATGAAGATTAAATTATTATTTATTTGAACATTAATCAATGTGACTAACCTATAAATGTTAGAGCATTATTTTTTAGTTACATTCTTATTTATAAATTACATAAATTACATTTTAAAATGTAGCAAATTTCCAAAAGGTATAAATGTTTGTCGTTCAGTTAACGTACCTACCTAATCAGTGTGTGCTACTGACTGCTGTGCAGCTACATCTTGAATGGGAACAAATGAGTAATAAGTAATAACATTAAATAACATTATGGTTACTTGTTGAAAAAAATACCGTTAAATCTTAAATATTTCATTTTGTTAGCTATTTTTTTAGTTCGATTTTATTTATTTAGGTATATAATGTTTGTATACATTGTTTTCATCGGAACTGTAACTGTATCGATCGGTGTTAATCTTAAAAAGGTGCTTAGGTACCTTAATATGATTTTGCACCATAATATGTACAATATACTACGTCTACTATAGTCTATATCATTATTATCATTATATAAATATAAAACTATATAGCATTATAACATACATAAATCAGATAACATTATGAGTATATTGTATATATGTTTAGGTTATGCTCATTTATTTCATTCAGCAAATTTCTGAACATAATTCATTACAAAGACTCAAAAGCTCAATGCATTTATGCATAATACAATATCATCTAATATTTTGATCTATTTATATTATATGATTTTCATATGCCACAAGGCATGTATTTTTATTAATTAATATATGAATAACTAATAAACGAATAGTTAATAGATCGATACAAACAATAATGTTTTATTGTTAAGTATTCAAGCAAAAGTACCTATTAAAATATTTATAAGTTCTCAAATACATAATTTAAATGCTTTTAATATTTCTGAATTTTTAAATACCTAGTACTGTACCTACTACAAATGTGTGTATATTAGGTAGCCAGGTAGGTATTGTAATTTGCAAAAAACAGTTATTGTAACAAATGTAAGCGTTATTATATAAACAATAACTAGCTTAAATAACTTTACTGGGTTTTGACTTTTGGTTAAATCTCGTATTCTCGTCATAGAGTAGTAACTGTTATCGTAATTGATTTTAAATCAATGATAAATCATAGTACCAATACAAAAATTATTCTGTAGGTCAGTCTCAGTCTTCATTTCTAGTTGTATTTTATAATTTTTATATTGCCTATAATATGTACCTGTTATTAATAATTTTTTCTATTAGGAATACGATATTATGTTGAATTTATTTTTGCCAAAAATATCGCATATTTTGTATAATTTCATAAAATATAATATACTTACAATTTTTGTTAATTAATATATACCTAATAGCCAATACCGTCGACGCGCGGTGTAAATATGATTGTTTCATGGTTTCAAACTCAATTATTTTGGGCTATATAATAATAAAATAAATATTTAAAATTATGCGCAGTGACTGTAATAGTGTAATAAGTTTTAATTTTTAATAGTTTAATGATGGTGGTCAATTGGTCATCATATAGGTATTCTGGTATTCACAAGAGAACAACCTAACAACAGTATTAAATGGCTTCTGAAGTTTTTATCTGTTATAGGTAGGTACATATTTCATTCCAAAAGAACACGAATTTAAACGATAATTTTATTTAAATAAAATGGGGCTAAATGCACTTTACCACCCTATGTAAAATTTTCGATTTTTTTTTTTTGGAACTTACTTATGTTAACTATTTAAGAACAATAATGCAATCAAAATTTATCGGTCGGACTTAGCTTCGAAGGACAATATGGCCTTTAGAAATTACCAATTTTGCGTTTTTACCCGTACCTGACCTACGTTAATCACGTCTTTCACGATTTTTTTCTTTGTTTCTTGAAACTTACCTACATTTATTATTGAGTATAATTTATTTTTACGCCTAGGTTATTGTTGATACTTACCCGAGTTGATTACGCGCGGAACAATCAAGTTAATTTTGGATTTACAAATATTAGAACACCCAAATACATTTAATAAATAATATTTAATAATAATATAATGAGTTTATAAATATCTTTCATACAATATAATATCTAATTATTGTATGTATCGTTCTCACTTAATTCATCGTCATAGTTACACCAGGTTAGCTACTTCTACTTAGGAAGGCGAAGGGAGCCACTATGTAGGTACCTCTCTACTTTGTTATAATTTAACTGACCACCGAGTTTGACAACTGATCCTGCATGCGAAGAGTCACTATATAATAAATACTTATATTAAATTGCTAACATCCAAAGGCCATAATTTCTTAACCTAAGTCCGGGTGTCCGATTGATAAATTCCGATTGCATCATTGCACTTGAATAGTTAATATAAGTAAGTTTAAAAGAGAAAAAAACGAAAAATTTGCATAGGATGGTAAAGTGCATTTTTTCCGGAAAACTAGGCAACAGTTGGATTTTTTAAGAAAAATACCACCATTATTTGTATTAAAATTATAGAATAATAAATTTATCAAAAAAATCGTATAGGTACAAATAACAATGCCTATGAAAGCTGGAACAATAGGTTTTTCTGTCATCTCGTTATTGGTAATAAATATCTTGATAATTGGAAATTACTAGCAAAATTGTGTTAAGAAATTGGAATTGAAAGGACAAGAATGGCATTGGCTTGAGTAGGAGAGATTAATAAAAAAGAAAACAAAAGCTAATAAATAGATGAAAGTTCGATTAAATATTTTATATTAACGTTTTTCTTAAGAGGTTTCACCTTCACATGTAGTCTCCGTCTTACAAACGTACAATATAGAAAAAATAGTTTGACAAAGATCACTCAAACTAACAAGTTAAGCTAAGTTAAGTAACCAAATTTTACCCAATTACAAAAGACAAATATTTCGGAACTTCACTCCATTGTCGTAAAATATTTAATTGTAGGTAGGTATCTACGATTTATACGAGGTGTAGACGTGTAGAAGATGCATTGTCAACCGCCAATTTACAACATAAAAAAAATTAAAATCATAAAATAGCTCCAATAGTGATAAACATTGGTACGTAGGTACTCTTTAAAATTGTTAATCAATGAAATATTATACTAATCACCCGTTGCTTGCGTTATAAAAACAAAAAGATAAATTACACGATTTAAAAAAATAATTACCTACATAAGTAAGAGTATATATACTTTTCTTTTTAGCATTAATATAAAGCCTTGGATCGTTCAGCTGTATTTAAATCACTTGCAAAATATTAGGTAATATATTAATATAATAAGATGGCAAATTAAACTATACCTATGCGAGTATGCATTTTTTTAGACAAAATCGCAACGACTTGACGTTTTTAGCAAATCCGGATTAAAAATTCAATTTAAACTTTATATTTACACACTTAAAATATTTCGAATTTTTATGCATACAATATTTTAGTTATTATTAGTTATTACCTATTTATTATATAATATATGATTTTTCAGCAAAAAGTTAGTTTTGTAAATAATGTTTGATATAGAAAAGTAAATTACTAATGGAAATAGAAATTTTAATATAATATTATACGAGTATTTCATTATACTTTAAACAATCGATTAAAACATTATAATTCTTAGTCGTTTGCTTCATTCTTGAATATGGTTCGGGCATATGAGATCCATAAACTGTTGATAATATGATAAACTAAATTCAATAATTATTATTTGAAGATTAAAACGTGTTCTGCAGCTTATGCTTTGTTAAAATTAAAGGGCGGATGTTCATGCATTTGTATATTTTTTACTTTAATAATAAAAGTTGCTAAGTAGGATAGAAATTTGCTTTGTGACCTATAGAATATGAAAGCAAAATTGTTATGTTGCATATTGCATATGTTTGCATATTTCGATCCATTTTTCTTTTAAAGCATATTTAGATTTTACTTGAAATTTAATTTTTATTGTCGATTTCAATTACTAATTTGTCTATTTTATCTTTATCAATAAATGTTATCGATTAATAATAAATTAACTTTTCAGATTAATTCAACAATAAAAGACCAATAAAAATACATTGATTTTTTGTTTTAATTATTTATCCATTTTACTTTAATTTTAAGTTTTTAACAGTTATTATTTACAGATTTAATGTTTTTACGTATATTTTTACATTTTTTTTTAAGGTATATAATGTTTTGTTGAGCACATTTTAAAATGTTATAAAGCATATATTATTATATTTAAGTTTTTCGGGTATGAACATCTGCCCTTTAGTTATGATTCTTTAATAATAAATGAGTCTATTGACAATTTAACAATATTTATGAAAGTTATTTTTGTGTCATCATACACTACAGGACACCACTCATAGTGTTGTTGTTTTTTAATCAAACAATTAGGGCATACAAAATTTGTGTCGTTGTATTATTTTGTACAATAAATTTTTTACAATAGGTGATTATATTATGGAAGTTATTAAATTGCAATTACACAACTATAAAATAAAATAAAATAAAATATACATATTAATATTATTTTAAAGTCTGGCACTATATTTCTTGAATTTTATTTAATCAATTAATAAAATAGGTACAACCACTTTAGATTAATCATACAAATTAAACATAATAAAAATATATATCTTAAAGTTCAATAAAATTACTATAACAAATAACTTGAATAATATTATCGAATATATATTATAATAAGTATTGTTACTTGTTGGTGGTAAAATAACCAAATGAAAGATCTATGAGTAATAATAATTTAGTTATAAAACAATAATATTCTAAAAAATAATAATGTATAATTAAAATAATAATAAGGAACTATAATATTATTTATGTATATTATATTGAAAACACTTTTACTTGGTATATTGGAGTAACTGAAGCAGTTTTAATTCAACTACAGTTTACGGTTCTAATTTATACAATATTTATTAAAAAAAAAAAAAAAAACATTGAATACAAAATATACTAACAAATAAATATGTATATCATATTATATTTTGGTTTAGTAATAATCTATTTAACCCGCCATGAGTCGCACCATTGTATGTAACACATGTGGTCGCACAAGGTCTTTTTGACCGTTCACTTAGATCTCATATTTTTTTTAACATTTTACATACAAATGCATTTATTAATAATTTACAAAAATTATATTTTATTTATTTATTATATTTTACAATAAAAATTGGTATGAATGAACTATTATACTTAAGATTAAAATGAAAATAAATGGCCGCGCGGTTTTGAGGTCTGTTTCTCCCACCAAGCCGACTGTCGGCGAAAATAAACCAAAATATTGCTAGGTTCGAAGAAATAAGAGGTAAGTGACTAGATATATTGTTTTTGTTGGTTTTTCCATTTAAAATTGTATGCCAACGAAAATAATGCGTAACAAAATTGATACCGAGTTTAGTCGCACACGGCCTTTTTGACAGATTATGGACTTTACAAATAGCTATAAATTCGATGAACAATAATAGACTGTTCTAAATAATTTTAAAAAATAGGTCAACGTGTACATTGAAGGTAACCAAATGCATGAAATAAAGTAAATTACTCACAATGATTTATAAGTAAAATAATAAACTCACGGTCTAAAAGACCGTGATGCGACTCATGGCGGGTTAATGTAACGAGTATCGTCAGTTATTAAATTTAATTATTTATATTATATTATTATAATATAAAAACATACTATAAGTGCATTAATATTCAGTTCATCTATTAGCTCCTTATTTTAATATTACTTGTTGAAAGTAGTCATGTTTGAACATTTCCAAAGGCAATATTCTTATGGTTCTCCTCCAATAATAGGTTCATCTGTAGGATAGTGTACGACAGTTCTCAATCTTCTTGGTACAGCTCTCAATAAATTATTGTAAATGCACATGCCAATAAGCAATAGCAGGAAACCAACAGGCTATAAAGATATAATTTAATATCAATATTTATATATTTAAATGTTTTTATTTTTATTATTTATCAAAGAGGAACTTTAACTTCTTTTAAATTTTTTCAATGTGGAATAACAATAATTATGGTTAAAATAATACCTGAAGTGGATTGAATGTTTGCCAGCCAACAGCTAACGAAAAAGTCCAAATGAAAAATGTTCGAACAGAATCCAATACCATCCTAGTGGTTGCAGATATTTCCTTAGCAACACTTATACCAGAAAAGTTGAAGTAAGCAATGCTTATTATGTTTCCTGAAAGTAAAACACATAAGAATAACAATAAAAGCAATTATATATCATGATATATTAGTGCATTAGTCATTAAAATTTACCTATTAATGCAATCAGAATCCACTTATTGTTCATTATTTGAGTAATAGCTTCTGGAAAATCTTCAATGACTCCACGAGAGTTATCACTAAGAGGAGGACCAACATTGATGTAATAAAATGGTATTAATAGCAAACTCATCATCAGGAATCCAAATACACCTTAAAAAAAAGAAAATATATATATTTCATACACTTATATATTCAATGATAATTTATTATCATGAGACTGTGCAGAAGATGTAAAAGAGGTGGTCTGAATTATTGTGTGATTTAATGATGTATTGGTGATTATATCTAAAGCATTTCACATATTGTATGGTTAATTTTATTAAGTACATTATACTAAATGTTTTTTTGTTGATTTTAAATAACAGTTGTTTTTAAATTTTTATCAACTAAATATCATACAGATTAGATGTTTGAACTTTAAACAAATCACTGTTTGTTACTAGTAAAGTAGTAACTAATGATATATATTTTTTAATGTTATTAAAAAGAAACATTTTTATCTTATAATGCAATAAATTTAAGGCAAAAACTTGAATTATACAATAAAAGAAATAAATACATTTTATTTAACACGTTGACTGCATATGTCTTTTTACAATTTTCATATAGTGCGTATACCACTTTTCTGAAAATAGCTTAAGAATTTTATCCTATTTGGTCAAACATTCAAACCGCAGATTAATACACAATTTAAAACACACATTTAACAACGCTAAATAATAATAAACCATTTACTTTAAATATATATTGGACGCCAAATGGCGTCAAACGCATTGCTAAATGATCCTCATGACGCTGATTGGCGTCAGTACACAGTCAACATGTTAAGCTACAAATTTATAAACAAAAATGCAAAAGGTTGTATGCTTTTGGGTAGGGATAATTTTTTTCTTTCTTAAGATTACAAGGCTAATTGGGACTCGGCAATAAGTTAATACTTATTGCAGGGTTAATAGTCTTGGAATACTATAAAATTTAAGATTCAAAAGCATATCTCTATAATTTAATATTGATATATTATGTAAGATATAGATGAGGATAATCATTAATATAGTACAATCAAGCACAAGGGTGCCGTGTAGAGGGGGACTCAGGGGATACAGCCCCCCCCCCATGAGTTTGCTATAGTGGAGCTGTAAAATGAAATTATCTATGTAAAATTTCAGTATAAGTGTAGTGAGCCCCCCATGATATTTTCAAAACTTGGCGCTTATGATCAAGCATCATTTTATTATATAGAATAATAATACCTTCCCAACCAACAGCTTGTAATGGTGGTATATCATTCGAAACAACATATTTCTCTTCATAAACCATTTGAGCAGCTGTTATTATCTGAGCAAATAAGATCAATGAGTCACCTAAAAATAAATAATAAATATTAGGTTCTTTAATATTGACATGACCTATTTTTCAAACAAAATCATTATATTCTTATTATTTATTAGTTATTACCAATGAGAATTTCATTAGTAGATTTTGAGCCTGTTCCAGATGATAAGAAATCTGATACACCAACTGTGGCTAATCCAATAATTATGGTAAATATGCCCAACCAATGACGAACAGAAACTTGTCGATGAACAAAAATTTTTGAAAATATAGCAGTAAAGATTATTACAGCACCTAAATGAAAAATTCAAAAATTAATAATGTATTTTATTTATTATAAGTTAAGTATATTAAGAGTACATTATACTTGCTTGTGTTGTTTCTGTCTTATACATGATATACCAAATATTAAATTTAAAGAGAATAATATAAATTATGTCTGAACGAGTTATATTATAAATATATTTTTAAAAACGAGTAAATTATTTTTGAAAAAAAAAATGTTTGCTTAGACACAAGGTTATATTCTCTTCTATACATTTGATAATAAGTAGATTTGATTTAATATTAACTATAAATAAACTATAGTAAGATTCCATACTATTTATGTAAGATAGGAACACCAAACAACACATCTATCTAATTATAAGATCATCTTAATACTACTATATTTTTAATAATCAAAATGATGTAATTAAGCTGATTACAAAAATACCTCTTAACATTTGAAAACTAGATGCAAAAGTCATTGTTAGACCAATGTACATGAGTGTAGTAGCTATCATATCAAACATTGCTGGGATAAAGAACAAAAATGGATTAAATTGTTGGTTCCCTTTAACTATTGGACTGTCCTCAATGGGATACTGTAACAAAAATATAATTAAAATTATTTAAAAATTCTTTTTTTTAAATGTATACTTACTTGTTTTTTTATATGATATCTATATGCCAATTTGAAGAATAATAAACACAAAAATTCTCCAAAAAACATAGTTAATGATTGAAAAAATGGATGGTTAAAATGACGTGGCTTGCCATCTGAACCTTCAGCTTCAAGATTATCAGCCCATCTAAATTAATAATTATATAATATTATAATATAATACAATAGAATACAATATATATTCTTTGTTGTGGAGAAGGGATATTTGAGAAGTAACCACCTCTGTTACTTTATTAGGTGTGATTTTTTGGTTGGTAATGTATTTATGTAATACAGTGATAAAAAAAGGAGTATTAATATTTGGATACATTGTCTAAGTATATGTATTGGATAAAATTGCATATTTTTACGCATTTTTCAACCAAGGGTACACAGACCCTTGGGGTCCTCAAGAAGATATTAGAAGGTTTGTTGAAAAAAGTGAAATTTCTTGTATTCAATTAATAATTGGTTTTTTTATAATATATAATTTAATAATTCTTATCTATCTTATGAGAAAATATATGACAAGTTGACATTTGATGGTCCATAAAGTAGTGGTGAGAGGTCAAGAGAAACTTGAATGAAAAAAGGGTTGAGAAACACTGATATAGTATGTTTCTTAAATTATTCTTAATTTTTAACAAACATAGGTTCGTTTTAATAAGTATGATAATATAAAATATTACTGTGTTTAATGAAAGAATGTAAACAATAAAATAGTAAACATTTATTTAAATAATAATAATAATATAAAAATAAATTCTTTGTTTAATTCTCATACTACATAATAATAGTAGTCAGTATTTGTAATTTCGTAGGGAAGATAAAATATACTAATTTATTGTTTTATCCCTATATTCTAATAATTTATAATTGGTAATAAATTTTAGTTGAGTAAATATCTTTATAAATCTAAAAACTGTCATTTTCACTAATATAAAATCTCAATTTTTTCTATCTCTAGTGAATTATTAATTTTTATACAATATGCATTGGTTACTTTGTCATTTTGTTGTACAGTTGTTTAAATAGCATATGTTATAAGATTATACCATTAGTTCAAGGTTAACTAGTTCAGTGACTTACATGTATGGACGTATGGTTCATGATTATGTAAAAGTTTAGGTAGGTACACACAAATAAACTTGATAAAGTAGAAACAGTATACATAACATAAATATAACATAATTATAGAAAATCAAATATAGTCTTCAAAGTTTAATTATCTAATTTAAACTTCGTTATCACGAAGTACCATCAATGGATTCTTTCTCTATTCATGCCATATATAATTATGAACAAGAACTCAAATACTATATTATTATTTGTTAAGAATTAATAAAATAAATTGACAATTATTATAATTATTTTATGCAATAATAATAATAATAAGTAAAAATCTTTAATTTTAATATCAGTTTAGGCTTGATTTAACATACAAATTTAACTATCATAAAAAAAGGAATAAGATTATTGTTGAATGGAATAATTACTCCATTTCCAAAAATTGATTTTAAATAGAGATTAATACTTTGCAATGTAACATTATACATATAGTATTGTACAACAAACAATTTTAAAAATATCTTATATTTACTTATATTTAAATACACTTTGATTAACTGGGATGGATAAAAATATGTATAAAATATAATACCAACAAGAAGCATTTAAATAATAAACTATCTTAAGAATATTTAATGATTTTCAAAAAAAAATAATTGTTTAGAGAAGTTAACAAATAAACCAACAACTATTAGTACCTATACACTAAACTGAACTTTGAAGTTAAATCATGTATAATTTCTCATTAAATTGAAAGTTGTATAATGTATATGTATCATAAACAACTGTAAAACCATCATTAGGTAACAGGTCAAGTCAATCCGAAGCAAATTATTAATCAGCCATTAACAGATTCATCTAACTCAATACGCTTATATCATTTAAACTGAATATCAAATTATTGATTTTTATCCACCTATACCGTACACAGACAAGGCAAATTCAACAAACTTTAAACATATTGTTGTCAGTGATGAGTATGACATTATTTATTAATTAAAAACACTGGACTTACTTGACACTGAGCGTGTTAATGGATCCGGTGACGACCATTCCGATGGCCAACAATAGTTGGTACGACGAGTACATGATTTATTCTGCGGCAGGCGTGAACTAAAGCAGTTGTAATAGTAATCGTACAACAGTCAAATTGTCAAAATTGTGATTTCCTAACCTGAAAGACACATAGAAAATAATGAAACAAAATTCGAAACATTCCTATAGATAATAGGTATGTAAGAATACATCGGAACAGGGTATTCTGTGACGAGATAAAAACGCTTATATGTCACGTTTTGAACGCATTTTTTTTTTTATCTAATAACCAGAAAAACACGTCCGAATAAAATATTATAATAATTATTAATTAACAACATTATGAATCAACTATGGATACGTACCGTGTGTATGTAGAAACCAACTGGAAAACTCGACCGTCGCTTGACGATCTGTATAGGCGCCTACTATAAGTCTATAGTCCAATACAGGTATAGACTAATGGACTATAACAGTTGAGAAGCAGTAGCTCTACAGCGGCGAGCATGGACGGTATTTCACTATTTTATCGTTAGTTTGTTATTACTGATTGTCGTTCAGTAGAGCAGTCACGAATGTGTATTGTAAATCGGACGTCTCTATCTGATCCGAAATCTCTATCCTTTGTGTTAGTCGTCAAAACCCGCAGGCAAACGATTGAAATGAATAAACGATATCGAATATAATATATATTATATATATATAGCTCTATAAATCTGTAAGCGCTTTAATAGTGCGATACTGCGATCCAAGTATGAGAGAAAAAAATAAATACTTTTTAAAGTAAAAACTGAGACGGACTGTTATCACTTAACAGCTGTTGTACGTATTACATATTTTCATTGTTATTATTATTATATTTTTATCCACTACTACAACTATTCGCATGACCTATAATCGGGATTATTATTTATTACGTACCTACCCACTACCCACGAATGTTACGGTTCAAGGTCGCAGCAATAACGACAAAATGTTGTTACATAAACATAAGTAATAATAATATTATTATTATTTTTTATAATAATATTATGGTATCTACTATTTGTATATTTCGGTTGTTCCGTGTTCGACCATAGCGGCATAGCACTTTAGCGCGATAGATCAAATTATTTGGGGTGATTTAAATCCCCCACAATATCGATTTAAATAAAACGTATCTTAACTACACCGTCACACCCACATCCCGCATCACAACTACTGCAACAATTATTGACAATAAAATTGACATACACTATACATAATGTACAAATTGTTTTTCCTTCGTATATATTCAATCTATTATTATTTATTTATTTTGGTTAAAGCGGATTCACGCGTTAACCCCCCCCCCCTCTCAATTCCTTTTTTATATTATAATAATATACATATAGGTAATAACAATATGTTTGTTAATAATTTTCCATAAGCTGGTGTATGAAACTAACTAACTTACTAATGGTTTTTATTGATTTAGTTTTATTTTAGAAACTAAACATTTGCTACACCCTACACTTATATCATTGTTATTAATTTCAAACACCACGTTTTCACTTAAAAATTAAAAAAATGTCATTAATTTCCTTAGGTGCCATTTTCAGTCCCAGAAGGTGACACTGTCACATGTTCAGTGCAAGGCTGGACATTAACGAGTTGAAAGTTAAAATTAAGTTAATTAACTCGTTACTTTTTTTATTCAAATTAACTTTTAACTTATTAAGTTACTTTTTTAAGATTAACGTGTTAACTTCAAGTTAATTTTCAACCAAAGAATAATGCAAATTTTTGAATGGAGTTTTTATAAAAGTAGATTTCTTGATAGCTAGTTAATACTTTGATGTATCATTTTAAATTTCCACAGTAATTTTTTTGAGCGTAAAGAAAAACTACCCATCTAATACACAATATTATGTGTCTAGAATTTTAGATTCTGAACGGAGTGATGAATGTATTGATTTTACAATGATGTATGTTTTTTTTTGTTTTTGTTTTTGTGTCTGTGTACAGCATAACTAGTCGAAATAATACTTCAATTTCAAACTTCGGGGGTGGTTTCCGATGGAAAAGTGAATATCCTTGGTGCATTATAGAGGTAAAAAGTAAACATTTTCCAACAGTTTTCAAAAAAATCGAGAAAAACAAAAAAAAAAATGACGGAAAAAAGGGAATTTTTACGCAAAACCAGTTTTCGACTAAATCGATTTTTTTATAAGGTTGTAATTCAATAACTAATCACTGTAAATACTTGAAATGTTCAAAAATTTTCCGATTCAAAAATTGTTGACTTTTTTTGAGTTATTTATAGACCACTGAAATTTTCGACTTTTATGCGAATTTTTTTTTGAAGTGTAGGTAAAAAAATTTTGGATCACCAAAAAAACTTGAAAATTTAATACAAAGTTCCTTATGAGTTGTTCTTATTGTAGCTAAAAAAAATTAAAAATCGTAAGTCACAATTTTTTTATAAGCGTTTATAGTTCAAATTTTTACGAAATCTGTCGAAAACGCGAAAATTTGCAAGTAATTTTGAAGTTGAAAAATCATAAAAATGTTTGTGTTAATAACTAAGAATTGAAAATACAACACTAAGTCTTCCATAAGTTTTCCTTCAAGTATCTATAGAGAAAACTCGAAGCATCATTATAAGAAAAATTTTAAGTGCGTTTGAATTTTAAATTTTTACGAAATCGCGTAACGATAACGATTTATTCTCAAACGATTTTAAATATTTGTTATTATTCAAAAAGTATAAGTAAATTTTACCAGTTATTTAGATTGGTATTTTTCTTACATGATTTAATTTTTCAAAATATTTTGAGTTTTTTTGAGCTATTTATAGACAACTGAAATTTTCAATTTTTCTGAAAATTTTTTTTTGAAGTGTCGATAAAATTTTTAGTCCGAGGTCAACCCCACCCCCTAATGTACAGCAGAACGGTATCCACCTGCCCACTTTTTTATATTGCAAATTAGAAAATTTAAAGTTTAAACTAAGTTAAGTTACTTTTTTTCCTAAGTTAACTTTAACTTAACGAGTTAACAAAAAAAAATATGAGTAACTTTTAACTTAATTTTATTATTTTAAATTAACTTAACTTCACGAGTTAAAAAAAATCGACAACTTGCACAGCCTTGGTTCAGTGTTCAAAGTAGAGACTAGGCAGTGACAGACGGGTACTGTGTCACTTTCATACATATTATACTATTTTGGCTACAAGACAGAATAATGGCTGCTAACATTTTCTGTGTCTTAAGCATAGAGATTCCTGATCTTGAACTTGACCCTCTCCCCCTAGACATTGTATCATGATTCATGATTCACGGTCCATTCAAATCCCCATAAATGCTCAACAGTTCGTGCATCAAGCAATATTCACGTCCACTTTCCGAAAACGTACAAAGGCAAACTACAGATGATGGATATCCCCAGTGCAGTGTCGGATCAAGGACATTTGATGCCCAAGGTTAATAAAAATTTAGCAACCTTACATAGCATTAGTGTGCGGGTTGTCAACACTTAAGAGCGCCCATGGCAAAGATACTCACTGCCCCTAGATCCGGCAATGCCCCAGTATTAAAAACAGTCTCTATTGTTAAATTTAATAAATCAAAAATCAATAGGTAATCAATGCAGTATCACCCTGTACCTACTTTGAAGGTAAAATTGATTCTTTTGCAATAGGGCTTTAATACAGGGAAATTTTGGGGCTTACAATACTTACATGAAAGAAGGTATTTGGTCTAAGAAAGCAAGACTAGAAGGCTGTCCCAAGTCGTTCAAACAAGATCAAGTGCTTGGTAGACACAACAATGTAGATCTTAACAATTATTTCCGAGGTGTGACTCCTACTTCTCGGAATACAGCCATACAGGGGTCATTAGGCTCTGATCTTTTAAAAGGTGTCAATAATGGTTAATCCAACTTATCAGAATGGCTGTTTAGTTTTAAAGTTATTGATTATTAGAACATAATGTCCACGGGAATAAAATGTAGGAAACCCTTTTTTCTAAGTCACCACAAAAAAACTCTTCAACTATTTGTTAGCTATTGTTTGTTATAAAACTTTTGATAATTGGTTAACCTGTTAAAATCTAAATGAAAACATAAGGACAATGTCATAAGATTTAAAAAGCCAATTGTTAAATTAATGTGACAGTTGAAAGATTTAATACATTATGAATGTTATAAACAACAAATGTATGCAAAACAATCATACCTATATAATAGCTTAATGAAAACTTTTATTTTTATTTTTACAAGCGATACACAATCTATATCATTTGACACAATAAGTGTGCTAAATGCTAAAAGTAACAAATATGACTGGTTAGCATAATTTTGATGAAAGAAACCACCCATTGATCATACTTCTTATGGCTGCTTAATTATGATAAGATAATTTAGTATATATATTTATAACAAGTCACAATACCATTTGTGCTCTAAGGCTAAGGTAATATTTATGAAACTTAAGGTTAAATTTTCAAGAAAAAAAAAATCAAAAATTTCAAATGTCTATAAATAGCTTAAAACAATTTTTGAAAGCTATATAATATTATTTAATAAAGAGAAAATGCTAATTTAAATATTTAAGAAAATTATTGTGAATCTTCACAGTCAACTCTCTTAAGTACCAACTAAAATAACTTTCATATCAGAAAAGATTTAGAAAATAATAATTTAAGCATTTTATTTTTATTTTAATGTGCTAACTGCTAACTACTTATTGAGTTACACAAAAAAAAAAATCATTGAAAAACCAATACATTAATAGCTCCAATCAGAATCTAAAACAAAAGAAATAATAAAAAACTGTTTTAAAAATGCATGTGTTTTCAATTCCAAAAATTGCAAATACCCAATCAAAACATTTAACCAAATGTCAAAATTCAAAATTATGCCTGATGTAGCTCATAAGATTGAAAATTTAATGGGGTCACAACCTTATCACCTCATCTAATAACCCAATCATACGTCCAAATTAGTGGCCACTAAATTTGATATACTGCACAGGTATCTTTAATTAGATAATTAAATATAAGGCAAAAGCTATGCATTTTAAATAAATTTATATTTTCCAAACAAATATATTTTAATTAATATACATTAAAAGTTATGTCAGCATTGTTGTAAGCAAATAACTAATCATTCTAGATTTAACTTAACTTGTAATCTGACAATAGTTATGAAAACAAATATATTTTACAATCCTAATTGATTCATTGTCAATCAAAAAAACATTTATAATTTTAATTTTTTTTTATAAATAGTCTATAATTTATTCAAATTATCCTTACTATAAGTATTGGAAAAATCTATATTTATTTTCGAAACTATTATCCTTTGTAAGAAACTAAAAACGAGTCATTAATTGTTTTCACAAAATGATATGCAGTTAAATAGTCCTTTTTAATAATAGCTCATGTGACAAAGACAACCAAACTTTTATCATACGATATAAAATAAAAAAAGCGATTTGTGTCATTTATATATTTACACTAGTATGTAAAATTATATTTAATTTTAATTTAAAAGTAAAATACATTTAAATTCAGCTAAAAAATATATATACAAATCTTAAAAATTATTATCACTGTAGGAAAAAAACAAATTTTCTTATCAAAATATATTATAATATTAATTCTTATAAACAAAAAAGTAAAGCTAACTTAGAAATACTAAAGGTATCAGTAAAGTGTACCTTTTACATATAAAAATAAAATTAGCAATAGATAAGAAGAATAATAATTAAATATTTAAATTACAGTGTCATTATTTGGTTCTATTTTTTAAATTTTTTTTTTTTATAATATATCATTAGATTCATTTTTTTCGAATACTTTTATTAGTTGAGAAAGAGTGATATCATCCCATCTATCAAACATGGCATCAGAAAATACATTTGTGATGTTTTCTTCAATAGAATTTCGAATAATAAAGTGATGAACAAATGTGGGTCTAAAAATTAATAAAAAAATACATCTATATATATTTTTATGAATATTTTACATTTATATAAATATACATTATACGTTTATACAATTTTTGTATTGAATAAATGTGTATTGTGGTATTATTAATATTATTTTCTAAACAAATGATTTATATTTAAATAATAAATAATTTTACTTGGTTTGTCCTATTCTATGAATTCTCCCTATGGCTTGAAGTTCATCAGCTTTGTTAATTATTGGCTCCATGAAAAATATTCTTGTTGCTTCAGTTAAATTCAGTCCCTTTGAACCCACGCTTAATTTCATTAATAATGCATTTATTTTATTATTTGCCTAATAACAAACAAATATAAAATATTACACTTTACTATATTCATCAATCATCAGAATTTGATAGTTATGTATAAAGATATAGTATATCAACATTTACATATTTGTTTAATTTTTTTACATACTTTAAAATCTTTTAAGGTTTTTTTGTACGTAGATCCAGATTTTAGTATTTTAAAATTGATTGAATTTTGTGTTAAAGCTTCTCCAAGAAGATTTAATGCTTTATCCCACTAATTAAGAGAGAAACATTTTATATTGATTTTTAAAATAAAATACACATTGAAAAATATTTATGTTATATTTTACTATATTCTATAAATAAAACTCACATTTGAGAATATTAAAACTTTCACATTTGGATCCTGCTGAGTCAATTCCATCAGTTTTAAAGTCACACTTTCTATTTTAGTAGAAAAGGAACCTTTGATGTTTGACACTTCACCTTCTCGGTTATTTTTCACATAAGATACAGAATCCATTGGAGTATTGGTTCTACACATGGGACAAGCTATATCAAAAGCTTCTGAATGATTACACATGGATGCTAAGCACTGGTTACACACACTATGGCCACATAATAATACTGCCCACTGTTAACAAAAAATAAAAATTTAATAATTTCAAAATGTCATACAATTATAAATGTTTTACATACTCCTGCTTCACCATTCAGACAACAAATTGGACATGTATCAATTTCAGTAGAGTTTTCTTTTTCTTTTTTTAAATTTTCTAGATAAAGTAGCTTTCCTATATCTCTTTCTAAGACAGTCATAGTAATTGGAATGTCTGACTTCATTGACATCACATTAAAATCCACCTGAAAATAATTTGAAATGACTTAATACCATTTACTAAGTTAAATCTAACTACGACACAAATATACACAAATTACTAACATATTGTTCCATAATAATGTCATTTTCATTTTTTTTTTTAGCCTTTTTTTTTGATGGACCATCTTCGTCAGTTACTAGGGGACAAGTATTCTCAAGTTTCAACCTTGATTTTGCCATCACTATCTCATCATGAGTAGAAAGACTATCACTAAGATGAGTCCATAACAACCGTAAATAACGGAATTCTTTACGTACTAACTCTAGTACCTTTATGTGTTCAGCTGCATCTTCCAAACAGCTTTTATTTATTATTTTGGCTTGTCCATATTGATATAGTTCTGTAAAATATATCAAACTCTGAAGAAGTCTAAACAAAATTTAAGATGTAAATACCACAACTTACTCATAAGTAAAAATTCTTTTTGAGACATCTTCCAGAGACCTTTACTAGTACTTTCATACATAGTTTCTTGATCATTTTCTTCAGTTTTATCAATTAACATATTCTTTTGTTTATTAGAAACACTAAACAATAATGATTCATACGATTGTAGGCACATTTCAGCATTACATAATAAACACCTAAGTAATAAAACACAATTAAAGAAAAGAAAAACATAAAATCAAAATCATGTATACCAGTATTTTGGATTTGCCTTTTTTGATTTTAAACGTAGATGACATATTAATGCTTTTTGAACCAAGTCATTCATGGGTGTTTCTTCTAATGTTTTTAGCATAGATATTGTTCTGTTTCTACCTATATTTAAGTCAGTAAGCCAAACGCTAAGAACATTATAAACATCGCCAACAGACTTCAATCTAAATCATATCAAAAATATATAGAGCATAAAATGCATTATAAATACAAATTATAAAACAATACAAACCTGTTTGCAATATTTGGAACACCAGGCACACGATAATCCTCCAACTCCATTTGTACTTTAGATAAAAAGTCATTTGGTGAAAAAATCCAATCTAACATGTCTGACCACCAATTTGAATAGCCTAGTGTTTTATTCCCAATGATTTTAGCTACTTTATCGGAATAAAATTGTACAGTTTTACGAGTTGATTCAACCTAAAAACAAAAATGGATATACTAGGTATATTTAATAATTTACCTACTTTAAATAATATTTATAATTTTCATAAAACAGATACAAACAATATTGATATAAAAATTTATTTATTTATTGAATAATTATTAATTTAGTTTAACATAAAGGCAGTGATTTGATACTCTTAATTGTTTAACTTAAAAGTTATAATATTGTGTAATATTATCTCCAAACTATGCAAAATTTTCCAAAAAATGTTAAAAAATAAACTAAATATTGACAATTTTTAAACAAGACTATTATAGAATTACTTTTCAATTTTTTTTTTAATTTCATTTAAGTTCTAGTAGATCAGTGCAAACATTTTGTAATAATTGTCAGAATAAATCTATGCCGAATCCACATCACAGAAAGTCATTTAATATTATAAAATCTGTGCCAAAAATGGAAACTACTGTTTTTTTTTAAAAACTTTCCTAACTTTTTTAATATTTTAGCTCACCATTCATACCAAATACTTGTATAAAAAATAAAAACCATGCAAATCGATTAAGTATAATTTTAGATATAATAGTACAACAAAATCTTCTAACGTTTAAATATAATTATTAAATTAGTTATTATTGTTTATATTAATTATTATTATAATATATAATTTATTAGAAACTATGTATAAATTAAATTGCTTATCACTTACGTTTTGCTGACTAGCCCCAAGATATTCTTTTTCGAGTAATTCCATATCACTTTTTAAGTTTGAGTCACTTAACTTTTTCGTTAAAAAAGTATTTTCTTCAATTACAGTGGCCAAATTATACATAACATGGATTTTCTATAAAACGATATAATAAATCTAAAATGAAAAACATATAAAAATAAACATATTCTACCTGAACTGTATCTATTTTTAGTTGTTTATCTTTATATTTATCCATTAATCCTAATACTGTCCTATACTGTTCAACAGCGTTTTCAGGTTCTGCACGAATAAGATATAATCCAGCAAGTGCATTGTGCAGAGAAACAAGTGAACGTAATGTATCATTACAGTGAACACGGCATTGATCTATCATTACATCCATTAATTTTTCCATTGTCATTGTTCCTTTTATTTTTAAAAACTGTCCGTTCACAGCCTAAAATATAAAATCATTTTTGTTTAAAATATTAATTTACTTCTATTTAATATAAATTTAACTACTTGAGGATGCACACAAGCTTGTCTAAGCTTATATAATGGTCTAATGATATTATAAATATTTTTCTTGTCAATATTTTTTACTGATATATCCAAGGATGGAAATACCCTTAAAAAAAAAAAAAAAAACAATTATTTAATAGAATTAAAATGTATTTAATAAATATCATAAGTTAAGGTATTATTTATATTTTAGATTCATTAATACTCAACAACGAAACATAATATAGATATTGTGTGATACTTTGCACTAGTGGCACTTAACTAGAATAAACTATAGTTATTAAATTAAAGACATTTGAAAAATTGTACATCAAAATATGCTTAGTAGAACCCTGTTACCATAACTTTATTTTAAAAAAAAAATACATACATACTTAATTTATACTTTGTTTAAAAAATATTAATTATTTTATTAATATTATATAGTAAATTAATAAATCGATTGGTTTATTATACATATTTATTATAAAGTAATTGGCTAACATACTATAAATATTAATTTATACTTTATTAGGCAGCAGAAAATTGTCTACTTTTCTTAAATGCAATTCATTAAAACTTTATTAATTGATAAAATCTACATAAATAATTGTCTAGTGAAGTTTTTGAAGTATTTTCGTTTTCATTTTTTATGAAATATAGTCTCAGCTGATTAATGCACTTTTTTGTTCCCCTTGAAATAATTTAGATGGGTTTTTATTACTTTCATAATTCACAAACTCCTCTCAGAAATTTTGTCAAGAATATTATTGTAATTCTAATTTTTATTGAAGCATTGCACACAATTATTAAATTTTAAAAATAACTTGCCATTTCTTACGCCATTGTACTATGTAATTTTCAATAAAAACATACATATTAACATACAGAGTTATAGAATATGAACTTAAGTTTACTCTTAATTTCAAGGAGCATGTGATAATAGGAAAAAAAGAAATGATTAACAAAAATAAAATATGTAACATAAAATGCACAAGTTTAATGTACATATTATATAAAGTATAATAGAGCCAAAAATATTAGATAATTATAGTTTTGATAAGTTAGGTTACAATATCTAGTTAGACAATTTTATCTTTATCTCTTATAAGCAATGATTTGTCCCCCAAAACAGTTAAATTGCCTAAAATGAATACAACATTATTTGGGATTATACCAATTTGTTCCTATTAAGCGGTTATTTTTTTTATGAGTAGTCTCAATTAAACGGATTGTACTATACATAGAATACATCATAATGATCTGGAACATTGAAATGTAATTTTAATTCTAAAATTGTCATATTTCCATGATATACCATCCGTATTCCGTGTATAAATTCATGACTGAGAGCACTGATCACTTTCTGCTATCAAAAATACAATAATGACTCGACTCATAATAAACGCATGCACATTATTTGCATAAATATTTAAATTTAACATTTAATTTACAATATTCTGAATGTTATCATATTTAATTATGGTATTGGTGATATTGTGGTGGATATAATATTTAATGTAATTTATGTTATACAAAATATTCCAGTCCTGGACAGTAGTGAACTTAAAATTGAAACGATAGTTAGCAATAATTTTATTATAACAAGGGCTTTGTTTCTTCTTCACAAGTCATAATGAAACTTGATTTTTTTAAACACTTTTTACAAAATCTTTTATACTGTAATTAAGTTAGTCCTCGTTGTTAAATAGAGAGGAGGATGTTAATTAGATAACTAAATGACTGTAAAATCTGACACTCTACTCCTATGATCCAAACAATACAATACTAAAATATTTTCTTTTTCAAATGAAATTTAGGAGTATTATGATTCTCTATTTAACATGTTAAATAAGGTAAATTGTGTAACTTGACATCACATAACTAATTAATTCATTAAAGTATTACCTGGTTGCAATGTCAGAAAACATTGAAGCACAAAGATCATGTTGGTTAAAGTAAAAATATTTTTCAATCTGTGAAAATGTTAGCCAATGCTGTTCTTTAGTTAGTTTAGGCAAGTTCAATTCTGAATGGACATTCTCCATTGAACTACGCCATATCAATTTTGAAAAATATTCATACATAATAGTTTTTTCACCCTTCATTAGTTGCTGAAATTGTTTTTCGATGCAGTAAGGACTTACTTGTAGGAACAATAAAATGCCGTAAAGATCTACAAATACAAAAAATTGTAATAATTTTTAACATACACTGTGAAAAAAAACAAAGAAATAGTATAATATACAGTACGTCTCAAAAGTCCCATATCCCATAATATCTCCATGGAAAATCAATATATTTAAACACGGTATTTTTACAATACTAAGTATGGAAATTCTAATTTAATGGCATAAAATTCAATTTTTTTTTTTTTTTTAATTAAAAAAAAAATTTATACATTTAAGAATTTCAAATTTTTGAAATAGCCATTTTGTTGAACATATTTTTTAAAACAGTTCAAAAAAAAAAAAAATATATATATATTAAAATTTAATAAAAATTGACAAAGTTAGAGCAAGTTATGTTTTTAAATAATTGTAATAAAAAAATCAATTGTTTCATATTTCAATAAAAAAATATTTATTTCAGCATGACAATACTTTTACAAACCTAATTTAAGTTTTGAATTTAATAGATATAAAAATAACGGTGTGTCGTTTGCTGAACAGCAAAACTGGTTACCTGTTTTTAAGTATTTTAATTATCGTGAAGTGAACCTAAAGTTACGAAATTGAACATAATCTTACAGTTATAATTAATGTAATTTATAATCAATCGTGTTCATTGACTGATCTTTGTCATAAAATCGAACAAAATATTTAAAATATCTAACCAGAGACATTTGAAAATGTTAAAAACGCTTGGGTCCTAAAACTTCAACTAAACTATATGTTGCAAATAATGGAAGTCACTTCGAACATTTATAAAACAAAAAAAAAAATGTAATGAATTACTTTCATTTTTATGTAATAAAATCTTTTTTTTTTCTATTAACAATCAAGTTTAAAAATTTTATTTTAATTTTAATTTTAATCTTCCCTAAGAGCTCCATTTAATAATTAGACATTTACAGATTGCCATAAAAAATCAGCGCTCTAATCGAGATTGTTTAAAACCAGCAATTCTTATTTTGCTAGGTAACATAACTATTATTATAATTATTTAAAAACATAACTTGCTCAATTTTAATATTTTTTTTATTTTGAACTGTTTTAAAAAATATATTCAACAAAATGGCTACCTCAAAAATTTAAAATTTTTAAATGCATAAAAATTTTGTTTTTTAAATATTTGATTTAAAAAAAAATAAATGAATTTTATGTCATTCAATCAGAATTTCCATACTTAGTATTGTAAAAAAAATCATGTTTAAATATATTGATTTTCCATTGTGATATTAAGGGTGATACGGGACTTTTGGGGTATACTGTATATTTAATAGTATCTTAATATGATTAGAGGATGTCTATCAACATTGTACATTACTCCTTAAGTAAAGTATATTTTTTTATTTTTTTTTTTTAAATGCCATATGGCTTTTACTACCAATATTAATTATACCGATAATTTTATTTTGAAACACATGCAATTAAAATAAATATTTGTCTCAACCCACTAAGTATGCTAATGCATAATATGATTAATATTCTGTGTATTTAAAATAAAACTATTATTCATAAATATAAGTACTAAACAAAATATATTAAATGTTATAATATTTAACTTACCATTTAGTGATTTTTGAATTGGCGTACCAGTCATGGCCCATTTATGCACAGATGTTAGATTTAGTGTCATACCACATACTTTGTTACATGTATTCTCAATTAATTGACCTTCATCCAAACATATTCGCCACCATTTAATGCAAGGTAATGGTGACTGAGGATAATTGTATTTTTTTGAATGTCGCAGCGAACGAGTACAGTTTGGATTTTCTAAATTCTTTAAAAAATATATTACAATTATTCTTCACATTAGGTTACTCAATAATAACAAATAAATGAAACTAATGTTGGTTATATACTTTAATGTCTTTATAATTTACAATAAAATATACATTTATTTAATTAATTATTAATCTGTACACTTTTGAGACGATCCTTATATAATTCA
This sequence comes from Aphis gossypii, assembly GCF_020184175.1. Taxonomy (NCBI): domain Eukaryota; kingdom Metazoa; phylum Arthropoda; class Insecta; order Hemiptera; family Aphididae; genus Aphis; species Aphis gossypii. The sequence continues at coordinate 16,038,479 of NC_065532.1, read as the reverse complement.
TGTTTATATAAACTTCATTTAAAGTATACAAAATTAATTTTGTTTATAATATTTCATGATTATACTTACATCTGCAACATAGTTTAAATCTCTTGAGAGAGTATTATAAGAAGTTAAAACTATATCATAGTCTCTGAAAGAATAAGGTTGAATATAACCATCAGAATACACACCATTGTAAACATAAACTTTTAAACCAGGTTTTGCAATATGTTTTTCTATCTATAATTTAAATCCATAATATTAATACACAATAAAAATATACAACTAAATAGTAAATACTACCTCGTCAATCCACTGGTTCAAAATAGATGGTGGTACAACAATCAAAGTAGCCTTGCATTGCAATTTATCATTTAAAATCCAACAATTAGAACACAAAAATGGCACTTCTTGAAATGGTTTTGGTTCAAAATGAACACACTGTGCATGCTGACCTTTACCACACATTGCACAATACACTAAGATACTTTTTGGTGGTGTTTCTTTACAATAACATGTAACAATATGAGTATCTTCATCAAAATTACTAATTATAGCTTTCTTTGGTACCGTACTCATTTCACTTAGTACATTTTTATACCAATTTTCAAGCGAACTACGAGAATTACTTGTTGATTTTATTTTAAGATCTTTGTCACTGGTATATGCTATATATTTGCTTGTTGATGATTTGGATGGCCTTTGAATCAATGGTTTTTGTATACAATCTTTAACCAAAATATTTTGGTTATGGAACTAAAAAAAAACATTCATAAACTACAAAATAAGTGAAAATTTTAAAATTTAATACTTCAGGAGGTGCTGGATTTTTCATAATGCAACATATCATTTCAACAGTTTTTCCGAGGCCCATTTCATCAGCTAAAATGCCTCCACTAAATGGAGACCCATCACATTTTACCACTAAAACAAAATATTATAAAATCAATATACTTATATATTATTAGACTTGAATTATAAGTAAAAAACCCTATACAAAATATGTATAGCAATTATAAATTTTTTTAAAAAAATCAAGTATTATTTTTTAATATACTTATATATTTAATTTTTTAAATGTGTTGTTTGTGTATATAATAACATTTATTATAAATATTTGTATTTATAATCATTAATCAATGATAATAAGTAGTCAATAAAATGCTTTGATTTTAAATTTGGATGAAATTACTTATTTCACACATTGACTGCCAAATGACCACTAGCGGTCACACAATTTGATTATTGATACACCCACATATTTTTCCAGGTCACTCCTAATTTGTATATACTATTTTATATGAAAAAACATTTTAAAATATATAATAAAACAATGTTTATTACATCAAAACAATTGTAATTATTCCTATTACGCTATTGTACTTTTTTTTTAGTACATTATTTTAACGCTATAGAAAAGTTAATAACTTAAAACTATACTAATTTATGGTGATCAGAGTTCATGTGGCGTATGAATAATAATAGGGTATGACTACCAGCATCTATAAAAAATAAAAAATATGCTTGTATAGTTGTATCCTAATGTTTAGAAGGTATTGTCGGTACCATGACAGTCAATGTGTTAAACTATAAATAAACCTAACCATGTTATTTTTCTATATGTTATTTGTTATTTGTTTGAACTTAAAACTTTCATGTATGTATATTGTAATATTATATATTATAATTTTAAGTTATTGGCTATTTATACCACACACCATACAGATTTATAGTAAAGTAAACAGTGATATTCTCTCAAAAGTTAGAAATAGTTAATTATCTAAACATACGGTGTCACATGAGGATTTACCTATTGCGATATGAAATTGCTCCTGAAATAATAGACATCAAAATAATCTTGTTTTTTTTTTTTTACTCACAGAGAGAAGGATTACAAGTATTTCATATTTAAATTTAATTAAATAAATCGTTAAAAATTTAAAAAAAACATTATTTTTCATATAATTATATATTAGATGTAACTGTCATTGTTTCAAAAATATAAGCTAAAACACTGATATCAAAACACCGAGTGAACTACTTTAGAATCTATAAAATAATTTAGAAAATTTGAAAAATCAATTTAATAAAATAAAAGCAGAAGTAATGACGATTGCAGAAAAATCAGCCATGATGATATAATTTACTAAAAAAATTAACAGAAAATTTTAATTTTAATACTCATTTTTATTTTTGTAGAAGGGTGGGAAGAATTCATGAGATACACCCCTCAAGTTAAGTAAAAAATGTTTGTTATATTGTACATTTCTTTCATACTAAGTCAAATATATAAAAATAAACAATTCCATTAATTATGGAAAATAGGTACTTGCCTACTTAAAAAATATGACTTGTTTATTACATTACAGCAAAAAATTAATTTTCAACTCACGATCATTGTTTATTTCTTTATCAATCATCCATTTTACAGCTCTTCGCTGGTAAGATCTAAGTGTTGGAATAACAATCTGAGGTTGTTCGAAGTCATCATTAATGTGTTCATGATAAGTTTTGATGACTCCAAAAAACTCAGCAGCTTCCATAGTATTAGTCATACTTATAAGTCCTGGAAATATTTATAAAACTGTAAGATTATTTATATTTTTTAAGTTTTAAATATATATTATTTATGTATACTCAGCTAATATAATAAAAATAAATTGAATTAAACTTCATAATTTATAAACCCATTTATTATGTATGAATAAGTATTTCTCTGAATATTTTGTGTAAATTAGGATTTAAAGAATTAATATACAAAAGAATCTAGATTTTTTTTTGATTTATTATAATAAATTATAAGAAAAAAATTAGTATTATTTTTAGTACATGGTACATATTATTAAATATTAATTATCAATTAATTAAAACAAATATTTTTTTCCAAAATTTCTATCAAACTAGTATAAAAAATATCACTTTGGTATAAAGTCATTAAATAATTAAAATATGACCAAGATAATTTGATTCCTAACAAAATCAAGAAACAGGATATCATAAACGAAATAAGAATCAATAAACATTTTATTAGGGAATACAATTTAAAACTAAACTAACAACAAGCAAATGATTAATTTTAATGCATGTACTAGAGAATACACATTATTACTTATAGAATAATTACAAATAGATGAATTTTGAAATGTAGAGATAATCATCAAAGTAAAATATAATATATTAGGTATATTTCCATTTTCTGTCCAATAAGGAAACCATATAACATTTCAAATATGAGTTCTACTCGAATAATGTAAATATCATAGTCTGAATTCAAAATACCTACTATGGCATTACATTATACATTTTAAATTTGAAAACGTATTCGTACTTTTAATAAAAAAAAAAAGTGAACGAAGATTCGGGCAAGAAGTAAAAACACTGTATTGATTGGCGTAATAATAAAGATAAACACAAATGTAAGCAATTATCAAGTTTCAGCCAATTTAATCAAGTGAATAATTCAAAATTAAGCCGACGAGTTTGGTTAGGAGTAAAATCTAACGTACCGAATATCAATATCTACAGACGAAGACCAACACAATAATACGGCAGGTCCGATATTTAGTGTTTACATAATGAGTACTAACTAATAAGGTACCATTAAATGATACAATTGTACTGCTGAAACGAACGAAAAATAAATTTATATTTAAATTTAAACGAACTCGTTGTATGTAATTATTTATTACAAACCATAGTTATTTATTGTACCTACAACAATTACAATTTTTAATTTATAAAAACTTATAAACCCTTATCTATAATATTCTAATAGCTTTCAATAATATATATGTATACTATAAATTGTATTATTATTATGAGAGCACTGCTGAGCCACTGGGTAATGGGTATACACAATAATATGCACAAACACAATAATTTAGTACGATATACCAAGGCAAGGTTTCTAGATACCAAGGTACCAACACCAAGTTTATCGTTGTTTACAGTTGTAACCTGCGGAGTATAAACAATATCCAGTGTAGGAAAGCTATCCGCACCAAATTTATTTAAGAGAATCTATTTTCTATGAGCTACACTATTCCCCATTTCCCCAAGTAAAACCCGCGACAAATTACTCTTTTGAAAAAATGGTCAATACACAACAACTTTGACCAAGCTTAAATTATTTTATTAACAAATTATAAATAAAACAAACATTTGAAATATTCTAAAAAACAAAATAATTTGTATATTTTTGCAATTTTAACAAAATTTTATGTGGTGATAAATAATATATAAATATATAATATGTATACCAGTATACCTTAATGATTGAACACCTTATATTATCAGTTATTATGAATTCGTATTAACAATAATTTATCAACTCACGAGAAAATTTTCATTAAATTTTCAAGCTATTTATGCTAGCATAAACAATAGTGTAAAAACCTTAAAATAAAATTCCTATAAAGGTATGTAGTGGAAATTTATTTTGAAAATGTCATTGTACATTGTATATTTTTATATATTTACTATTATAATAAGAAGTAGCGTAAATAAATAGTGAAAATTCCATTGTGGAATGTTAATAAATAATACAATAATTGTTATGTTTTACACTCTTATCACTTATGTCACGAACAAGACAACGGAACAAAGATCCATTAAATCTTAATAATATTAATATTATATTATACTAGAGAGCCTATATAATGTGTATTATAAAGATTATAGGCTATCTATATTATACCTACAACTATATACAACTGTATAGCCGCCCGGTGATTGCCGGTGTATCGTGTATATAGAAATCTGTGCATCACAATTCTATTATCGTTGATAATAAATAAATTGATAAAAATAGGTATTTATCATGGAGTAAACAATTCGTTCGATTTTGTTCCAAAGGCGGCGACGACAGTTGTTGTATACGTCCGTGATGGATACTTATGAGCGGCAGCGATTGGATAGCAAAGATCAAAGCTCGGTGTTTATAGGTCCTACAAATATAAACAAACACGAAACCTAACCAAATCCGATTGATAGATTAATACTGCCTAATGACTCAAGAGATTTTCAAGAGTTATAAGTTTAAACAATCTTAATTATTTGCAAGCGGCACTACATCCCCAGTGGCCGTTCCCACTAGGCCACATTATGCAGCCGGCCAGGGATCGAGAAAAATCCTCCAGCAATGTGGTAATTGTGTTTTTCCATATATTTCATCTTCAGAAATTTTTTAAGAATTTTTTATACATTTTAGAAACCCAATTACTCGTTAAAATTTACATTGGCTGGTCACACCAAAGCTGTGTCGTCAGTAAAATTCAGTCCAAATGGCGAATGGCTAGCGAGTTCATGTGAGTTGCTTTATTGAATTTTAGATTTTGTAATATATTTATGATTAGAACTGTGTTTTGTATTCAATTTTCCAAGTTAGTAATCCAAAAGTTTAAAAAAGCTAAAAATTTCCTTAAGTTCCCTGTTCTATGTTTAATTTATAATCTAGGTCTCTTATCACATCATTTACTAATCTTTACATGTATTATATGAATAGAAAATTTTTTGGTATTATAGGAAAAGGATTGTAGATTGTTAAATGTATCATCATTCACCTCTTAAGGATTCACTTAATTTTCAAAAATACATGACCAAGCTTATTTATTACAGACAAAATAAGAATGATAGATAGTTTAAGAATGTATGAACTAATATCCAATATTATTAAATTACTAAATTAGCTATTGTGGTACTGACATATCACAAATTTCATAATTATTTATATGGATTACAAAACTTATTTGTTAATATTAATACACTTTATTTTATAGTGTATAATACTGTAAAACAATGAATTAAAAGACTGATGTTGTTTTCATGGGCCACTAAATCATGTTATTGTGACTTTTTATTTTGTTTCATTATATGTGTATACCTACGTGGTGTAAAAAGCAATAAATAAAAAAGTTGGTGGGAGAATAATTTTTTTGCCCACTTATTAGGATGCAAGTATTAAAAATCATACACACTTTATTATTACATTTTAAATTGATGTAAAATATGTTTGGTATCATATACTTGAATAGTTATTTTGAAATACACTTAAAAAATATATTTTTAAATTATAGTTTGGTATATTAAGATAAATTTGTAATTTATATTTATTAATATTTTAATTATTGTTTATAGCTGCTGACAAATTGATTAAAATTTGGGGTGCTTATGATGGAAAGTTTGAAAAGTCTATTGCTGGACATAAATTAGGAATCAGTGATGTCAGTTGGTCATCTGATAGTCGTCTTTTAGTATCTGCATCTGATGATAAGACTTTAAAAGTTTGGGAATTAAGTTCGGTAAGAAATTATTTTGTATTGATTATATTTAATCTAATTATGAACGATATAAGTTATTCCAGTTTTTATTTATTATTAAGTGAATATTATACTTACAGATGTTTTATCCATCTAGCAAACATACCAAATAATTGTATTGAATTCAGTAGAACAAATTTGTATTACATTTGATAATTATATAACTAACCTACCATATAGCTTTAAGTTAAGAACATTATCTGTGTTTATACAATGTTTTTCTACGATTTATCAATTTTTTCAAATTGTCAATTTATCAATTGTTTCTTGAAAAAGATTTAAAAAAATAAAATTTACTTTATTAAATTTTATAAACCACTTGATTATTATTTATTTTTTATTTTTTTAGTCAAAATGTGTCAAGACGCTTAAAGGCCATAGTAACTATGTTTTTTGTTGTAATTTTAATCCACAATCAAATTTAATAGCTTCTGGATCTGTAAGTTTAAAATATTTAGGAGAAATCATAATTCTATTTTCATATAATTTGTTAATTTATTTAGTTTGATGAAAGTGTACGAATTTGGGAAGTAAAAAGTGGTAAGTGTTTGAAAACACTTCCTGCACATTCTGATCCAGTTAGTGCTGTTCATTTTAATAGAGATGGATCCCTTGTGGTTTCCAGTAGTTACGATGGTTTATGGTAATAATTGTTTTTAAATTTATTTATGTATTATGTGTATTTTAAATTTTATAAAATTTATTCTTTACTTAAGTCGTATTTGGGATACTGCCAGTGGTCAATGTTTAAAAACATTGATTGACGATGACAATCCACCTGTTTCATTTGTAAAATTTTCACCTAATGGCAAATACATCTTGGCAGCCACTCTTGATAATACACTAAAATTATGGGATTATACAAAAGGCAAATGTCTTAAAACTTATGTTGGTCATAAAAATGAGAAATATTGTATATTTGCTAATTTCTCTGTGACTGGTGGAAAGGTAAGTATTGTAATTTAATTCTTACATACTCAGTGTTTGCTAATTTTTTGTTTATATAATTTAAGTGGATAGTTTCGGGATCTGAAGACAATATGGTGTATATTTGGAATTTACAATCAAAAGAAATTGTACAAAAATTACAAGGACATACAGGTAAACTTATTTTAAATTCATACAAAAGTAATTATTTGTATTTAATATTTGCTTTGTTACTATTTAAAATTTACCTTTGCTTAAATGTCCTAAGACATTTTTGTTTTAAAACTTTTTAGTATTAAGTATAAAATTAGTAAATATCATCTGATTTGTTTTAAATTGGTTTACAGACGTAGTTTTGTGTACTTCATGTCATCCAACAGCAAATATAATTGCATCAGCAGCATTAGAAAACGACAAAACAATAAAACTATGGAAAAGTGATACTTAAAGTTTAATTTAAAGTTTGATTATTATTTTGTATAATTTGTATAAAGGGAATGGTTATATTCTCCTATCTTGTGACTATAGTCTTATTTTCATAACTGTAAAATTACCTACAGTAATAGTAATAGTTAAATTATTATTATTTTTAGATTTTTTCTTATTTTTTTGCTCAAAACTCAATATTATTTATAAATAAACAACTATACAATTATATTGCCTTAAAATATGATAAAAAAAGATAATTTGCTGCATAGTAAATTATCTTCAGTGTTCAAAAATTTTATATTGTGAAAAATATGACTGCTTTATCATAAGTAAAATGCTAAACTCATAAAATTGATTATAAATATTAAATATATAACTAGACTTATATTGTAGTGTGTTTTAAATTTAATTTCACTTAAAGTTTTTATGTTTTCATTGTTCACGGTCAATAATTTTAAAGATCAATTCTGTTAATCATATATATCCAAGTATTAATTTAATTTTAAAATTTACAAAACAAATATATTGCAGTCCATTAATTTTATACACTATTCGTTTACAACTTTACAATTAAATTATTTTGTACTTTTATAAATTGTAAAGTATTTTCTGGAACTTTAAATCATGTTTTTGAAACTTTAAGTATATAATTCTTATAATAGAAATAAATTGAAATCAAAATGATATTTTGTTTTTGGGTACCATGATTATATTTATTCTAATACTTGTTTAAAATATATTGTATATCAAAAATTAGTTTTTGATTAAATGTATAATAATAAATTGTGTTAAAATAAAGTAAATTCCTATGATTTTAACTACTATTACAGTCAATAATAACCAAGTAATGGTAATTTGACCATCTGTAATACCAGAAATATCAACTACAGTTGATTTACTACTAGAAACCACTCTAGAAATTGAAAATAAAAACATTACTATAGCTTCAAAAGGTGTCACTTTGCTGTATAGCAATGAATAATGATTATCTATATCTTGTCTTTGAGGTAATTTTAATAATACCATTAAATTGTTAATTAGGTAATAAATCATAGATTTAAAATGATTCAGAGTTGGAAATTTCTAGTTTACCAACCTTAAATATAGTTTATTATAATATATAATATTTGATCCTGCATGGTGATAATTGTGACAAATATAGGGCTCGTGGAATTGCCATTTCTGAAATTGTTAAATACCTATATAATATATACTATACTACACATTTGTTAGGATTACATCCGTACCAAATTTCTGAGTGAACAATCAATGCTGCTTAGCATTGGATTGCTTACATTCACAAACATTACTTTTTATTTTAGTAACTTTTTGTATTATGGTAGGTTATATTAATTTTGAAAAAAACTATGTATTGATTATAATATTGTTATTAACTTAAGAGTAAATACCTACTTTCCCTAGATCAACATAGTTATATGGTGCTAAAAAATATAAGCTTAAAATTAATCAATACTTTTTGAAAATAATTGTGTATACAAAATAAAACAAGTAGTTTTCTAATCTTTATGAATAATATCATTAAATTACAATATTGTACAAATTTGAACTTTAAATGTCTACAAAAGAATTCTGTGCTAATATATTTTTAAATTCTTAATTTTCTGTAAAGGTTTTGTTTAAAAAATGTTAAATTACTAAAATGTTCAAGTTTTGGTTATAAAAATTCATAAAACTAATTTTATAAATTATTAACTATTAATTTGCAAAACTTTATTAAAGACTTATAACAAAATAATTGTGCATAGTATTTTCAATTTTTTTTAGTGCATTGTAGGAACAATATTTTTGACATCTTAATTTCTTGTGATAAATTTTAAAACTTTTGACCAAACCTTAACATTTTATCAATTATTTAAAAGAAAACTAAATTGACTATCAATAGATTAAAATTAATCTGAATATTATGACAATTTTATGGGAAATAGAAAATTATAATTTTACTAACTATGTAATTATTTTACATATAAATATTCAATGTCAATTTACATCAACAACCAATAAATTAATTATTTATATAGGGCATAGTAATACAAACTCATTAGCAAAGATTTTGAAATATTAACATTAGGTACCTTCCAATTTGTTAATTATGGTAAAATAATATCAATTATCAAATTCTCTTTTTTAATAAATGTGATATTTAATTTATTACTTTGTTCCTGTTGTCTATTAATTACTTGAAAATTTTTTTTTTAATGAGAGTTCAAATACTTCTTTGAGAAGATTAAATAGTATAATACGTTATTAAACTATATGTTTTTGAACACTTATTTTAAAATTAATTTACCTTTTAAAAAAATACAACTTTGTTTTTATTTTATTTTTATCATATGTCAACTAATTTGATGACCCTTTTTTAAACTTAAAAATGCCTACATTCATAGATTGAATGATAAAAAAAAAACCTTGCGTATGTCACTTAAAGATCATGTGCGTGTCATGGAGACACACGTGATATAGGTTTGCCATCTCTAACCTAAAGGTTAGTCAAATGTGTTAATAGTAGAAGAAAATGCTAAGAGCAACAAAAAAATTGTAATTGACCAAAATTACTTTTAAATAGAATATATAATTTTAGATTATTAAATTGTATGCTCTTACAGTATAGTGAGCTTAGTTCCTAATCCTAAGTAAAAATGATTTTTGTTATTTAGTAAAATGGTATAATTGCAAATATGTCAGACGGTAAACCTTTAAATTAAAACAAGGTGTATTTTCCTCATAGAGATTTAACTCATTTACACTATGAATAACCACTGAACACTATTGTGTATTCTTGTGTAAGATAATGAATACTACGTTTGTTTTACTTCAATTTTTATGTATAAAAAAAAAACAATTTCCTAGTAATTAATATATTCCACCACATTAATTATCTAGTTTTTATTGTGTATAAATATCAGAACAATTATAAAAGTAAAGAATAAGTAAAATTTAAAAACAATTATTACAACTACTTCTACCTAATGCACATACATTTTGTTTTAGATTTAATATTATTAAGATATCATAGTAACAATAATCCTTAATCCATTTTATGTAATAATTCAAAAATATTAGTGACATAATTATATAGTTAATTAAGTGTTAAAAACTTTTTTCATCATTATATTAAATTTACATAATACTATGTATATTAAATTTATAGTAGAGACATGTTTTAGACTTTTTTTGTGACAAAAGAAAAAGATTTTATTTAAGTGTTTATTTTTCTTAAGTGTATAATATAATTTTCAAGAAATGTGAAGAAAATGACTCCATTTCATTTATTTTTACTTTGTTTTCCATTGTTGCAGTGCCTAGAAATGTAAAACAAAACATTTTATAATATTAAATTGTATTCAAGTTATTTATTAAGTATTGATTAAATTTAAAAATTATAAAAATGTATAACATACAGTATAATATATTAAATAGTATTATGTTTACTAGTGTAATCACTAATCATAAATAAATAATTCTGTATTGTCAACATTTTTAATTAATAGTTGAAATTTAAACGCAATCAAACAGTCTTTATGGTATGAGCAAACATTATTTACCTTCCATAAAAAATTTAAATATACACATTAAGTAGAATAATAATAAATCGTTAATTAACATAATTATGATAAAATAATAATAATAGTTATTTCGGATAATTTTTATATTCTGACAGAACATTTGATCAGTATATAATTTAAAATATTTAAGTTACTATTTATAATTTCATTTTAAAATAATTAACAAAAATAAATGAATATCCTAAACCTAAATTGCTTATGTCTTATTAATATTAGTTACACTGTTAAGTTATAAACTAGAAACCTATTAAGAATAATACATTTTTACAATTTATTGTAGAAAAAAAAACATTTTTTATAGTTAAGCTCAAGCAGAATTCGATGAAAATTATTTATAGGTATAATTGGATTGTATTTCTTTTTCAAATTAAAATTGCTTTTACAAGTTATAATATAAATCTTTCCTTCAGTAAAATTTTCATAATATTATATTACATTACATTGAGTTTAAATTTAAATAAAAATAATCTTAACAGTATCATCCATATTCCAAAGACAATAATTAAAAAAGAAACTAATAATACATAAAGTATAATAAATGTAGCTAAAATTTAAATTGTTTCTTATATTTTATTTTTATTTTTCATATTTTAATTTTAAAAATAAATAAGAGAACACACATCATATTAATTAGTTTTTTATTTAACTACCACAAATTGTGATTGTAGATTAACATTTTATATTTTTATTAAAATAAACTTAATTAAACTCGATAATATAGTGTTATTTCATTAGACAATAAAATATAATTTACGGAATGATTAATTTTAATCAATTCTTTAAGAAAATAGATATATTATTTACTTACATGTGTTACTGACTAATTTTAAGTAAAATGGTATGATTTATGCTATTAGATAGTATTTACATATTTTTTTGTTTATAAAGCTCGACGTCTACAATTCACAAAGATAATTTTAATTTGTTTTATAGACATAATTTTAAGAAATTTTATTTTATTATAATTATAAAACAAATTAAAACTAAGGTAGAATCAAAGAAAAATTTGGCTTTATTCTTTTTTTATTGTTTATTATGTATATTTTCAGTCTTCTTTTTATTTAAATGGAAGTATAGCTATTTTGATAAATATTTGGTCATCATCTATATTACCACTTCTTATTATATTTAAATTAAAGCAAACATTGTAGATGTCTGTTAATGCCCTTGTAAATTGTAAAGCCGAGTATAAATAACTAAACTAAAAAAGTTATTTTTTATAATTCATCAGGTATGCGACAATCATTACACCACCACTAAGAGCTAAAATTCCAATTCCTATATTTCTCAATGGATAAAACCACGACCTTTTGATTTGTTCCCATTTTTCTTGCTCTATTTGTTTTCTCTTCATAATTTTTAATTTGTCTGCCATAATTTTTATTTTTTCTGCCTCTTCTTCAATTTTGTTCTTGTTTCGTTCATCTTTGGTATTTGTAGTATCCATACGACTACAATAAAATAAATGAAGTATTAAATTTAATACATAAAATATAATTTTAAAAATAACTAATGAAATTGCATACTCATTAGATTTAGATAAATCAAGATCTCTAGGAGGTGGTAATGGTGGTGGGTTTAATCCATTTTCATCACTATCAGACTCTGATACCAACGATTCTTCATCATCATAATCATTTTCATCCTGCTGCCTTAATGATTCCATACGAGGAGGCGGTAAAGGGGGTGCTTCACTGCTTAGTTCGCTATCACTACTTTCACAGTCTGATCCGCTCATATTATTCAACAAAGAGCCATCTAAACTAGGTAAATTATCCTAAAACAAATGCATATAGGTTATATATTAACAGATTAAAAACTAATCATTGTAGACACTAAGATATTAAGTTTAATATTATTTCGTTTATTAAAAATGTTTATATTATTCTAGATGTGATCTAAAATTGTATTATACTTAGGAACTTTTAGGACATTTAAGTAAAAATGTATAAATACTAAATACATAAATGTCTGGAAACTTTTAAACTTACTAAATATTTTTGAAGCTTAATTAAAAAATATATATATTAACCTACTTTTCTCAATATTTATTTTATTTTATAAGCTATATGTCCTAAAAAATTAACCAATATTATTATGGCCACAGTTTGTCCTTACTGAAATAATAAAATAATAATAAATAATAAAAATACGTAGCACATTTAATGTTACTGGAAAAAGTAAAAAATAAAAAGACCCACTGTGCAAAGTTCATCTCTATAAATCAATAACTATTAAATATCCAAATATTATTTATTAGTTTTTTTGATAAAGACAACTTAAACATTTAAAAAAATAATAATTAAGTAGGAGATAGTTGAAAAAACAATAATTAAAGGTAAACTTATTAATAAATATGATCTTTTAAATAATAACATTAAATTACATATTTTTTTGAAGGACCCGCCATACCAACATTTGTTTTCTCTGTCTATCTCCCATATAATATAGGAACAAAGGTGTTCTGTATTTCTCCTTAAATAACAATATTTACCTCATTTTCTGCTTCCCAATTTGAATCAAGGGCTTCTATAACACTTTGGTATACAAATCGAAGTTGTTCAGGAGCCTGAACAAGTCCCAATCTACATTTTCTCATTTCTGCTAATAATGTACGTATATGAACATAATTTAAGCCTTCTGGTGTATTCATCTATATTAAATACACAATTTATTTTATGATCTAAATTTAAATTCAATCACTTAATTTATTCACTTTTATAAGGCAAGTATCTATTAAACAAAATGTTCCTGAACGTCCTATTCCTGCAGAACAATGAATGACAATAGGCCCATGAGATGGATCAAGACTACCACTACGTCTAACATCTCTGAGAAATCGTAAAAATGGTGTGGGTGTTTTGGGTACTCCGAAATCTGGCCAATCAGTATAATGGAAATGATAAATCTCACGTGATTCTCCAGAATCTAAGTCATTAAGTCTATATAAAATAAAAAAATAAGATTAATGTTTTTTTATAAACAATCAAAACTAATTGATTCTTACTTCAAAACACTTAGTGCATAAAACCCATGATTGATTTTAGAGACAAATTCTACAGATAAACCAACATCATTCCAAACAAATTTATCATTATCCTTTTTTTTCTTTGGCCAATATTGATGACATTTAAGCTTAAGGGAAAAAATGTTAACAATCACAATTAAATAAGCAATTTGAAACATAGTATAAAATATATATTTTACTTTTTTCTTTTCAATAACTTTGTTCAACATTACAATGGCTTTTGAACTTTGTTCCCATACCATAAGCCAAAAATGGGAAGTGCTGTTTTCTAAGGGTCCTTGAGTCAGTATATACTGCCTTTCACAATTACATACCTATGTAAAAAATATATAAACATTTATTCGTAAATTTATATTTTTATATGAACACAGGATTCATCAGTGATGCTCAGCTCCCTAATTTTCTTTAAATTATGCATTTTTTCAGTTTCTGGTTTTTGGAATTTTAAAGTATACTTATTGACTAAATTTTTTTACATTGTTTAAGGAATATTTTATGATAATTCAAACTTATTTTTTTTTCACATATTGAAGTAAATATAAAAAATAGAAGATATGACAGCAGTGATGATTTGAAAATTAATGATACGTTGTCTAAGACCAAGACTCAATAAAAAGAACTTATTGTTTAGTATAAAAAAAATATATTTTGGAATAGCATTGAACTGATCACTGAAATTTTAAAAACTATAGTATAAACTAAAAACTTAACATAGAAACTATCAGGAACCTAATGAAAATTAATAGCAAGTGCTACTTACTACTAAAAATTAGAAGGGATGAAGCATTAATGAGACTATTTATTAAAACTGATATCTATAAAAATTGAAAACTTCAGTAAAGATTTTTTTAAATTTATTTGTATAATATAATAGGATTGGTATTAACTGAGACATTTTTTTTGATTCACTATAATGTACTAATAATGTTTAATTTTTTTTTTTTTTAATGTTAGTGTTAATGTTACCTTATTATTTGTGCCTTTTCAATCTAATGATAATAAATACAATAAAATAGCTTAAGTTAGATTATAATAGCATACTATATTCTAAGTATACTAATAATGTATAAAATTCAAAACCTAGAATTTGAACTTATATTTTTTTAATGGATCAAAAGACATTGAGATAATTTGTGAAAAAATCTTAAGTATCAAGAGTCCATGAGTACATGACAACATCAACTATGAACACAACTGTGGATAGTCTTAAAAAACTTTGGTATACCTGATAAATTAATGAGATTAATTTAGATATGCATTGAACAAATCTATTACAACGTACATTTTTAGAAGGCTCACTTATTGAGAATATTATCGTAAACAAACCATAAAAAAAACCAAGAGGCAGACATTAGCAAAGATGGTGAAACACAGTTGTGAGATTTAAAACTTGTTACTGGATATGGATATAGCATTGGATAGAGAAGGGTAGAGGAGTATGTTGGAAGTGGTGATGGTCCTAAAGTGACCGTTTAAAACCTTAGAGGAAGATGAATCAAAGAATTCAGGGGTATAATGATAAAACATGGTAGATTCCACTACATATAAAAATTAAATACAAATCATAGCTTAAGTCCCTCCTCCCAAAAAAAAAATTGTAATCAAGCCACACCAGATGGTGTGTCAAATGTTATGTTTAAGCTAATGGATAAAACAAAACATTAAGCCCCCCACGGATGTGACCAATTATCTGTTTATGTTACAAATATTTGGTTTTTAACAATGAACGAAGTTTTATCATGTCTAAAAAAAATAAAATCTATAAAATTAAAATATTAGATGCAAATATTTTCTGATAAGTTAAAATTATTTTACATAAATTGTATATTACTTGTACAAGATTGGCATTTATGTAAGATACATTTCCTCTTTTTAGGATAATTCTAGTTTCATCATACGGTGAAACATCTTGATATCTATTTAGTGCCTTATTTTGTGGTTTCTTTGCTTCGTCAGATGTTTTCTTAATTTTTGAACTTTCTACTTCAACAAACTGAAAATAAAAATAAAAATTAAGTTAGCTTAAGTTAATATATTATCATACTATTAGTAAAACAAAAAATGAACTACTAATACATATTAAAAAAAAAAATTGTTAAAATCATAATTAATAGATTTAATAGAAATAAATAAAAATAATATTAACAAACATCATATTAGCATATATATAATATTGTCTGTTTTTAACTTAATTATAATGGTAAACATTTGTTTTGTCCTTAGAAAATATTATGATAGGACATTTTATTGAAGTGTATAGATTTAAAAATGTTGGACTCAGGTGTATATTAATTATAGGCCATTTTAAATCATTATTCAATTAAAAAAATTATTTATATTATTTTTTAAATTTCACATAAATAACTATAATTATCTTTTGAAACTAATTGTTATACGTTTAATTAAAAAAAAATAATAAAATTACAATTATAATAGAAACTCGATTAACCATTACAGTCAGGACTATGAGGGTTAATCGAATAGATGGTTAAGAGAAATTTTGCAAAAAAAAGTATATATATATATATATATATATAAATATATATTATGTGTATTTTTAAAATAAAATGCATACTTATTACATACTATATAAAATAATTTGTCATTTTTTTTTTTTGTTTTTTTGATGTTCTAGCTTTGTTAGCAGCTATATTTCGTATATAATATTTTTTTTTCAGCAGTGACGGATGATGGATAACAGAGAGTGACGATAAATAGAGTGCCGGTTAATCAAGTTTCTACTGTAATTTAATATTTAATAATTCTAGAGGACAAAATATCCTTGCTTAATATTTTTGAGGAAAAAACATCCTAGATGTTAATATATTTTTTTAAGTTATATAAAAGATTATATACCTATATATTTACAAAAACTCAAGTTTATACCTCATAATATTATTGATGTATGTATCTATACATTAAATAAAATACATAATAATAACTATGTTAACTTAATGGTAGATTAAACAATTTAATTCACAGTTTATGCAGTTAAATTATTAGAATATAAGAGACATTATATTGTTTACAGAACATAATTACTAAATCTATAACCATTAAATTTACTTACTCTGAATGTCATGTTCCACATATTCTTCGATTCTATATCGTTAAATTCATCTTGTAATCTTTTTTTCACTTGTTGGTCGGTATGCATGTTGACTTCTTGATATCTTTAAACAAAATGCAAAATGTTTGTTTTCTGAATTTCTTTTAGTTTCAAGCAAACAAGAAGTGTGCACCTGTTTGTCAATCGAGGTGTAAACTACAAAATGTTACTTATACTTAAACACAAAATATACAAATTTAAATTACAAATACAAATAAATATTATTTAACTATAATATTATAATAAATCGTAAAAAAATTTACTAAATAGTAAATTGCAGTTTTCATTACTAAAACTGCAATCAATTTAGTAGTGGTTATTCATTTATTATCACGATATTCTGCAAGAAATGTATTACATTGATGATTGTTATCATCAGTGTGAACCACCACGTAGGACGAAATAACCAACTAAACCAACACGAATAATCACTGGACGTTTTTGTTCCAGCAGCTATGCTCTATATTGGTTGGGGGCGGTACAACAACTTTACCGATTAAAGATAAAGTCCACACTGATATGAATAACTACACAACAACAACCGTGGTTCTAGGGTTCGACTATAATAATAGAAGGTAGTGCGCACAAAAACACAAAAATAAACATTATGCCAATATTAAGATAATGGCTCTTCGTTATCTATAAGTTTTATATATTATTATTATTATTATTATATTATATTGCATACGGTTACAGTATAAATATTAAATACGGTATCTATATCTAACGTCGTAATAATATTCCGTGAGTTGATGCAAATTTATTCAATTGCAAAATTCATTCATTTTCACAACACCGGATCCGATTCTTCATTAGACATCGGGTGCTCTGTTTGAGTAAGTGTGATCGCCGGACTTAATCCAGTTTGACATTGGTCGGTCGTCTGTGTATAATGTATACGTATATTGTGTATATTGTCAATGACCCAATAATTAATACACAATAGTGTCCTAGAGACATCTATACACGTTTCTCTCCCGTGTCCTCGAAATTACAATAATTACCATTTTATTCTCTAAACAATTATTTTGATTTCGCAACTTTTTTTTAAGGTTTTTTTTACCATTGCGGCATTGGCGTTTCACTTTTACTGTACATTTTGGTAATTTATTGTTAACTTTGGTTTTTAGAATCATTTGAGTGCGTGTGTCGCGTTGTATGGCTCGTAAAAATAAAGAAAATAAAAACATGGCTCTATCAACCATGTTACGAGATGAAGGCGATAGCAGTGAAGAAGACTACCGACGAAAACGAGACAAGAACAATCAGGTATTTTTTTAATTCTTCTATTATATTTTTCTGTGTCTGTGTTGATGTATTATTTTTTAACTTGTTAGGCGGTTAAAAGAAGTCGAGTTAAGAGTAGAATGCGTACTCAGCAGACATTGCAACGTGTGAATCAATTAAAAACTGAGAATGATATACTTGAAGAAAAAATTAAACTTTTAAGTAAAGAACTAGGATTTTTAAAAGAACTATTTATGGCACAAGCTGGTAATATTTTTATAAAAAAATCATTATAACTTATATTGATTTTTATTTCATTATGTTTTAGGCACATCACAAATTGAACTCCCCAAATCTGTTGACCTTAAAACATTATTGAGTGACACAACATCAGACATTTTGGATAATGATTTAACAAAACCTCAATCTTCATCATAAGTATAATATAATTTGTTTAAATTTATGGGCACAGTTTATTTTATAAGTAAAAATAATGTTATGAGTCATATTGATTTAATAATTTTTTTAATATTTTTGTCCCATACTCAAAAAAAAATATTTATTTGTTTATATTGATTAGGTTATGGATTTTAAAGTTTAAATCATTTTTTAATGGTTTCATTAATGTTTGTCCAATTGTATGTATGTTGTGCAATATTTATATTTATATTTATTTTTTCAAACAATTGTACAATTTAAAAAAAAAATTGAATGAATGTTTATTATGTGTAATTATTATGAGTTTTGATTTTAACATATTAAGATGACCTGCATTGAAAAATGGGGATGGTTTTAAATTCATGCAAGAATATACAACCGAGAGAGAGAGAGAATTGTTGCTTAATAAACTAGTAATTCCTTATTCTTTTATTATTTTTATAAGTTAACTTATTTCCTGAGCTATAAGCATATTTTGACAGTCTCAAAAAAATTAGTTTAATTTTATTTTTACATTAATGATTTAATTAATCTAATTAAATATTGGTTAAATAACCATCAATAATAATCATTATGATGCAAGATTCAATTCCAACAAATCAATATATAAAGTTAAATACTTTATATCACTCAGCTATGCAACTGATTCTGCAGTCTATCCAGTAGTTGAGTGAATATGATATTTTTTAATACTTGTGTCATAGGTCAACTTTTATCAATTGCCTTATAATAATATATCTTATTTATTAAAATGAAAGAGATAGTAACCTTAAAACCTATTATAGTGAAGCAACATTTTTCTTAAAAATAATAAACTATTGGTTATATATAATATAATATAATTGATTAATTGCAACATAAATATTTATTGTTGAACTATTATAGAAATACCGTAAGAAAAATATCAACACTTATAAATTATATTTGATAAATTTTCTTCATTATCCAATTAAGGGAATGGTAAATTGATATCGGTTATTTATTTGTATATTGCGTAGAGAAAAAAAATTGTTTCACATATTATTTGAAACATTTGATGTGTAAATAATATGTTGATTATTGACCTATTGTGAAATTTAAAGTAGAGTAGTATTATCTGGTTGATTAAATTAAAGTTTAAAATTAAATATTAATCAATTAATAATAACTTCAAGTTAAACGATAGAAAACATTTATTATGTATGATAATTAATTAGTTAGTAGGTATACAATAACAATTATTGGTTCTTTAATTTAATGTTAACATAGGACACAATATTTTAAATAAATAATAAATTATTTTATCCATCCATAGCATGTTTATAATTTTTATCACAATAATTTTAATAAAAAGAATATTATAGATAATATAGATATAATTATACCTTAATACTTAAATTAGTAAAATTATATCTTTCTAGTGATGGCATTGACATGACCTTATAAAAAGTTACATAATAAGAGTTGGGTATGTTTTTTCATACATTAAGAAATTATTGAGATAGAGGGGGTTAAAGTTAACTTATTTTAAAATAGAATTTATTTAAAGTAATTAGAGAATGAGTGACATTATATTCTATTTATGTATTAAATACAATGAACAATAAACAAATAGTTGTTCTCAAAATATTTATCTGCTAAAATTGATACTTTTCATGAATTATATACCTATATGAAAAAAGTATAAAATTAAGTATGATAATAATATAATATTATTGAATACTTGTTTAGAATCAAAAGATAATAATTTCAATTTAATGAAATAGTTATATATATTCAAGTGACATGTATATATGTATAATGACAGTATCACAAAGTCACATACTACATAGGTACTTACTATAAGTACCTATAATTATAGTGTTTGTTTCACTATTATCCAAAATATATTAAAATGTAATTGCTGATTTTATAATATACTCAATGTTCCAAAAGTTTTATATTACCCTTAGTATCTCTGTGGCAAATCAATATATTATTTAAATATGGCTTTTTTTATAGTAATAAGTAATACAATTATAATTTAATGGCATAGAGTTCAACAAAAATAACTTAGCTATTTAATTTTTTCTAATTTTTAAGTTATTTTTATCCTATTAAAAGATTTTTTTTACCAATAACATTTATCTGTACCCTGTCTAATATCTATATACTATTATTTTGATATAATATTATTTATGGTCTTAAGACTCTCAACTCTTAAGTATTGAGATGATGTTTTGGCAGACATACAGTTCTGTACATTTTTATTAAATACAATTATTTATCAAGCTACCCTACTCATGTTTTCACACATTTTTTTTAACACTTTAAGTATGTAACTACTTCCTTCTTATAATAATTGTGTGTAATCCTTATAATTTATTAATTATTTTAAAGTACCAACAATCAGCATAACCCATAGGCCATATTTGATAAGTAGGATGACTAGTGTTTCTGGTAGGAGGTATTGATATACTCATAACATATCAAACTTAAGTATTAAATAGTGTCACTGTAGAGTGCTAACTGCTAACATGCAATACACATGCATACATACAAAGAAATGTGGTATATTTTTAAGGTACCTACAGAAATAAACATAAAGTAATTCGCAAATAAGACTAATTCATTCTTTTTTTGATATGTTTTGTTAATACTAGACAATGGACAAACCTACCTTTAAATAAAATAAAATTTAAAGAAATGTCCAAAAGTAATTAAAAAAATTTAAAACAATGTACATATCTCAAGACCCAAATAGCCCTACATTGAAATTAAAAATTTTACAAATATTTATCATGTATTTCTATTCAAATTGTTGTGTTTTATATTGTTTTTATTGGAGTATGGTAATATAGTATCAACAGTTAGGTGAGTGGGCTATAGACATATGTCTCCAACCCTCTCCCCAACCCAGATAAAAAAAAAATTATTTCCCAATTTTTTCTTTACTAACATTTAACATGCATTTCAACGATCAATCTTGAAATTCGTAATTTACTCTTCTTTCTCTATCAAACTATCAATCTATTATCCGTATTAGATATAGGTACACATTATTTTACTTTTGTAAAAGATGAGGGAGTGGCGAATGAATTTCTATTATTATTTGTAACAATTGTTTTGTATTACGTAGTCCTATAGTCATTTTCGTAAAATAAATTTTGTTTTAAAAGAATATTTCTATTTTAAGAAATTAATAAAAAAAATAAAAATTATATAAAAACTGGAAAGAATTGTTAAAATTGTATAAAATAAAATTATGTCAAATAAAATAATTAGTGATAAATAATAAATAATTTTGGGCAATAAAACTACTTTTGTTATGAAACACGAAAAACTAACTCGACCTTCATCAATAAACGAAAAATAAAATTAATGAGATATCACAATTTTATATATCAGTTTATTAAATTCATGTTTATTGATACTCATAAAGTCATAACTCAGAAGTCTTTCGTCGTCTTTTAGCTTAAAAATTAATAAGAACTAAATAATGGTATAAATAATGTTTTATTGTGATTATTAGTATAAAACTATAGTTCTGCCAATTACCATACTATACCAGATACCTATTTCAAATATAAATGCTAAAATTATGAAACTAAACAATAATATAGGTACCTATCTAATATATCTATGTAAATATTATGAATTATGGTTAAGATTTTTAGAGGTGTTAAATTTCACCTACTCCTATTCACCATCTATAAATACAGTGGCGGATTCACGGAAGGGGCACGTGCCCCCCTGTCAATTTTCTATCGACAATTTTTTTTTATGTTACTACGAGTATCATATAAATGAAAAATACAGTAAATAAGAATAATACTACCTATCTGTATAATCATTATTTACATTTAAACTGATAAAATAAGTTACAGACTTAAATTCGACCTATGAGACAATAAATTATGAGAATCTATAAAATATATCTGTACTTATTAATGACTACATATATGTATAGATTATTATTTTGGTGTGTGATATTATGGAATCAACATAATATTAAATATATTACAAAATACCAATTTTGTTTAAAAACAAGAGTATTTATTTATTATTAATTATGATTAAAGAATCATTATACAATTTGTATGTGCCCCCTATCAAAATATCCAAGATCCGCCCCTGCATATTTACATTGGTGGAACTAATGCTCAATAGGTAGTTGAATAGTATTTATAATGGCTAAAATATAGCCGTATGTAGGTATATAATAATTTATTATATTACCGTTTGTTACGCTTCAAATCTTCAAATCACATATTGATGAGTGAACGAGTGGTGACTAATAGACAAGGAAAAAAATAGAAAATCGTTCAACAATAATAATTATTGTATTTACTATTTATCATACATTAAAACAACCTATAGGTATATAATATAATATACTATATATTTATATAGGTACACTAGCTGTATGCCTGTATGTGTTGCGTAACTCATATTTTTTCTATAATTTTAAACGTTCCTGTTACTTTAGGTGTGTAAGTAAGTACCTATTTATCTACCAAGTACAACTGTATCGCGATACCCGGATGTGCTGTAATAAAGAAATAATATATTTGCAAGTTGTGATACTTATCTAATATAATAAAAGCTGATTCTGAGCCAAGCTAGCTTTGCTCTCATTTTAAATTCTGAGCAAAACGATGTATGCCTTAGTTTAACAAATTTACATGTATATAATGGGTTATTAAATTGTTTTCTGTTTTCTTGTATATATTTTAAAAAAGTTCTTAGATCAATAGGGTACGTATTTCGTTAACGGTGAGATAGGATTACTTTAAACAACCGAATTATACATATAGGTACCTATATCATTAACAAGGCCGTAACTGAAAAAAAATTTTGAAGGGAGAGGTATTCATTAATGATTGACGATAGTTGTGTATATTCGTGCACATTAATAATAATAATAATTACTATTTTTTAAATAATTGTTAAGGCTTCCACATCAATAACATTAATGGTCATTTGCCTACTTTTAGATTAATATATTAATATATAAGTTTGTTAACGAAACAAAAGGAAAAAGATTAACATAATTTACAATTATTTACAATTTTTTGCTTAAACTAATAATACTATTGAAAAATAAATAAATTGCTTGAAGTGTTTTCCATTCAGTGCATAAATAATATAACACTCGGTAGTTGCGTCAATATAAATATTTTGGGCACTTATCAGGTTTTCCTTGAACATGTAACATATTGGGGCTGGCTCTTTAATGGTAAGGAAGAAGTGGGGATTAGATGGGTGTGTCCTATTTTGGTTTGGGTGATAGTAACCTCGTCACTTCTTCTAAGGTTGAGGGGAGAAATAAGAGTTTCCATTTTTGTATGGAAGGTCTTATACCTATTCTTTAATTTATTTGAAAGAGGTAGTTTTGTCATGCTTCATTGATTTTGTGGTAGATAATGTTATGAGCTTCTGGGGTTGTGGTAAGGTTAATTTTCATGGATTGATCGGATGTGACGATGTGACAACTTCGTTCGCAATTAACTACACCGAATTCTCGTTTCCTGGTATTCCGATGTGTGAAAGGCCCATCATGAAAGCGATTTGCTTAATGGTAGTTGATAACAGTCCTTATTATAGATATTATTATAGATGTATAGTACAAGTTTGTTGAAAATTGGTTTATAATCGATTTCAAGGCGTTGGTTAGGCAGTCTCTTATGATAATGAAAATAATATTTGAATTTGAGAAAGAAGCTATTTTTAGAGACTCGTAGATGGCTTATGTTTCAATCATATAAATACTATAGTACTAGAATGAAGTGAATATTTATTGTTTTCCAGGCTTATGATTACAGCAAAACCTTTTCCATTTTAATTTTTAGACGCGTCAGTATAAATTTGTATCTTGTGTGCTATCAGCCATCAGGATACTGTTGGAACAATATTTCCGAAAAGTGATTTCGGATAACTCTGCTGTCGTCTGTCTGTGTTGTATTTACAGTAATTACCTAGTAATTTGTGTGTTAATGTTTGGAATCAGAGCCAAGGAGAATAAACTTATATTTTTCCAACATTTTTATACTATTATTATTATTCCATTTTCTGTATTAATATTTACGTCTTTAGTCTTACCAGGCTTCAAATTTTTTATGTCAGTTTTCATTTTTTCAATCAGTTTTCCTTGTGCAGTGTATTCTTAATTCTTATAAATGGTTTCTCCTCAACAGTTCTAACTACTAACTAATGAACCTATTTTCGCTGCCTATTACAAAAAATATTTTTAAAAAAACTCCTCTGTAATCTGCTGCAGTCTTTGAAAATATTTAAACGATTTTATGAGTCGTTAATTTTGTAAAAATTTACATGAATTTTTATATACTCGAAAATACGAAAAAAAAACAATATTTCTTTGTAAATACAATTTATAGTTTATAAATTTTTTACAAAAATCAACAACAAAAAAAGGTATGAATAAAAAAAATTACCTTAAGGGACATAAAAATTATATGCTTAGAAATGCAAGAATGTAAAATGAAGATGCTAAAAATGCTGATAAAAAAAGAAAAAACGTGCCAAAAAATAACACATAGTATAGTTGTAAACTTGGGAACCCGTAAGTGAAAAAAATGTAAACAATGAACATCGGAGAAAATTAAAAAACAATAAGAAAATAAAAAAAGTACATTGGCAGGACGATATTTATTAAGTCAGTTGTCAACATTAACGAAGCAAAAACCTACCTGATATTACTTAACATAATATTGAATCATGAATTATTAGTATGTACAGTGTACACGAACTACGAGTATAACGAAAACGCGTCACAAATCACAATACGCTCATACCTACTATATATTTAGCGGCAACTTATTTGATGTAAAAAATTAATAAATGTAGATTAAAAATTTATAAGAAATATTCATATTAGAACCTTCAAAATGTCACTTAAAATTATTTTGGATCTTCTTTGTGCTATTTTTACCCGAGTAGCATTTTCGATGTTCATCGATTTTTCACATAACTGTACATTTTAAAATAATCATAACTTATTTAAAAATAAAAGGTTACGTGAGATCTAGATAATAATCTCACCTTTAAATTTTATAATAGACCAATTTACTGTAATATCAAGATTAATTATAATAATTAAAACTGGTGAACAAAAATTTGGAATGTCGTGAGTGTGAAAGACCGCGACAACACAGTGGTTACGACGTCCTCCTAATAAATCAATCATACCTATATACTGTTTCTTTCTCCCTATCTTATAATAAAATTGTTACTATATACGTCATACGACCTACTATCTCTTAATAGATTATTATTTTTTGTTCTATCGTTATTGATGTTTTCCCTTTATATAATTACAAATATATTTTTAGTATGTTACGTACCTACCTTCATTATAGAGTTTAGTGTATAAGTGTTTTACTCAAGTATTCACGTTAATATCCATCCTAGACTTTGACTACCTTCTGTATTTTAGTTTAATATCTAATATTTTAAGCGATTCATACTCATACACGATAAACGGTTTATAATACGTGAAGTATGCGTCTGTGCCATAGAATAAGTAATATAGAGACAGTGTTCTCCATAGTTACTCTATTCTAAATAAGTTTATCGACTTTCACAAGCTGCCTCCCCTTCCAGCGACTTATTAAAGGGTTTTTTTCTATCAATGGTTTATATTAAAATATCAAACAATAATGTGAAGATTGGATATAAAGTAGTTGGATGATTCTGGAAGAGATGTTCATATTATACTTGAATATATATTTAAAGTTGTAAAAGAATTAGTAACTATATCTACTCTGCAGCAGTTACAAGTTGTTCGTGTGAGAGACATTTTTCTAAGTTGAGTTTTATTAAAACAAAACTTAGAAAAACTTAGAAGCTCAATTCTTCAAGATTGTTTGGAAGCATTGTTAGCTATAAGTATTGAACAGGAATCTGTCTACAAAATTAATAATGATGACGTAATTGGAACTTATTATAAAGTTTTAAAATATTAAAACCAATAGGTGTAGGTATATTGATAATTATAAAAAAAACTTTTTAATTTACTGTATTTTATTATTTGTTATTTTTACACTTATTCATTAATTATCCATTTGTAATAACATAAACATTTTTTCAAATTTAATAATTTTTTAATAATAATAATTTTATTGTATTTTTTTTTATACCTCTTTAATAAGATAAGTACCTACCTTATTTCAGTTTCAAATAGCATTGATGATTTGCTCTAATGCTCTGTGTAGTCCTTTAGCATTAATTTAACTTGACAGTTGACATACTTCATCATAAGTAACAGAGATTTTCTAAATTTTAGATGTTTACATATTTACATAACAAAAAGTTACAGGTGTTTATATTATAATACTATATATGACTGTATGTCTATATGAGAAAAGAGTCATAAATATTATAATTTGCCTCCCCAGCCATTGAGGTCTGGACACGCCTATGACCACTTTCGCGTATGCATACTAAACCGCCGTGGATACTAGGTTCGTTGTGATTGGTCACTGGTAGTCAAAAACTGGAGGGATGCCGACCTGTTTTCGTCAGTCGAGTGGGTCAACTTATTTTTTAAATCGTGTTTGGAATAGAGTATAATGAGTATATTAAAACTATATAAAGAATTGAAGCCAAATTCTCTATGGTCTATGCTAACAAATCATCAAGGTGCAACTTTCAAATTCAAATTATATATTATAATTCAATGTTCATGGTTTCAGACAATAATGGACTATATCTACTGAGTACTGAGAATGTTCAAAATTTGTGCATCAACGGTTTGTATTTTGTTAACACATTGGAGAGTGGAGACCGACCATTTTTATTTTGTTTTTGGTCTGAGATGAACCCAGTGTTTAACGTGGCTATTATTAAGTTATGCATTATAGATATGGTACGATTTTTGGTATATTATTACGTTGAGTACAAGCGTCATTTAGAATATATTTTTTTCCAGTTATTTTCGGGAAAAGTACTTGAAGATTACGAGCACCGCGTACTTAGAACGATTTAATTACAATTTAAATTATATTCAATACCAAAAATTGTTTCGATATTTTTATTATTTTATTTTTTAATTCTATAATAAACACCTACTTTGTTTTTATTATTTCCCCATTTACCACTGCTTATATTGACAATTAACAATATAATATCTGCACGTTAAATTGCTTAATGATTAAAAATTTAAAAATGCTTAATACAAATAATAATAATAATTAACTTAGACTAAACGACTCAAAACACTTTTCAGTTTTAATCCATTTATTATCAAGTTCAATTGTGTAGTAGGTATACTAGTATAAGATCGTCATTCGTCATACATACCTACATACTACATATTATATAGGTAATAAAATACAACAAGGCCAATTTGTTCCAAAAATAACTATTCATTCACATAATATTATACATATTATCATTATGTAATGATAATTTATTAATTATTACACAAAAACTTTTTAAAATAAATACTAATTCAAATAATAATAATACAAATAAACCACTTATTGCTAGGTACTTCAAATAAGGATATTGATTGTGGCAGAGGTATAAGTTCGTGTTTTATAATATGAAACATTAACATTATTGTTATATTCCATTTTTAAATTAACATTCTAGATATATTTTATGTGAAAGTATATAGGCTTAGGGCTCAGAAGTTGTAGGAGTAGCATATTTTTTTGTTTGCTCTCAATTTATAGCAGACCAAGCTAGAAATCCGTTCTATACATTGATGAGTTCAAATACAAAAATAAAAAATGCATTTTTTTGCATTTTTTTGCATATTATTTGTCAATTTTAGAAAAAAGGCATATTTCTCAATTTTCGTAAGATTTCTACAGGTACTTGTTTAATATTTTTTTAAAAAAATAGATGTTTTCTTCTAATAAAATTACTTGCGGCAAACACACTGTAGTCGGGAACTAGGGGAAGCGTGGGTCAAACGGGTTGACAATCAGTGCATTGCCGGAATACTCCGACTATTGCCTATTACCCCATAGATTATAAACAGTGCGACGTGCCGAGGTTCGATACAATGCCGGAATATTCCAACTATTGCATCACTCACTCGTTTGTTCTGTCACAGACTTGATCAAGTTGGTTAATTTCGTTTGCATATTTAACATTTTTTCATGCATATTTTACAATTTTTTTGTGCATATTTTGCTTTTTTTAGCTCCCACAACTTCCGAGCCCTATAATATAGCTATTAAAATTATCATGATTGATTTAAAGTTGAAAGTTGTTTTAAAAATGAAGTTTGAATAAAATAAAATAAATAAGTACTCTTGATATACTCTATTCCAAACAAGATTTAATAGATATATCTTTAATGGTGATTCCAAATAAATTGACCCGCTCGACTGACGAAAACTGATCGGCGACGCGCATCATCCATTCTAGCTGTTTCCGGCTATCGGCGACCAATCACTGCAAAGCATCTATAGCACCCAGCGGCTTAATATGCATGCACGAAGGTGGGTCAACTTATTTAGAATAGAGTACTTATGGAGAACACCGTATCTATATTATTTACTCTATAGCACAGACGCATATACTTCACGTATATTATACCGTTTATCGACTTATCGTGTAAGAACCGTTTAAAATAATATATAGATATTAAACTAAAATGTACAGAAAATGGTCTAGGATATTAACGAGACTACGAGAGTAATACGCTATAATTATACACTATTAGATTCCAATGAAGTTAGTCGTTAGGTACGCAATAGACTGAAAATATATTTATAATTTATATCAAGAGAAAACACCAATTCCGATAGCACAAAAAATAATATATATTATATTGTATTATATTTATCTATATTTAAGCAAACAATGTAACAATGTATAATATATTAGGTAAAAATATACTAATACAAAATAGTAAAAATATTTTGTACCTACAAAGATTTTGAAAATCCTACATCAGGACATTTTTTTATTATACGAATAAAAAAGCTATAATAAACGTTTTTAGATATATTTCTTAATTTTTCGAAAAAATATCGAGAACCGTTTCATGCCATTCATACTTTTGAAATATTATTTTCAACTTAAAATAATTTGATCGGAGATATTTTGGACTTGGAAAATAATATACTAGTGAAATCGTATATAATATTATAATAAGTGAAAATATTTAACCTTACACAATACAAGTACACACTTTACAGTTTACACACTGTTAACACAATTTGGCATTTGCAGTCATTGGTTATATTGTTAATTATTAATTAAAATAAACAAATTAATAAGTTATATTATATTTATAAGAAAATTTTAGAAAACGGGAAAAATTAAATTGTATGCATAAGTTCTATGTGAATAACCTATATGCTCACGATATGATTTTTATGCATTTTTTTTTCGAATATTTTCCATTTGGTGGGAATGAGAATAGGTCGTAAAATATTTATTTATAAATGGGTTGCTATTACTTTTTATTGATTTTAACAATAATAATAAAAGTCTGAAAAAAATAATTTATAAAAATATTATTTATTTGGTATCTATATTATTATAAAATTACTTGTATAATAACCATTTGTGCTGTATCGTATTATTGGTACTCGTTAGTTTTACACAGAATACTCCTTATATAAAGATATCATTAAGTAGAAAGCTGTTTCTAGTGAGTAAATTTAAGTATATAGAGCGATTAGAACGAATTTAAAAATATTATAATTTTTGTAAATAAATTTTTATCAACTAATTTTGGTTATTTTGGATTTTAAAAATATTTATTATTATTAGGTAGGTATGTTTTTTAATTACTTTTTTTTTGTCATCACATTTTGAAGCAGTAAGTCCTTCAATATTCAAATGAAGGGAAGCATTATTGTAGAAAATCGCATCTAGTTGGTACTTTTGTGGGTCAAAAGTAAATCCAAGTATTATACTCTCTGTCATCACGAAATCCACTTGACACCTACCATACAGCAGTTACCGGTTTAAAAAAAAAAAATCCTGGTTTATTTTTCCGTAGGGTTATTTATTAGGGGAAATCATTTTACATGGGTAATTAATAATTATATTAATATTTGTTCAAAAATTAATCATTACTACTATACTACTCAACAGTTCAATTCTCACGTTTTTGTCGGTATATCTGCAGTATTTACGTGTTACAATATTATTACAAGTATACGGTAGTAAAATTATTGTATAATATTAAAGATAAAAAACTAAGTCCCCACGCATGCGCTTTAATAATAAATGTTTGTGATAACGTCTTGAAAAATCTCACGGAATATAATAATATGAGACGGCTAATAACCGGCAAAACCTATTTGTAAATGGAAATCATAAACTAATAAATTGTCGAAGAGCCACTCGACAAACAATCACCCAACATAAAGCCACACAATAACGACAAAATAGGTACTATCACTTATCATAATTCGACAAGACGCCATTAGTTAAAAAAAAACATTGAACCACACTTACCAACCGTACTCTCGGTAATATGGTACACAGCTGATGTATCTTCCCCATCAAAAAAACCAGTCTACGGATTTTTCATCCCCAGCATTCTTAATTAATAATTAAACGTTTAGATGACAATACTACAAAATATACAAATACATAATCGATAATCATACATAATATATTAAGTCAACGCATGTCAACATAAAATGTAGTAAAAATGAATAAATTAAAATTTAATATTTTAAAAAATATATGACTATTTTCAAATTTGAGGCCATTTCTGCACTATATGCAGAAAATTAATCTTATTATTATGTTTTTTGTATTTAAATGGTTCCTATATAAGTGATAAGGTATCTACTATTCTACCTTAAAATTTTGAAAAATTTCGTCTATACTTTCACCTTTTTTGTGGATATTTATAGTTTATTTAGCTACTTTAGTAAAAGGCCGAGAAATATCTATGACTCTGAAAATTAAGAAAATGGAAATGAAAATTTTTTTTGAATGAACCAAACAAATTGGCTTAAAATATTTAATTGTAGAAGATTCGAAATGTAGGAAAAACTCATACCGTACAAAATATATGTTAAATATTTAAGAATATGTTTAAAATGGGAAAAATTAAAGGAATCACTCAGTCACTAAGATGTATATTTAATATCGAGAGTATCTACGTTTTATTTTTAAAATTTTTTCAAATAAGATTTCTGAATAAAAAACGATCGAAGAATCTTTTGTTAAATTTTCAAGGCAATTTTCATGTATGAACATTTTGTAATATATTTTTAACTACAAAATATTTACACATTTTTGTGATTTTTATGAATAAAAATAAATTCAAAAGCTCATAAAAAATAATATTTAAGTTACCTTGTTTTGAATCCCAATAATGATGACTTGTGAAAACCCTTGTATAAAGTTCAAGGTTTTAGACAGATCAAAAACATTTTTTGGCCAAAAAGCAATTGACTAAAAATGTCTAAATAACTCAAAGAGAATCAGTCAATATACCTACTCATATAGGTAGTTTGAAAATTATATCAAAGGTACATAAAAATTCGAATAAAAACATTGTGTAAAAATTTTAATGATAAACGATTAATTACAACAAAATAATAAGAAATAAATATTGTCAAATACTATGGTAAAATTATTTCCTTATTTTTTCAAAGTACTGAACATTTTTAATTTTGACTTCTCAAAGTACCAACTAGATTTAATTTTCTATCAGAAAAGATATAGAAGTTGAGAATCAAAACTAATAGTTATTTACTACATTTTATTATTATTGTAGGAAAATCTTTATTAAACGAAACTATGTAAGGAAATAGTGGGATATTATGTATTATAATACATGAGATCATAAATATTAATTTAAATACATTTCTATTAACGAATTGATTTTGTTTTATTTTTTCGTTAAATTTGAAAACTATTTTATTGTTTTATGTTACTCGTTGATAAAAATTATTAAAATTATTTAAAGAAGTTTGAATATTTTTAAATCAGAATGGTACGAACGTTGTACAATAAATATAAGGTTGGTAGTGTGGTATAGGCATAGAGTAATATAACACTGTGGGTATTGGGATTTTTTTCAGGTAACATTTTGTCGTTATTCTGTGACTTTATGTCGTTTGGTTATTTGTCGGATTGCTTTTTGAGATGTCACCATTTTTAATTAATAATAATTAATTGATAATAATAACAGATATAAACATATTTAAACAACTGTGATTCTTGAATTTCAGCTATATTTAAGATAGTTTCTGTAGACAATATAATAAACATTATGAACTAAACTAAACTTAACGTCTTATAAAATAAATGTGGTCGAAACCTCGAAGGATTTACCGGTTATCACAAAATATTATATACTGTTACAGCCTTATAAAATATTGTTTAAGTGTTAACCTGTATAATATCTTTAACTGTGGTTATAGTCATCATGTAAAGAGAATAAGGTGATAACACTGCTTGTCGAGGGGCAATATAAGCAAAAAATGGCATCCATTTCGGATTTTCGACACAGTTTCATGGTAATAAAATCCATCGGGACTCGGTAGCTCGACATGCTTCGAAAGCCAACTTTTATATTAATATCGTAAGTTCGTAATAAATAAATAAGAAATATTATATTTAAAATGGAAAATAACTATGCCTATGGATATTTAATATTTATTGGTTATTTTACTTTGTTATTCAAATTGGATCGTCAGATCTTTTTAATGGTCTATGAAATATATAATTTAATATATAATAAGTTGAAAGTTAAAAATTATAACAATATTAAAAAATAAAAATCGTTATTAAGGTAAAAATGTCTTATTATTGTCTGTGTATTGTATATAAAACTTAAAACTATATGTACTTGGATAGGTACTTTTTTAGGTATATTTGAAATTAACATCGACACCACTGATCGTATGTTATTTCTTAATGCTATGTTTCTGCACTTCGTTGCCTATCATTGGCGTAAACAGGAATTTTCATTGTAAGGAGATATAATAAACCCCAAAAAACTACCTAAATTTAGTAAAAAAAATTACCTATTTGATTTTTTTATATTATCATTGGTTTACCTAATGTATTAAGTATACGTAAAAAAAGTCATGGGGGGTCCATCCACCATATCCGCCTCCGTGTCTACGCCCATTTTGTCCATAATATAAAATGGATCCATATTAAATTTGGCTGGGTGACAAAGATTCCCATTTTCACATTTATTTATATAGATTTTAAGATAGATATTTAGGTAGTGCCACGGACTTATGTACAGAACTATAAACTATACTAAAGAAAAATAATGAAATAAATTTATTATTAATTAATATTATCATGTAAACGACATAAACAACTATTGTTAAATTAAAATTATATCCCAATCATTATTATAAGAACACGAAAATTAAGCAAAACATTAAAGGAATATTATAATAAATAAAAATTAGTTAGGTTACATAACATTTTACGTTTTTATAAAAATACAGAACTTGTTATTTTACTTGTGTAAATTGTAAATTATTTATAAATTATACGATTGAGTATTGTTTTCAATTATACCCTTAAATAAGTTAAGAATATAAAGTTATTACCTACATTATATTAATAAATAATAATATATACATATTTTTTACATAATTTACCTTAAAATGTTTTTTTTTATGTATACAATTAAACAAAGTTTTAAACGTACCTATAACCATTTTTCAATATGTATTTATTTTTAAATCATTTTAAACTACAAATATTATTTTATTTGTAGTATACTTGAATCTACTCTATAAGATATATTTTTCATAGGTATTAAATAAAATATGTACAAATTAAATGTTTAGGTACACTAAAATCAAATCATTCGTAATATAATGTATATTTTTTTTTTTTTTGGATGTGCACTCCATTAAAAACCCACGAGCCACTTGTAGATGGAACTTGTATTAATAATTTGAAAAACAAAATTATAGGCTTACAAATCATTAAATGTCATGAGAGGTGCGCGCGAGGCCCTTAAAATTGTGGAGCTTTGGGCAGTTGTCTCTTTCACCGTCGTTGAGCATATTGCATATTATGAATTATGAAATTTAAAGAAGTCACATTTGAAAAATTTAAAAGTGTAAGAGGACGCTACACCAGTAAGTATTGTCTATTCCGTCTATAACAAAATAAATGTAAAACATAGAAAAAACTATTTTGCGTGGGAAAACACTGAGAAGGCTACAGTTATAACTATAAGAAACGACATTTTCACTACATAAAAAAGAGAAACGTTGGCTAAGAAATATCATTTTTATTTTTTTGACATCTCATGTACCTACAAAAAAAGATCTTATTATTTGAAAATCACGTATTTTCAAACTTGAATAACTTTTTTTGTTGTTTCCTTTTTTTTATGTGGTGAAAATTTCATTCTTGGTTATTTTCTTTGACTGTAACCTAAGACGACGAAAAAAAAACATCAAAAAACCGACCACCAACTAGATTCAAATATTCAACAACTAGGGGCGACAAAAAAAAAAATAACCAGATTTAAGACTAACTTGGCAACACTGAGTATTGCCTTCTTGTTCTTTAACAGATTTGCTATGTTTTACATTTGTAAGACGAAGACAACACATGTGGTCCATGGGTTTTGAGTATTGTTAATTGTACCATTGTGGAATATAGGTAGTCTAATCTAATCGTACATCAACTACAGTAAGGGTTACGAAAACGTGCGGATGATCACCGTGCGCCCAGTGGCCTTTTCTCATTGGTGGCTCATTGGTGGTTGGTAAACTGTTTCGCGCCAAATGCACAATTTTATAATTGTACAGTGCCTGTCGTGTCTGCTCTGGGCGCGTCACCAGTGATAGATCAAATGTTGAAGCCCACTGGTTTTTAAAAAATCGACACACGGCGCGCTGCGGTTAGGTTACGTTTTCTTAACCCGTACTGTAAGCGGCGCTACCTGGCGGGACCCATGTGTTATCACAAGTGGATCCAAAGCAAAATTCATGAACCAATTAGATCGCTCATAAATCGAACATATTTTATCACATGCGCGCGGTTCCGATATTCTCTTAAATAAGTAGTTTGATTCTTTGGTACAATTTAATCAAAATAAATTGTGGCGCAATGATCAAAGCCTTAATTTTCGTAGGTATTCAATGGGTGTATGACGAAATAATTTTTATACTGGTGACTATAAGTTGTAAACACTAATTTTTTTTATTGCGGAAAAAGTATAAAGATACAATGTTTAACCATTTTTTTTAGTTTATCATTAATAAAATCAATACGGTAAATACAGTCATACAGATCCAAGAAGTGTTCACTCCCATCTCTACTCTAAAATATCGGCAAAGCACTAAAAAGCTAATAAGTAATAACAATCATATAATATGATATACGTAATACATGATTGTATATATATGCTATTAAAATTAATTAATTTAATAACTGTGATCAGGGGCGGACTCACGGGAAGGTCATGGGGTTTGACCCCCCCATTGACCATATTTTTTTAGATTCTGAACGAAGTGACTTGGAAATGGTTTCCGATGGCAAAGAGAATATCCTTGGTTCATTAAAGAGGTCAAAAGTAAACATTTTCCAAAAGTTTTCAAAAAAATCGAGAAAAACAAAAAAAAAGTGACGGGAAAACTGGAATTTTTACACAAAACTAGTTTTCAAAAAAATCGATTTTCATATGGTTGTAACCATAAGCGTGCGCAGGTCTTCTTGGCAGGGGAGGCAATACCTTAGCTAAGGAGGTCCAGATTCCAAACCCCCCCCCCGGTTTGTAGGTATAAATGTATAATATAAGATATCGGTGAAACGGAAAATCTCGCGGGGGAGGCAGCCGCCTCCACTGCTCCCCTGCCTCACCCGTGCGCACGCTTATGGTTGTAACTCAAAAACTTATCATAGTAAATACTTGAAATTTTCACCAAATCTTTATATTAGTGTCATCTAAATACAGTAAAATTTTCAAAATATTTTGAACTTTTTTGAACTATTTAAAAACAATTGAAATTTTCGATTTTTCTGAGACTTTTTTAAGTGTTGATAAAAAAATTTTGGGCGTTCAAAAAAACTTAAAAATTTAATACAAGGTTCCTTATGAGTTTTTCTTATTGTAGTTAAAAAAACAAATCAAAAATTGTTGGTCATAATTTTTTTTTTATAAGCGTTTATAGTTAAAAATTTTATGAAATATGTCAAATTCGCGAACATTTGCAAAATTAAAAACCGAGATGAGCCTTTTTCGAAATTTTTCTAAAAATAGGATGTTTATTTCATCACAATAGAAAACGTATATGGTCCCTTTTCACTCATAAAATATCGGTCTATACTCTATATGTGTAAATGAAAAAAATGCGGAAAAATTTATTTTGGTAAACATTCGAGATGGGCCTTTTTCGAAATTCCCGATTCAACTAATATTTAATTATACGCTAAGCATTAAGATTACGAGG